>NC_063050.1:56747134-57392134 GCF_018812025.1 Megalobrama amblycephala
ATATGCTAATTTTTTGAGATAGGAATTTTGGGTTTTCATGAGCTGTATGCCAAAATCATCAGTATTAAAACAATAAAAGACCTGAAATATTTCAGTTGGTGTGCAATGAATCTAAAATATATGAAAGTTTAATTTTTATCATTACATTATGGAAAATAATGAACTTTTATCACAATATGCTAATTTTTTGAGAAGGACCTGTATCTCCTTTTGTGTTCAACAGAAGAAAGAAACTCATACAAGTTTAGAACAGTAATGATGACAAAATTTTCTTTTGGGTGAACAATCCTTTAATTTGCATTTACCATGAATAAGGGTCTGTTTATACAACACAAAAAGCATGTTTTTGAAATTTGATATTGCCATAGACAATACAGTATGAACAAATGTCACATGACTTGATGAAAAATATTCACACACAAAAGCTTATTTATATTTAGAAGCAAACGAAGGAACAGCTGTAGCAGTGAACAATTAAAGGTGCTCTAAGTGATGTCACGCGTTTTAGGCCAAAACATTTTTTGTCACATACCGCAAACATCTCACTATCCGCTAGCTGCCTGTCCCCTGAACACACTGTAAAAAAAAAAAAAAAAGCGGTCTCTGTAGTCGACACAAGCTCCGAAAACGGCAACAAAAACAAACTGGTGCAGCCTGGACCACGAATCATAATAAACACGCTCCAGCCAATAACCAACAAGAATGATTTTAAATGCGTGTTCATGACTGTTTCAGGAAGCACGGAGGGGAGGGGGAGGAGGAGGAGGAGATGGAGGAGGGTCTAGCTAGCCTCTGTTTTGTTTGATAACACTTCAAACGTCAACAGGAAGTTACTCCACCCAGAATCGCTTAGAGAACCTTTAAATCTGTTTAAATCTGTCCACTAAAAGACATTAATAATCCATCAGAAAAATCATAGATCAATATGTTTATGAACAAACGACTTCTAGAGTGGATAATGCAATCAAGTAAATAATGCAATGGTTCTTTAATACTTAACAAATGTGCAAAAAAAAAAAATACATTTTTGGTAGAAGTTCAGTAAAGCCGAGTTCAGACTGCACGATTTTCAAAGTAGTCGGGTCACTGTTTTTTTCACACTGCATGACTATCTTGGCCAGCATTCAGTCGCTGCTGTGTTCAAACTGCATGATGGATGGAGACAGAAGGTTTCACACTGCATGACTTTACAATAGGAAGAATCGCTGACAACTCTGTCTGGCACGCAAACTACGTTTCACAACCAAACACACGGGAGATGTGACAAGGAAACAACGCGATATCACGTGCAAGACCGGAGTTATTATTATTATTAAATATTATTATTATTAAAAACGGTAGCCCGCAAGAAGCTTGCAAGCTTTGCAGCGAAAACAAGAAAAAGAAAAGAATATGGACGAAAGGGTTGGGGAGACTGTGGATTGTGTGTTCTGCAATGAGAGTTGGAGGTAAATAAATAACTTTTCAATGTGCTGCTGTTGGATGGTCAAGCAAATGTTTGTGCTTTGGTTCTGTTTGATAGAATTGTAATGTTTATCTGAAACGAAGCCATGCTTGCTGATATTGTGGTCTGTAACTCCTCCCCGAACCCCCCGCTGCTCTGTATCTTGCTCTCTCATTGGCTGTCGGTCATCGCCGATGTAGTTTTCAGTGAGAACACTTTTCACACTGCAGGATTTTGAATCGCCGACAGGTCCAGATATTTAGCATGCCAAATATCTCACGGGTGTCGGCGACTCGGTGATTCTCTCAGATCACGTCTTTGCTCGTTCACACTGCGTGATTGTCACTCGCGTGAACGAGCACCGATTTCCCTGTGATTTCGGGCATTTGTCAGCGATTTCTCAAAACCTGTCGGCGAGCCAAAATCGGGGCTAAAATCGTGCAGTCGAAACAATAAACAATAAATCTTTTAGGCAATAAACAAATTATGGCACAATAGTCAACAAGAGAAATTATATAAAGTAGAATAATAAGAAAAAAAGAGAAATAATAATAAGAAATAATAATCTTAAACAAGATGTTAAAAAGGGGTTTCCTTTTTGTGGAGTGACCAAACAAATGACTACTTAATAATACTGTTCCAATAATGGATGTGGGCGTGGCTGAAACTCTCATTATGTCCGTGATTCCCACAGATTTAACATCAGTTAAGATCTGAAAATCGTCTAGTGTTACGTCCCCAGCTAGTCTAGGGTTTAGGGGACGAGTAACAGAATAAATATGGTGTGATGTGTGGAGGCAGCAAGGTGCAATGCCCAACCCCAAGGGCTTTAACAAAGGCAACTCAATATCAAAAACAAGTTCATTTATTATACAAATGTGGGAGGATTAAGGCTTCAAGAGGGGGCAAGGCCAAAATAACAAACATAAACCCTCTAACTATTTAGGAAGAAACTAACTAATCTACAAAAGAAAAGAAACCAAAATACAATAATACGCTAACTCCCTAACTAGCTTAAACAAGGGAAAACAAGATATAAAGAAAATGGCACCCCACCTCTCTACTAACCCTTCCCCAAATAATTAACAAGATAAACTTTAGAGGAAAACAATAACAAATGTATATACAAAAAGAAAGGACTTACAAAACATAAGGGTTTTCTGGTAGCACCAAAGTACAACAAAAAGTGTCAACACAATGACACTAAGGAAAAGAGTCAATCAACAAGGTATAAGTAAAAAAAACAACAACTGATAAGGCTTTCTGGGTTGGGAAAAGAAGCCTCACAATGCAGCCTCCACACACACACACACCCAGCTCTGTTCAACGGTGCTGCTTAAATCCCCACAGCTTCCTCTCCTCCTCCAATCACATCGGATAGCCAATTATTGATCATTGGAGTCAGGTGGCAGCCATTACTTCCTGCTAAGGGAAGTAGGGAGAGAAAGAGAGAGAACAGAGAGAAAAGAAAAAAACAAAAAAACAAAAACAAAAAAAACATACGTCCTTGGACGTAACATCTAGTGTGTGTCCTGGGCATTAAAAGACTTCAGACTCGACTCGGCACAAAGGACTCGTGAATATTTTAAAAACAAGTAAAGTCTTTTATCATTAACTACTGATATAATAAAGAATTTGTGTTTTATTTGAATGGTTTTTAATATCTGCGTCACATATATTTCCCCGTGTCGTGGTAGATCGGACCCTTATCATAGATTTTGATTATGTCCGTGTATTTGCGCATAAACTCCAAAATGTCATGAGTCCCATGAAACATGACGGCAGTCACCGTGCCACATGTTCGCTCTATTGGGTTTATTTACATGTCAGATCAGCTACATGCACAGAATGTGTGAAAACACATTTTCTGATAATGACTGTCGTCAATAAGGCCCCGTCCACACGGAGACACGGTTCTGTGAATACGCACACATTTTTTATTGGATAGGCGTTTCGTCCACACGGATTCGGTGTTTTCAAAAGGTGAAACTGCTATTTTTTGAAACCGGGTCCCAGAGTGGATAAATTTGAAAACTCCCTCTTTGCGTTGTCGTGTGGACGGGGCAATCCGTATACTTTCTGAAACGATGATGTCATCACCCCACGTGTCGACCCCTAGTCAGACGCGCTAACACCACAAAACTGCACCAACAACAGCAATAGCAGACTCTACATGCTTGTGTTCGTGCTGCAGAAGCTACTGAACCAAAATAAAGCGTTATTTCTAAGCTTTGCTAAAGTTTGTATTCAGTGCGCAAGGTTTATGCGCATGCTCTTCTTCGCTGCTTTAAGTGCATTTCTGTGACAGAATTACAGCGCCACATACTGGTCTGGCATGTATACTACATCATTTTGAGTCGTTTCAGTGGTTAAGTGTGGACGCAGATATTTTTTGAGATGAGGAAAAAAGAAAAAAAAGAAAAAAAGATTGGTTTAGGGTAAGCTCCGGCTTCGTGTGGACGTAGCCTAATGCCGCATAAACCGTGACTCACTGGCGCCATCTTGTGTCCAATTAGCGACTGCATTGAAATGGCTGGATGATAGTTTTTACAGGATTATATATTGTAATGGATTATAAAGTAATAAGCTGGATGTACATTATCCCTTACGTTTTAGGACCTTTATTATTACAAAAAAAAAAAAAACAGATGAAAGATCATATTATTTTGTCTATATAATACAACTAGGATAAAAATAGGATTTGAGTATGAAAACTTTGTTTTAAATGACTTTGAGACTCGACTCGGACTCGTGACAAAAGAATCCAGACTTGACTCAGACTCCAGTGATAAAGACTTTCTCTGGTTTGAATAACATATTTAAGCATAATTATTTCATATAGACCTTTTTCCTGAACGTGGAAGTCACGCCTGAGTTAAAGCATAGTAACTGGTGTTTCTAATCAAATTGCTGTATTTTCAGAGCTGATATGTAACATTAAACCTATTAAAACAGTTTAAAGCACATGGCTCCATAGCACCATTAACAATTTTTTCATGATGCACCATAGA
The DNA here is from genome assembly GCF_018812025.1 of Megalobrama amblycephala. Taxonomy (NCBI): domain Eukaryota; kingdom Metazoa; phylum Chordata; class Actinopteri; order Cypriniformes; family Xenocyprididae; genus Megalobrama; species Megalobrama amblycephala. The sequence goes on from NC_063050.1 coordinate 56,751,590, forward strand.
AACTCTTTCACCTAGATATTATCACATAGAGACTGTGTCTGTACCTCGAACTAGTAAATACAAAAAACTTCTGAAACCTTTTAAGGGTAAAAATTTAATTGATGTTCAAAAAATGAAAATCACAGATAAATCAGATAAACAAATGATAAAGCTTGGGTTACTGAATATTAGATCTATTTCTTCAAAAGCACTTATTGTAAATATAATTATCACAGACAATAAACTAGACTTGCTGTGTTTGACAGAAACCTGGCTAAAACCAGACGATTACATTATTTTAAATGAGTCTAGTCCTCAAGGTTATGACTATCGACACAATCCTCGACAGAAAGGCAAAGGGGGAGGTGTTGCTGTAATTTATAGTAATATATTCAGAATCATTCAAAAGAATTTCAAATATAATTCCTTTGAAGTGATGGTGCTTTATGTAACATTATGTAAGTTGACATTTGTGCTGGCTACTGTATACAGGCCACCAGGGCACCATACTGACTTTATCAAAGAATTTGCTGATTTTCTATCAGAGTTAGTACTGGCTACGGATAAAGTCCTTGTTGTTGGTGATTTTAATATCCATGTAGATAATAATAAAGACGCATTTGGATTGGCATTTGCAGACATTTTAAACTCTATTGGAGTTAGACAACACGTGTCAGGACCCACTCATTGTCGTAATCATACCTTAGATCTAATACTGTCGCATGGAATTGATATTGATGCTGTTGAAATTCTACCGCAGAGCGATGATATATCAGATCATTATTTAGTCTCGTGTATAATACAGTTAGCCAAGGCTACAAAACCACCACCCAGCCATAAATATGGTAGAACCATCACTTCTACCACTAAAGATTGCTTTATAAATAATCTCCCCGAGCAGTTTCATCGCCTTAGTATACCTGACAACTTAGAAGAGCTCGATGCTGCAACAGAAACTATTGGCTCTCTCTTTTCCAGCACATTAGATGCAGTCGCTCCTTTACGTTTAAAGAAGATTAAGGAAACTAATCCAACGCCGTGGTATGATGAGCACACTCGGGTTCTAAAACGAGCTGTGAGAAAAGCTGAACGTAGTTGGAAGAAAACAAAACTAGAAGTTTTTCGCCTTTCGTGGAAAGAAAAAATAGCCGTACAGAACGGCTATAAGAAATGCTAGATCTACTTATTTTTCAAATCTCTTAATAGAAAACAAACATAATCCTAGGTATTTATTTGACACAGTGGCTAAATTAACTAGAAACAGAGATTCAACTGCTGACGTTTCCAAAGAGCACAGCAGTAATGACTTTATGAACTTCTTTGCTTGCAAGATTGACAATATTAGAGAGAAAATTAAAAACATGCAACCGTCTACAGTTTCGCTTCAGACAGTGCACTGTAGTGTCCTTGAGGTAAAACTAGAATCATTCGCCGCTATAGGAGAGGAAGAATTATCTAAACTTATCAAATCATCAAAATCAACAACATGTATGTTAGACCCAATGCCGACTAAACTACTGAAAGAAATGCTTCCAGAGGTCGTAGGTCCACTTCTTGATATAATTAATTCATCTTTAACACTAGGATACGTGCCAAAAACTTTTAAGCAGGCTATTATTAAACCTCTTATTAAAAAACCTCAACTAGATCCGAGAGATTTAGTAAATTACAGGCCAATCTCGAATCTACCTTTTCTGTCAAGATACTAGAAAAGGCAGTTTCATCACAACTGTGCTCCTTTTTAGAAAGAAATGGAATCTGTGAGGATTTCCAGTCAGGATTTAGACCATACCATAGTACTGAGACTGCTCTCGTTAGAGTTACAAACGATCTACTCCTATCATCCGATCGTGGCTGTATTTCTCTATTAGTGTTACTGGATCTTAGTGCTGCATTTGACACTATCGATCACAATATTCTTTTAAATAGACTCGAAAACTATGTTGGCATTAGTGGAACTGCATTGTCATGGTTCAAATCATACTTATCTGACCGTTATCAGTCTGTAGTAGTAAATGAAGAGATGTCGTATCGATCACAAGTTCAATATGGAGTACCACATAGCTCAGTACTAGGACCGTTGCTTTTCACTCTGTACATGCTGCCCTTAGGAGAGATATTAGGAAGCATGGTGTTAGTTTTCACTGCTACGCTGACGATACTCAGCTCTATATTTCCTCGCGCCCTGACGAAACCTACAAATTCACAAAACTAACAGAATGCATAGCTGACATTAAAAACTGGATGACAAGAAATTTCTTATTATTAAATTCAGAAAAAACTGATATCCTAATCTTTGGACCAAAAACTTCCTCACGAAAAAACCTTGAATACTCTCTAACACTTGACGGGTGCTCCATTAAATCTTCGTCCTCAGTTAGGAACCTGGGTGTGCTCTTCGATACCAATCTTTCATTTGAAAGTCATGTTTCTAGTATCTGTAAAACCGCCTTCTTCCATCTAAAAAATATATCTAAATTACGACATATGCTCTCAATGACAAATGCGGAACAGTTGGTTCATGCATTCATGACCTCAAGACTAGATTATTGTAACGCTCTACTGGGTGGTTGTTCTGCTCGGCTTTTAAACAGACTACAGTTGGTCCAAAATGCGGCAGCTAGAGTTCTTACTAGAACTAGAAAGTATGACCATATTAGCCCAGTTCTGTCAACATTACATTGGCTCCCTATTAAACATCGTATCGATTTTAAAATCTTGCTACTTACTTATAAAGCTCTAAATGGTTTAGCTCCCCAATATCTAAGCGAGCTCTTGGTGCATTATAGTCCTTCACGTCTATTGCGATCTCAGAATTCAGGCCAGTTGATAATACCCAGAATATCAAAATCAACTGAAGGCGGCAGATCCTTTTCCTATTTAGCACCTAAACTCTGGAACAATCTTCCTAGCATTGGTCGGGAAGCAGACACACTCTGTCAGTTTAAATCTAGACTAAAAACACATCTCTTTAACCTGGCATACCCATAACACATTATCAATACATTGACATTTTTCAAATCCGTTAAAGGATTGTTACGCTGCAATAATTAGGTCGGCCGGAACCGAGAACATTTCCTATAACACTAGATATACCTGTACATCAGAATAAGAATGGCATCTACGCTAATATCAGTCTCTCTGCTTATCCTGAGGTTTGCCGGGTGCTGGATCCAGGCCGTATCCAGATCAGATGGAGAACCTGTGTCTGGACCTGACTACAACGTAGCCCAGGAGACAATGGGCCTACTGATCCAGTTCTGGCTGCATCTATAATTCAGATTTTTAATCCCCGTATCCGCTTACATATATTTATATATAATCTATTTTTAATCTCTATAATAAAAATGTATAATTCAGATTTTGATCTCCATATCCATTTACATATATTATATATATCTTCCAAGGGGTTTTTTCCCTCCTAGGACTTTTTTCCCAGTGTTAGCATGCTGGGTTTTTCTCCTAGGGGTTTTTTTTCCACCCCTGGGAGTCAGCCGACATTGGCTTAATGTAGCACCATCTTGTATATGTTACATATTACCACGCTTGCTTGTACAGCTTATTTATAACCACTTCTCTTTTTTCTGTGCTTCTAACATGTAAAGCTGCTTTGAAACAATTACCAATTGTAAAAAGCGCTATATAAATAAATTTGACTTGACTTGACTATGTAATTCAAAGTACAGTAGTCAACATTTGAAGTGGATCAAAAAAGTTAGGGCAACTTTGATTAAAGGTTTTGATCCACTTCAAATGTTGACTATATTATACAAAGTATAAGTAATAACAAAGTGTATTGTTATTGACTGCAAAGTGTGTAATTGTCACAGAGACGAACTCCGTGATTCCCTCCTCTGGCCATCGGAGGGAGCCATCCCCCGAATACTGACTCATACACACACTACATTACCCATAATCCCATACCTTGGACTAATTACACCACAGCTGAAACCCATTACCTGGACTATAAAAGACTCTCATTCACCACACCTCATCGCGAAGTCTTGTTTCCCCAGTGTGCAATTCTGAGCGTTTATATCCTGCCTGTCTACTTGTTGCTGTTCTTGCTGTTACCCGTTATCGACCCATATCTGCCTGCCTACTGACCTTTGCCTGGAATACTGTCTTGTGAGTGATATCCGCCTGTCCTGACCTACTGCCTGTTTTGTGACCACGATTCTGCCTATCTCTGCTATACCTGTCTGTCCCTGGTTTGACCCTGCCTGTACGACTATCCTGTTATTTAATAAAGCATGCAAATGGATCCTTGCTTGAATGATGATTCGTTACAGAAGACTTCGCCAAAACAAGATCCAGCTGCTTTCACCCACCTGTGTGCAACCATGTCTGCTCAGGCCAGCCAGCTCACTGCCCATCAGCACCAGCTCAACCGCCTCACCAATCTCACCGAGGAGCTGGTGAAAGCTCTGCAAGGGATCCAGCTATCCTCCTCAGCGGCACCGCCACCACTCACTATTGCCGCCATGAGCCACGCTGCAACAACGCCATCACCGGTGAGTCCCCGCCTTTCTCTGCCTGAAAAATTCAATGGCGATCCTACGAAATGTAAAGGCTTCATCCTGCAATGCTCCTTGTTTATTAACCAACAACCCGCCATGTATTCTACTGATACCAGCAAGATTGCATTGGTTTGTTCTCTGTTCACGGAGAAGGCGCTTGAGTGGATAACCGCTGTTTGGAGAGACGATGGGGCTGCGTTCGCTAACTATGATCACTTTATGCAGAATTTCAGAGATGTTTTTGATCACCCACCCGATGGCAAGGGTGCAGGTGATAAACTGCTGGAACTATCTCAGGGATGTAAGACTGCAGCTGAATACGCTATCGCTTTTCGAACGCTGGCAGCACAAACTAACTGGGTGAGTGATTCATTGAAAGTTTGTTTCCGAAGAGGTTTAACTCATGAGTTGCAGGCTGAACTGGCTTGCCGCGACGAGGGCAAGAGTTTGGAGCAGCACATCGAACTGGCCATTCATTTGGATAACCCCATTCGCTCTCGTAAGGCGGGTCAGAGACGCGGTATTCGTTCAGCTCATCCATCCGACACTGATAATCCAGAACCCATGCAGATTAACGCATATCACTTATCTGAGGAAGAGAGAAATCGTCGTATGACCCATCGTCTGTGTTTATACTGCGGAAACCCCGGCCATGTACGTAACACCTGCCCAGTTCGAGTCCGTCCCGAGCACCCACGGTCGGTGAGTGACACTAATCTATACTACAGTGATGATATGTGTGTTACTGTCCCCATTATTCTCATGATTAATGGCATTCGTCTAGAAACCACAGCTTTACTGGACTCTGGGGCAGCGGGGAATTTCATATCCCATACCTTTGTGCAACAGTGCAAGATTCCTGTAATTCAATGTCCTTGTCTCACTGTGGAAGCAATAGATGGCCGGCCGCTGGGTTCAGGAAGAATCAGCACCATCACGCAACAGATCACCATGCAGATTGGCATTTTTCATTCTGAACGCATCCAGTTCCACGTACTCTCCACATCAACAGCATCCATCATATTAGGGTTACCATGGCTACGGTACCACAACCCACATATCTGCTGGAGAGAGGGACAGATAATTCAGTGGAATAAGAACTGTTTAACCAAATGTCTATCTGAACCATCTCTTCTCCCTGTCAGATCCATCCAGCCGACCAGTCCACCAGAGACGAGTGAAACAAACTCTGATCTTCAGTTACCCGCCGAATACCAAGATCTTTCTCTGGCCTTCAGTAAGGTACGGGCTTCACAGCTACCTCCTCATCGTTCATACGACTGTGCTATCGATCTCATTCCAGGATCCACACCACCGAAAGGCCGTATCTTCCCACTTTCACAACCCGAATCTGAATCCATGAAGAAGTACATAGAGGAGGAACTGGCAAAGGGCTTCATACGCCCATCGACGTCACCGGCTTCTGCAGGCTTCTTTTTTGTGAGTAAAAAAGATGGTGGTCTACGACCCTGTATCGATTATCGTGGTCTGAATAATATCACTGTAAAGTTCCGTTACCCCTTGCCTCTGGTTCCTGCTGCACTGGAACAACTCCAGAACTGCCAAATTCTTTACTAAACTTGATCTCCGCAGTGCATATAATCTAATCCGCATTCAGGGAAGGGGACGAATGGAAAACCGCATTCTCCACAGCTACTGGGCACTACGAATATCTGGTTATGCCCTTCGGGCTTGTCAACAGTCCTTCTGTGTTCCAGGCATTCATTAATGATGTGTTCCGTGATATGCTTAACAGATTTGTCATTGTCTACATAGATGACATCTTGGTTTACTCTGATACCATGGAGGAGCATGTTCAGCAGGTCAGACAGGTTCTCCAAAGACTGATTGAATATCAACTATACGCCAAGGCCGAGAAATGTGAGTTTCACCAGACATCCACCTCATTCCTCGGTTACATCATCAGCTCGGAAGGCGTTGCCATGGACGACAAGAAGGTCTCCACCATCCTCGACTGGCCTCGACCCAACACTCTCAAGGAGATGCAACGCTTCCTGGGCTTCTCAAACTTCTATCGACGGTTTATCCGCAATTTCAGCATCATTGCATGTCCACTCACCAGCATGGTCAAAAAGGGTCAGCACCAACTCAAGTGGACACCAGCAGCAACTGAAGCTTTCCAAAAGTTAAAGGAGAGATTCATCTCGGCACCCATCCTCCACCATCCAGATCCATCACTCCCGTTCACCGTCGAAGTTGACGCATCCAGCACCGGTCTTGGAGCTATCCTTTCACAAAGACAAGGTAAACCCACCTAAACTGTACCCTTGTGCTTACTATTCCAGAAAACTCTCAGCAGCAGAACACAACTACGATGTCGGTGACCGAGAACTACTTGCCATGAAGGCAGCATTCGAGGAGTGGCGCCACTGGCTAGAGGGAGCCTTGCATCCATTTGTCGTGCTGAACTGATCACAAAATACCTGGAATACCTGCGTACTGCTAAGAGACTTAACCCTCGTCAAGCCCGCTGGTCCCTTGTTCTTCTCTCGTTTCGTCTTCACTGTAACTTATCGTCCAGGCTCAAAGAACGTCAAGGCAGATGCTCTGTCCCGCCAGTTCGAAGGTGAGCTCAATATACAGAATCCAGAAACTGTGTTACCTACCTCTCTCGTTGTTGCCCCTGTACAGTGGGATGTCATGACGGAGCTGGAGCAAGCCAACACGGAGATTGAAATTCCCGCAGACTGCCCACCGGGGAGGAGCTTTGTTCCACCTACCTTCCGCAACCGCATCATGGAATTGGTTCATAACTCACCTGCATCCGGTCATCCTGGCATCACAGCAACCATCCAGCTCCTACAAAATCGTTTCTGGTGGCCTTCCCTTCCTAAAGATACTGCACAGTTTGTGAGGTCCTGTCAGGTCTGCTCCACGCATAAACCTTCTCACCAGCTTCCCGCCGGACTATTACAGCCTCTTCCTCTGCCTCAACGTCCATGGTCCCATATCGCTATCGACTTCGTCACTGATCTTCCAGCATCAGACGGGTACACTACTATACTCACCGTGGTGGATCGTTTTTCCAAAGCCTGCCTGGCTGATTCCGCTACCTAAGCTACCCACCGCCATGCAAACCGCAGAGCACCTGTGTCAGTGGGTCTTCCGGATCTATGGCCTCCCTGAAGACATTGTGTCAGACCGTGGACCTCAATTCACCTCCCGTCTTTGGTCCGCATTCTGTCAAGCCTTAAATATCAACATCAGTCTCACATCTGGCTACCATCCACAGTCGAATGGGCAGACTGAACGCCTCAACCAAGAGCTAACCCGTTTCCTCCGATCATACTGCAACCAAAATCAAGACGACTGGTCCCGGTACCTTCTGTGGGCGGAGTATGCCCAAAACTCCCTACACAAGCCAGCAACGGGCCTTACGCCTTTCCAATGTGTCCTTGGCTTTCAACCCCCACTGTTCCCGTGGTCCGGAGAACCAACCGACGTTCCTGGCTGTGAATGACTGGATGGGCCGCAGCGAGGCCACTTGGGATCGAGCCCACACTCACCTGCAACGCGCTGTTCACCGTCAAAGGGAACAGGCCGACCGTCATCGCCGACCTGCTCCAGTCTACCAACCAGGTCAATGGGTTTGGCTCTCCACTCGAGACCTCCGACTTCGACTCCCTTGCAAAAAATTAAGCCCAAGGTACGTTGGACCATTTCAAATTACACGTCAGATCACACCAGTTTCACCAGCAGGGGGGGGGGCTCTGTCACAGAGACGTTCTTGTTTCCCCAGTGTGCAATTCTGAGCGTTTATATCCTGCCTGTCTACTTGTTGCTGTTCTTGCTGTTACCCGTTATCGACCCATATCTGCCTGCCTACTGACCTTTGCCTGGAATACTGTCTTGTGAGTGTTATCCGCCTGTCCTGACCTACTGCCTGTTTTGTGACCACGATTCTGCCTATCTCTGCTATACCTGTCTGTCCCTGGTTTGACCCTGCCTGTACGACTATCCTGTTATTTAATAAAGCATGCAAATGGATCCTTGCTTGAATGATGATTCGTTACAGTAATGTTTAATATTTGGAATAAGCCAAAGGTACTGAGCATACAGTATATACTATTACCTGTAAAATAATATATTCAGTGTATATTGCTTGTGTTTTCTGAAGACACTCGTAATTATTTTGTAATGCACTTAAATCACAAATAAAGTGTACTTATAACACAAAGTCTACTCATAACAGAAATAAAGTATACTTATAACACAAATTAAGTACACTTTAATATCACTAATCAAGCATGTAATTAGTCCCTACACAGACATATACTTAAAGTGTACTAAGTATACTTAAAGTTGTATTTTAATACTACTTAATTTCAACTTAAATATACTTAGTACAAAATTAGTTGTTTCAAAATAGCACACTTTAAATGAACTAATCATTAACACACTTGAAATATACTAATAATTAGTCTTGCTGCAAGTATACTTAGTATACTTTTTTTTCACTAGGGCAGGCAGGGGGACGTGGGAGACGGGGCAGAGGTCGCAGAGTGGGTCCAACTCCTGAGCACCTCAGCAGAGAGGACATGGCGCGTGTGGAGAATTTGAGATTAGAGAGGATTGCTTATGAACGTGTAATCAAGCAGGGATACCTACTTGTCAAGCAGAAATGTGGCTAACTCTGCATCGGTTTTTAATCCTTTCAGGACACGTAGCTCCCTTCACCTCGGAAAAGCCGTTCCGATATTTACCCTCATTTTATTTCGGGCTCTATCTAATTCTTTCTTTTTTGGCTTTTTTATCATCGTCATCTGTCTTTTTCCGTTTACCCGTCTTTATTTTATGAGCAGGTGCCACTCGAGGAATTGGCAGTTTGGATTGTTTGTCTGGCATAAGCAATCTTGAATTCTGAATGCCTGTACGCGCTGCCGCTGTGCATGAGAGGAGTGTGATCAGTGCGCACGTGAGCTTGATTGACACTGCTAAGACACTCCTCCTGGCTCTGATTGGTGTATTTCTGCAAATGGCAATAGGACCACTGGGAGGAGCCAGAGGAGCTTGATTTTTTCACAGATTTTTTCACAGATCTGTCTCATATTCTACTGTCAGGACATAATGACAGGTTTAACAAATATGTAAAAAATACATTTTTACAAAAGTTACCTACTGCAGCTTTAAGTTAACTAATCATTAACACACTTGAAATGTCCTAATAATTAGTCTTGCTGCAAGTATACATAGCATACTTTTTTTTCACTAGGATACGCCATAGCTACGGCATAGGCTGTTTGTACCACGCATAGCCTATGACGTAGCCTGATGTGCACCTCTGTAACGCGTCAATTCTATGTGGACCACAAGCTTTAAAGTTTATTTAAAGTTTATATAAAACTTTGCAATAAATTAAAGGAGGTTTATACAAAAACTTGCTTTGATTACACTCTTGTCATTCATATAAAACCCCAAAAGAAGGTGTCTATAAGAACACACACACAAAACAAACAATATACATTTTGGACAATCAGTGCATTACTCTCAAAACAAATGACCTACAGTTTCAGAAGAAACTTCACAAAAAGAGCAGGATGTTTCAATGTTTCTTTTAAATTTCCACAAATAAAAATGCTTGACAGAATAAAATCTGTAAATAATTTTATAAGATATTACTTTATTTGTTAAGAAAAAATGTCTGAGGGAGTGACCAAACAAATGACTACTTAATCAAAAATACTGTTCCAATAATAGATGTGCGCATGGCAGAAACTCTCATTATGTCTGTGATCTCCCACAGATTTAACATCATCTAGTGTGTCCCGGGCCTTAAAGCAGAACTAAGTAACTTTTTTTACCTTCATGAATAGTTTTCAAAGTCCTTACGATGGTTAATTGACTTGTATTGGTGTGTTTGAGGAGAGCACTAACCCCCTCTGGCACGTCTATGCCAGAAAACAGCACTTGCAAGTTGAGCTGCGCCGACCCGAAACAATCTCGCCTCGTGTTCACGTTCACGCGAGAGTGACAAAATGCTTTACGGTAATTCAATATACACATAGCGACCTCACACAGTATGATCTCACTTCGATCACACCAAAATGACATTTATGTCATCATCAGTCATAGCGGAGCCACTAAAAAAAACAGAGGAAACCATTGTCTGAAGATTCTAGGAAGAGAAAACGTCAACTAGACCGAGAGAGAGCTCATTCTCGAGTCAACCTTGGACCAGCTTTTATGGAATGGTGTCAACTGAAACAGAGCGAAGAACTTCAAACCGATTCTGACGTGGCTTTAATGTTGTTGAACTTGTAAGTAACCTTGCCAAACAACTTTATTTTCTTAATATTTCCATTAGATCTATTGTTATTTCATGTCCTTTGAGATATAGCCACTGTTATGTCATGTACTTAGCTTATCGGCTCGCAGAGATGCAAGCATGCTAATTCGCCCGCTATGTTACCAAGTCGTGGGATTGATGAGTGTTTCTCTATTTGTCATGTACGGGCTTTATGTGAGACAACTGCATTTCAACCGGTAGTTTAATAGTATAGTAAATTCCCAGAATATTGTTTACATTGCATCAGCGACTGGCTTCACTTTAAACCAATGCAAGATTTCAAAGCTAATGCTAAGGCATGCGTTGCTCCTGACTGTTGTCCAAATTGAGTATTCATTTCCTTTTGAAAGATTTACATTGACAGTGTACTGCACTGGTGAGCGTTGTAGTCGCTGTAGTCCAGAGCTGCTTTTGGAGTATTTACGACAGTGTGATTCACTGAAGGAACCTGTAGGGGGAGCTTCGCAAATCTTGCTTAGTTCTGCTTTATAAGACTTCAGACTCGACCCGGCACAAAGGAGTCATGAATATTTTAAAAACAAATAAAGTCTTTTATCATTAACTACTGATATAATAAAGAATTTGCGTTTTATTTGAATGGTTTTATAATATCTGCGTCACATATATTTTTCTGATGACTGTCGTCAATAAAGCAGCATAAACCGTGACTCACTGGCGCCATCTTATGTCCAATAAGCGACTGCATTGAAATGGCTGGATGATAGTTTTTACTGGATTATATATTGTAATGGATTATAAAGTAATAAATTGGATTTACATTATCCCTTACATTTTAGGACCTTCATTATTACAAACAAAACCGATGAAAGATCATATTATTTTGTCTATATAATACAACTAGGATAAAAATAGGATTTGAGTATGAAAACTTTATGTTTTAAATGACTTGAGACTCGACTCGGATTGGTGACAAAAGAATCCAGACTTGACTCAGACTCCAGTGATAAAGACCTTTTCCTGAATGTGGAAGTCACGGCTGACTTAAAGGATAGTAACTGGTGTTTCTAATCAAATTACTGTATTTTCCGAGCTGATATGTAATGTTAAACCTATTAAAACAGTTTAAATCACATGGCTCCATAGTGCCATTAACAATGTTTTCATGATCCACTAAGTTGTGGGCTGAACTCTTGCTCTGTCCGGATCTTCTTTACTCAACAGTGGAATCTCTGACGTCTTATTTGCATTTTTTCCTCTGGAACCTGAAAGGAAAATACAGAGACAATCATAGAGAAGATGTGTAGGTCATATATAGTCCAGTTATAGTCTAGAAGAATTGATGCTGTTCTTAAAAATCAAGGAGGCCAAACAATTAGATTTAGTTGAATTCATTTTTGAAACACCTCAGAAATCTTGAATTAAGATAAAAATCTTCATTTTCAAAGGGGGTGTACTGATTTATGGTGTGCACTGTATGTGTGTTTATATGTGAAAAAGTCTAAATTAAATCCGTTCATCAAAGTAATCGTATCTCTTCACAAGACTTGAAAAGTAATAATAAAGTTGTCTGTACCTTCGCTGCAGGGTTTGATCTGTAGATCTGAATATCCAGAATCTGTGGATTTCTGAGATCTAGTCTGATGAAGCAGTTTCCGTTTCTTTTTATCTGTCACAGCTGCACACAGAAACAGAGACATTAGTCTAACTTGTCTAATATAAACAGAGCAAAGACACACAACCATACTGATAGAGCAAGCAGTAATCTCGGACAGCTTGTTTAAGATTAGTTCTGCCAGTAAAGGAACCTGTTGTGAAGCACCGCTCACTCGACCGTCAGTTTCAGCACTTCTACAGACACGCGAGCGCGCTCACCTCACGATAAGGTGCACGAGCGCCAGGCGCGTTCTGTACGAGTTCTCCTAACAGTTAATATCTATGCCTCTGATAACGTAGTTGGTTCTGTCACTGACGGACGCGCATAATCTTCTCCAGAAACATTGACATTTCTCTGTTCTTGCTCAGCTCCATCAGTTTATGTCTCGCTCTTCTTAGCTCTGCTGCCGCCATGTTTCCAACACCTGGCCCCGCCTTGACGCAGTGATTGACAGGGCGAGGCGGAGACGTGATCGGCTCGAAATGCATTTTCAAATCCACGTTGAATTTTGCTACATTCATTGCGGGACATTTAATGAAAATGCAATCGCTAGTGTCTTAACTGAGTGCAAATGCAATTAAGAAAAATAACATTTAAATGGTCATTTTGCTACAATTTTTGCTTGAACATGTTAAACATATATAATCATTTCTGTAATACATTTTCATTTTAAGTTTTCTGATACCATAGAGACTATCTTTGTATTTCTGATTTGAGGTCCCAGCGCTGTGATCGATTCATAGAATCGATTTATACAATATAAATGATTAAAAGCAGCTTTACTGTGATGAATTCTGAATTCTTAGTTCGGTTCAATAACTGTGTAAAGATCATCAATTATTAATTTCATCTATAAAGCAGCTCTGCATAAAATGTTTGTTTTTATTTTTATAATCATTTAATGTACATTTATATCAGGTTGTTTTCTAATCTTGGCATTGCTCTTCATGAAACTGGGTAACGCTGCTGTGAGTGTTTCAGAAAGTCTTTATAATCAAGCTCTCAATGTGTTTTTCCTCTTTGGAAAGTCATCAAAACTTTCACAGAAGCTCAAGATTTTGTTCTTTTGCTATTGGAGCAAATGGGAACGCAATATATTATCCATTCACCACTATAGAAGTTTACCAAACTACTTCTGAAAAATGAGGAAAGGCTCCATAAATAATGAATATTTGCTTGTTGAACATTGAATCTGCTTTAATTCCTAAAACAAAACAGATATAAAAAAATATCTACATTTCTCTGATGAAAAAGTATTCTCACCATGGACAGTAACACTGAATGTCTTATTTGAGGTCTAATTTGCAACTTATAAAGCGTTAAAATATGTTTAAATTATATGTTAAAATTATGTTAGGAAATAGCAAATGTAAATTATATTGTTAAATTTGAATTATCATTTTGCTCCAAACATTGCTCATATGATATGGAAAATGTAAATTCAAATGCAGAAATTAATTGCCATTTTACATATTACATTTCAAATTGAAATTTGCTACACATATGCTTCCATACTAAACTGTTTATCCCCAAAACTGTTGTTCACATTTACTTGCTTTTGAAGATAAATGTCAGCCTGTACAATCTTCATTTTACACTCATGTAACTGCTGTCTTACATGAAAACTGTGTAAAAACACTTGATGGTGTGTATCATCAGTAAAATGAAGGAGAATAGAGAGAAAACTATTTCTCTGAATCATCTTAGTGAGATTTTATTGTTTTAAGCATGTGCAATGAGAAGTGTTTATTTGATGATGTATGTTTGGTCACATGACGCATGTGTACCCATAGATATTTAAGGCTGTAGCAGCATGTTGTATCTGGTATTTAAGAGGTTCAGTTGCTGTTCAGACGTCAGAATGAGAAGAAAATCTGAAGTGATTTTGACCATGATCCACTTCAGCACAATAAAGCTCATTATTTTTCTCTTGTTGTATCAGCTGTAATACTCACGGTTTTGCCTTTCTAGTTCAGAGAAAATATGGTGATAGTATAAAACAGCAGAAACTGCAGCAGCAGATAACACCAGCAGACCGACAACAACTATTGCTGCTACATAAACTGGAGACAGAGCTGGAACTGAAACAGTTAAAGACAGACAGTCATTAGTTTTCACAGACATCTGATTAACAATCATTACTTTCAAATACTTACAGTAGTAATGAATATCTATCGTAAAGTCTGGTCACTACTTTAATTGGCCACGAGGATCTTATTTCATATAACAGCACAGGAACGTTTATCATAAACCTGTCTATGTTCAATTTCATTTCCTTATTCTACAGAACGACTGATCCTGCTTTGACTTGTTTTGGAGTTATAACTACTGGTGGCATGAAACTAAAAATATCTGCTCATAATGTGTGTCAAATCAAATGTAAGTCAATCACTGTTCATTTTTATAGTACTGTGGTATAAAATTCAGTTGTTCTGAATATTAGTCATGTGATCACCTGCGGCCCAATCACAGTTGTGATTATATACAGAACAACAGCATGACTGTGATATTGAGAAACTACAACACTGTAAGACTGATGAACACATTATAACTGTATTTGCTGCACTTTAAAACTCAGTTTAATTCAGTTTAATTTATAAAACAAAAACACATTCAAAACTATTTATTCTGAAAAGTAAAAAAAAGTGTCCTCACCACATGTAACACTGAATATCTGATTTGAGGTCCCACTGTTGTGATCGATCTGTAGATGATAAATTCCAGTGTCTGTGATTCTCATGTTGTTGATGGTCAGAGATCCAGTCTGATTATTCAGACTCAGTCTGTCTCTGAATCTCTCATCATTAGTATATGAGATCTTATTTCCATCAGTTTCAGCAATGATTGAGCCTGAAACTCCAAACCTCCACTTTATAAGATTAAATTTCTCTCTTAAACGAGGGCCTAGAGTGACAGAATCTCCCTCCATCACTGACTCTCTCTTCACTCCATCTTCATCAGCTCCAAACACTGCAGAACAAACACAAACATCAATCAGAGATTAAACTCATAAACACTGCTGCTGATGTTACTGTACAGATGTTACTCTGATCATAATCTCGTCTGATAAACTCACATACAGAACAGTCAAAGTAATATGAGATCTGATATGATCTTATGTTAGTCAAATCAATTTATTTTTATAGTGATTTATACAATATAAATGATTTAAAGCAGCTTTGCTGTGATGAATTCTGAATTCTTAGTTCAGTTCAATAACTGTGTAACGATCATCAATTATTAGTTTCATTCATTTCATCTATAAAGCAGCTCTGCAGAAAATGTTTGTTTTCATTTTTATAATCATTTAATGTACATTTATATCAGGTTGTTTTCTAATCTTGGCATTGCTCTTCATGAAACTGGGTAACGCTGCTGTGAGTGTTTCAGAAAGTCTTTATAATCAAGCTCTCAATGTGTTTTTCCTCTTTGGAAAGTCATCAAAACTTTCACAGAAGCTCAAGATTTTGTTCTTTTGCTATTGGAGCAAATGGGAACGCAATATATTATCCATTCACCACTATAGAAGTTTACCAAACTACTTCTGAAAAATGAGGAAAGGCTCCATAAATAATGAATATTTGCTTGTTGAACATTGAATCTGCTTTAATTCCTAAAACAAAACAAATATGAAAATATCTAAATCTCTAATGAAAAAGTATTCTTACCATGGACAGTAACACTGTATGTCTTATTTGAGGTCCCACTGTTGTGATCGATCTCTAGTTCATAAACTCCAGAGTCTGTGATTCTCATGTAGTTGATGGTCAGAGATCCAGTCTGATGATTCAGCTTCAGTCTGCCTCTGAATCTCTCATCTTCAGGATATGAGATCTCATATCCATCAGTTTCAGCAATGATTGAGTTTGAATATCTAAACCACCACGTTATTAGAATAAATTCTTCTCTTAAATCAGTGTCTAGAGTGACAGAATCTCCCTCCATCACTCTCTTCATTTCATCTTCATCTCCATCAGCTCCAAACACTGCAGAACAAACACAAACATCAATCAGAGATTAAACTCACATCAAGAATCAAAACAAAAGAGCTAACAGACAAAAACATTATAGATATTTTGACAGAGAAACATGGTCTCTTTATTTTGTTTTCTAAAACATTTAACTACTTATTTTAGGATCATATTTCCATGTGTGAATATGATATTTCTCCAGTTGTTGTTGACTCTTGCTGATATAGTCACTAAACTGACATGCTCTATACAGCAGTTACAGAATGAGTGAACAAGTGAACAACTGCTCCGACTGTCTGTCAGATTTTAAAATGCTGCTTTGAATGAAGGTGTTTGTACTGAATGTGCTGTTACATGTGCTTAAAAAGCGTGTGTCTTTAAAAAACTTTAAAGAATTAGTTCACTTTCAAATAAATATTTCCTGATCATTTACTCTCCTCCATGTCATCCAAGATGTTCATGCCCGTAGGCAGGGGGGGGGGGTTCGGGTGGTTCGAACGAACCCCCCCCTCACTGCCAAAGGTCCAGAATTTTTTTTAAAAATGTGATTATTGTCATCATTGTTTTAATCAATGCTTGTGACAAATATTCTGGGTTGCTGTTTCAAATTAATATGATACATTATTGTAGCTGGACGTGTGTGTGCGCCGCGCGTGCAGAGTTCGCGCAATAGACCTCTTTGGAGCAGACGTCACAATTACGTCGATGGCAGCTGCGCGCGCATAGTGGTTGCAGAAAAATAGCGGTAGCAATTGGAGGAAAATGTGCAAAATCCACAGAATAAGAGAAAAACGTTTGTTGTGCCTCTGGATGTTGGAATCGGAATGCAAAAAAATATAGTCTTCATTTTTAAAGAAAACCATCGTTGAAAACGTCCTTTGAAGATAAACAGAGACGTTTCACAGACTGGACTGATGACACCTGCAAGGATTAGTCTACTATTAAAGCAGGAATTTGATGTAAACAGTAAGTCTACATAATATTCACATATACAGTTCAGAGGACATACATACATAGCAGTTACAGCATGAAATAATATTTAAACCTATAACATTTTACATAGATAACTTTTAAACATAGTCTATAAAATTTTTATTTCACAATTCTGACTTTTTTTCTTGCATTTGCGTGTTTATGACTCCCAGTTCGGCCATTATAAATCGCAATTGTGAGTTTATTTCACAATAGGCCTTTTTCACAAGAATCGGAAATCACGTGACGCAGGGTAAAGTTAGTTCCGCTATGCGTCTGCGGCTATTAGATTGATATGCTCTTTTCTCAAATATCGCTTCTTACCTTTTCTGTTTTGTCTGTTTTCCAAGTCGCTTTTGTATAATCTACAAAGAAATTATTTTCTACTGGTTTGTAGCTTGTACGGCCGCTAAGATGTTGCTCGAATTTACCGGCAGGTGGATTTATATCACCAGCTGTCATACAGTAAAGGCTACGCAGCTCATTCAGCAATTTCCCCGATCGTATTACATACGACGAACATTATTTATATAACTTATTCATTAAAAAAATAACTCCCAATATATACTTTAATGGGGGATATAAAATCGAGATACATAATATTGTCGTGAGTTTAATATGTTTTAAAAATATATAGCATGTAATCTCATATGGCATCATCCCACATTCAAGCATATGCTATAACTAATCCTGATCGATTAAAATTATTAAACTAAGACAACTAATTTCCAACACCACACTGTACAACAGTCTTTGCATTAATGTTGCAACAGCACAATAATACTTCGCATTATACACACTTTAAGATGATGACGACAGGAAAATGAGTGCGAGACTGAAATGTTTATATCCAGAAATATCAGGGTGCGAGCGGTCCTGTTTCATGAATCGGAGGATCAGGCTTGCGTGATAAGGGAGCTTCCAGCTGATCATTTCCCCAGCACGTCGCTAAAAGCACTCTATACATCCCAATGTGCATACTATCCACCCTAAATAGCACTGAATATTACACATAGACTACTATTTAGGATGGATAGTATGCACTTTGAGACGCAGGCACTGTCTTTACAGCACATGGAGCGCGATAATGCACAGCCGCGCCAAACAGGCACGAAGAATATAACCAGTTTAACCGCCATCACTTCAAATTATTTATTAAATTTAGCTCTTAATGAGAGCTCTGTAGTCTCACCAATAATTCACCAAGAACGTTCAAACATTTTCATGACATTTAATTCGTAAAACGACTTTGATTCCTGAGCTGGTCCTGATCGAGGCTATCTATCAGTGTAACCGGAAAAACTTTTACACTGCGTGGATCGTTCCGGAAGCCAAAAACCCGGAAGTGTGAAATTGGCCTATTCTCAGTGCCCAAGGAAGTCGACCGGAAGTTGAAGTCGGCCGGGTGCCGCCATCTTGTAGCAGAACTTCACTTGCGTTAGCATCCCCATTGACTCCCATTCATTTTGGCGTCACTTTGACAGTGAATAACTTTACATCTGAGGCGTTTAAAGACTCCATTTGTCCATTATTTATTTCTAAAGATACACGACAATGTATAAAGGGCTCCATTACCTTCTATGTTACATTATGGCCCCGTAGATACAGTTTTTGTAAAAATAGGCTAACGATTGCGTCATAACCACTCGACTCTCTGTCGCACAGTAGAGAAATTACCGTACAGACAGGAGGAGAAGCTCGCAGGCAATCGGGGAGATGTCAAGAGAGATGGCGTACTGGCGTTACATTTTAAAATACTATACAAAATAATTAATCAGAATACTTACTCCTGCTCACTCACGCCAAAGAACTCCCCGCTCAAGCTCGCCGTCTCTGCAAGATTAACAATGGCAGTTTTCACGCACAGCTACTAGAAGATTTACATCTGTCAGACAGGTTGCGGACGTCATCAAGCTTAGTTTGAGTCTGCGCGTCAGAAACGGAAGTGCTAAAAATCGCTAAAAATGGGCTTCACTTGTCTCAATTGAGTTCCAATGGGGTCGCTGTGTCCATTTCTTTTACTGTCTATGCCTATTCTGAGGGGAAAAAAGTCAGAATTGCGGGATAAATTGCAATTCAGAAAACGAGTATAACGAGTTACAGGATAACGAGCATATCTCACAATTCTGTTTTTCTTTGTAAGAAATGTGAGATATAAACTCAGGTTTGCGAGAAATAAAAGTCAGAATTGTGAGATATAAACTCAAAATTAACTTTTTTTAATTCTTTTATTTCGTGGGTTCCATAGACTGCTACTGCTCAACTGTCATTTTCTGCAACCAGGTAGGCTCCGCCCATAAAAAACGTCATCGTTGTTTGAATGAGAATTACGTCACAATGTTTTCACTCCGCGTTGCATTCCGGGAAGGCGCCGCCATATTAGCAGGATACGCTATCCGTTGCTATGGTAACTTCTTCAGTGAACCCGAGATAAAGCGCAACAGAGAGAGTGAGCAGATTAATTTAATAAATACATTTTGCGATACAGCGCAGTTTTATGGGAAGAAATGGAGAAGGAGAAAGTGAAAGGAAAGGGGCGCTATCGGGAGACTAAATAACACCGCCAAAGCAGCGTAATTTAGAGGAAAATGCTTCGACCCGTGCGATCTGCGAAAGACCCAGAAGCACCACCACCTGCCACATACCCTGACATCGTCAATTGCCTGGTTTATGGTATTAATGCCTACACAATGCAAGAGTTCTGACCCTTTAAATCATTAAAAGCATATGAACAATTCTGCTGCGGCTGAATTACAAACCTACAAACCTGTAAACTGCGAGAGCTCAGTCATACTTGCACTACACTTTTAATACAGTTCTGATGCTTATTATTGTAGAAATAATAATATTTTTGCCTACCGAGTCATAGGCTGGTTAGTGATGTCAAGCAGTTGACATCCATCCAATGAAATTGGACCCACTCACTTTTACCGTCTCTAATTCAGCATTTGTCTAATCCCCCCAAGCGGCAACCTCCCCCTTTCTCTCGTGAAGCCAATACGGAAGTAACTTAAACTGCGATTCATCGACTGGCCGCTAGGGACAGGCTCCAAAAGAGAGCAGAATCTCATAGAGTCCCATGTTAAATTGGCCAAGTATATAGCAGAAAAAAACATGTTTACAAGTTGGTTCAAATTGTGGTTTTGGTCTATACTGCTATTTTTGCCCTTCATGACAACTCTGAGGGGGGTGAATTTTTTTATAACTTATCCGTTTAAATTATATTAAGCCTTAAAGTTCTGCATAATTAAGGGTGTGGTCACTTGAGTGACAGGTGGATTGCGCTGCTGTCTGAGCCGTCATGTTACCTCAGCTGCCACTGAATTTGGCATCTCAGCCGTTTTTGTGCTTTTTTTTCTCGATTATTTTATACAATTATAAAATATGGCTTGCTGCATAATATTCGAGACTGATGTGTGTCTGTGTAGATGTGCATGCATGGAGAAGAGACACAGAACACACGTTGTTGGATCGTGGCATTGGCTGAAAGTTTTGATTGTGAGATTTACTACAATGACAATACCAGGAGGATATACAACTCTGACAGCACTGCTTGGATATTATAACTAAAACTGCTGCACTATTTTGAAAAAAATATACTTTGGACACGGGCTCATTTGTTTGTTAGATACGATCGCTACTCAGATTGCATCCTTTCTTGAAGAACGATGACAGAGAGCAGATCATTCAGAAGAAATGTGACATGTTTTTTTGCAATGGACACTCATATTTTACCCAAGTGCCACAGATTGGATTCATCTCGCGATCTCTATTTCATTATAAAGGTATGAAGTCCCATTTGATTTTCCATGTTGTTATTTGCACAACCAACACTACTGGTGTTGGAGGATCTATATCTTAAAAAACACCGTAGATTGACAGTAAACCTTTAGAACGTTCTGATGATAAAACTTATCTTCATTAATATTTTAGATCGTATTAGATAGATAGATAGCTCCTTTGCTGCTAACATGGTCACGTCGAGCTAGGCGGGCGTGGTTTCAGCAACCGTCACATCAGCTCAAACCACCTCCCGCCTCTTTGCCCATTTTCAGTTATCCGGGAGTGACGTGCGCTGACGCGCAGCTAAGATGGCCGCGGCCTCATTTAGGCGTCAAAACTGCTGTTCAGAACTCTATGGGTGACGTCACGGACGCTACGTCCATATTTTTTTTACAGTCTATGAATCCCCCTCAGGTGATGCTACTCCACAAACCACTAACAGAGCATAAAAAATAACAAAAATAAAAATATTTTTTAAAACATCGCCAAGTAAAACGCTGCGTAACTGTCTCTTTACGACCACAACAAACGGGACACTTTTCAGACGCGCATTCCGACTTCGCCTCAGCGCCAGGCGCAAGTCAAACGAGCGCGGAAAAGGTAGCTTCAGCTGAACAACAGTGAACTGTGGTCAGATGAGATGTTGTCAGGCTATGCCAGTAAAACTCCAATCAGCCGTTAGGCTATAGTCTACTGCGCTCGAAGCATGAACCCAAGAATTGCTCGAGCAAATGCGCCGGCGCGCGCTGCATATTACTTTATTATAGCTTAAATAAAGCGCTAAAGAAACTACGGCCATGCACCGTCGTAAAATGTAAATGAAGTCATGAAATTACCAAACATGCGATTAAAGCTGCCTCAAATCTGTGCATGCATGTATTTGTTGACGTGGTTTTAAAGCTATTGTTATCCAATTTGTTGGCCTTAAAACGTCTTAAAATGCATATATGTACACCAAGGAAATCACAATTTTCTCGGGGGAGCATGCCCCCGAAGCCCCCTAGCATAATACATTTTGTGACCTCGGTAAATATAAAACCCTGCGTACGGCCCTGCTTCTTTTCTATCTAACGAAATCAAAGGTAATCATGTATTTCTCCAGTTGTGCGCACTTGGGACTAAACTTTGTATGCACTGTGTGATCAATGTGTGAAAATAAATGGGAGCAAAAACGAAAAAAGAAAAAAGGTTTGTGTCTCGTTCTATTAAAAAAAGATCAATAACTACCGATTGATCTTGGCATTCTATCTATCTATATGCAGGCTATGTGTGTGTATATATATAAATATATATATATATTAAAAATGGTACATGAGGAAGCAATTTGACAACAATGCAGTAAATATTTTAGGTGCATCAAAAAGCGTGCTCGTTAAAATACCAGCAGACAAGCTAATCCAGCACAAATTAGTGCATAAAAGGTCACCAAAATGAAGTATTTGAACCTCATAATTAAATACAAAAGGAGGAGAAAAACTGCAAAAAGGTCCACTTTTTGAAAAAAAGAACCCCCCCTTTCAATAGGCTGGCTACGGACCTGATGTTAATGTCTTTCTTTCTTCAGTGGGAAAGAAATGAAGGTTTTTGAGGAAAATATTCCAGGATTTTTCTCCATATAGTGGACTTCACTGGGGTTCAACGGGTTGAAGGTCCAAATGTCAGTTTCAGTGCAGCTTCAAAGAGCTCTACATGATCCCAGACGAGGAATAAGAGTCTCATCTAGAGAAACCATCGCTCATTTTCTGAAAAAAAATAAAATTTTTATATACATTTTAACCATAAATGCTCATCTTGAACTAGCTCTCTTCTTCTTCAGTATAGACACTGCTAAGTGTATTACTGCCCTCCACAGGTCAAAGTTTGAACTAATTGTTATATACTTGCACAAGCATATTGTATATGACAATTTAGTTCAAACTTTAACCTGTGGAGGGCAGTAATACGCTAAAGCCGGGCACACATTTAACGACTAGCTAAAGCATTCTAAGATTGTGCTCAACATACACGCGATTGTTTCCTGCGACTGAAGCCGATTTAAATACTTACACATGAAATTTGAACACCGACTGTAATGGCAGACTGAACACAACTGGCTCTGACTGGACGCGTTTGAGCGCGATCAGTCATAAGTATCAATTTACATTCATAATCGGCCTTACAATCGTTAAGTGTGTGCGCGGCTTTATCAGTGTCTACACTGCTGGAATTCTAATAGAGAAGAAGAATAAGAGAGCTAGTTCAAGACGAACATTTATGGTTAAAATGTATAATTTTTTTTTTTTTTTTTTTTTTTTTTTTAAATGAGCGATGGTTTCTCTAGATAAGACTCTTATTCCTCGTCTGGGATCATGTAGAGCTCTTTGAAGCTGCACTGAAACTGTAATTTGGACCTTCAACCCGTTGAACCCCAGTGAAGTCCACTATATGGAGAAAAATCCTGGAATGTTTTCCTCAAAAACCTTCATTTCTTTTTGACTGACGAAAGAAAGACATGAACATCTTGGATGACATGAGGGTGAGTAAATTATCAGGAAATGTTAATTTGAAAGTGAACTAATCCTTTAAGTAAACAAAACAGCAACTGCAAAAGTGGAGAACTTGAACAATTTCATGATATGCTAATGAAGAACAGCCTGTAAACACCGGGACGAATATGGCGCGCGATGCCTCGTGACTAAACAAAGGCCGCCCATGTGAGTGTGCACACTGACGCGAAAAACGGCAGGCGTAAAAGCGTCATTTAAAAAAAAAACGCCTCGGGTTTGTTTTTTTGGTTTGACCAATGAGAGTGGTGCTTTTGTTCACGTACCTGGAGATGCTTGGTGGCGCTCAAGCACAAAACGGTACCGTACCATTAAATCTGTTGGAACTATTTTATTTAACTAGCCTATTTAAAAATAATAATAATAATAATAATAATATTTAACATATTAAATATGATGGTAATCAAATATAGAAATATTTGGAGCGTGTGTGTATATATCTTAATGAAATAAATTATGAAATATAAAATAATAAATAAATAAACAAATGCTCAAACATCCATTTTGTAATAGACGTGCGCTTATTTTGTGTCAGTGAAAAACAACATACTACAGCCTGTAAAACTATGAAATATCAGTAAATAATGGTAACCTAAATAATAAGTTAAATATTTTTTTAAAAAAATCATTTTTGTATTTCCACACAAAGATACGTCATATATAGCCTGCCGCTCTGCGCTTTGAGAGGGATGAATGACACGAGCAGGAAAGAGACCATCTCTTTTATAATATCTTCGTTATCTCCTGATGTTACAAGCAACTGACACTTGTTGTAAAAGGTCTGAAGAGCGAGTTTTATCCTCCGCAGGGGAAAGACATTCAGGCTATGTTTGATTTTGCGCTGTCAGAGAAAACGAAAGTAAAAATCACCGGCGTGTGTGAAACGCGCTTTACAAATAAACTTGACGCGCCTTATAAAGTATAATAACGAGCACAAACTGTGTTAAATAGAAATTGACGTGCAAGCAAAAAGGTTTCTGTCCTACGTTGTTTTTCTACTTTACCTTTAAAGTACTACTTTAAACTACTTTACGTTGTTTTTCTACTTTTTCTACTTTACCACAGTAAAGAATGCGAATAATAGGCCTAATTAAAAGCGAACCAAAAGAAGAAACGTTTATAATCCCCTGCGTGAGTGAAGATTTGGGAAAATAAACAGAGATTCCATGTTCAGTGGAATAACTAATGGAATATTGTTAAATTCTCTGCTAATCAAGTGACCAGATCGCGAATCTTAAAAAAAACAAGATACAAACCCGACAAAGCTTAAATGTATGGACTCGCGTGCCTCTCTCGTTCGGCATGAACCAAAATATTTCCGTGGCTGCGATGTCACATTTAATTGCTAACCTATTATTTCTTCATAAACAAAGCGTTGTGCTTCGCTCGTGTCATATTCAAGTAAATACTGCCACAGTCCTATCAGTGGGTACCGAATATACCCGGATTCTCGGTACTACAGAAATGCTGGTATCGTCACATTTTCAAAATTTCAGTACCGACTCAGTACCGAAGTACCGGTACTTTTGACAACACTAGTGTGAACACAAAAAACGTCTCGAAAAACGCTGGCGATAAACGCGTGCGATAGGCTATTCGTCGCGGTGTGTACAGGCCTTAATGCTACGTGCTCAAAGTGAAAGTCAACAGAAATCACACACTTACCACAGAATATTAATAAAAACACGGAGATTTCTGAATAGTTCTTCATATTGTTGTAGATTCCAACTAAATCTGATTTCTCTATTAATACTGAGCCACATCCATCCGACTGACGACATTTATAAACAAAACCTGCTGAAGACAAATGGAGAAGTTTAACAGTGACTGAATAATGAAGTTACATGACGACTGAAATACTGCTGAAGAAGAGAGAGAGAGTTTATGCTTCCAAAACCTGAAAGACTGAGAGAAACAAATAGTAATGGCGGCGGGAGAGTGCTTCTTCTTCGTGCTTCTTCTTCTTCTTGCTTCTTCTTCTTCCTGCTTCTTCTTCCTGCTTCTTCTTCTTCCTGCTTCTTCTTCTTCCTGCTTCTTCTTCTTGCTTCTTCATTTCTTCTGTTTTCCTCTTCCTCTTCTTCTTCTTCACACTGGATCTGAAACTTTAGTAAAGCATTACTGCTATCTGCTGTTTGCATCGACCCTTTTCACTCTCAGAGTCAGAGTAAAGATTAAGATTAGAATAAAATAAGATTGTTAAAATAAAGACAGGGATTTTATTAAAGATAAGATTTTTTTATTTTTTTATTTTTTATTTTTTATTAAAAAAAAATCAGAAATGCACATATAGAAATAAAATAAATAAATACATTCATTAAATATAGCTGCAAGCAGCAATTCGGGGCCAAGCCCCAGAAAGGGCAGTAGCGCAATACGGAGCAGGTAGAGCAAAAACAGCAGAAATTGAATGTACATGCAAAACAGCTGGTTCAGAAGGACAGGTGGAAATGAAATGGAAATCAATAGAAGTTCAGATGAGAATGAACACGGAATGAACTAAAAACACTTGTATCTAATTCAAGAGGAATAAAGATTAGTAGGCTACAATGCTTATTTGGATAAAAAAGGAATCAAAATGACTCATTACACACTATTGTATAAAACCCCCGGCACGGGATTCGAACCCACAACCACCGGGTTCAGTGTCCATTTCTCATTTCATTGCACCACTGTGCAGATGAATATTGGCACAACTGCCGAAGTTCATTAGTTCATGTGAAAATGAACTCAAAATGAAGAATTTTAATAAAACTGCACTGAATGTTATATTTAATAACTTTACTTTAGATCATTCTGCAGCTCATCATACTGTAGCGCAATACGGAGCAGGAAGAGGAAAAACAGCAGAAAATGAACAAACATGAAACACCTGGTTCAGAGTTATGGGCGAGAATGATCTCAGAATGTACAGAAGCTTAGATGAAAATGAACACAGCATGAAACAAAAAGAATTTATTTCTAATCCAAGAGGCAACAAAAGAATCAAAACACACAATTTCATAAAACCGCTCCACCTGGGATTCGAACCCACTATCTTTAGGTACAGTGCGCTGCAGGTATATGGCTTTACACATTGAGCTACTTGAGGATGCACATTCAACAGGCTGTGGAAGAGAACTTTTAGTGTAACAAAGAATTCACAAAAAAACCATATTAGCATGCTAAGCTAACTTAATGCTAATGAAGCTCATGGTTAACTTGATAACTGAAGAGCCACATTAGAGAGAATGACAACTGGTTAGCATGCTAAGCAATTAGCATGCTAAGCTAACTAGCATAAGACAACAAACACAAGCAAGGTCACATTCAGAGATGAATATCTCGGGTACAGTAGCGAAAATCAAAAATCCGTTCAATCATTTCTGTGCGGCTCGGTCCAAAGATCATCTGAGCTGATTTTGGACAAAACTGACCAAAATTTGTAGGAGGAGTAGCGAAAAAACTGTTTTTCATTTACTTCAATATGGCAGACAGGTACATTTAAGGAAAATGACAAATGATACAATGTCGGAATCGGCATAAGCCAGGGAATAAAATGACATGAAGCATACACATTTTGGAAAGTGTTTTCAAAAGTTATAAGCGTTTTTGCAATAATCATTACATCTGTGGAACAGTAGGTGGCGCTGTGCTGAAACTTCTCAGGTACCTTCAGGACATTCTAAAGGTCATACGTACCAATTTTTGTGAAGATATGTCAAATTGTTTAAAAGATATTGCAATTTATGACAAAATTCAAAATAGCGGACACGTGATTCATCCAATATTGACAGAATCGGTATCGTCGGATTCGGCATGATCCAAGGAATCCATAGACACCAATATCTTGATTTTCTGACAGACTGTTCAAAAGTTATTGGCCAAAATAGCCATTTTTCATATCTCATGACCTGTAGGTGGCGCTGTTCCCAAGTTTGGCATAGACCCTCAGATCATCGTCCTGATGAAGCGTACCAATTTTTGTTTCGATTGCTCAAAGTTTGGCCGAGATACAGCCTCTATACTAATTTTGGGTCGACCTCGTTAAATTCGTGACATCATAACTTTTGAACAAAAATGAATAAAAAAAATCTGTTCAGTCATTTCTGTGCGGCTCAGTCCAAAGATCATCTGATCAAAGATTGGACAAAATTGGACAGAATTTGAAGGAGGAGTAGCGAAAAAACTGATTACTGTACTTTTCAAAATGGCCGCTACTGTAATGGGCGGAGACTTAATGTAATATGTTGAGTAGCATCAGCATAATGAGATGAATCAGATGTACTAAATTACATTTTTCTAGAGAAAATGGTTCAAAAGTTATAACCTTTAGAATAGTGAATTTTTGAACTGGTGGTGGCGCTATAGAGTTGGGTCTAGAGACTCCAAATTTGGTCCAATCACTATTCATGAGCATCTCTACAATTGTGCCAAATTTCATCATTTTCTCATGTTCCGTTGATAGGGCTGCCATAGACTCCCATTCGGGAGGAAGAATAATAATAATAAATATAGCTGCAAGCAGCAATTCGGGGGCCAAGCCCCAGAAGGGGCAGTAGCGCAATACGGAGCAGGTAGAGCAAAAACAGCAGAAATTGAATGTACATGCAAAACAGCTGGTTCAGAAGGACAGGTGGAAATGAAATGAAAATCAACAGAAGTTTAGATGAGAATGAACACATAATGAACTAAAAACACTTGTATCTAATTCAAGAGGAATAATGATTAGTACAATGCTTATTTGGATAAAAAAGGAATCAAAATGACTCATTACACACAATTGAATAATGACCACCCAACACGGGATTCGAAACCACGACCTCCAGGTCCAGTGTCCATTGCGCATGTCATTGCACCACTGTGCAGGTGAATGTTGGCACAACTGCTGAAGTTCATTAGTTCATGTGAAAATGAACTCAAAATGAAGAATTTTAATAAAACTGCACTGAATGTTATATTTAATAACTTTACTTTAGATCATTCTGCAGCTCATCATGCTGTAGCGCAATACGGAGCAGGAAGAGGAAAAACAGCAGAAAATGAACAAACATGAAACAGCTGGTTCAGAATTATGGGCGAGAATGAACTCAGAAAGTACAGAAGCTTAGATGAAAATGAACACAGCATGAAACAAAAAGCATTTATTTCTAATCCAAGAGGCAATAAAGGAATCAAAACACACTATTTCATAAAACCACTTCGAACCCACTGTCTTTGGGTACAGGGCTCTTCAGGTACCTGGCTTTACACATTGAGCTACTTCATGACACATGTTCAACCTGCTGTGGAAGAGAACTTTTAGTGTAAGAAAGAATTTACAAAAAAAAGCATTACTTAGCATGCTAACCATATTAGCATGCTAAGCTAACTTAATGCTAATGAAGCTCATGGCTAACTTGATAGCTGAAGAGCCACATTAAAAAGAATGACAACTGGTTGGCATGCTAAGCAATTAGCATGCTAAGCTAACTAGCATAAGACAACAAACACAATCAAGGTCACATTCAGAGACGAATATCTCGGGAACAGTAGCGAATATCAAAAATCCGTTCAGTCATTTCTATGCGGCTCGGTCCAACGATCATCTGAGCTGATTTTGGACAAAATTGGACAAAATTTGTGGGAGGAGTAGCGGAAAAAAGTTTTTTCATTTATTTCAATATGGCGGACAGGTACATTTAAGGAAAATGATCAATGACACATCGTTGGAATTGGGATTAGCCTGGGAATAAAATGACATAAAGCATACACATTTTAGAAAATGTTTTCAAAAGTTATAAGTGTTTTTGCAAAAAACATTATATATGTGGAACAATAGGTGGCGCTGTGTTGAAACTTCTCAGGTACCTTTAGGACCTTCTAAAGGTCATACATACCAATTTTTGTAAAGATATGTCAAATAGTTTAAAAGATATTGCAGTTTATGACAAAATTAAAAATGGCGGACACGTGGTTCATCCGATGTTGACAAAATCGATATCCTCGTATTCGGCATGGCCCAAGGAATCCATAGACACCAAGATCTTGATTTTCTGACAAAGTGTTCAAAAGTTATTGGCCAAAATAGCCATTTTTCATATCTCATGACCTGTAGGTGGCGCTGTTCCCAAGTTTGGCATGGACCCTCAGATCATGGTCTTGATGAAGCGTACCAATTTTTGTTTCGATTGCTCAAAGTTTGGCCGAGATACAGCCCCTATACTAATTTTGGGTCGACCTCGTTAACTTTGTGACATTATAACTTTTGAACAAAGATGAATGAAAAAAATCTGTTCAGTCATTTCTATGCGGCTCAGTCCAAAGATCATCTGATCAAAATTTGTACAAAATTGGACAGAATTTGAAGGAGGAGTAGCGAAAAAACGGAATACTGTACTTTTCAAAATGACCGCTACTGTAATGGGCGGAGACTTAATGTAAGAAGTTGAATAGCATCAGCATAAAGAGACGAATCAGATGTACTAAATTGTATTTTTCTAGACCAAATGGTTCAAAAGTTATAACCTTTAGAATGTTGAATTTTTGAACTGGTGGTGGCGCTATAGAGTTGGTCCTAGAGACTCCAAAATTGGTCAGATTTCTAGACATGACAATCACTACAAGTGTGCCAAATTTCATCATTTTCTCATGTTCCGTTGATAGGGCTGCCATAGACTCCCATTCGGGAGGAAGAATAAATATAGCTGCAAGCAGCAATTCGGGGCCAAGCCCCAGTAGGGGCAGTAGCGCAATACGGAGCAGGAAGAGCAAAAACAGCAGAAATTGAATGTACATGCAAAACATCTGGTTCAGAAGGACAGGTGGAAATGAAATGAAAATCAATAGAAGTTCAGAGAACGAACACGGAATGAACTAAAATACTTGTATCTCATTGAAGAGGAATAAAGATTAGCACAATCCTTATTTGGATAAAAAAGGTATCAAAATGACTCATTACACACAATTGTATAAAGGAACCCCACACGAGATTCGAATCCACGACCTCCGGGTCCAAGGTCCATTTCTCATCTCATTGCACCACTGTGCAAGTGAATGTTTCCACACCTGCCGAAGTTTATTAGTTCATGTGAAAATGAACTCAAAATGAAGAATTCTTATAAAGCTGCACTTTAGATCATTCTGCAGCTCATCATGCTGTAGTGCAATACAGAGCAGGAAGAGGAAAAACAGCAGAAAATGAACAAACATGAAACAGCTGGTTCAGAATTACGGGCAAGAATGAACTCAGAATGTACATAAGCTTAGATGAAAATGAACACAGCATGAAACAAAAAGCATTTATTTCTAATCCAAGAGGCAGTAAAGGAATCAAAACACACTATTTTATAAAACCGCTCCACCTGGGATTCGAACCCACTAACTTCGGATACAGGGCTCTTCAGATAACTGGCTTTACACATTGAGCTACTTGAGGATGCACATTCAACAGACTGTGGAAGAAACCTTTTAGTCTAACAAAGAATTCACAAAAAAAGCATTACTTAGCATGCTAACCATATTAGCATGCTAAGCTAACTTAATGCTAATGAAGCTCATGGTTAACTTGATAACTGAAGAGCCACATTAAAGAGAATGACAACTGGTTAGCATGCTAAGCAATTAGCATGCTAAGCTAACTAGCATAAGACAACAAACACAAGCAAGGTCACATTCAGAGATGAATATCTTGGGAATGGTAGCGAATATCAAAAATCCATTCAGTCATTTCTGTGCGGCTCGGTCCAAAGATCACCTGAGCTGATTTTGGACAAAATTGGACAAAAATTGTAGGAGGAGTAGCGAAAAAACTGTTTTCCATTTATTTCAATATGGCGGACAGGTACATTTAAGGAAAATGACAAATGACACATCGTCGGAATCGGCATAAGCCAGGGAATAAAATGACATAAAGCATACACATTTTGGAAAGTGTTTTCAAAAGTTATAAGTGGTTTTGCAATAATCATTACATCTGTGGAACAGTAGGTGGCGGTGTGTTGAAACTTCTCAGGTACCTTCAGGACCTTCTAAAGGTCATACATACCAATTTGTGTGAAGATATGTCAAATTGTTTAAAAGTTATTGCAATTTATGACGAAATTCAAAATGGCGGACACGTGGTTCATCCGATGTTGACGAATTCGATATCCTCGGATTCGGCATGGCACAGGGAATCCATAGACACCAAGATCTTGATTTTCTAATAAAGTGTTCAAAAGTTATTGGCCAAAATAGCCATTTTTCAGATCTCATGACCTGTAGGTGGCGCTGTTCCCAAATTTGGCATGGAACCTCAGATCATGGTCTTGATCAAGTGTACCAATTTTAGTTTTGATCGCTCAAAGTTTGGCCGAGATACAGCCTCTATAGCAATTTTGGGTCAACCTCGTTAACTTCGTGACATCATAACTTTTGAACAAAGATGAATAAAAAAAATCTGTTCAGTCATTTCTGTGCGGCTCAGACCAAAGATCACCTGATCAAAGTTTGGACAAAATTGGACAAATTTTGAAGGAGGAGTAGCGAAAAAACGGAATACTGTACTTTTCAAAATGGCCGCTACTGTAATGGGCGGAGACTTAATGTAAGAATTTGAATAGAATCAGCATGAAGAGACGAATCAGATGTACTAAATTGTATTTTTCTAGAGCAAATGGTTCAAAAGTTATAAACTTTAGAATGTTGAATTTTTGAACTGGTGGTGGCGCTATAGAGTTGGTCCTAGAGACTCCAAAATTGGTCAGATTTCTAGACATGACCATCACTACAAGTGTGCCAAATTTCATCATTTTCTCATGTTCCGTTGATAGGGCTGCCATAGACTCCCATTCGGGAGGAAGAATAATAATAATAAAAGGGAAAACGTACAATTACAATAGGGGCTATAGCCCCTTCGGGGCTTGGCCCCTAATAATAATAAAAGGGAAAACGTACAATTACAATAGGGGCTACAGCCCTTTGGGGCTTGGCCCCTAATAAAAGGGAAAACGTACAATTACAATAGGGGCTACAGCCCCTTTGGGGCTTGGCCCCTAAAAACGTACAATTACAATAGGGGCTACAGCCCCTTTGGGGCTTGGCCCCTAATAAAAGGGAAAACGTACAATTACAATAGGGGCTACAGCCCCTTCGGGGCTTGGCCCCTAATAAATATAGCTGCAAGCAGCAATTCGGGGCCAAGCCCCAGAAGGGGCAGTAGCGCAATACGGAGCAGGTAGAGCAAAAACAGCAGAAATTGAATGTACATGCAAAACAGCTGGTTCAGAAGGACAGGTGGAAATGAAATGAAAATCAATAGAAGTTCAGATGAGAATGAACACAGAATGAACTAAAAACACTTGTATCTAATTCAAGAGGAATAAAGATTAGTACAATGCTTATTTGGATAAAAAAGGAATCAAAATGACTCATTACACACAATTGCATAATGACCACCCAACACGGGATTCGAACCCACAACCTCCAGGTCCAGTGTCCATTGCGCATGTCATTGCACCACTGTGCAGGTGACTGTTGACACAACTGCCGAAGTTCACTAGTTTATGTGAAAATGGACTCAAAAAGAAGAATTTTTATGAAACTGCACTGAATGTTATATTTAATAACTTTACTTTAGATCATTCTGCAGCTCATCATGCTGTAGCGCAATACAGAGCAGGAAGAAGAAAAACAGCAGAAAATGAACAAACATGAAACACCTGGTTCAGAATTATGGGCGAGAATGAACTCAGAAAGTACAGAAGCTTAGATGAAAATGAACACAGCATGAAACAAAAAGCATTTATTTCTAATCTAGAGGCAATAAAGGAATCAAAACACACAATTTCATAAAACCACTCCACCCGAGATTCGAACCCACTATCTTTAGGTACAGGGCTCATCAGGTACCTGGCTTTACACATTGAGCTACATTATGACACGTTCAACATGTTGTGGAAGAGAACTTTTAGTGTAACAAAGAATTTACAAAAAAAGCATTTCTTAGCATGCTAACCATATTAGCATGCCAAGCTAACTTAATGCTAATGAAGCTCATGGTTAACTTGATAGCTGAAGAGCCACATTAAAAAGAATGACAACTGGTTAGCGTGCTAAGCAATTAGCATGCTAAGCTAACTAGCATAAGATAACAATCACAAGGAAGGTCACATTCAGAGACAAATATCTCGGGAACGGTAGCGAATATCAAAAATCCGTTCAGTCATTTCTATGCGGCTCGGTCCAAAGATCTTCTGAGCTGATTGTGGACAAAATAGGACAAAATTTGTGGGAGGAGTAGCGAAAAAACTGTTTTTCATTTATTTCAATATGGCAGACAGGTACATTTAAGGAAAATGACAAATGACACATCGTTGGAATTGGCATTAGCCAGGGAATAAAATGACATAAAGTATACACGTTTTGGAAAGTGTTTTCAAAAGTTATAAGCATTTTTGCAAAAAACATTATATCTGTGGAATAGTAGGTGGCGCTGTGTTGAAACTTCTCAGGTACCTTCGGGACCTACTAAAGGTCATACATACTAATTTTTGTGAAGATATGTCAAATAGTTTAAAAGATATTGAAATTTATGACAAAATTCAAAATGGCGGACATGCTTTTCATCCGATGTTGACAAATTCAATATCCCCGGATTCGGCATGGCCCAAGGAATCCATAGACACCAAGATCTTGATTTTCTAATAAAGTGTTCAAAAGTTATTGGCCAAAATATCCATTTTACAGATCTCATGACCTGTAGGTGGCGCTGTTCCCAAATTCGGCAAGGAACCTCAGATCATGGTCTTGATCAAGTGTACGAATTTTTGTTTTGATCGCTCAAAGTTTGGCTGAGATACAGCCTCTATAGCAATTTTGGGTAAACCTCATTAACTTCGTGACATCATAACTTTTGAACAAAGATGAATAAAAAAATCTGCTCAGTCATTTCTGTGCGGCTCAGACCAAAGATCACCTGATCAAAGTCTGGACAAAATTGGACAAATTTTGAAGGAGGAGTAGCGAAAAAACGGACTACTGTACTTTTCAAAATGGCCGCTACTGTAATGGGTGGAGACTTAATGTAAGAATTTGAATAGAATCAGCATGAAGAGACAAATCAGATGTACTAAATTGTATTTTTCTAGAGCAAATGGTTCAAAAGTTATAACCTTTAGAATGTTGAATTTTTGAACTGGTGGTGGCGCTATAGAGTTGGTCCTAGAGACTCCAAAATTGGTCAGATTTCTAGACATGACCATCACTACAAGTGTGCCAAATTTCATCATTTTCTCATGTTCCGTTGATAGGGCTGCCATAGACTCCCATTCGGGAGGAAGAATAATAATAATAAAAGGGAAAACGTACAATTACAATAGGGGCTACAGCCCCTTCGGGGCTTGGCCCCTAAATACTAACGGATACAAGAGGGGCTACAGCACCTTCGGTGCTTAGCCCCTAATAATAAAACTAACAGATACAATAGGGGCTATAGCACCTTCGGTGCTTAGCCCCTAATAAGAAGAAAACTAACGGATACAATAGGGGCTACAGCACCTTCGGTGCTTGGCCCCTAATAATAAGAAGAAAACGTACAATTACAATAGGGGCTACAGCCCCTTCGGGGCTTGGCCCCTAATAATAAAAGGGAAAACGTACAATTACAATAGGAGCTTGGCCCCTAATTAAAAACTCTTTAAATGATGACTTGGCAAATTCTTTCCATGCTAAAAAAATGTACAATGACATTTTTAATGAACTAAACATTAATCATGGCTTACAACAAACACTTTCTAACAAAATATAACACAATACAGAAACATAAATGCTATTTAAAAGTATTTAATTAAAATAACAAGGTATTTTTGTGCCATCAGGGGATATCAATATTGGAAAATAATACAGGAAATAATATTATAAAAATATAAAATTACTGCTTTACAATATTAAGCCGAGACATTATTTAACACAGAACACATTAGAAAATATTATCTGATTTTGCAGATAGTTTGTTTGATCAGCAATTTCTGATATGAAAGTGCAACAATACAATCATTAACTTCATTATTGTTCAGTCATGTGATTGTTGAAATAATTAATGAATTGGGTAAAGTTGGTTTTATATTCGCACATTCGGACTTCTGATAAATTCAGACTTTCCAATAAATGTGCAATAAATTAATGTTTGCGAATTTTAAGCAGCGACATGATATTGACAACCAACGATTGTCAACTTACAACATTTTTCAAAGTCGATCAAAATAGGCAAGTATTGTTTTAATGGCATATTTACTTGTGAATATCCACTGAATGTCCAATGTAGTGTGATTAAAGGGGTACTTCACCCCTGGAAAGATGAATGTGTATTTAAAATTGGTCATTTATGTAGTAGAAATGTGAAATTATTTTTGAATTTGGAGCTTTCTAGACTGAGAAAAGGCAGAAAATGTATTTTTGACTAATGTGGATGAAAGACAACAACTCCCAGAATGCACTTGTTTTGCTGCCCTTCCGAGGCCACGCCCAAACCACGCCTATCGGTTACAGGCGGCATTACCAGGAAAATTCAAACAACTAGGCTTGCTTTGTTATATATTAATTCTATAAATCGTGAGTTAGTTCATACATTTACAGCGAAATGGTGCTAAATTGCTTTGTACCTGGATGTACACCCAAAACCAGGAAAGGACAAGTAAGTTTCCATCATTTTCCGATTAAAGATTTGGAGCGATGTAAACAGTGGCTGCGGGCCATCAAACACCCGAAGTTTGGAGATGACGCCGTTATAGAAAACCTAAAAAAACGCAGAATATGTAGTCTCCATTTCAAGCACGAGGACTACGAACCAAATATCCTTGCAATGAAGAGAACCATTCTGAAGGACACCGCGATACCATCGATATTCACTTTCCCAGAGGACGAACAGCCTGGGCATCTGGTACTAAGCGTATTCGCCTAGAGGTAAGACTCGCTGATACTAGACTGATAACACAGTAGCCTATATGTAGTGTTGTAGGTAGCAGTAAAACGGCAAACTTAGCAAAGTAACGTTAGATAGACAATTACATATAAGTTGCATATAAGTTGACTGTTATCAAAGTAAAGCCACTGTTCTGTAAAACTGAGTTAGTCTATTTATCTATTTATGCTAACGTTACCACAAAAGCCTGTTGCTGTATTGGTTGAGATGACTGCAGAGACCGATACATTTGCGAGATGAACCACTGATGTAGTGCAGACAAAATAAAGTTAATTACTGTAAGCTTAAAAATATAATTGACACCCACTTTTGATAAAATCTTTGATCTATGTCCGTGAGTAACCTCAAACGCGCATATGTATGGGCGTTGTAATAGACATGAAAGTGTTAATGGGTTTTTGTTTGTCACGTGATCATGGTTGGGGTTCACAGGGTCACGTGTAAGAATGGGAATATAAGTCACCAGTTCACTGATTAATGGCAAGGAGAGGGGGTGAGCAGGGATGATGTATTTCTTTGTTGACCATAACTCTTTTACCATCCAGAAATACCAGTTTGTGCAATAAAAAGAAAAAGCCTATCAGAAGTACCTTTGCCTCACCGAGATTTCATTTATGCGTCACCAATGCAGTCCCTGTCTTAGTCTCTCAGCGGCTTAGAAAGAATATAGTAGCCGCTATATTATGTCAACAAAGAAACATTCTCAGCGGATGCGCCAAACGGATTAAGCCTACAGGATCGCATCAAGGAGTAGGATTCTGCTCAACTAAAAGGAAAAGAATTCTACAGCCGCAAAACGAAGCCAACGAAAATTGATCAGAAAAGCTCAGAAGAGAAGCAAGTGTGGCAGGATGAGTTACGTCATCTTATTGGTTGGTTGGTTGGAGTGTCGTTGGTAAACCAATTGAGTGATAATAGCTGCATTATTTAAGGACCCTTATTTTGACGGGTAGGTATGTTTTCTGACTTGGGGTGCTTCTCTCTCTCTCTCTCCCTGGCATTTCCGTTTCCGTTCCATTTTCCATTCAGGTATGTAGAGTTTTTGTTGGTGGTGTAGTGATGCGCATATTGCGAGGTTAATATGCGCTATTTATAGTTTAATTTAGAGCGGAGCTGGTGGCATTTGGCATTGCGGCAAGTTGTGGCGGAGTTCACTTGCAGGTATGTTTTGATACTTAACTTGCGACCATTTAAGTTGTATTATTTATAGCGTGTTGCTTTTAGTAATAGCAGCAAGGGCAGGTGCGTATGTGTGTGAAGGCTGATCGCTGGACTGAGCTGCGGCACCGGTAGTGAGTAACCATACAGCTGTGCGTCCAGTATTCAACATCAATTGTAAGTATGCCGCTTTTGTCTTTCATATTTGTTCTGTTTAATTATTATTTTTTTGACTAATTCTCATACTCCTGGGTTAAAGGGAAAGGGGAACATTGAGTCCAGTTCTCGGCTAGTGATTTCATGTGACGCAGCTGCTGTTTTGCTTACGGATATATTTTGGTTTCGATCGTGTCATTGACTGTCATCTGGACTGTATACTGTTGCTGCCTTGCACGTCGCCGGGGCTGTTAAAGCGGGCTTCGGATGCGCGTCCGCAAGGCTGCCTATCAGTTAAGCGTTTGGATTTAATTTTTCTTGTTTAATTTGATTGATTTTGTTTGTTTCGTTTTCTGTTTATTTTGTTTTTTTCTTTTTATTTCATTATTGTATTTTCTTTATACATTTTCGGTTTGTATGTATTGGGTTATTTATTTTTGATGCCTTGCTCCAGTGCCATTCTGATGTTGGCTATTCGTTTGTAGGCCTATGTGGTGTTTTCTGGAGGCCTGAGCATTAGAACTGTTGCAGTAACTTTATTATTTTGGTGTTTGGCTTATTTTTCATTTAATTGTTATTTGTCTTAATTGTTTGTTGTTTTTCTTTAATGCTTTTTTTTTTTTTTTTTTTTTTCTTTCTCTCCAGGGCCAGTGAAGTCGTGTGTGTGGAACTGGGGAGGCTAGCTGCTCCATTCTGCGGTGTTTCACAGTGTGCTGTGTGCTGATACAATTTCTCTTTGGATGGTGTGTGTGTGGTGTTTGCCTGGTGTGAATTGAGGTGGGTTTTGGATGACCTCTTGAGTTGCAGCCGGCCTGCCTGGTTCCCACAAATCCTGGCCCTGGATATTATATTTCTGTTATTGTGGGTGTGTTTGCGAGAGAGTTTTAATTAATGTGATTTTATAATAAAGTCTATTTTGTATTGTTACCCACGTCTCCCTTAATTCCTTGCCTTCAGTTGGTAAAACTTACCTGTGTGTCTTGTATTGGGAGTTATTTCCCTGGCCTCCCACCAGGGTGGCATAGTCGGATAAAATCTAAACAGTGACTAACATCTTTCTCCATTCGGTATTGTCACACAAGCAAACAATCACCGCATAGGTAAGCCTGCTGGGCTTTGTACTAATCAGCTGTGTAGTTTTGGATTGCGCGCAGTTTGAATTGTGAACGTTGTTTATCTATTGGGGATGATCGCGCGGTTGTGTTATTGTTTGTTGTTTGGCTTTAGTTGATTTTGTCCAGAGCTCTGGTGTTTAAAGTTTGTTTGGCGGATCTGTTTGTTGAAAACAATGTTGCAATGTTTATGGAGTTGATCGCGTTTGATTTTGTGTCGCTGTGATGTTGTTAGAGAATTTGATGGCATATGCGAATATTGTGGACTTGTTTGAAAACACGCAAATATGAGTGCTGATGATGTCATTGGCTTTGAAATGGATTGTGGTAAAAGAGAAACTAAACTCACTGCAAAGGCCTTGGCGAACCAAAATTGAAAGTTTGCAAAAAGAACGAAAAACAAATGTAAATAAAATTAAAGGGCTGATACCAGAGATGAAAAGTTTGATGAAAAGAAAGGAAAATGCTGCTCAAGTGCAAATCATGTTTAAAACTCTTGCTCAGCTTTGTGAAGATGCTAATAAGTTGCATGACATGGTGATTCCTCAACTTCCTGAAGATGAACAGGAAAAACAAAATGAATGGTTCTTGAGTATTATGAAATACAGTAACACATTTAAAGATGCGGTTCAACAGTGGTTGAGTGAACCAGAGGGATCATTGGAGAATGTTATTTCTGTTCAGTCAGGTGCTGGTGCTATGCAGGAAGAAGTTCCTAATCCTCGAGTGCTAGTCCATGCCTCATCCATTGTTTCATCAGATAATTTACAAGATGAAATTAATCCAAGTGACAGTGTATCAAATGTGGGGAGTAGAACATCTAAAAATAACAGTTCATCTGTGGGAAAAAGATCTGTGGCATCATCTACTTCTTCTGTACGTCTTAAAGCAGAGGCTGAGTTGGCTGCATTAATGGCACAACAAAAATTGTTGAAAGATAAACATGAACTGGAAGATCAAGAGGAACAGTTGCGAAAAAGAAAAGAACGACTTAATTTGGAGGGAGAAATTGCAATTCAAATGGCCAAACTGAATGTTTTGAAATCTCAGAGTGTGTCAAGCAGTAATTCTGACCGTTCAGGAGGTAGACCTCGCAATTTAGTAAGAGAACAAAAGAAAACACAAAGTCTTAACGCCAGTGCGAAATCATTTGTTCCTCAAGTGTCTGCAGGAGAAA
This sequence comes from Megalobrama amblycephala, assembly GCF_018812025.1. NCBI lineage: Eukaryota > Metazoa > Chordata > Actinopteri > Cypriniformes > Xenocyprididae > Megalobrama > Megalobrama amblycephala. Next base: position 56,791,799 of record NC_063050.1, read on the forward strand.
AAGAACTGGTTCATGAACGTTTGAAATCAGGAGCAAGGCCTAAAGAGAAAAGTGTACAACAACGGATATTCTCACAGCCTCATCCTGTAGCACAACATCCATCTAGATGCAATCCAGTGGAACGGAGATCACAAGGAACTGCATTAAATTCACATGTTGAATCTAATGATGAAGAGCAAAATAACATGTTGGGCATAATGAGAAAGCAAAATGAAATCACAACGCTATTCTTAAAACAGCAATGTTTATCATCTTTGCCCAAAAGAGATCTGAACATGTTTGACGGTGACCCATTACAGTACCATGCATTCATGAGAGCGTTCATAAACAGTGTTGAAAGTAAGACTGATAACTACAGTGATTGCTTGTACTACCTTGAACAATATACTGTTGGTCAGCCAAGGGATTTGATACAGAGTTGTCAGCAAATCGATCCTCAGAGGGGATACATCAAAGCTAAAACTTTGTTGCAGGAACATTTTGGCAATGAACAGAAAGTTGCTTCTGCTTATATGAATAAAGCTCTTTCATGGCCTCAAATTAAAGCTGAAGATGTGAATGCTTTACAGGAATACAGTCTTTTTCTTAGAGGCTGCGGTAATGTCATGGAGGAAGTGCAATATATGTCTGATTTGGACGTGCCTGCCAATATGATGACAATTATAAAGAAATTGCCCTACAGACTCAGGGATAAATGGAGAACAGTGGCTTGTGAACTACAAGAAAGACACAATCGAAGAGTTTCCTTCATTGATATTGTCCATTTTCTAGAACATCAAGTTAAAGTCATAACTGACCCAGTGTTTGGAAATATACAGGATGTTCCTGTAGCAACAAATAAAGATGTGAAAAGACCTAAATTACATTCTCGTCCTGGAATTAAAGGAACCAGCTTTGCTACCACTGTGGTCGCTGCAAGCAAAGAAAGTGAATTTGAAAATACAGGAAAGAAAAAGGTTGGATTCGATAAGAAAGAATGTCTCTTCTGTAGAGGTGCGCACACATTGGGTATGTGTCCTCAGTTGGGAAAACAACACCACAAAGAGAAGATTGGCTTCTTGAAAGAAAGTGGAGTTTGTTTTGGCTGTTTGTGCATTGGGCACATCAGCAAAGAGTGCAGAAAACGTCTTTCTTGTGATGTTTGCGGCTTTAGACATCCAACTTTGCTGCATATCTTTCCCAAAGAAAAAGGAACGGATACAACTGAGAAGAAATCAAAGATGGCAGTGGATGATGTTTTAGTATCTAGTGGTCTTACTGGGGCTGGTGATTATGATTGTAAACTCCCGATTGTTCCTGTACAGATCAAGGCCAATAAAGGCAGTAAAATTGTCACTACTTATGCCTTTTTGGATCAAGGGAGCACCGCTGTGTTTTGTACGGAGAGTCTAATGAGAAGACTCAATCTCACAGGAACCAAAGTGCGGATTCGTCTAAGAACTATGGGGCAAGAAAAGGTTGTGAGTAGTAATGTTAAATCTGGAATGGAGGTAGCTGGCTTGAATAGAAATTACTTTTGTGAGTTACATCGAGTTTATACACAGGAAAGTATGCCTGTTCATCAGGGGAATATACCTCAAGAAAGGGATCTTCAAAGATGGCCCCATTTAAAGAGAGTTCATTTGCCTGAGATTAAGGCAGGGATTGAGCTGCTGATAGGGACAAATGTTCCTAAAGCATTGGAACCATTGGAGGTTATCCGCAGCAGGAATGATGGACCCTATGCAATCAGGACAATGTTGGGATGGACTGTGAATGGACCACTCTTTGGAGACAGTGAGAACGCAATGGATTGTACTCGGCCAGATGTCACAGTCAATAGGATTTCAGTTGTGAATTTGGAAGACATGTGGCAACAGCAGTTTAAAATGGACTTCCCAGAATGTAGTCAAGATGAACAAATTGGTTATTCCAAAGAAGATCAAAAATTCTTGAAACTGGTGACAAACTCTGCTAAACTTGTTGATGGGCATTATGAGATTGGCTTACCTCTGAAAAAGAGAGTTCACATGCCAGACAACCGGAAAATCGTGGAGCAACGTGCTTTGCATCTGAAGAGAAGACTTCAAAAAGATTCGTTGTTTCTTGCTGACTATAAAACCTTCATGAAGGATATGGTCTCCAAAGGTTATGCAGAGCAAGTGCCTGCAGAGGATATGACGCGTAATGATGGAAAGATCTGGTACATCCCACATCACGGTGTCTACCATCCCACAAAGAAGAAAATCCGTGTGGTATTTGATTGTGGAGCAAGTTTTCAGCGAACATCACTTAATGCTCAACTCCTGCAAGGACCAGACCTTACCAGCTCACTCATTGGAGTGGTGACAAGATTCAGAAAGGAACCAGTGGTAATCATGGCAGATGTGGAGTCAATGTTCCATCAAGTAAGAGTACCAACAGATGATGTGGATTTGTTAAGGTTTCTTTGGTGGCCAGATGGGGACTTGAGTCAAGATTTAGTTGACTTTAGGATGCGGGTACACCTGTTTGGAGCAACATCATCTCCAAGCTGCGCAAACTTTGCTCTTAGGAAATGTGCTCAAGATCATAAGGAGCAGTTCAACAGGGAAACTGTGGATAAAATCCTACATTCCTTTTACGTTGATGATTGTTTGGTTTCAGTGGCTTCAATTGAACAAGCGATAACATTGTGTAAGGAGCTTGTAGCTATATGTGCCAAAGGTGGATTTAAACTCACAAAATGGATGAGTAACAGATCTCAAGTTCTGGATGTAATACCTCTGGACCAAAGAGCAACGTTGGTGACAAACTTGAGCATGGATCGGGATTCTCCATCAATTGAGAGAGTGTTGGGAGTGCAGTGGTGCATACAATCTGACGTATTCAAGTTCAAGATTGTAATCAGAGATAGACCTCTGACAAGAAGAGGAATCCTATCCATGATTAGTTCCATCTATGATCCATTGGGAATTGTAAGTCCTGTTGTGTTGTCTGCAAAAAAGATCTTGCAAGATATTTGCAAAGGAGATTTGGGATGGGATGATGTCTTACCTGAATTGGTTGTTCAAAAATGGACCAGATGGTTGCAAGAACTTCACCATCTGGAAAGCTTTGAGCTTACAAGATGTTTAAAACCTCCAGACTTTGGTGACATCTCTACTGCACAGTTGCATCATTTTTCAGATGCGTGCAAGGATGGATATGGAACGGTGACATACTTAGTGTTACAAAATAGGCATTCTCAAGTACATTGTGCTTTTATCATGGGAAAATCAAGAGTAGCCCCAATGAAATCTGTTACCATCCCTCGTATGGAGCTCATTGCTGCTACAATGGCAAGCCGTATGGATGTGTTATGGAAGAAAGAACTGCATCTGCCACTTCAAGACTCCATCTTTTGGACAGATAGTGCTTCTGTTCTCAAATATATCAAGAATGAGACCTCACGATTTCGAACATTTGTAGCCAATCAGGTGACAGAAATCCTTAAGGCCTCACAAGCTATACAGTGGAGATATGTAGATACAGCAAGCAATCCAGCTGATGTTGCTTCCAGAGGATCAACTGTCAACATGTTCCTAAAAAACAAATCATGGGCATCAGGTCCAGCCTTTCTTCTTCGTCCTGACAGTGAGTGGCCTGTTAATCTCAATGAACTTGAAAAGTTTGAAGTGGATGACCCTGAGGTCAAGAAAGGCATAGAGATTAATTCTGTGCAGCTCAAAGAGGAGGATGATGTACTTTCAGGTTTTATCAATCACTATTCTTCTTGGTTCCAATTAAAGAAAGCAGTGGCTTGGATTTTGAGATTTAAGAATCTGCTTTTGTCTTTGAGTCAGAAGAGGAAACAACTGAGACTTGCCTTTGCTGATTCTGATTTGAATGGACAGCAACAAAGTTCTGTGGAAAAAGAGATGGAGATTTTCAAAGGTCAACTTGAGCGATCTCACCTCTCAACAGAAGAACTAGAGACTGCTGAATTGAATATTATTAAACTCTCACAAGAAAAGATGTTTCCTGATGAGCTTGCTAGCCTGAAAAGAGGTGAAAGTGTAAAGAAAAGTAGCCACATTCATGGACTTTGTCCTGTTCTTGAAGATGTTTTGAGGGTTGGTGGACGATTAAGTAGGGCATCAATGCCTGAAGAATCCAAACATCCAGTTATTTTGGCCAAGAATTCTCACATCTCAGACATCATCCTGAGACACATACACCAAGAGGTAGGACATGGTGGTCGTAATTATATATTATCTAAATTACGACAGAAGTATTGGATTACTGGTGTAAGTACAGCAATAAGAAGAGTACTGTCCAAGTGCATCATCTGTCGAAAACTGAATTCACTTCCAGGATGCCAACAGATGGCGGATTTACCATCAGAAAGAGTCACTCCGAATGAACCTCCTTTTACCCGGGTTGGGGTAGATTATTTTGGACCTTTTGAGGTAAAGAGCAGAAGAAGCATTGTGAAAAGGTATGGAGTAATTTTCACCTGTTTAGCCATACGAGCCATACATATTGAAGTGGCACCTTCCTTGGACACAGATTCTTTCATAAATGCACTCCGCCGTTTCACTGCAAGACGTGGACAAGTCAAGGAGCTTCGTTCTGATAATGGAAAGAACTTTGTTGGAGCAGAACGTGAACTAAGAGTTGCCATAAAGGAATGGAATCAGTGTAAAATCAATGATGTCCTCCTTCAGAAAGGAATTAAATGGATGTTTAACCCCCCAACTGGATCACATTATGGAGGGGCATGGGAGAGGTTAATCAGATCTGTGCGGAAAGTGCTGAATTCTACCTTAAAGTTGCAGAATCTGGATGAAGAAGGGCTACACACCGTTCTTTGCGAAGTGGAAGCTATCCTTAATGGCCGTCCAATCACCAAGGCATCCACAGACCCAAGTGACTTAGAAGTATTAACACCTAACCACTTGTTGCTTCTGAAAACTTCACCTTCGTTACCACCTGGAGAATTCAAAAAGGATGATGTTTATGCTCGGAAACGATGGAAACAGGTCCAGTACATGTCAGATTTGTTCTGGAAGAGATGGGTTCAAGAGTACCTACCGCAGCTTCAAGAACGTCAGAAATGGTCAAGAGTCAAACGCAATTTTAAAATAGGAGACATAGTGCTTATAGTGGATAACACGGCACCTCGAAACTCTTGGATTATGGGACGCATAGTACAAACCTTTCCAGATAGAAGAGGATTTGTGCGTCATGTGCAAGTTAAAACAAAAAGCAGCTGTCTGGAAAGACCCATAACCAAGGTCTGTCTTCTACTAGAAGCAGAAGATGGATGACTTGTTGACATTTTCTTTGACTTTGACATTGACCTATGAATTTGACAGAGAAAATGGAAAGAATACTTTACTGAACACTATTTTTGCATCACTTTTCAAGATTTTTTTTGCCTTTTTTGGAAGAAGAAATGGACATTTATATGATGTTACTGAATTATTAATTTGATAAATTCATGTCTCTAATTAATAAAAATTTAATTATTATTTGATAATAATTAGGGGCTGGAATGTAATAGACATGAAAGTGTTAATGGGTTTTTGTTTGTCACGTGATCATGGTTGGGGTTCACAGGGTCACGTGTAAGAATGGGAATATAAGTCACCTGTTCACTGATTAATGGCAGGGAGAGGGGGTGAGCGGGGACAATGTATTTCTTTGTTGACCATAACTTTTTTACCATCCAGAAATACCAGTTTGTGCAATAAAAAGAAAAGTCTATTAGAAGTACCTTTGCCTCACCGAGATTTCATTTATGCGTCACCAATGCAGTCCCTGTTTTAGTCTCTCAGCGGCTTAGAAAGGATATAGTAGCTGCTATAGGCGTGGTGAAAAAATGCGGAACTACCTGCTATTACTGGCTGTAGTTTTAAGCCTCTGGCCAAAAAAGCCTCCGATGACGCAAAATGACGATTTTTGCGTCATCGGAGGCTTTTTTACAGAATAAAAATGCATAAATCTCTCATCTCGGGCTGATATGAAGGGGGAAAGCACAGTAATTCGAAAATACTAGTGGTACTCTACTAATACAAAGCTTAATGCTAAATCCTGAAGTAACCCTTTAACAAGGCTATTGAATACGGATGTCTGAATGTGCGAATATAAAACCAACTTTACCTAAGTTAATTAATGTAGGTCATAGGGTCAAAAATCAATCATCATACACACCATAACACTCTTGATCTATTAGACAGTCCCTCCAGGATTTCACTATATATTTTGTGATTAAAATTACAGATTTTGGGGTGGTGATTTCCATAAATTTGCAAAAAATTTGCAATGTTTTTATATAAAGAAACTTTATGGAAATCACCACCCCAAAATCTGTCATATATATAATTAGAATATCACATTTACCATATTATGTTAGTCACACATGACAATAAAACAAAAAGAATGCACAAAGTTTAATTTGGTATCTTACTAAGGCTAGTCCATTTTTAATAACATGATCACTTATTAGGGTTGGAAATATGACCAAAATCTTAAAAGCAATAAACAACTGCATAATGTACATGAATAATGTCTGTATTATTGTGAAAATAATTATTACAGATTTAAATAAATTAGGGATAATTCAAAAAGTGTTACATAATACCTTAAATAGTGTAAAATGGAAAGAAATGGTCATGAATCTTCTACAGGTCAGTGTGAGTCAAGTTTGGAGTAATAAATACTTCATTCTGTGGTTTCCACAGGAAACTCTCCATCCTCTCGCTCAGACACACATCTGAAAGCTCTCTTTAGTCTCCGTCAGTGACTCTATTACTGCTGCTAGATGTCGTGTGTTACAATAGGACCAGCCAGGAGACAGGAGATAGTTTATTGAACACAAGCAGAGGATATTGGTGACAACAGGTGAGTAAGCAGATGCAAGTTCATGACAGATGAATAGTATGGAGAATGATACTGTCCTTTTGCGGTTGCAGGGTGACAATGGAGAATGATACTTGCTGAATGGAGTCGATGACGGCAGGCAACACTTCACACCAGACTGGAGACGAAGAGGGAGACTTGGAGACAAGGAAGGCAGGTAAGTAGCAAAGGGAGTCCTTAAGGTAAGCATACAGGTAAGTCCTTTGATGCAAACGAGACCGGACAATGTGACTGTGTGCGTGAGTGTCTTAAATAGTGCTGGTGATGAGGTGCAGGTGGCGGTGATTAGTATTCCGGAGATGGTGCGCGCTGTGATTGGATGGTGCTGGAGCCTGGCGTGTCTGTGACATCGTGGTACAGCAGATCATATTTGGGAATGTTTCTCGGGTCTATCGGGCTTCGGACGATCAGTTTTCCTCTCATGGCGCCGCGATAGATCACTTCAATCAGATCCATGAAGTCCTGTTTGGTTTTGAAGCTTCTCACAAACCTGGTGTGATCTGGAGATCTGAATGTGTGGAAATACATCACAATCTGAGAGGAGTGATATTAATAACCTGATTCAAATATGATGCATGAAGAGGAAACTAGATGAGTAAACTGTGATGTTGGCTTGACAAAGCCTTTTCTGAAAGTCTGAAATCACTTTGAAAAGCTTGAAGTTTGAAGATTTTACTCGAAGATGTTTTCTAGCACATTACTAATGTTTTACCAGAGAAGCGCTGGGCAACACGGATGGTTTTCTGAATCAGGCTCTCCAAGCCCATAGTATCACTGTACACGACCATGAGTTGTTTGACATCGTTATTCAAGCCCTGGTGAAAAGCAATTATCAGAGCCATTACATTCCAACCGCCAGCGGCTGCCAGGCCAGGGTATGGAAACGGAGGGCATACAGTCTGGATATCTGGTGAGGGGTTGAAGAGTGAAGACATGAAGACAAGGGAGGAAGCCACAGGAAGACGCAGGTAAGTAACAGGTAAGGAGTCCATGTAAGTCTGACGAGACCAGACACTGAGTGCAGGGAATGAGCGTGTGTGAAGATCTGGTGATGATGGTGCTGGCTGTGACTCTGTGACAGGTTCATCCTTAATGTTATGAAGTGACGAGAAAACTTTTTGTGCGCCAAAAAAAAAAAAAAACCTAAATAACGACTTTATTCAACCATATCTAGTGATGGGCGATTTCAAAATACCGCTTCCAATCTTTACGAATCTTTTGCTCCGAATGAAATTGTGAAATGTAGATGTTTTTTAAAGTGGATTTAACAAAAAATTATTACAAATTGATGCAAATAAATAACAAAAATACCATAAATCCCCCAAAACTGCACAACTTTACAATATTACGTTTGTTTAAAAAACTTACATTGCTACAAAATCACATTTTATGTCTGGTAATGTAAGCTAGTTGGACAGAAATGTGAATTGTTGCCCATTGTGTAATAGCATAGCAAGCAACATTGCATAACATAAGTGATTGGCTCTATATTTTATTATTTGCTTACTATTATTACGATATGAGTAATAGCTGCATACATGTCTTTATTTTTTGCATGTTTCCCCTCTTCTCTTTTTTATTTATCTACTTAAATTGGCCTCCGGTGCGTTAATCTGCCACTGACTGGTTTTAAGGAAAAAAGGTAGGCTACTCGGCTAAGTACATTTTGCACAAACATATTTTCTAGATCATCCATATTTCAACCCAGTGTCATGACAACACGAGGGTGTTGTAAGATTATATGTGTTTTCATATTCAGTCACAAGAGGGAGCTGAAATGGCACATTAGGAGATTGTTGTAAGATTTCATTGGTGATTTAAATATGAAATTTAATCGAAATCTTGGCCCCATTGAAAGAGATGCGTTTGATAAATACTGTTTTGGCGCTCTTTAATGTGTGCTTCAGTTGAAGAGAAGCGGCAGCATGAACCGATCCTCTCCTCCAGTTACAGCGTGAAATAAACATGAATGAACATCTGAAGGTATGTTAAAAGATACAGTATAACTCGACGAAATCCGTATCATGTCTCATAGGCTTGTTCAGTGTTTCAACCGCGGAAAGATGTTAATAACAGCTTGTAAACAATGTCACGTAACATCACATTTATCTCCGAAAAACATATTCAGCGACCATAATCTCATTAGTCAGCTAGAAAAATGAACTCTCGAGAGGAGCATTTAGCTAAAAATATGCAACATATTACATATTATTTACAGTACAGTCCAAAAGTTTGGAACCACTAAGATTTTTAATGTTTTTAAAATAAGTTTCGTCTGCTCACCAAGGCTACATTTATTTAATTAAAAATACAGTAAAAACAGTAATATTGTGAAATATTATTACAATTTAAAATAACTGTGTACTATTTGAATATATTTGACAAAGTAATTTATTCCTGTGATCAAAGCTGAATTTTCAGCATCATTACTCCAGTCTTCAGTGTCACATGATCCTTCAGAAATCATTCTAATATGATGATCTGCTGCTCAATAAACATTTAATGTGTACAATTGTACAAAATATTTGTGTACAATATTTTTTTTCAGGATTATTTGATGAATAGAAAGTTCAAAAGAACAGTGTTTATCTGAAATCTAATCTTTTGTAACATTATAAATGTCTTTACTGCCACTTTTGAATGATTTAATGCATCCTTGCTGAATAAAAGTATTCATTTCTTTAATTTCTTTTCAAAAAAATAAAAATAAAAATTCTTACTGACCCCAAACTTTTGAACGGTAGTGTATAATGCTACAGAAGCTTTGTATTTCAGATAAATGCTGTTCTTTTGAACTTTCTATTCATCAAGGAATCCTGAAAAAAAAAGTACACAACTGTTTTCAACATTGAAAATAATCATAAATGTTTATTGAGCAGCAAATCATCATATTAGAATGATTTCTGAAGGATCATGTGACACTGAAGACTGGAGTAATGATGCTGAAAATTCAGCTTTGATCACTGGATATAAATTACTTTGTCAAATATATTTAAATAGAAAACAGTTATTTTAAATTGTAATAATATTTCACAATATTACTGTTTTTTACTGTATTTTTAATTAAATAAATGTAGCCTTGGTGAGCAGACGAAACTTCTTTTAAAAACATTAAAAATCTTAGTGGTTCCAAACTTTTGGACTGTACTGTATATTACATATTATAATTTTTAATGTTCTTTAATAGCCTATAATGCATGTTTGAATAAATCCGTCAAGTTGCCAGCCACCATTTAAATGTTTATATTTTTGGAGTAAAAATAACTTTTTCAAAAGCCTATTATAACTTTTGTAGCCTATTATAAAAATGTCCTTAAAGGTTTATCCTTAAATTTTTTATTTTTTTTATTTAAGTTTGTATACAAATCAGTTAATTTTAACCTTCAATATTACTGTAGTACCAACTGATTCCCATGTATATTTTAAAGCATTAGCTGAGTTTTTTTTTTTCTTGAGAAAATTTGCCATGTACTGTACCAGATATACAGTATATCCATAAATAACTGATATCGAATCGAATTGCAAGTTAGTGAATTGAAATGCATATCTATGATGACAGGCATGGTGCAAAACCTTCAAGATAAGAAAAGCTTCAGATAAGTGCGCTTGAAAACTATGTAAGTTTATTAATGCCAAATGTTTTTGAAATAAAAAGCTTGTTGAATTGCACTAATTGAAAAAAAAAAAAAAAAAAGTGCATTGCACTAGCCATGCTTGCATTTTAATGTATTTTTAGGGCTTGTATTTTTATAGGCTGAAATTCAACGTGGCCGTATACTTAAGCTGTGAATATTTCAATTCAAAACATTTCACACGTTTTCAAAACTTGAATATTCATATTCACCTTTCAGATATCACTTTCAACATTTTCAGTCTGTTTAAAAATACAACCTAAAATATTCAACAGGTTTTTTTCGCTCCATCATGATCTCCATCTGCTGTTAGTCATCCTCACCAGCAGGTGTCACAAGCGGCTGTTAACAAAGACCAGAGCAACGACATTACATTATCAATACATGACAAAGGAACACATGACTAAGACAACCAATGGGCAAGTGACACAAGGGAACACAAACAAGAATCAAACTACAAAATAAAAGACTTGAAATCATAAACATACGGAGCCCCGCACGTCACCCATAGGAGAAAAAAAACCAATCCGTGCCGACGGTTTTGCAATCCGTTCCCTCAGTTTATAAACCGTACCTACGAATTCTTAAAATGTTCCCTCGGTTTAACAAAACGTAAACCGTACGGTTTTTAAATCCGTTCCCACAAATTCACAATCCGTTCCCACGGTTTTGTAAAAACTGTACTCACGGATTCATTTTAGAAGAAGAACATAGTATAGGCCTACTTTACTACAGTAAACTGTAGTGTATATTGTAGAAAACTTATATTGGGTAAAGTAATTGTTTATATTACTATAGTTGTTATATTATCACAGCAACTATAGAATTACCACGATAATTTAATTCAGGTACTTTACTATATATGGTTAAAAAACACTATAGTATTTACTATAAATTACTATAGTATTTTTTTCACCTGGGCCAGGTACGTGTTAACGAATCTTATTGTTTTATTGTGTATTATTCATCAAATTGTATCAACTGCAGTGATTCTCTATAGCAACGGGTAGCGGAATACAACGATTTTATAAGAATTAAAATCTTGTGTTTATTTGTGATAATCTTAGCACTTTATTATTATTGCCCAATAAACCTGGCATTGTGTATTATGACTGACTTTTAATTTCTTTGTTCCTCTTTTCTTCTAAATGCATGTAGCCTTAATGTAACAATAGGCTAATAATAACAACAACAACAACTATTATTATTATTTATTGTATTTATTATTTAAATGTATGTTTTTATTAATTATTTTTATTCATTCATTATTTTTATTATTTATGACTATAAATGAGTGCACTTAAGACAGTATGTTTATCATAAAATAATTAATGAATGCTTTATTTAAAAAAAAAAAAAAAAACTTTTTACAGTTTTAGAAATGTTTGTGTACTATTCAGTCTTAACATGAAGACTTGTTTTGGTGGTTTTATTATACTAAGCTTTTTACCCAAAATGGACTTTAAAAGATAAAAATAACGGAAATTCTCAAATGAATTCTGAATGGAAGTTCAGGAAATTCTCATTTTGTAAAATAAAGTAAAATAAAGTTTATTGCATCCCGCACCTAAATAGGTGGCCTGGTTGAATCTGCCGGCAAAGATTGGAGGCGGGGCCACAAATCCAGCAGTTTTTACAAAACCGTGGGAACGGATTGTGAAAGCGTGAGCACGGTTTATAAACTGAGGGAACGGATGCAAAACCGTCGGCACGGATTGTTTTTTTTCTCCTATGGGCAGTGGCGTACCGCAAGTCTGTGAGGCCCCCCCGCAAAGAATGAGATGGGGCCCCTCCCACAAGCAGTGATGTCATCATGTGTTAAAATTTGTTGTGCACCTGAGTCCATCTCCCCCACAGTTTACAAAAACTGATTTAACAGTGAATCATGTGGTGAATCAGGGGCGTCACTAGGCCCTTTTTAGGGGGGCTTCAGCCCCCCTAAACTTCTGCCCAGCCCCCTAAAAAAAATATTTGATTAATAAATTTTTGATCGCTTCAGTCCCCTTTAAAAAACTCATTTGAAACGGCGGCAAGCTGCGTCAAGTTTCGGCTCCTCCCCTTATCTGAGTCTGCTTGGATTTAGCGCATTTTTCAATCTGCAGGGGCGCCGAGCAGAGCGAACATCAGAGAGCACAAGGTGTGTGTCGTGTGTGCGTGCATTTATTGATAGATTGCTAATGCTATGATATTACATCTGCATCGGTGCAGTTCTTTGTCATAAATGCATTGCAGTTTACATAATGTAATGTTACTGGAGCATTGGGAGCACACGGGACGGTCGGAAAGCGTGCGCACGGATTATGAATTTGTGGGAACAGATTGAAAAACCGAGGGTACGGATTGTTTTTTTTTCTCCTATGGGCAGTGGCGTACCGCAAGTCTGTGAGGCCCCCCCGCAAAGAATGAGATGGGGCCCCTCCCACAAGCAGTGATGTCATCCCATGTGTTAAAATTTGTTGTGCACCTGAGTCCATCTCCCCCACAGTTTACAAAAACTGATTTAACAGTGAATCATGTGGTGAATTATCATTGCATTGATTAATTTGATGTTATTATCGAATAATATTATCCTAGCTATAGCTTATATGAGTTATCGCAGAGAGAAAAAAAGTAGACCATTTGTAGTCTTGCACTAATCTGTAGGCTATCGCCAAAAATGACGGAAGGCCTGTTTTAAGTTGTTTCAGCTGTCATGAGGAGAAAATCCATCAGAACGCGCCGGCGCATTCGTCGGCCAGAGGGATAAAGATGTAGCCAATTTAGTTTTATATTTATATTTAAATATTGGGCTATAGCCTAATATATATTTTTTTGTAAGATGTCACCAATGTTGATTCTGAAAAGTGAATGGCAAGACGGATGCGCAATGTCGGGAGACATATGCAGCGGGTTAGACATAAGTTTGACCACTTCATTAAGTTTTGTTTTATAGTAAGTCTTTCTTTAAAGTGAATTTCATTTTGTAGAAATTGTATCTTAATTTCAATCAATGTTTCATCAACCAATTGCCTATATTTAATAAATAGGAAGAAAACCAAGAACGTCGGCATTTGAATAAGGCTGACGCAATAGATGTCTTTCTGTTTTTATTACATGTCTTTATTACTTAATTAATTGATAAGATATTTTTGGTCTAACAATATATTTTAGCTGGTCTAAATTCTAAGTTAGACACAAATTTTCGTATAGGCTAGGCTATATAAGGTTCCCTTCTAGACAAGCGCGTAAATTGCTGTTTCGTCCGCAAATTTTCAGTAATTTCGATCGGTGCATCAAATGATGTATAGGCCTAAACTAAAATCATGTAGTTACAGTAAAAGAATAAAGAAATAACTAGACTTATTGGCTAGGCTACATTTGGAAAAGAACTTAAGACATTCCGGTAGCTGACCATTATCAGAGCTGACGATGGGGTAAATATAGTTTGGGCAATATATAATAATATAAATAATGTCTTAGCAATGACCGAACATATTTATTTGTCTTGGCACACATCCGCTACAGTAACACAGTGCATCAAGGCTTGCTGTTGTCTTGGCTACCTTACAAACGGCGATGGAAACAACAGTGAATTTTCCCCCTTTTGTGGTAATTTAGCACTATTTTCTATGATCTTCTGCTTGCATTTTTGGGCTTCAGTTTGATGCTTTATTTTTATCTTTATAGTCAATTGAGTTTAGTTCTAAAAAAAAAAAAAAAAAAAAAAAAGCAAAGGCTATAAAGTAGTCTAGCCTAAACAGGTGAATCTGCCTATGGGTGACGTGCGGGGCTCCGTATTAACATGAACATGAAAACAAGAACATGAACAAAACCCAAACCTAGACGTGACAATAGTAATTCACCCAGAGACGGATGCACTCAGTGCTTGCCATTTATCACACTTATTTAGTGTTTTCAACACACGTTTATTTCAGGTTTCAGACATTTAAATACACAAGTACTAGTAACAATACATGGCAACAAACATGGCGGCGCCCATCGCGTATATAGCATAGCATATGACTACTAAGGCGATTATTAAAGGTGGTATAGAGGATGTTTTCGTCGACTGAGTTTTTGAAATGATACACATTTTACGACTAGCTAAAACATTCGATTGTTTCCTACTCCTGAAGCAGATTTATATACTTTCACATGGAATTTGAACACCGACTGTAATCGCAGACTGAACGCAACTGACTCTGACTGGACGCGTTTGAGCGCGATCAGTCATAAGTATCAATTTACATTCATAATCGGCCAATCGTTAAGCCGCGCACACACTTAGTGGATTCATTATGTCGGACTCACCTCATAATCTGCAGTTGTTACTCCTGTCTCCTGACAAAAACATTGCATGCGGCACATGTAGTGTGGAAAGTTACTAGAGCGCGCAGCCGCGCTCGTCTCTCACAAGGAACGTCATGGCAGTGATTGACAAGCCAGAGGGCCAATCGTTTACGCGATGATCGCGTAAACAATTGGCTGATGTTTTTAAGGCCCTACCTCGTGCACAGATGATGTATATTAATATTATTACTTTCAGTGCACCTAATAAATAGTCTTTTATCACTTAGTAAAGACAGTTTCAAGTAATATTGCAAAAATGTATAAAACAAAACATCCTCTTTACCACCTTTAAGGTGCTTACACAACAGTGTCCTGACGATTGTTTTTACACTTTACAATGCGATATAATCCTTCTTTAATATTGGCTTCCAACATTTATTTCTAATGTCCATTTAATCTTTAATATTTGACCCTTTCTTTACAACAGAAATGCTACAACTACTGTAATTTCTTAAACAAGAACATGTGGACTTAAACTTTTATTTTCATTCTGCTACATTATTTCCATTGCAGAGCTTCTGTTTCAGTATTGGCCGGCGATACATTAAAGATACATTTGAAGCAGCTAACGATGCGATTCGATTCACCTCTATTAACATGCAGTGCAATCCGATTTCGATTCGATTCAACACAACGTGATTCAGTGCAATACAATGGAAAAAAATATGATGCTATGCAATTCAATATTTCTCAAAATGTTTTTTTCCCCGCAAATTACTGTTAGAATTATTATTATTAGTAGTAGTAGTAGTAGTAGTAGTATAAGTAGTAGTAGTAGTAGTAATAGTATTAGTATTACATTAAGACATACATTATACCATACAATAGTAGTACATAGTTTCTTTGGTTCAGAAATCGTAAATTAACTTAAGTGCCTCTGATTTCTAACGCATGGCCCTTTCACAAACACTGTAGTGTCATGTTAATCTATATTATATATCCCTCCTAGGACTTTTTTCCCAGTGTTAGCACGCTGGGTTTTTCTCCTAGGGTTTTTTCCACCCCTGGGAGTCAGCCGACATTGGCTTAATGTAGCACCATCTTGTATATGTTACATATTACCACGCTTGTTTGTACAGCTTATTTTTAACCACTTCCCTTTTTTCTGTGCTTCTAATATGTAAAGCTGCTTTGAAACAATTACCAATTGTAAAAGCGCTATATAAATAAATTTGACTTGACTTGACTATATTCTGTGACTCTCAGGACTCGCCTCGGTCTCAGTAGTGTTGTGTGATGAGAGAACACGCTTGAGAAACAGAGGAGAAATCAATCTACATATAAAATACTGGTCACAAATTATTGTCACTTTCTAAAGTATAGCGCATCTACTAATAATTATATATAAATAAATCAGTTTTTACTGATGCAAATATGTTAGAAACGATACAAATGCCGACTTGTATCTGATGCACACATTTTTATACCGATGTGAATCTGTGAATCTTACCAGTACTGCCTATGTGTGGATCAGATACCCTCGGATCTCATCAAAAATATCTTAATTTGTGTTCTGAGGACAAACGAAGGTCTTAGAGGTTTGGGACGACATGAAGGTGAGTAATTAATGGGTGAACTAACCTTTTAAATTGTTTAAAAAGCACATGGCTCCATAGCACCATCACTTTACAGTGTCTCAATGACCGCCTTGTGTCAGTGTTTCACCCGTCAAAGTTTAATGAGTGTGTCGACGACATGAAGCTACACTGAAAACAGATGAACGGGTTCCTATGGAGACCGGAACAGGAGAGCATCCAATCAGAAGTTAGAATTTGTAATGGAGACACTCATCGTTTACTCTGGAAAAAGGTCTATAAAAGAAACAAAAAAATAATTGAAAAAGTATTAAAAATATCAAAATACTGAAAGAATCTGAAATTAGACGAGAAGTTTATATAATTAGTGTAACATACATTGACGTCGACTCACTGAATGTGGCACTTGATGGTCATGAACATTTATATACAGTCTGATAAATGAAAACTTCTCTTGTCATGAGTGTAAAAATGACTAAATGTTTTGATAGGGCACTTGTGGACAAGCCTTAACATACTGAACCCGGATCTTCTTCACTCAACAGTGGAATCTCTCAAATTCATTTGCATTTTTTCCTCTGGAACCTGAAAGGAAAATCATAGAAATTAGAGAAGATGTGGAGGTCATATATAGTCCAGTTATTTCCTAAAAATCAAGGAGGACAAACAAAATATTAGATTTAGTTGAATTCATTTTTGAAACACCTCAAACATCTTAAATTAAGATAAAAATCTTAATCTTAAAAGGATATGTACTCATTTATATTTATATGTGAATAAAAGTGTAAATTAAATCTGTTCATCATCAAAGCAATCATATCTCTTCTCAAGATTTGAATTAAATTAATTAATTTTACAACTTTTCTGGATCTTCAGAGTTTTGGCAGCATGTCCAACTACTCACCATGTGTAATAACTCTGAATATCTTGTATTTGGATCCTCTGCTGCTGCTGATTGGTAGTTTGTAACATCCTCTTTGGTGGATTCAGTCTTCTCTTCATCAGTCACAGCTGCACACAGAAACAGAGACGTAAGAAAAAGAACCTGAATTGGCACATGAGAGAAGTCTTTAAAACTTTAAAACTCTAGTGTTTTGGAAAAAAATTGAAGAATTTGAAAACAGTTTTTGTGTTGTGGACAGTAAAAATGGAGGTATTTGATGATGTATGTTTTGTCACATGACGCATGTGTGATATTTAAGGCTGTAGCAGCATGTTGTATCTGGTATTTAAGAGGTTCAGTTGCTGTTCAGACGTCAGAATGAGAAGAAAATCTGAAGTGATTTTGACCATGATCCACTTCAGCACAATAAAGCTCATTATTTTTCTCTTGCTGTATCAGCTGTAATACTCACGGTTTTGCCCCTCTTGTTTAGAGTTATTACAGCAATAGATAACAACAGCAAACACCAGCAGAATGACAACAACTATTGCTGCTACAGCAAATGGAGACAGAGCTGAATCTGAAACAGATGATCCTGTAATGATAAAGACAGACAGTCATTAGTTTTCACAGACATCTGATTAACAATCATTACTTTAAAATACTTACAGTAGCAATGAATATCTATCATAAACTACTCTGATTGGCCACGAGGATCTTATTTCATATAACAGCACAGGAACGTTTATCATAAACCTGTCTATGTTCAATTTCATTTCCTTATTCTACAGAACGACTGATCCTGCTTTGACTTGTTTTGGAGTTATAACTACTGGTGGCATGAAACTAAAAATATCTGCTCATAATGTGTGTGAAATCAAATGTAAGTCAATCACTGTTCATTTTTATAGTACTGTGGTATAAAATCAAAATGGGTTGTTCTGAATATCAGTCATGTGATCACCTGCGGCCCAATCACAGTTGTGATTATATACAGAACAACAGCATGACTGTGATATTGAGAAACTACAACACTGTAAGACTGATGAATACATTATAACTGTATTTGCTGCACTTTAAAACTCTGTTTAATTCAATTTATAAAACAAAAACACATTCAAAACTATTTATTCTGAAAAGTAAAAAAAAGTGTCCTCACCATTGACAGTAACTCTGTATTTCTTCTTTGAGGTCACATAGTCATGATCAATCCGTAGATGATAATCTCCAGAGTCTGTGATTCTCGTGTTGTTGATGGTCAGAGATCCAGTCTGATTATTCATCTTCAGTCTGTCTCTGAATCTCTCGGTGTCATTGAGGGGATATGAGATCTCATTTCCATCAGATTTAGAAATGAATGAGTATGAATCTCCAAATAGCCAATTTATATGATTAAATTCTGTTAAATCAGTGTCTAGAGTGACAGAATCTCCCTCCATCACTGACACACTCTTCACATCATCTTCATCAGCTCCAAACACTGCAGAACAAACACAAACATTGGTCCGTGTAACGCTTCACAATTCAATTTTCAGACCATACAATGCAAATGCAAAAATGAAAAATTGAAACTAGACGTTCATTTTTCCTTTTTTTCCGATTACATCATAAATGGATATTTGCCATTTTTCCTCCCTTTTTTCAATTTCACTTGTGCAAAATGATGACTTAAAGGGTTACTTCAGGATTTAGCATTAAGCTTTGTATTAGTAGAATACCACTAGTATTTTCGAATTAGCGTGCTTTCCCCCTTCATATCAGCCCGAGATGAGAGATTTATGCATTTTTATTCTGTAAAAAAGCCTCCGATGACGCAAAAATCGTCATTTTGCGTCATCGGAGGCTTTTTTGGCCAGAGGCTTAAAACTACAGCCAGTAATAGCAGGTAGTTCCGCATTTTTTCACCACGCCCATACATATGCGCTTTTGAGGTTACTCACGGACATAGATCAAAGATTTTATCAAAAGTGGGTGTCAATTATATTTTTAAGCTTAACATAATTCACTTTATTTTGTCTGCACTACATCAGTGGTTCATCTCGCAAATGTATCGGTCTCTGCAGTCATCTCAACCAATACAGCAACAGGCTTTTGTAGTAACGTTAGCATAAATAGATAAATAAACTCAGTTTTACAGAACAGAGGCTTTACTTTGATAACGGTCAACTTATATGTAATTGTCTATCTAACGTTACTTTGCTAAGTTTGCAGTTTTACTGCTACCTACAACACTACATATAGGCTACTGTGTTATCAGTCTAGTATCAGCAGTCTTACCTCTAGGCGAATACGCTTAGAACCAGATGCCCAGGCTGTTCGTCATCTGGGAAAGTGAATATCGATGGTATCGCGGTGTCCTTCAGAATGGTTCTCTTCATTGCAAGGATATTTGGTTCGTAGTCCTCGTGCTTGAAATGGAGACTACATATTCTGCGGTTTTTTAGGTTTTCTATAACGGTGTCATCTCCAAACTTCGGGTGTTTGATGGCCCGCAGCCACTGTTTACATCGCTCCAAATCTTTAACTTAATCGGAAAATGATGGAAACTTACTTGTCCTTTCCTGGTTTTGGGTGTACATCCAGTACAAAGCAATTTAGCACCATTTCGCTGTTAACTCACGATTTATTTGTTTGAATTTTCCTGAATGCCGCCTGTAACCGATAGGCGTGGTTTTGGGCGTGGCCTCGCAAGGGCAGCAAAACAAGTGCATTCTGGGAGTTGTTGTCTTTCATCCACATTAGTCAAAAATACATTTTCTGCCTTTTCTCAGTCTAGAAAGCTCCAAATTCAAAAATAATTTCACATTTCTACTACATAAATGACCAATTTTAAATACACATTCATCTTTCCAGGGGTGAAGTACCCCTTTAAGAAACAATCATTTGAATAAAAGAAATTAACCGATTTTCTATTTTTCCTTTTTCTGTCTTGTAATTTGCGCCGTGGGCTGTACCATTAGCGCGGGGGTGTGGCCGCGGACTGCCGTCATCTCACTGATGTAACTGCTTTCTTTACACTGCATGTTGAGGAGTGGTTTAAAAGAATGGAGGATGACCTTTTTCACCCGAAGTGCTATCATTTTTAATTATTAATATAATAACTGTGCTTAATATAGACAGTCCGGACAGGCCATCGCGAGCTGGGAAAAGTAAAATCGCGGTGGGTTGGCTGATTTGGCACGTTCCCCAGCTTGTTTGTATTTACAATTACTTATTCGTTATTACTTTATTTTATTAATATACAATACCCTTTGTCAGGGGGTGCATTTTACTTGGTAGGCTACAGTACCACGAGATCCCAGTTCATTTTCAGAGGGATAGGCTGACGGAGGGCAGCTCGAGCAGCAGCGCTTGCCAAGATCCTTCACGTCAATATATGAAAGATAAAAAAGACTACCAAGCGAAAATATACAAAACATTTATAAAAAATATACAAAACATTGTTAAGTTCTTAGCTCTTGTTTGTAATACAATATTTGTACAGTAAAAATGCAGATGTTTTCTTTAGCGGGCATCGTTCGTTACCACGGCAACCGCTTGAGCTTCCGCACTTCACACGCTTCTTATTCGCTTAAAATAACCTTAAATCCAGCACAGTTATTAACTATGTTCATTACAGTACAGGCGGTTCGCAGGAGATTAGGCAAATCAAATATATCTATGCTGCAAGTCAGGAGCACTATGATTTATTTTCCATTATTTTAATAAATAAATACAAATACTTTGATTTGGCACTGCCCATCTTGTTTGTAGTTATTTATTGACTTATTCGGCATTATTTGTTGCCTGTGGTGTACCCAAAGGATTACTGCGAGAATCCAGCATTTGATAATGAACCGATATAAATCGTATAAGCCTATCTTGACAGCGCTATAGCTAGCCTATATAAAATATTTTAGGCTATTAAAACGAGAGCTAAAACCTAACAATTTTTTTAAATATATATTTTCGCTTGGTAGTATTTTTATCTTTCATATATTGACGTGAAGGATCTGCAAGCCTGCCCTATCCCTCTGAAAATAAACTGGGATCTCGTGATTGTAGGTACTGTAGCCTACCAAGTAAAATGCACCCCCTTACCAAGGGCATGATGTATATTAATAAAATAAAGTAATAACGAATAAGTAAATACAAACAAACTAGACAATATGTGCCAAATCAGCCAAGCCACCGGGATTTCACTTTTCCCAGCTGCCCGCGATGGCCAGTCCAGACTACCTTATATTTAACAGTTACTAGTATATTAATAATAAAAATGATAGAGTGAAAAGATGATCCTGTGTGTTCAGTCTTTTAAACTACTCCTCAACATGCATGCAGTGTAAAGAAAGCAGTTACATCAGTGAGATGACAGCAGTCCGCGCTAATGGTACAGCCCACGGCGCAAATTGCAAGACAAAAAAATGGAAAAAAGAAAATCGGTTAATTTCATTTATTCAAATGATTGTTTTTTAAGTCATCATTTTGCAAAAGTGAAATTGAAAAAAGGGGGGGAAATGGCAAATATCCATTGATGATGTAACTGAAAAACAAGAAAAATTAACGTCTGGTTTCAAATTTTTCATTTTTGCATTTGCATTGCATGGTCTGAAAATTGAATTGTGAAGCGTTACACGGACCAAACATCAATCAGAGATTAAACTCACATCAAGAATTAAGACAAAAGAGCTAACAGACAAAAACATTAGAGATATTTTGACAAAGAAACATGGTTCAGTGTTTAGTTCTCAAAATTAAACTCAAAGTCAACAGAAATCACACACTTACCACAGATTATAAATAAAAACAGGGAGATTTTTGAATAGTTCTTCATATTGTTGTAGATTCCAACTAAATTCTGATTTCTCTATCTCTATTTCTCTATTAATACTGAGCCACACCCATCCGACTGACGACATTTACAAACAAAACCTGCTGAATATAAACGGAGAAGTTTAACAGTGACTGAATAATGAAGTTACATGACGTCTGAAATACTGCTGAAGAAGAAGAGAGAGAGAGTTTATGCTTCCAAAACCTGAAAGACTGAGAGAAACAAATCCTGACGGGAGATTCCTCCTTGGCCCTGTCCCAAATGGCACACTCCGGACTTGTGGACTTCCTCAGAGTCCACACTTTGGTGACGTCATGTAGTGCAGACCTATAGGGCCCTTGGCGCGAGTCCACGAGGGCACATTGAGAGGTATTTTTGGGACAGACTCGATCGTCACGCCGGAAATAACGCTCTGGTTGTTTTTTGACAGGAGCTGCAGGTTCGGGGAATATGCTGCCTATTGTTGTTGTTTTTACCATTGTGTTTGCAAGATGGCTTGCCATGCAGAGAAATCATATTTTTGCGCTCCGACGTCGTAGTAGAAAAGTCCCTTTATTAGATAAATATCACAAATATCTAATACAAATATTATAATATTTAGCATCGAGAACAGGCTTCTTTTCTTTTGCAAAATATTATCTCCATTTCAACTACACAGCCTGCTTTTGCTTATGCCACCTGGGCATTAGACAATATATACATGCTTATTTAAATAATGTATACAGTTGTAATAATACATAATGTTCCATTTGAACTAAGATTACAATTTTAACACATAATAAACATGTGTGTGAGTTTCAGATGAATCTACAGGTTTACATATGACTCATAAAGCCCTGACATTCGGTTCTATTTATTTAAAGGTGCCATAGAATGGAAAATTGAATTTACCTCGGCATAGTTGAATAACAAGAGTTCAGTACATGGAAATGACATACAGTGAGTCTCAAACACCATTGTTTCCTCCTTCTTATATAAATCTCATTTGTTTAAAAGACCTCCGAAGAACAGGCGAATCTCAACATAACACCGACTGTGACGCAACAGTCGGGATCATTAATATGCACGCCCCCAATATTTGCATATGCCAGCCCATGTTCAAGGCATTAGACAAGCCAGTAACGTCTGGATCTGTGCACAGCTGAATCACCAGACTAGGTAAGCAAACAAGAACAATAGCGAAAAATGGCAGATGGAGCAATAATAACTGACATGATCATGATAACATGATATTTTTAGTGATATTTGTGAATTTTCTTTCTAAATGTTTCGTTAGCATGTTGCTAATGTACTGTTAAATGTGGTTAAAGTTACCATCGTTTCTTACTGTATTCACGGAGACAAGAGCCGTCGCTATTTTCATTTTTAAACACTTGCAGTCTGTATAATTCATAAACACAACTTAATTCTTTATAAATCTCTCCAACAGTGTAGCATTAGCCGTTAGCCACGAAGAATAGCCTCAAACTCATTCAGAATCAATGTAAACATCCAAATAAACACTGTACTTATGCGATTAGACATGCTGCATGACGAACACTTTGTAAAGATCCATTTTGAGGGTTATATTAGCTGTTTGAACTTTGTTTATGCTGTTCAAGGCAAGCGCGAGCTCCGTGGGCGTGGAGCACGTGATTTAAAGGGCCACACACCCTGAATCGGCTCATTTCTAATTATGCCCCAAAATAGGCAGTTAAAAAAATTAATTAAAAAAAAATCTATGGGGTATTTTGAGCTGAAACTTAACAGACACATTCAGGGGACACCTTAGACTTATATTACATCTTTTAAAAAAAACATTTTAGGGCACTTTAATGAATTATAATGCGATCGAATTATTCAACGCGCTATTATTATGTTTGAGATATCAACCACTGTGTTATAATGTTTGTATAAACTGTAGCAACTGGTAAAATGTACACCTAGGTCATAAAAACCGTAATGATACCTACACTTAAATATTCTCTTCTCAGCCATGTCATCAATTGCTCTTGAGCGAAAACTCCTCTCATCCGTTGTCTGATTGGCATTTCGCAAGGATTCCTGGGTAGCTAAAGTGTGCGGAGCCTGAATACCTTGTACCTTCAAGGGTACAAAGGGGGCGCTGCTGAGCACACTTCAGAGCGCTAAAATGCTGAATGGGACGGCCTACGGACTCGTAGACTCGGCGAGCACACGCAATCTAAGTCCACGAGACCAAAAGTCCACATGAATTGCGCCATTTGGGACAGGGCCCTCCTCTTCCTCTTCCTCTTCTTCTTCACACTGGATCTGAAACTTTAGTAAAGCTTTACTGCCATCTGCTGTTTGCATCGACCCTTTTCACTTTCCTAATCAGAGTCAGTCAAGGTAAAGATAAAGATTACTATGAGAAAAAAACAGGGATTTGTGTTTTAAAGATAAGGTTAAAGAATAAAAGAAGAAATTAAACTTAATTTTTCAAAAAAAGCACAGAGAAATTAAATAAAAAATGAATAAATACATTAATTATAAACTCTTTAAAGGTGCCCTAGAATGTTTTTTCACAAGATGTAATATAAGTCTAAGGTGTCCCCTGAATGTGTCTGTGAAGTTTCAGCTCAAAATACCCCATAGATTTTTTTAAATAAATTTTTTTAACTGCCTATTTTGGGGCATCATTAAATATGCGCCGATTCAGACTGCTGCCCCTTTAAATCCTCGCGCTCCCCGCCCCCGTCTCCGTGAATACAGTAATAAACAATGGTAACTTTAACCACATTTAACAGTACATTAGCAACATGCTAACGAAACTTTTAAAAAGACAATTTACAAATATCACTAAAAATATCATGTTATCATGGATCATGTCAGTTATTATTGCTCCATCTGCCATTTTTCGCTATTGTTCTTGCTTGCTTACCTAGTCTGATGATTCAGCTGTGCACAGATCCAGACGTTAATACTGGCTGCCCTTGTCTAATGCCTTGAACATGAGCTGGCATATGCAAATATTGGGGGCGTACATATTAATGATCCTGACTGTTACGTTACAGTCGGTGTTATGTTGAGATTCGCCTGTTCTTCGGAGGTCTTTTAAACAAATGAGATTTATATAAGAAGGAGGAAACAATGGAGTTTGAGACTCACTGTATGTCATTTTCATGTACTGAACTCTTGTTATTCAACTAAGCCAAGGTAAATTCAATTTTCAATTTTAGGGCACCTTTAAATGATGACTTGGCAAACTCCCATTCTAAAAATGGAAATTTGAATAAGCTAAACATTAATCGTGGCTTACAACAAACACTTTCTAACAAAATATAACACAATACAGAAACATAAATGCCATTTAAAAATATTTAATTGGAATAACAAGGTATTTTTGTGCATAACATTACCATATCATTAACATTAAACAACAGCATATTGTACATGAATAACGTCTGTATACTTGTGAAAATAATTATTACAGCTTTAAATAAATTAGGGATAATTTCAAAAAGTGTCACAAAATACCTTAAATAGAAAAAAAATGGTCATGAATCTTGTACAGCTCAGTGTGAATCAATGTGCTTTATTTTAAACATCATATAAAAATGTCAGGACACAAAACAAGCGTAATAAATACTTCATTCTGTCGTTTCCACAGGAAACTCTCCATCCTCTCACTCAGACACGCATCTGAAAGCTCTCTTTAGTCTCCATCAGTGACTCTATTACTGCTGCTAGATGTCGTGGTACAGCAGATCATATTTGGGAATGTTTCTCGGGTCTATCGGGCTTCGGACGATCAGTTTTCCTCTCATGGCGCCGCGATAGATCACTTCAATCAGATCCATGAAGTCCTGTTTGGTTTTGAAGCTTCCCACAAACTTGGTGTGATCTGGAGATCTGAATGTGTGGAAATACATCACAATCTGAGAGGAGTGATATTAATAACCGAATTCAAATATGATGTATGAAGAGGAAACTAGATGAGGAAAGTGAGATAGGTAAACTGTGATGTTGGCTTGGCAAAGCCTTTTCTGAAAGTCTGAATTCACTTTGAAAAGCTTTAAGTTTGAAGATTTTACTATGTTTTCTAGCACATTTCTGACATATTTTAGCAAGTTGCAAACATACTGAAACACTGCTAACGTGTTTTTCCAAGTTGCTAACATGTTGCTATCACGATTTTACACATTGAAGGCATGTTTCTGACATGAATGAGCAGATTACTAGCATTTTACATGTTCCTATTATGATTTAACACATTGTTAACATTGCTAACATGTTTCAACATGTTGCTGGCATGATTTATTATGTGTTTCTAACATGTTTCTACCATGATGTAGCACATTGCTAACATGTTTTAACATGTTTCTACCCTGAAGTAACTGCTAACATGTTTCTAACATGATTTAATACGATGCAAGCATGTTTTAAACATGTTGCTAACATGATTTAGCATGTTTCAGCACATTGTCAGCATGTTTCTAACATGATTTAACACGTTGCTAACATAATTTAACATGTTAATAACATGTTCCTAATATGATTTAACACATTGCTAGCATGTTTAGCATGTTGTTAACATGATGCACCACATAGCTAGCATGATTTAGTATGTTTCTAACATGTTTCTACCATGATGCAGAACATTGCTAACATTTTAAAATGCGGCTAGTATGTTTCTATCATGATGTAACTGCTAACATGATTTACCATTTTACAAACATGATTTACCATGTTGCTCGCATGATTTAGCACATTGCAAGCATGTTTCTACCATGACGTAACACACTGCTAACATGTTTTAACAGTGCTACTGTTTCTACTCTGATGTAACTGCTAACATGTTTCTAACATGATGAACTCATTGCTAACATGTTTCAGCATGATTTAACACGTTGCAAGCATGTTTCTACCATGATTTAGTATGTTTCTTCCATGACGTAGCACACTGTTAACATGTTTTAACCCTGCTACTATGTTTCTACCACGATGTAACTGCTACCATGTTTCTAACATGTTTAACACATTGCTAACATGATTCAGTATGTTTCTAACATGTTTCTACCATGATGTAACTGTTAACAAGATTTAATACGATACAAGCATGTTTTAAACATGTTGCTAACATGATTTAGTATATTTCTAACATGTTTATACTATGATGTAATGCATTACTAACATGTTTTAACAGACAGCTAGTATGTTTCTACCATGATGTAACCGCTAACATGTTTCTAACACTATTGATATTGCAAACATGTTTTAAAATGTTGACATAATTCTACCATGATTTAACACATTGCTAACATGCTTGTTAGCATGATTTAATATGTTTCTAGCATGTAACATGTTTTAACATGTTGCTAACATGATTTAATATGTTTTTGTACCATGTTTCTACGACGATGTAACACATTGCTAACATGTTTTAACACACGGCTAGTAAGTTTCTACAATGATTTAACTGCTAACATGTTTCTAACATGATTAACACATTGCTAAAATGTTTTAGCATGATTTAGTACAGTGCAGCATTTTTTAAGTATGTTTTAGAATGATTTAGTATGTTTCTAGCATGTTTCTACCATGATGTAACTGTTAACATGATTTAATACGGTGCAAGCATGTTTTAACATGTTGCTAGCATGATTTATTAAGTTTCTAGCATGTTTCTGGCATGTTTCAACACATTCTCAGCATGTTTTAACATGTTTTAGCATGATTTAGTATGTTTCTAGCATGTTTCCGGCATGTTTCAATACATTCTCAGCATGTTTTAACATGTTTTAGCATAATTTAGTATGTTTCTAGCATGTTTCCGGCATGTTTTAACATGTTACTAGCATGTTTCTGGCATGTTTCAACACATTCTCAGCATGTTTTAACATGTTGCTAGCATGATTTAGTATGTTTCTAGCATGTTTCCGGCATGTTTCAACACATTCTCAGCATGTTTTAACATGTTGCTAACATGATTTAGTATGTTTCTAGCATGCTTCCGGCATGTTTCAACACATTCTCAGCATGTTTTAGTATGTTTCTAGCATGTTTCCGACATGTTTCAGTATGTTTTAACATGTTTTAGCATGATTTAGTATGTTTCTAGCATGTAACATGTTTAACACATTGCTAACATGATTCAGTATGTTTCTAACATGTTTCTACCATGATGTAACTTTTAACAAGATTTAATACGGTACAAGCATGTTTTAAACATGTTGCTAACATGATTTAGTATATTTCTAACATGTTTATACTATGATGTAATGCATTACTAACATGTTTTAACAGACAGCTAGTATGTTTCTACCATGATGTAACCGCTAACATGTTTCTAACACGATTGATATTGCAAACATGTTTTAAAATGTTGACATAATTCTACCATGATTTAACACATTGATAACATGCTTGTTAGCATGATTTAATATGTTTCTAGCATTTAACATGTTTTAACATGTTGCTAACATGATTTAATATGTTTTTGTACCATGTTTCTACCACGATGTAACATTGCTAACATGTTTTAACACACGGCTAGTAAGTTTCTACAATGATTTAACTGCTAACATGTTTCTAACATGATTAACACATTGCTAAAATGTTTTAGCATGATTTAGTACAGTGCAGGCATGTTTTAAGTATGTTTTAGAATGATTTAGTATGTTTCTAGCATGTTTCTACCATGATGTAACTGTTAACATGATTTAATACGGTGCAAGCATGTTTTAACATGTTGCTAGCATGATTTATTAAGTTTCTAGCATGTTTCTGGCATGTTTCAACACATTCTCAGCATGTTTTAACATGTTTTAACATGATTTAGTATGTTTCTAGCATGTTTCCGGCATGTTTCAACACTTTCTCAGCATGTTTTAACATGTTTTAGCATGATTTAGTATGTTTCCGACATGTTTCAATACATTCTCAGCATGTTTTAACATGTTTTAGCATAATTTAGTATGTTTCTAGCATGTTTCCGGCATGTTTTAACATGTTACTAGCATGTTTCTGGCATGTTTCAACACATTCTCAGCATGTTTTAACATGTTGCTAGCATGATTTAGTATGTTTCTAGCATGTTTCCGGCATGTTTCAACACATTCTCAGCATGTTTTAACATGTTGCTAACATGATTTAGTATGTTTCTAGCATGCTTCCGGCATGTTTCAACACATTCTCAGCATGTTTTAGTATGTTTCTAGCATGTTTCCGGCATGTTTCAGCATGTTTTAACATGTTTTAGCATGATTTAGTATGCTTCTAGCATGTAACATGTTTTAACATGTTGCTAACATGATTTAGTATGTTTTTGTACCATGTTTCTACCATGATGTAACACATTGCTAACATGTTTTAACACACGGCTAATAAGTTTCTACCCTGATTTAACTGCTAACATGTTTCTAACATGATTAACACATTGCTAAAATGTTTTATAAACGAAGGGCAGATGATGATGTTTTGTCAATCCTCACCCGTAGTCGACCTTCATGTGCTGCCCGTTGAAGAAGAACACTGTTGAGGGAATGAAGCTGATGTCGAAGTATCTGGTATAAACCGGCGCCGTGTCCACATCCACCAGATAAACACTCGCCATGTTACTCAGATCATGAGCCGTCTTTGACAGCTGTCAATCAACACGAACACCACTGTATTTACTGTAATACTCTACATGAGGTGATATATAGAGCAAGTAAGGTAATATAAAGATCATATTGACTCACGATCTCGTCCAGCTGTAAACACACGGAATCTTCATCTCTGCCGAATCGCAGCACTAAAACTTTCTCAGCGACTGTTTTAATCGCGTCATCGATGTCTTTTTTACACGACAGTTTAGGAAGGAAATAGCTCATGACGATTAAACTTAGAATTATAAACAAAATTAACAAGTTTAACGCGTGTGAACTCTAGCGGATGTTTACTAGTGTGTGATGGTGCACCACTAAATATGAGCCGACTAGAAACCCCATCAATAGTTCCTACATCCTTTGCATATCGCAACCTAAATGTGTTGTGTTACTATTAGTGATAGTAGTTATTTTACTATTTTAAATAACACGAATAACCTCACATTATGGCATTCAATCATCTTTTACAATATCAAATTATTAAAGATATCTGATTTAATAAGCGAAAGGACATCAGCACGGTCATTTTTTATTGTTGCACACAGACATCCACATGACAGCAGCAGCGTGTGTCCTTACTGACTTCTGAGGGAATATACAGAAATACTGCTGATGGTAAATTGATTTTGCTTTTGTGATATGTGTGCATGTTACAATAGATGTAGAGGAGACCGGGGCTAGTTGTCACAGTTCTGTTATATCGCCGTAAATGCTGAATTTTCACTTGATTTCAAACGAGTCTTGGAATATTTTTGTGAATTATACCCAAAAACAGAACAGTATTTTTGTGTGATATCTTGCTGTTTTATAATTAATTGTTATTTTTATTGTCATTTTGCTGTTTAAATGTTTCTGTTAAGTCTTTATTATACATTTTTTGCGCCAATCGCATGTTACTGATGTGACAATTTAACTAAACGAACATCCAGTTGTTTAAATGTTCTAAAAACGTTAAGGGAACATTACATTGTATCATTCTTCAAACATTCTGGAAACTGTTACTTTTGAATGTTCTCTGAAACCAGCAGCAACATTTAAGGCGAGACAAAAAAATAACTAATAGATATCACTATACTTCCCCAGCTTATTGATTACATTAAAAATTGCAACTTTTTTTGTATTACAAGTTTTTTTTAAATGTTATGTTTAAATATGTAAATGAGGTGTTATCTAATTAAATATGCACTAATTTGCATACATTTCTAGAACACAAATCTGAATATTGGATGACGTCAGGTTCAAAATTCTCATTTAATTTTTTGGATATATTAAATTCAAAGGTTTTTACAGAGGGAATCTCTTTTAATCACTCCATAAATCAGAAAATATTATCAACAGCCAGAAAAAAAAAATCACAATTTTTTAGGAATAAAATGTTGTATAAAATCAGGCAAATTATATATCAAACAAATCGCTCTGTAAAAACTTTCAGAATATACAGTACAGTCCAAAAGTTTAGAAACCACTAAGATTTTTAATGTTTTTAAAAGAAGTTTCGTCTGCTCACCAAGGCTACATTTATTTAATTAAAAATACAGTAAAATCAGTAATATTGTGAAATATTATTACAATTTAAAATAACTGTTTTCTATTTGAATATATTTGACAAAGTAATTTATTCCTGTGATGCAAAGCTGAATTTTCAGCATCATTACTCCAGTCTTCAGTGTCACATGATCCTTCAGAAATCATTCTAATATGCTGATCTGCTGCTCAAGAAACATTTAATGTGTACAATTGTACAAAATATTTGTGTACAATATTTTTTTCAGGATTATTTGATGAATAGAAAGTTCAAAAGAACAGTGTTTATCTGAAATCTAATCTTTTGTAACATTATAAATGTCTTTACTGCCACTTTTGAATGATTTAATGCATCCTTGCTGAATAAAAGTATTCATTTCTTTAATTTCTTTTCAAAAAAATAAAAATAAAAATTCTTACTGACCCCAAACTTTTGAACGGTAGTGTATAATGCTACAGAAGCTTTGTATTTCAGATAAATGCTGTTCTTTTGAACTTTCTATTCATCAAGGAATCCTGAAAAAAAAAGTACACAACTGTTTTCAACATTGGAAATAATCATAAATGTTTCTTGAGCAGCAAATCAGCATATTAGAATGATTTCTGAAGGATCATGTGACACTGAAGACTGGAGTAACGATGCTGAAAATTCAGCTTTGATCACAGGAATAAATTACTTTGTCAAATATATTCAAATAGAAAACAGTTATTTTAAATTGTAATAATATTTCACAATATTACTGTTTTTTACTGTATTTTTAATTAAATAAATGTAGCCTTGGTGAGCAGACGAAACTTCTTTTAAAAACATAAAAAATCTTAGTGGTTCCAAACTTTTGGACTGTACTGTAGATAGAAATAAAACTGTAAAGTTCTGCTGAAGTGGAGAAAAAACTCATTTTGAGAAAACGGCCTTTAAAGATATTTACTGTAATTTAAATCAATAGACGGAAATAGATAAAGTGCTATAAAATAAACACTTAAAAGTGTATTTTGGGTGTTTTCTTTCCACCAATCTGAAAAAACACTTTATGAAAAGCCAAAAAGCGCAAATTCTCAAAAATGTTTTTGCCTGTAATGTTCCCCCTAAAAAACGTTATTTAAACGTTCAATGAACGCTCCATGATGTTTTTGTGCTCGCATTTAGAGAACATTATTAAAGACCAGATTACTTTGACCAAACGTTCTATTAACGTTAGTGGAAGAACCTAGTTGCATGAACTGCTTAGACTAGTCTTACAAGTTTGTCATCTAAAACCAAGACTGGTCAAGACTTAAAGTGGACCTATAATGCTCCTTTCACAAGATGTAATATCAGTCTCTGGTGTCTCCAGAATGTGTCTGTGAAGTTTCAGCTCAAAATCCCCCACAGATCATTTATTATAGCTTGTCAAATTTGCCTCTATTTGGTTGTGAGCAAAAACACACCCTTTGTGTGTGTCCCTTTAACCCTTTGATGCGCAAGCTATGAAAACCCCTTCTAATGCGCAACATGGGTCAAAAATGACCCATATTCATTTCCTATGTAATTTCAATCATGGTTGAGTGTTTCTTTGCTGAATCTTTGAAAGAAATGTATTTTGTCATTTATTTATTCCAGGTATTCATTAAATATCTTGTTTTTGATTGTCAAAAATCATTATGTTAATTTTTTCTTTTTTACTTTATAAACAAACATAGTTTTTGTATGTCTACGTCAATTTTACACACATGGGTCAAAAATGACCCGTATTCATTTCCTATGTTATTTCAATCATGACTGAGTGTTTCTTTGCTGAATCTTTGAAAGAAATGTATTTTGTCATTTATTTATTCCAGGTATTCATTAAATATCTTGTTTTTGATTTTCACAAATCATAGCGTTTGTATTTCTACATCAATTTTACACACATGGGTAAAAAATTACCCATATTAGAAACCTTAGGAAATTTTCGCAAGTAGGAACATATTTACTGCAGACAACTATTCATTCACCACACATTTCACGTCTCAACATGGCTGCTTTTGTATATTTGATGGATGAAAGTCATATTATATTTCATATAATAGGCTATATATTATATTTCATAATCTTTATTTTTTGTCATAAACCAATGCTACTGGTCACCTTTTACATCTATCAGTGTTCCTGAAAAGTAACATTTTGAACAAGGTTTCTGTCCAACAGTGAAAATATATAATAAGTGTATTTAAATTTGAATATTTAAATATTCTTGTGCTTTTGATTTTCTTTATCTAGAGTGTTAGCGTCTGGTCCTCAACAGAACTGAGGTGGATGATGACATCACTGTAAAAAAAACGTTGAAAGTATACTTTGCGAACAGTCGAACACAATTTAAATGTTTATGTGCAGGTTGCACATACAGTTACAGAAATCTGGTGGAAATCATAAAAAGTTACAAAAATCTGTATGCTGACCCTCACGTACGCATAAAACGTGAAATATACTTTGGCCTTTAGAAAGGTAATGACACAAAAAAAATTTCATTCAAAAAGAAAGGAAATATTTAAATAAGGATTTGTTTACTGAGTAATAATAATGAATGATGAAATTAATTTATTGTAATATATGCAATATAGAAAATAACTCATTCAGGTCACTTTAGACCCATGTTGTATATGTCCAAAACTTTTACTTTTCAGGAACACTGACAGACTTAAAGGGTGACCAATTGCATTGATTTATGACAAAAAATTAAAAATTATGAAATATATAGCCTAATATATTAAATATAATAAGACTTGTATCCATCAAATATACAAAAGTAGCCTTGTTAAGATGTGAAATGTGTGGCAGATGAACAGTTGTCTGCAGTAAATATGTTCCTACTTGCAAAAATGTGCAAATATTAAAGATTTCTATATGGGTCATTTTTGACCCATGTGTGTAAAATTGATGTAGAAACTGTGTTAGTTTATAAAGTAAGAAAGAAAAAAAAATATTAAATTATTTGTAGAAAATCAAAAACAAGATATTTAAGGAATACCTGGAATAAATAAATGATAAAATACATTTCTTTTTAAAGATTCAGCGAATAAACACTCAGTCTTGATTGAAATAACATAAGAAATGAATACGGGTCATTTTTGACCCATGTGTGTAAAATTGATGTAGAAACTGCGTTTGTTTATAAAGTAAGAAAGAAAAAAAAATATTAAATTATTTGTAGAAAATCAAAAACAAGATATTTAAGGAATACCTGGAATAAATAAATGATAAAATACATTTCTTTTAAAGATTCAGCGAATAAACACTCAGTCTTGATTGAAATAACATAAGAAATGAATACGGGTCATTTTTGACCCATGTGTGTAAAATTGATGTAGACATACAAAAACTGTGTTTGTTTATAAAGTAAAAAAGAAAAAATGAACATAATGATTTTTGACAATCAAAAACAAGATATTTAAGGAATACCTGGAAAAAATGAATGATAAAATATATTTCTTTTATAGATTTAGCAAAGAAACACTCAACCATGATTGAAATTACATAGGAAATGAATACGGGTCATTTTTGACCCATGTTGCGCATTAGAAGGGTAGTGATACAAAAATGATTTTTATTCAAAAAGTAAGAAAAAAAAAAATTAAAATGAGGATTTGTGATGATCAAAAAGAAGTTAATTGAGGAATACCTGGAATACTGAATGATGAAATTAATTTCTTGCAAAGATATAGAAAATAAAAACTCAGCCGGGTCATTTTTGACCCATGTTATGCATCAAAGGGTTAAATGCAAATGAGCTCCACTTTCCAGAAGAGGGCGGAGCTTTAACAGCTCAACAACAAAGCTGGAGAATCTCACGCAGCCAAAATGACGAAAGTGTTCAGCCTTACATTGTTCAAACCGGAGTCGACACTGATGGAGAGACTCAGGAAGAAGTTACAACTTTTAGACGTTTCTGAATGGTTAGTGGATAAATTGATGTAGTTGCTGTGGAGTTGATTCAACTCATCCACTAGCATGTGCCGTCATGTTCATCTTTTGTGTTGAATTGACCCTCGTTTGTGAAGCAGTCCGGCGTAAAATGACTGCATTTACAAAAACAACTCTTCCTCTTCTCTAAAGCAGCCCAACATGGCCCCGCCCCCTTTGTTGTGTGTTCTCAGGGGCGGGGTTTATGCAAATATTGGGGTTTGTGATGTCACTAACCCAGGAAGAAGCTCGTTGTTTGTTGTAGTTCTTTAACAGAGAAAATATCTCCCTTTGCATTAAACTTTGAGCATCGTAACTTTGCAGATGTTGTTTATGCTCAAGACTTCATATAGTGACAGTGTTTGTAACGTAACTCCGCCTCTTTTCCCGCTTCTTCAGGTGATCCAGGCATGCGTGATGTTTCTGCGCTCGTGTTCGCTGGCCGTGAGACGGAGCTGCACTCAGACGCTCCTCACCGTCAGACCCATCAGCACCACCTGGACAGCCAGGAAAGATGCGGCCGAGAAGCTGGACCTGGATGTGTGGAAGTCCGTGATGAAATCTCAGGCGCTGGATCCGAGCCCGAGTCCGTCAGCGCTGGACGTCAACCGCGAGCTGGTGGAGATGTGGCATCAGGCCGGGAAGTTTGTTCCGAAGAACATCACGGACGAGCAGCTGGAGGATCTCGCCGCGCTGACCACCAAATCCGCCAAGAGGAAGTTCCTGAAGTTTCTCGCTATTAAAGAAGCGCACAAGATCTCCAAGAAGGAGAAGCAGGATAAGAAGAAGTCCGAGAGGGACACGGACGCAGAAACAGAGGAGCGAGAGGAGCGAGAAGGACTCAAGAACACCTTCCTGATGAAGTTCTGGAACAGCTCCATGGATCGGCTGCAGAACTGGCGGGCGGCGCAGGCCATGCGCTTCGGTCAGCCGCTGGTGTACGACATGAGCTACGAGCAGCACATGACGCGGCGGGAGATGGAGAACACCGTGTCGCAGCTGCTGGAGACGGAAGGCTGGAACCGCCGCGCCACAGACCCGTTTCACCTGCACTTCTGCGGCCTGCAGCCGGGGGGCGCCTATCACCGCGAGCTCCTCAAACGCTACGGAGAGGAAACCTGGGAACGGCTGCTCATCACGGCCACCGCGCGCCGACCCGTGGATGTGTTTCCCCACGAGGATCTGGTCTACCTCACGGCCGACTCGCACAACGTCCTGCGCACCTTCGACCACGGGAAGGTGTACGTCGTGGGCGCGATGGTGGACCGCTCCATTCACTCGGGCGTTTCGCTGGCCAACGCCAAACGCCTCAAGCTGGCCACGGCGCGCCTCCCGCTGGACGAGTATCTGGACTGGGACTCGGGCGCCAAGAATCTGACCCTGGATCAGATGATCCGCATCCTGACCACGGTTAAAGACACGGGCAGCTGGAAGGAGGCGCTGGAGTTCGTGCCGAAGAGGAAACACTGCGGCTTTCATCAGCGCCAGAAGACCGGAGCACATGTGAGAACTGTAAAGACTCAATCCGTCCGTGATGAACCTGCTGCTCCTCGAGGGCAGAAGAATAAAACAGACGGACACAAAAGAAAGGAAAGAAAGACGTGGTGGGAGGAAGAAGGTTAAAAATGTAATACTGTTTATTTCCCTTTAATTGAGTTATTGTGAGTCAATAAAAATGATTTCAGGTGCCTCTTATTTCATATGGTTGATAAAACCGAACTGTGCTCATATTTCACACCAAAATCAAAAGATAAAAATAGGAAATTTTATTTACATAAAGATGATGAAGCCTGTTTTTCGGAGCATTAACATGTTTTGCATTTTGACATTATTTTCATGATGATTAAATCAAATTGGCAGAAAAAAAATTAATTAATGATTTATTTATTATTCTTATCTAATTATTAATTTCTTATGAATTTATTTCTAGTTATTAATATATTAAATTCTTAAAAATTAATGAATTTTTAATTATTCCTAATGTAATTTCTTATTAATTACATTTTTAATTTCTTCTTACGGTTTGATGAATTTCTAATTATTAATTTCTTACTCTTAATTTCTTATTTTTAATCTATTAAATTCCTACAAATTAATTTCTAATAATTTATTATTTATGTAATTATTAATTTGTTCTTAAGAAATTAATAATTAGAAATAAATTCATATTTTTAATCTAAATTAAATTCTCACAAATTAATCAAATTTCTAATGATTATTTCTTATTCTAATTTATTATTAATCTATTGTTCACTTCTTATTATGAATTATTTAATTATTCAATTATTTCTAATTATTAATTTCTTATTAATGTAATTTTATTTTCTTACGGTTTAATGAATTTCTCATTGATTTCATGTTATTTCTTTAATTATTAATTTCTTATTCTAATTTCATATTTTTTAATCAAATTATTTTCTTACAAATGAATGCATTTTTAATTATTCATTCCTTATTATTGTAATTCATTATTATTACTCTAATTATTAATTTATGAATTAATGAATGTCTAATTATTCTGTATTATAATTTATCTAATTTTTTCTTATGAATTATTTTCTAATAAATTTCATATTCTAATTTCTTATTTCTATCTAACTAAATTCTTACCAATTAATGCATTTCTAATGATTAATTTCTCATGATAAATCAATTAATTTCTAATTATTATTTCCTTATTATTCTAATTTATTACTCATTTTAACATATCAAAGAATGAAGAATAGAATTTTCAAATAGCATGATGGGTAAAAACAAGAAAAGAAAACCATTTCACTCCAAAGTATTTATTCTGGTAAAGGGAAATGATAGAAAATATCACAGAAATGCTTTAAAAACAAAGATTTTATCCACTCTGGTCCAGAAACACTTGCGCCTGGATTCATATTGATGAAGTGTGAAACAGTGTAAATACAGTCACGGTTAGTCAGCATCACATGAACACATCCTGCACTGCGTCAGACACGCTGAGCCATAAACACACACAACGTTTACATCTTAAAATCTGCAGAAGAATAATCCACTCAAATGAATTTTGTCATTGTCAGTTTGTCACTTTCACTGCTGAACATCTGAGTGAAGAAATACAATCATGCAGGTGTGAAATAAACCCAGTGACGGCGATGGCTGAGGATACGAGGGTTTGTCTGGTGTCCATCAGAGCACCGTGAGCTCGCCGCTGCAGCGCTCGCAGCAGTTGAAGGTGATGTTCTCGTAGCGCGTGTACGGGTGGAAGCGGCCGATGCTCTTCTTACCGGGCAGGAAGGGGGAATGAGACGGGTCAGACGGGGACGCGGCCACTTCCTGTTCAGAGCAGGAAATGGGGTCGAGACTCCGCAGCACCTGAACGACAACCAGGATCATGAAGGCTTTCAAACATCTAAACTAACAGCGAGATGCTTCTGCAATGGTCCGTCAAACAGAATTATTCATTTATTTCTAATTATTAAGATCTGATGAATTAATTTCTAGTAATTATTTGAGAAAACACCGCACCTTCTCGGCCATCTTCTCGGCCGGCGTGTTGCAGAGCTCTGAGCTCCGGCTCTGGTTCTGGATCCGGTTCTGGTTCTGGCTCTTCTTCGGGCCGCCGCTGCCGCTCACGTTCCCCAGCAGGTGTGAGTTGATGGCGTCTGCGAGCTTGTGATTGGCTGCGGCCAGTTCTCCGGTGCTGAGCGGCTGCGCGCTGGGATAATACGTCTGCTGTCGACCCCACTGCAGAGACACCAGCAGCTGCTCCAGAGACCTGTCAATCAAACTCACACTGTCAATCACACTGATCTCAGCTGACGGTGACGGCTCTGTCTGAAGCAGTACCTGTGCGTGTGCAGCATGTCTCTGGAGAACTCGTCTCTTTCTCGCAGCAGATCCTGAATCGCACACTGAGCGTCTCGCGTCTGCCGCTGCAGAGCTGCTCTGGCATTGGTCAGTTCCTCCGCCATCACGCTACAAGAACAAACACACACATGAACATCCTTTTCCTATTTAGCACCCAAACTCTGGTACACTCTTCCCAGTGTTGCATGCCTTTAACACTGCATATACACATGACACACTTTCACGTTCCTATAAGATGAGCTCCAGCTTCAGTCATCATCATCATCATCATCATCATCATCACATGTTTGTCACGTCAGTCTCACCGGCTGGCGAGGAACTTGCTCCTCCAGACGTCGCACTGAATGCTCATGCGCTCCAGCTGCTCGGCCGTGTGCGTCAGGCTCCGCCCCAGAGCCTCGTTCTCCAGGATCAGGTGGTTCTTCTCTCGCGCGAGTCGCTCAAAGTGATACTGCAGGTCATCGCCCACCGACGCCACCAGCAGCTTCTTCAGCTCTCGGTTCACCTGAGGACGTCATCAACACACACAGATGAGGGATTGGAGAGACTTCTTTCTTTACAATATTTTGAAAACTTCTCAACACTACTGTGTATAAAGTCAGAAACGCATCGTATAAAACTGCATCATACTAGACACAAAGATTATAAAACTTTACAAAATATCATTAAAATGCTAAAAACAAAAAATTGTTTAATTACAATAAAAAATAATTAATTTTTCATTAAAACCTTAATAACAAAAGTGTTTTTACAATTAAAAATACTTAAAACTTAATTAAATTTGCTAAATGCTAAAAACACAAAAAATAATTTAACTATATTATTGATAATTGTAACTTAATAAAAATTAAAAAAAATACTATTTATT
Organism: Megalobrama amblycephala; assembly: GCF_018812025.1. NCBI lineage: Eukaryota > Metazoa > Chordata > Actinopteri > Cypriniformes > Xenocyprididae > Megalobrama > Megalobrama amblycephala. The sequence goes on from NC_063050.1 coordinate 56,831,592, forward strand.
AATATTAAAAATAATTAAAATGTAACACTAAAAACAAATACTATTTAATAATATAAAAAATTAACATTTCATTAAAATGCAAAAAAAATAAAAAAATATTGAATTATATTAAATAATTAAAATTTAATTAAAATGCTAAAAGCACAAATATGGTAAAAAAAAACAATTAATGTAAATTTAAAAATAGTTAAATATATATATCAACTTAAAACATTATATCAATTAAAATGCTAATTGATAAAAATAATTAAAATATATTGCTAAAAAACAAAAAATAATTATATTAAAACATAATTAAAATGCAAAAACAATATTTAAATATAATAAAGATAATTAAGATCAAGGTGTGTTAAAAAATATATATCAATTATATTAAAAATAATTAAAACTTATTTAAATGCATAATAATTAAAACTTGATTACAATGCTAAAAATACAAAAAAAATGAATTAAAATAATTAAATGCTAAAAAATAATAATAAATAATTAAAAATTGAAATGCAAAAACATTTAACAAAAAATACATTAAAGATAATTAAACTAAAATGTGAAAAAACGAAATATTATTTAATTATATTTCAGACAATTACAACTTAAAATGTTAAAAACACATATTGTTTAACTGTATTAAATATAATTAATTTCTTAACATGCAAAAATAAATATAAATGAAGATAATTAAAGCTCTACTAAAATGCTAAACAAAATAATAATTATATTAAAAATTAAAACTTAATTCAAATGCTAACAACAAGATATTATATAATTATCAACATGCTGGATCAACACGAACCACTCCAAATTTAATCATTGTTAACATGTTTTCATTACTTCTCATTGGTTCTACCTTAATTAACACATTGTTAGCTAACTGCATTTGTATATTGCTGAAATTGACAGTCATCTCTGATACCACATCACTCTACAGTGTAATGTTGATGTATTCTCTGTGAAGCTGCTTTGTAACTTGTATGTATTGTGAAAAGCGCTATACATATAAATGTGAATTGAATCATATTAAAGCTAACAGAAATGGTCAAATCAAGCTGGTCTGACCTCTGTCTGGACGCGCAGCTGGTTGGACAGGCCCTCTTTATCCTGCAGCAGGCGGCGCTCCGAGTTCTGCAGCTTCTCCAGGGCGCTCCTGTAGTCCAGCGGCTCCGGTGAGGGAGGACGCTCGTCCCCGTGCTGAGGGGACCCTCGGTCTTCAGCGTGAGGCGCCGCGCGAGCGCTTCGGCTGATGGCGGAGCGGGGAACCACGATCCTCACGGCCTCCAGCTCCGTGCAGGCGTCCCTGCTCACCTTGCCCAGGTGTAAGACTCCCGGCGCCGCGGCTCTCGGACTGCGCTTCGGAGAGGCCAGCTTCAGGAGCGGAGCCTCCACGGACAGCTCAGGGGCCGCCGGTGGCTTGTAGGTCTCCATGCCATCGCCGGGGCCGCGGACAGCCACATCTGAGACAGACGTGCGACAGAAGATCAGCTGATGATCAGACTTACTGTGAACATCACATGATGATGGACAGATGGACTCACCTTTGATGATCACTTCAGCCGACATGACTGTCCTTCACGATCTACCGCCTGAAAACACAATCACACAAATGTTAGATTTTTTATTAAAATGTTAGGTTTTAGATTTTTAGATGACTCATGCACAGCAAAAATATATATATATATTTTATAATAATAACATTTTTAACATATTAATAAACCTTTTTTTTCTTCAAATTTTATACAAAAATGTACTTTATTAGCATGCAAGTCCAGACCCCTGCACAAAATTAACACTGTAATAAATAAGTTTTATATTTTAAATTGTATAATAAATAACATTATAATAAACAAATTTTGCATTGTATAATAAAAATAAGATTAATAAACTAATTTAATGTTTTACATTTTATAATAAAAATAACATTTTAATAAATTTTTTTTTAATTGTATAATAAAAATAAAAAATACATAATTTTTTAAAATTTTAAATTAATAATATATATAAACCTTTTATTTTTTACATTTTATAACAAAAAATAACATTTTAATAAATAAACTTTATATTTTACATTTTATAATAACATTGTAAAATAAATTGTATATTATAATATCATTTTAATAAAGATAATTTTTTTTGCATTTTATAATAAAAATAAGAATAAACATTTTTTTACATTTTATAATAAAAATAACATTTTAATAAACATTTTTAAACATTTTATAATAAAAATAACATTGTAATAAACAAATTTTACATCTTAAAATTTATAATAAAAATAAGATTTTAATAAACAAATTTTATTAAATAAAAAATATAAATTGTACATTTTTACATTTTAAATTAAAAATAATATATAAAGCCCTTATTTTATAGTTTTATAATAAAATAACATTGTAAAAAGCAAATTTTATATTTTAAATATTATATCATTTTAATAAACATTTTATTTTATTTTTTCATTTTATAATAAAAACATTTTAATAATCATTTTTTATGTTTTATAATAAAATTACATTGTAACAAACAAATTTTATATTTTACAATTTACAATAAAATATTTTAATAATTTCTGTTTAATTTTAAAACAGAAATGTATATTTTTATTAACATTTTATGACGGAAGTCCATTTTAATAAACAAATACAATGATAGATAGATAGATAGATAGATAGATAGATAGATAGATAGATAGATAGATAAACACATTGGCAATTTTATTGTTCACTGGTGTGTGGTTTAAATATGAATATAACTATAACAAACCAAACGACAAGAAGAAATAAATAAGCATTAGTTAGTCAGGATTAATCCAGTAAAGCTGGTTTATTGTCTTGACCTGATCAAACCTGATTAATTCGTCATTATTATATAATAATGAGAGATGTTTACATCAGTCAGCTCAACACTAGTTAACTCACCAGAGAAATCACCAGAAAAATCAGTTTCTCCAAAACATAAACACGAGCAGATAAACAAATAAAGATAAACAAATAGAGATAAACAGTCTCGACCTTTGTGTAGTTTATCTGTGTTTATCAGGAGTGTGTCAGACAACAAAAACTCGCTTCTGATGATGTCAGGTAAAGCCGCGAATCTCATTAAATCACGAAGATATTAATGAACGTATTAAGTAATAAAATCTTGTATTTGTTTCATATAAAATTTTGCCACGTACCTCACAGTGTCGCTCACACGGAATCCATGTTAAAAGCGGAAGCAGCTGATCGCGGCGGAACTGATGAGCGGCGGAACGGAAGTGCTCAGTATGTGTTTCCAGCGGACCGGATGTTATGGTTAAGACGCTGTGAGCAGCAGGTCTGTGTGTGATTTTTATAAAATATCATCATTTTAACATCTGAACAATAAATAATAAACAATCCCATTATAATCACAAAAAATAGATTCATCACCACTTTATTGTCGTTGTTGCGGTTTTGTATTTCTACAGCGTTTGAGTAAAATTTCCAAATTCTGACACACCAAATCATAATTATGATATAAAAAGTCATAATTATGAGGTAATTATTATGTACTAGGTCATAATAATTATGAAATAAAAAGTCGGACAGTTTTTGACTTTTTGTCTCACTGTTATGACTGTTTAATCTTATAATTTACATGGTTTTCTCAAAATTTTGACCTTCATTCTTACTTTTTTCCTCATAATTTTTTTATTTTTCTCTCATAATTTTAATTTATGTCATAATTTTGACAGGGCTTCTCACGGTTCTGCTTTACACTGTGTGAAAGTTGATGATGATGATGATGATGATAAAGATGTTTTCCTGCTGTGGTCAGGTGTGATGGGAGTTCATGGACTGTGGAGGCTCTTGGAAAGCACGGGAAAACCCGTCAATCCCGAAACACTGGAGGGGAAGATCTTGGCTGTCGGTATCCTTTCCTGCAGGATTGACTCTCTTCTTCCCTAAACAAACACTACAGCATTTACACACATCATTAAAGCTGCAAGCAGCATTTACCGGGGTTCAAGCACTTTAAGGCCTTTAAGCACATAAAAAGTCATTATATTTTATTTAGCAAGCATGTGAACACTTAGATCATAGATGGAAAATACCATTTACAGCCAGTACAGGCAATTCAGTGAGGAAAAATATGTTTTTTAAAGGTGTTTTGACAGTTATAGCGCCACCTATTGCCCGATCTTCCCCACTTTTTTGGGTGTCCTAAGTGTGCCCATACACGTGTGTTAATTTTGGTGAAAATATCTCATTTCGTTTTGAAATAATAGATGCTTATATATATGAGAGCATAAAATATGACCCAAAAACGTCTTTGATTGGATTTTTTTGCTACGTCTCGATCGGACTAACGGTTTCGAAGATATTCGCAAACGTTTTTAAGCGCTAAATCACAACGTTGCACAAACCATGAGCCCAAACCTGGCAAGTCTGGTATCGTTGGACTCGGCAAGGTTTCAGGAGTCTAAAGACGTGACTCCCGTGAAAATAAGTCAACTACACCCAAAGTTATATACATTTTCATCTTAAACCATTAAAAACAGATGTTTTTTAAAGTTTTTTTAACAGTTATAGCACCACCTATTGTCCGATCTCTATAAAAATTGGTGTGCTTCTTTAGAGTCATATGCTGCATGTGCTCACCTATTTTCGTGAAGTTCTGAGTTTTCATTTAGGCTTTATAGGCTTTTGGGTATATTTAGCCATGCCCATTTTCTAAATGACCCAGTTATTGCGACCCAAAGGGTAAAGTTCAACTCTTCTTTTGATAATTATTGATCTAGAGCGTCCATTGATCTAGATTGTCCTACACTGGTTTCGTTCCGATCAGGCGAAAAACCTAGGACTAGTTCGCAAAAGTTTTTCACATATTTGCGAATAATTAATGAATGATTTGATTGACAGCATTGGTTCTTGAGGCAAAGATGTTCAGCATGAGGAGATCTATCAATTGATATGAATATTGCGTGGATCTGTGAAACTCCATATGTTTACTGAGGCATAAAACTCGTTAGCGCCAACTTGTGGCCGATTTTTCAAAATTCTTACAGACCTCCAGGCCCATCAGTCAATCATGCCCATCAAGGAAACCCTAGCACTAGTTCGCAAAAGTAGGTTTTGGACAAAATTCAAAATGGCGGAAAATTCTAGGAGTTATATGCGATTTTCAACCTTTGATCGCTGTAGCGCCACCTATTGATCGATTTGGGCGAGTCCGGGTATCTGAGTAGTGAGCAGGACTACTGTCATCTGACAAAGTTTCTCTCGGCCTTACGGTTTGGGCTGCATGATCAGTTTTAGGGAAGAAGAAAAATAATAAAAATCTTCGTGCTTGAACACCTAAATACACACATATATAAACACACACACACACATTACCGCAAATTCCCTCGACTGTAATGCAATAATGAAAATGACTCTGATTGTATTAAACGGTCAGCAGCATCATTGGTCAGTTTGTGTCCGTGACTCACTGGTGACAGACATCAGTATCTGGCTGAATCAGGCGGTCAAAGGTGTTCGGGATCGAGACGGGAACGCGGTTCAGAACGCTCATCTCCTCACGCTCTTCCACCGGCTCTGCAAGCTGCTGTTCTTCCGCATCCGGCCCGTGTTTGTGTACGACGGAGACGCGCCGCTGCTCAAGAAACAGACGCTGGTGAGCTTTAAATCTGTGTGTGAAACATCTTCTGAGGTTCACGGAGGAATAACAACAATCTGAACCCGCTCAGGCCATCCGGAGACAGCGGAGGGAGGAACTGAGCCGTGAGTCCCGACAGACCAATGAAAAACTCCTCCGGACGTTTCTGAAGAGACAGGCCATCAAAGCAGCTCTCGGGGATCAAAGGTACAAGCTTTAATTCACGTTCACAGCTCAAAACATGTTCAAAAACGTGCTGTTTTTCTTTTCCCGCAGTCAGGAACCAATTCCCAGCCTGTCGTCTGTGAGGCGGGATGATCAGGATGATATGTACGTTCTTCCCGCGCTTCCTGCGGACGAGGACCAAGACAAGAGCAGGTGAGGTCAGGGACAAACAACACATGATGATGATGATGATGATGAAGGAAAACGTCTTCATTTGAATCTTTATGAATGTAGTTCAGAGGAGGAAAGAGACGGAGACGAATCGACCTTCAACAGATTTCAGGTGAGAGGAATCACATCCGAGCTCTTTCCAAGCAGCTTCACAGATGTTAATGATTATATACAGCGTGATTTCTTTCTTCAGGAAGAGATCTATGACAATCCTAACTCTGTAGACATCAACTCGGAGGAGTTTTCCCTCATGCCTCCGGAGATCAAACACGAAATCTTGAAAGAACTGAAGGAATTCAACAAGAGGCGACGCACTCTGTTCCACAAACCCCCGGAGGTAACGCCGGTCACAAACATCCTCAGTGTTTCTGTCTTGTTCATCAATGTCTTTAACTGCGGCCGCTGGTCTCTCAGAGGTCAGGTGAGTTCTCGCAGTATCAGCTGGCCGGTCTCCTGCAGAGGAACAAGCTCAACCAGCGTCTGGAGGGAGTGGAGCAGGAGATGAACCAGCGCAGCTCTGGAGGAGCGGAGAGCAAAGATCACGACATGGAGGTCCGCCGGCTCGTGTCTGAGGACTCGTCCCACTACATCCTCATCAAAGGTCTGGGAAAATCCTGTCAAATGGCTTTTAGTTCACATCTGTAGCTTTGAGTGTTCAAAAGTTTGGGATTGGTACGATTTTTAAAATGTTTTTACTGTACTTATTTGATCATAAATACAGTAAAAAAAAGTGAGATTATTACAATGTAAATCAGCTGTTTTCTATGTGAATATATAGTAAAATATAATTTATTTCTGTGATCAAAGCTGAATTTTCAGCATCATTACTCCAGTCTTCAGTGTCACATGACCCTTCAGAAATCATTTAGATTTCTATCTCATAATTCTGACTTTATATCTCGCAATTCTGACTTTATATCTCATAATTCTGACTTTATATCTCGCAATTCTGACTTTATATCTCGACTTTATATCTCATAATTCTGACTTTATATCTCGCAATTCTGACTTTATATCTCGCAATTCTGACTTTTTATCTCGCAATTCTGACTTTATATCTCGCAATTCTGACTTTATATCTCGCAATTCTGACTTTATATCTCGCAATTCTGACTTTATATCTCGTAATTCTGAATTTGTCACAATTTTGACTTATCTCGTAATTCTGACTTTGTTGCAATTCTGACTTTATATCTCGTAATTCTGACTTTATATCTCATAATTCTGACTTTATATCTCGTAATTCTGACTTTGTCACAATTTTGACTTATCTCGTAATTCTGACTTTGTCGCAATTTTGACTTATCTCGCAATTCTGTCTTTTTATCTCTTAATTCTGACTTTGTCACAATTTTGACTTTTTATCTCGCAATTCTGACTTTGTCGCAATTCTGACTTTATATCTCGTAATTCTGACTTTGTCGCAATTCTGACTTTTTATCTCGCAATTCTGACTTTTATCTCGCAATTCTGACTCATCTCGTAATTCTGACTTTTATCTCGCAATTCTGACTTTGTCGCAATTTTGACTTTTTATCTCGCAATTCTGACTTTATATCTCGTAATTCTGACTTTGTCGCAATTCTGACTTTTTATCTCGCAATTCTGACTCATCTCGTAATTCTGACTTTTATCTCGCAATTCTGACTTTGTCGCAATTTTGACTTTTTATCTCGCAATTCTGACTTTTATCTCGCAATTCTGACTCATCTCGTAATTCTGACTTTTATCTCGCAATTCTGACTTTGTCGCAATTTTGACTTTTTATCTCGCAATTCTGACTTTGTCGCAATTTTGACTTTTTATCTCGTAATTCTGAATTTGTCACAATTTTGACTTATCTCGTAATTCTGTCGCAATTCTGACTTTGCCGCAATTTTGACTTTTTATCTCACAATTCTGACTGTCAAAAGATTTTTTTATCTCGTAATTCTGACTTTGTCACAATTCTGACTTTGTCGCAATTTTGACTTTTTATCTCGTCGCAATTCTGACTTTTCGCAAATTCGACTCGCAATCTCAATTCTGACTTGTCACAATTTTGACTTATCTCGTAATTCTGTCGCAATTCTGACTTTGTCGCAATTCTGACTTTTTATCTCGCAATTCTGACTCATCTCGTAATTCTGACTTTTATCTCGCAATTCTGACTTTGTCGCAATTTTGACTTTTTATCTCGCAATTCTGACTGTCGCAATTTTGACTTTTTATCTCGTAATTCTGACTTTGTCACAATTTTGACTTTCTTCGCAATCTCGACTTTTTATCTCACAATTCTGACTGTCAAAAGATTTTTTTATCTCGTAATTCTGACTTTGTCACAATTTTGACTTTTTATCTCGTAATTCTGACTTTGTCGCAATTCTGACTTTATATCTCGTAATTCTGACTTTTTATCTCGCAATTCTGACTTTATATCTCGTAATTCTGACTTTATATCTCGTAATTCTGACTCTGTCACAATTCTGACTTTGTCGCAATTTTGACTTTTTATCTCGCAATTCTGACTGTCAAAAGATTTTTTTATCTCGTAATTCTGACTCTGTCGCAATTCTGACTTTGTCACAATTTTGACTTTTTATCTCGTAATTCTGACTGTCGCAATTCTGACTTTATCTCGCAATTCTGACTTTATATCTCATAATTCTGACTTTATATCTCGTAATTCTGACTTTGTCGCAATTCTGACTTTATATCTCGTAATTCTGAATTTGTCACAATTTTTACTTATCTCGTAATTCTGACTCTGTCGCAATTCTGACTTTGTCACAATTTTGACTTTTTATCTCGTAATTCTGACTGTCGCAATTCTGACTTTTTATCTCGCAATTCTGACTTTATATCTCATAATTCTGACTTTATATCTCGTAATTCTGACTTTGTCGCAATTCTGACTTTATATCTTATTCTACAATTTTGACTTTTTATCTCGTAATTTTGACTTTTTATCTCGTAATTCTGACTGTCGCAATTCTGACTTTTTATCTCGCAATTCTGACTTTTTATCTCGCAATTCTGACTTTATATCTCATAATTCTGACTTTATATCTCGTAATTCTGACTTTGTCGCAATTCTGACTTTATATCTCATAATTCTGACTTTGTCACAATTTTGACTTATCTCGTAATTCTGACTCTGTCGCAATTCTGACTTTGTCGCAATTTTGACTTTTTATCTCGCAATTCTGTGACTTTGTCGCAATTCTGATATCTCGCAATTCTGACTTTTTTCTCATAATTCTGTCTTTTTTCTCGCAATTTTAACTTCTTTTATGAGAACTGAGTATTAAATTACCCATTCTGAGGTTAAAAAAGACTGACTTTTTTCCTCAGAATTGTAAGTTTATATCACGTAATTCTGAGAAAAATAATTCAGAATTGTGAGATAAAAAGTCACAATTACCTTTTTTATTTTTTATTCAGTGGCAAAAACATAATCTAATGCATCCTTGATGAATAAAATAATACATTTCTTAAAAAAAAAAATCTGCTAGTGTCCTACTAAAATATGACAAAACTTTCTTATTCTGATCTTCAGGGTCTCAGAAGAAGCCCAGCGCTCCAGAGAGTCAGTCGGCTCCAGCATTGTGGTCCAGCTGTCCGTGGGAAAGTAAAGGGAAGCCTAAAGGAAAGCCGGAGCCCTTGTGGCGGCCCATGACAGAGGAGGAGGAGAACAAGCCTTCCTACTCGTCCTCCTGTGCTGAGGAGGATCTGCCGGCGTCTGGAGGAGCACCGGCGTCTCCTCGCACACTTCAGGCCATCCAGAGCGCCATGGATGGACAGCAGCTCTGAGGAGGAAGCCATCGATACCAGAGGACACAAGACGACTGGATCTGATGGAAAAGACGGAAGCGCGTCGCCTCGAACTCTACAGGCCATCCAAAGCGCCATGATGGACAGCGGCTCTGAGGAGGAAATCCAGAGGAAAACCAGAGGACGCAGGACGACTGGATCTGATGATGAAGATAGAAGTGTGTCACCTCAAACTCTACAGGCCATCCAGAGCGCCATGATGGACAGTGGCTCTGAGGAGGAAGCCGGCAAAACCAGAGGATGCAGTGCGACTGGATCAGATGATGCAGATGGAAGCGTGTCACCTCGAACTCTACAGGCCATCCAGAGCCCCGTCACGGAGCCGACGGTCCACAAGCGCAGGGCGTACGTCATCACGAGCAGCTCAGAGGACGAGGATGAAGCGGGTGCGATCGTTTCCTCACAGGAAGAGTCTTCAGAATCAAAGCCTCAGGCCAAATCGCCTCTTATTCCCGGTTCTGCAGTAGAGACACGTGAGCCACGAGACGCCACAGTAAATCTGCATCTGAAGCAAAGACACCCGAACACTTCCTCTGATCATCTACCTGTGAATACAGACAGAACAGAAGAAAACAAACTCAAGAGTGAAGATGATGAGGAAAGCGGCTCTGAAGGTACAAATTCACACAGATTGATTCAGTAATAAACAGAATCAGTGATGCAAACTTCATCAAATGTGAGACACATTTAAATTCAGACAATAGAGTCATTATTCAGTTCAATCTGACGTGTCAGTGCAGTCAAATCAATAATAGTGGAAGAAGCCAAAATACACTGATTAGTGTGAAACGCTGTTTCAAAACATTTATTTGCTTATTTGATCCTGACGAGTCTGACACAACAACACCGATTCAACCAATGATGTGAGTTTGGGGCGGGACTATCGGTTCGTTCAACCAATGGCAGACAGGGGGCGCATATATCATTTTTAGTGTTTTATTTTGATTGTTTTTTTTTAAATAATAATAATTTTACATTTTTATGAATTTTTTTTTTAGAATTATTTATTTTAAATGAATGATTTAATTCTTTTTTAGTATGTTTTTTAATTTTAGAATTGTTTTTTATTTTGATTGTTTTTATTTTAATTTTACATTTATTGTTCATTGTTTATTGTTTATTTTTATTGTTTTAGTTTTAGAATTATTAAATTTTTTTATTGTTTTTATTTTAATTCTACATTTTTAAAATTTCATTCATTTTTATTAAGTGATTTATTTTAATTGTTTTTATTTTAGAATATTTATTTTCAATTTAAATTATTTTTGTTTAGTATGTTTAGTATGTTTTTTTTTTTTTTTAGAATTATTTATTTTATGATTTTTAATTTGATATTTTTTATTTTAATTTCACATTTTTATTATCTAATTTCTTAATTTCTGTTAATTTCTATTTTCTAATTTTTTATTAAAGGTGCCCTAGAATCAGAATTTGAATTTACCTCGGCATAGTTAAATAACAAGAGTTCAGTACATGGAAAAGACATACAGTGAGTCTCAAACTCCATTGTTTCCTCCTTCTTAGGATGTAAATCTCATTTGTTTAAAAGACTTCCGGAAAACACTCGGATCTCAGCATAACACAGACTGTTACATAACAGTCGGGATCATTAATATGTACGACCCCAATATTTGCATATGCCAGCCCATTCGACGCATTAGACAAGGAAAGGCAGTATTAACGTCTGGATCTGTGCACAGCTGAATCATCAGACTAGGTAAGCAAGCAAGAACAACAGTGAAAAATGGCAGATGGAGCAATAATAACTGACATGATCCATGATATCATGATATTTTTAGTGATATTTGAAAATTGTCTTTCTAAATGTTTCATTAGCATGTTGCTAATGTACTGTTAAATGTGGTTAAAGTTACCATCGTTTCTTACTGTATTCAGGGAGACGAGAGTCGTTGCTATTTTCATTTTTAAACACTTGCAGTCTGTATAATGAATTATTTATTTTATGATTTTTAATTTGATAGTTTTTATTTTAATTTCACATTTTTATGATCTAATTTCTTAATTTCTGTTAATTTCTATTTTCTAATTTTTTATTAAGTGATTTATTTTAATTGTTGTTATTTTAGAATATTAATTTTAAATTTAAATGATTTTATTTTTACTGTTTTATTTTGATTTGTTTTAGAATTATTTATTTAATTTTTTATTATTTTTTATTGTTTTTATTTTAATTTTAAATTATGATTTAATTCCTTTTTATCAAGTGATATTATATTTTTTCTTTTAGCATATTTTTATAAAATTTTAGTGATTTAATGTTTAGTATGTTTTATTTTTTCTTTAGAATTATATATTTTATGATTTTTAAGTTGATTGTTTTTATTTTAATTTCACATTTTTATGATCTAATTTCTTAATTTCTGTTAATTTCTATTTTCTAATTTTTTATTAAGTGATTTATTTTAATTGTTTTTATTTTAGAATATTTATTTTAAATTTAAATGATTTTATTTTTACTACATTTTATTTTGATTGTATTTTAGAATTATTTATTTAATTTTATGATTTAATTTTTTATTGTTTTTATTTTAATTTTAAATTATGATTTAATTCCTTTTTATCAAGTGATATTTTTTGTTTTAGCATATTTATATAAAATTTTAGTGATTTAATGTTTAGTATGTTTTATTTATTTATTTATTTTATGATTTTTAATTTGATTTTTATTTTAATTTCACATTTTTATGATCTAATTTCTTAATTTCTGTTAATTTCTATTTTCAAATTTTTTTATTAAGTGATTTATTTTAATTGTTTTTTTTTTAGAATTCTTTATGTAATTAATTATGTAATTTAAGCTTTCATCAGCTCACAAACCCCTGGCTTAAAGGAAGTTTTTAAAAGAGGTTTTTACTGGAAAACAAAAAAACAGTGATGGAGTGATTTATTCATTTGGTCTCTGCAGAGAGTTTTATTGAGGTGTCTGATGTGGAGGAACCACCTGAAACACAGCAATCTCACGTCAAAGCAGAAGAAGCAGCTGATAAAAGCCCCTCAGAGGAGAGCGAGGAGGAAGAGGAGGAGAGCAGAGAGGAAGAGTCTGGCATTCAGAGCTCAGATAAGAGTGATGAAGTCAGCGAGGCCGTAGATGAAGCTCCTGCTGCCGCTAGCGAGTGGGATCACATCGACACGGTACATCTCACAGGATCCTTAAACTCCTACACTCAACTGCATCAAATTTAAGGCCATAAAAAGTCTTCAATGGTATAAGAAAGTCTGCGGTGTGTGTGTGTGTGTGTGTGTGTTGCAGGAGGAGCTGCTGCAGCTGGACAGACACCTGCAGGACGAGCAGACGAGTCTGAGAGAGCAGCAGCAGCAGCAGGAGCGCAGCAGCACCAGCGTCACGGGTCAGATGTGCCAGGAGAGTCAGGTCAGCCTCGCCACACCAACGCGACGATTTCAGATGATGCCAATGTTGAATCGACAGGCAAAACATTCATATATTATCCTGATATTATATTGTGTGTATAACACAATTGTTATATGCTTGTTTCTCTCAGGAGCTGTTGCGTTTGTTCGGTGTGCCGTTCATCGTGGCGCCCATGGAGGCTGAAGCCCAGTGTGCGGCTCTGGACCGCCTGGACCAAACGCACGGCACCATCACCGACGACAGCGACATCTGGCTCTTCGGCGGCCGGCACGTCTACAAGAACTTCTTCAACCAGAACAAATACGTGGAGCATTACCAGTCAGCTGACATGCAGAACCAGCTAGGTGAGCTAAATCACTTCAGTACTATCATAATTATTAATATTTAGAATTTTATTTTTATATTTTCTGGTTGTGTTTTCATTAGCTTATAATAACCCTGATCTGATTTTTTTTGTTTTGTTTTTTTAAATCAGTGAAATTTACAGTAAAAAAGTTTTGGGTGAGGAAATGACAGAATCTGCAATATTTATAATTAGTTTTTATGTTTTCTAGTTATATTTTCATTAGTTTATAATAACCCTGATCTGCAATACTGTACTGTAAAAAAAAAAAAAGAAAAAAATATACAGTAAAAACCTTTACTTTGAAAATACAGTAGAGACATTTTAAGCTTTATGTATTTTACTTAAATTTACAGTAAAATAACATATTTCATTAACTGAGATAATGCTATTATTCCAACCTACTGAAGAACTAAAATCTTTTTTATTTACCCTTTTAATACTCAAATTAAAAATATTAAAATAAACATTCATTTAACAACATAAGATAAAACCCTAATGTACATAACTGATGAGAAAAACTAAATTATTTCACTGAAACACCATCAAATGTGATTGTGGGAATGTCAAGATTGTTCATTTTCACTTCCAAAAACTGTACATTTAATAGTGTTTTAGTGTTAGATTTATTACAGTTTTTCCACAGTATATAATAAGGTACCAATTTTTACTGTTAAAATTACATATTTTTTTTAACTGTGTGTTAAATACGGAAGAGGATTAGGGCCAAGGAATAATTAAAAAATAAAACCATCTCGAGATTAAAGTTGTTAAATTTCAATAAAAAAACTAGTTAAATTTCGAGAAAAAAGTCGAGATAAAATGTTGAGAATAAAGTCATTAAATTACAAGAAAAAAGTTGTTAAATTACGAGAACAAATTCGTTAAATTATGAGAAAAATTTCGTTAAATTTCGAGAAAAAAGTCGAGAGATAAAATGTTGAGAATAAAGTAATTAAATTACGAGAAAAAAAGTTGTTAAATTACGAGAACAAATTCGGTAAATTATGAGAAAAATGTTGTTAAAATGTTGAGAATAAAGTCATTAAATCACGAGAAAAAAGTCGTTAAATTACGAGAACAAATTCATTAAATTACCAGAACAAATTCGTTAAAATATGAGAAACAAGTCGTTAATTTACCAGAACAAATTCATTAAATTAACTTTTTTCTCGTAATTTAATGAATTTATTCTCAACATTTTATCTCGACTTTTTTTTCTCGTAATTTAATGAATTTGTTCTCATAATCTAATGACTTTTTTCTCGTAATTTAACGACTTTATTCTCGAAATTTAACAACTCTAATCTCGAGATGGTTTTATTTTTTTATTATTGCTTGGCCCTAATCCTCTTCCGTAGTTAAAGGGATAGTTCACACAAAAATGTAAGTTATGCATTCATTTACTCTCCCTCATGTTGTTCCAAACCTGTATTAATTTCTTTATACTGTTGAACACAAAACAAGATATTATGAATAATGTTTGTAACCGAACAGTTTTTGGTCCCCATTCACTTTCATAGTATTGTTTTCTATACAATGGAGGTCAATGGGGACCAAAAACTGTTTGTCTGATGACAGAATTTTCACTTAGCTGATGCTCTGGGTTTGCCGGAACGATCCCTTTAAATTATTACGCATGTTGATGATGAGGAAAGAGACACAAACTCTACTTGTATCCGTGTGTAGGTCTGGACCGGAGCAAACTGATCAATCTGGCGTATCTGCTGGGCAGCGATTACACCGAGGGGATTCCCGGAGTGGGATTCGTCACAGGGATGGAGATCCTCAATGAGTTTCCCGGCGCTGGATTAGAGCCGCTCCTTCAGCTCAGGTCAGAAACACACTTATAAATCACTCACAGTGACAAAGATGCTCTGGGTTTTACTGATATTCAACATCTTTCGACATGATGTTAGAAGTTTAGCTGATAAGATCTGTGAAGAGTGTCAAAGGTTTCTTTTTACAACATGTTTTTGCATCATTTCAGCCAATCACAGACATGTCTGTTGAGCATGTGAACGAAACAACTAATCAGAGGCTTTTAAATTACTACGTTTTTTATAGGAAGATTGTGCTTTTTGTATAATTTTGTATTTTTTTTTTAAACTTGTGTGTGTGTGATGTAGTGCGTGGTGGGCTGAAGCTCAGGAGAACAAGAAGCTGTCTGCCAATCCCAAAGACACAAAAGTCAAGAAGAAACTGAGGAATCTTCAGCTTCATCCTGGTTTTCCCAACCCTGCCGTGGCCCATGCTTACCTGCAGCCCAGCGTCGACCAATCAGACGCCTCGTTCAGCTGGGGCCGCCCACACCTGGAGCTCATTAAAGAATATCCTTCATGTCATTTACAGTGTGATAGTTGCTGTTTATCACACGTCATTCATGACTGCAGGAGATTTTCTTAACCAGTGTAACGTTCTGCTTGAACCGCTTCGGATGGAACAGCAGGAAGACTGAAGAAACGCTACAGCCGGTGCTCAGACAGCTCCAGACGCAACAGGTCATCTCCACTACTGAACATCAGCTTTAATGAATATAAAATATAGATATTAGATCAAAAATATTAATATAAAATAACTAAAACTTAATTAAAATATAAATATAAGGCTCATAAATTAAAATTATTACGATTTAAAAAAAAAAAAATGTTTTTAAAAGAAGTCTCTTCTCACCAAGGCTGCATTTATTTGATCAAAAATACAGTAACAATATTGAAATAAAAATGAAAATACAGTAAAAATATTGAAATTAAAGCTATCCTACAAATAATAAAAATATTATTAAAATACAATTATTAAGATACAGTAAAAATATTGAAATTAAAGCTATATAAAAAAAATATAGA
This sequence comes from Megalobrama amblycephala, assembly GCF_018812025.1. NCBI lineage: Eukaryota > Metazoa > Chordata > Actinopteri > Cypriniformes > Xenocyprididae > Megalobrama > Megalobrama amblycephala. Next base: position 56,847,994 of record NC_063050.1, read on the forward strand.
ATGTCAAAATGACTAAAACTTAAAATGAAAAATAAACATAAAAGCTCAAATTATGATTGCTTGAAATTTCTTTTGAAAGAAGTATCTTCTGCTCAAAAAGGTGGAATTTATTTGATCAAAAATACTGTAAAAAATATTGAAATATTATTAAAATACAGTAAAATATTGAAATTTAAAGCTATCCTACAAATAATAAAAAATATATTTTTAAAATGCATTTAAAATTATTAAAATACATTTATTAAGATACAGTAAAAATATTGAAATTAAAGATATATAAAAAACTGAAAATGACAAAATGACTAAAACTTAAAATGAAAAAAACATAAAAGCTCAAATTATGATTGCTTGAATTGTTTTTGGTATCTTCTGCTCACAAAGGTGGAATTTATTTGATCAAAAACACTGTAAAAATATTGAAATTGTATTATTAAAATACAGTTATTAAATATTATTACATTATTAAATATTGTATTATTAAAATACAGTGAAAATAATTGAAATTAAAGCTATCCTAAAAATATTACAATTATTAAAATACAATTAAAATGATTAAAATATAAATAAATGATTAAAAATATTGAAATATTACTATAATACAGTAAAAATACAGTAAAATATTGAAATTAAAGCTATTCTAAAAATATTGAAATTATTAAAATACAATTAAAATTATTTAAGTACAGTAAAAATACAGTAAAAATATTGAAATTGAAGCAACAGAGAAAAAACTAAAAATGGAAATATATGAAATGAAAATATATACTTAAAAGCTCATAAATTATGATTACGATTAATTAATCACTATTTTTTTAAATGTTTTTAAAATAATCTCTCTGTTCACTAAGGCTGCATTTATTTGATCAAAATACAGTAAAAATATTGAAATTAAAGCTATCCTAAAAAATACTGAAATATTATTAAAATGCTATTAAAATTATTAAAATACAGTAAAAAGTATTGAAATTAAAGCTATATAGAAAAACTAATAAAAATGACAAAATAAACATAAAAGCTCAAATTATCTTTTGAAAGCTTTTTTGAAAGAGCACAAGAGACTGCATTTATTTGATCAAAAATACAGTGAATATATTGAAATATTAATTCATCACAGTTTAGTGTTTTGATCAAATAAATGCAGAAGAGACTGTTCAAAAACAAAATCTGAGTGTTACTGTATATTTTGTCAGTTGTTATGATTGTTGTCTATTATATTTGTTGACTCACTCTTATTGTGTGTGTGCAGACGCAGCTGCGCATCGATTCGTTCTTCCGTCTGGAGCAGCAGGAGAGGCAGACGATCCGCAGCCAGCGCCTGCGCAGAGCCGTCACCTGCCTCAAGAGGAAAGAGAGAGAGGAGGAAGAGGACGAGGAAGAGACCTCTCCGTCTAAACAGGGCAGGACCGAGGCCTCGCCGTCAGCCGCTGTGGGGCCGTCAGCAGGAGGATTCATAGGGTCAGCGGTTCACGCAGACATACAAGACGAGACCAGGGGTGGAGAGGTGGGCGGAGCTACGCAGCACAGGACGCTGATGTCATCGAGGGCGGAGTCAAGCAGCTCCAGCTCAGAGGATGATGCTGAATGTGGGAGGGGCGTTGCTATGGTTACAGCTCGTTCTGTGTTCGATGGGAAAACGAGAGGAAGAGGGAAACGAGGAGGAAGAGGAAGGAGCAAAAACAGATCGTGACGACAAACGTATTTATTAACGATAGCATCAGAGAGATGAAAAATATCTAACATTCTGTGTGATCATGTAAAGTGTCAACAATATTTACATTAGATCTGAGGACTATTGCTACTTTTCTATTTCTATTTTATATTATGAATTTTGAAGAAAAAAGAACAATAAAAGTCTACAAAAAAAAAACTAAATGTGTTTTCATGATACAGATTGTCCACAGACTATCATAAGAAGGTCATGTGAAATCATACTATATTCTATTAATGATGTACACCATAATTATTCAGATGTCTCTCCATTTAGAGAGATCTAGGTCCATCTAGTGGTTGTAAGAAGAATCTCGTTTACAACATTTGGACGATCGGACGAGGTCAAACATTAGTTGCACTATTTTTGCACTTTTTTTTATTCAGAATTTCTATAATGAGTAAGTTCATCATGAATCCATCTTCCAAACCGTGCTTCTTTCTTATCCTGAAGAGTTTCCATATTCAGTCACAGGGGGCGCTAAAGCATCATCTGCATTATGAGAGTCATGTTGCTGCTGCAGGCCCCAGAAATCATACTAAAAATCATAAATTATCTCTATCGCAGTAGCATCAGTTTTCTTAACTGTCGTAATTGCATCAGCAGATTCAACACATTCATGGAGTCTGTGTACAAATATTCAAATAAGCACAGTATTGTCAAAGCTTTTGAAGGCCTAAAATTATTAGTGAAATAAAGATGTGTTTCCATATTCAGTCACAAGGGGGAGCTTGCTGAAAAGCTTTTCATGGGGTGAAGATTCATATTGGTGGTTTAGTTGGTCTGTGGAGTTTCGTTATGGTTTGTGGGAAGAAAAGAAAGGCTGATTAAACCAAAACAATGATTTTATCAGAGATTTGTTCACCTCAGACATCTGTGCATCAGTATGTTTGGAAACTGTATATCATCATCTGAATGAAAAATGTCATTTAAGTGTAAGTTAAATTGCACCATTGCAAAAACTATTTTGTTAAAATGTTAAAGCATTTTCACTTCAAATTTGTTTGTATTTTATTTTTCACAAAACAAATGGTTGCAAAAAATGGTGCCGTACAAACCCACTGTGATATCTGACAATAAATAAATGTGATAGGCTATTTATGTTTATTAATTTATTGTATTGTTGTAAATAAGTTTTGTTGCAGGGGTCATGAATCAGTCTTGTGTCAAAGACATAAGCAATGTTAAAAAACAAAAGGTTTTTTGAAAATGAACCTTAATGTAAAGTGGAAACTTGAATCATGTCTTTATTTATAACATTTATAACTCATGAATAAATGGTTCACCCTTCATTAGGGTTCACAGGTAACTAATTATATTTTTCATTATTAATATCTCATCAAGTTATGGTTGTGCTTATATGTTTATTTGTTTTTTCAAAATAAAGTTTGATCATTTCATCTTAATAAACATGAAATCAGTTTTTATACATTCCTCTGCATAGGCATCATGGCCGTTTTACAGAGTATCATGGGTAATGCACAAAGTAAAGTCTGAGATATTATTGAGAAAACCACAAATAAATCACCCTTCAGTCTCACCATAACAGTATATTTTTGCTGCATCATGAAATAACCGGAAATCTGGTTCTGAGTAAAATATGTGAATAAATACATTTATTAAGCATTTATAACATGTGAGTTAAAAATGGCTCACTATTTGGCAGGTATTATATTAAAGTTATTCATGCAGATATAACTGCTTATCAACAACTTACAATGCATTTGTAAATAAGTTATCAGTCATTAACAAAAACTGATGCAGCTGATGCTGTTGATTTAGTTATAGTATAACACTATATGTATTAAACTTTTGTCTTTTGTAGCAAAACCATTGCTTTAACTACCATAACCATGTTTTTTGTTGTTGTTTTTTGTGGTAAAACCATGGTTAATTTTCATAAGGGTTGGTCTGTGGTTTCATTATGGTTTGTGGGAAGCAGAAAACCTCTGACTACACCAAACAATGATTTTAACAGCCGAAGGACAATGAGAAACTTGATCAAGGCAAACATCTGAAGGTCAGTATGTCAGGAAACTCATGTGTTCAACGGCCCCGAATGCAAAAATAGTGAGATGAGAGATAAAGATCAAACTAAGAGCAGAGTGGAACTGAATACCTATTTAACATTCACACATTTATTTTTGCATCTGTGCTGCTGTTTGTTTTCTTGTCTTCTGCTTTCACACTCTGTTTTATTCTGTAACTTCTCAGAACTGTGTTTAAGGTAAAACCCATGATGCTTTAAGGTAGGCCTATGCCACCTTTTGCCAGACATTTTCATCTGTAGTTGATCTTTTCAATGGTCTGATAGAGTCTCTAGTATTTTCTGGATAAAAGTGGCTGCTAATATAGAATATAAAATGAATTTTCTATGTTATTGCCAATGGGACAGACCTGTGTTATTCTCAATGATTGAATTAGTCTTGTTAGGTGCTCATATGAAAGCGACACGATGACACCAAATGCTGAAATAGTTTTTTACGGTTTTAGTAATTCAGCAAACAATACAAAACATGGAGAGATTTGAACTTGTAATTATGGAAACTAACAGACTGAAGATGAAAAAACAAGAGCTGAATGATGGTGGTGTGTCAGGAATAAGACCAAAGGATTTAAAGATTATTAAAAGCATGTTTATTTAATATTATAAAACAAAGAGGCATAAAGTAATAAAAGCAATATGAAGTTCAAATTATACTATCAAATATTACAGCAAGAGATGTTAATGAAAAAACACAAGAGACTGATATGAACATTTAACATTATGTAATAAGATGCAAAGGGTGTTGAAGACGTGACATATCAACCTTATGAGAAGAAAAATGAAATAATCATAGAAATTATATTTACTTGTGATATAATGGCTCTAATCATTCAGAGGCAGCTACATCTGGTGGATCAGTGTTTGTTGCTGCGTTCTTCACGATCTTCTTCTGATGAAGGTTTCTGGTTCTGAATTCATAAACCAGGATGGCCATCCCAGCCACGCCCACCAGAGCAGAGAGAGCCAATCGGATCGCTGCTTCAGTGAAACCATAACAGCAACAGCCTTCTGAGAGAACAAGTGAGCAAAAACAGAATTATTATAATGACGGATCGATAAATGAGAGTTTGGCTCCATTAATAATCGCTAATATCACAGCTTTACCGGAACAAAGTCCACTGATGTCCAGATGTTTGGTCTGGTTGCCGAAGGGGTTGTTGATCACACAGCTGTAGGTGTTTCTATCCTGATATTCCACCTCCAGAGGAAGAGCGAGACTGACGCTGAGATCAGACACACTGATGTTGGACAATAAACTGCTTCCTCTGTACCAGGAGAGAGTCACGTGACTCACATCCAACACTGAACACAACAGTGAACATTTGGAAGACATTTCTGATGATGATGATGATGATGATGAAGAACACTGTGGAGAGTATCTGGTGATGACAGGAACTGGAAGACGAGCTGAAGAACATTGCAGAAAAATTAAAGCATGACATGAGCTTGGCAAAAACATTTTATAAGCATGAAGTATAAAGAGAATGAATGAAAGACATTGCTAGCATGAATTAGCATGTTTTGCTAGCATGTTTTAACAGGTTGCTACCATGAATCAATATGTTGCTAGTATGTTTTAGAACATTGCTAGCATGATTTAACATTCTGCTTACATGAAAAAAAACGTTTTAACACACATTGCTAACATGTTTTAGCACATTGCTGGCATACTTTAACACTGCTAGCATGTATTAGCATGCTGTTAGCATTTTGCTAGCACTTTTTAGCATCATTGCTAGCATAAATTAGCATGTGACTAACATGATTTAGCACTTCTAACAAGAATTATGTTTCATAATATTATTAACATGAACGGTGTGTTGCTAGCATGTTTTTACCACATTGTTAACATGTTTTTCACACTTCTAACATGAATTTGAAACTCAATAGCATGATTTAACATGTTGTTAGCATGAATTAGCATATTTTGCTAGCATGTTTTAACAGGTTTGCTACCATGAATTAATATGTTGCTAGTATGTTTTAACACATTGCTAGCATTATTTAGGACATCGCTAGCATACTTTAACACTGCTAGCATGTATTAGCACGCTGTTAGCATGTTGCTAGCACTTTTTAGCATAATTGCTAACATAAATTAGCATGTGACTAACATGATTTAACACTTCTAACAAGACTTATTATGTTTTAACATATTATTAACATGAACAGTGTGTTGCTAGCATGTTTTACCACTTCTAACATGAATTTGAAACTCAATAGGATGATTTAACATGTTGTTAGCATGACTTAGCATGTTGCAAGCATGTTTTTAGTACATTGATATGATTAATGTTGTTAGTATGTTACCATGTTGCTAACATGTTTTAGCACACTGCTAGCACGAATTGTCATGTCAACATATTTCTAACAATTCATACTAGAAATGTGATATGCTATGTGTTAAAACATGACAATTCATGCTAGCAGTGCTAAATCATGCTAGCAACATGCTACTTCATGGTAGCAATGTTTTTAAACATGCTAGCAAAATGCTAATTCATGCTAACAACATGCTAAATCATCCCATCGAGCTGCAAATTCATGTTATGTGGTAAAAACATGTTAGCAACACACTGTTCATCTTAACAATATGTTAAAACATGATAATTCTTGTTAGCAGTGTTAAATCATGTTAGCCACATGCTAATTTATGCTAGCAATGTGATAAAACATGTTAGCAACATGCTATTAATGTTAGCAATGTGTGTTAAAACATGTTAATTCATGCTAGCAGAATGTCAAATCATGCTAGCAATGTGTTAAAACATGCTAGCAACCTGTTAAAACATGCTAGCAAAACATGCTAATTCACGAGTTTACATGTAAATGAAATCAAAATAAAGTAATTTGTATAGTAATTTATGCGTATTTGGCGTGCTGTCCAGGGGAGGACTCCGAGCTCGGAATTTGGCCCAAACCCAGAGTACTCCCCTCCTTAAGTGGGATAGAAATCAGCCTAGAGTGAGGTGATGGGGTGGTGGAGGGAGCATGTTTCATTCAGTGTGCATTCAGTTTCATTCATTCAGTGTGCATTAACATGCTAATTCATGCTAGCAATGTCTTTCTTTCATTCTCCTTCCACTTCATGCAACTATTAAACTTTCATTTGGCTTTGCCAAGCCAACATAAAAGTTTGTCTATAAACTTTTCTGTCTAATTTTCTTTTTTCTTTGTTTTCAACTGTAACAGTATTCAAAAGACAACATATAGGCCAACTGCGCACTAAGAGTCTCTTGTTTTTCTCTTCAAATCCTCATTTCTCTTTCTAGGGTTGTTTTTAGACGCTTTAAAATGTTATTGTGTTCCCTTTTCACTTCTAATTCCTGTTAGCAGCGCTTATTGAAACTGGAATATTTATTATTTAAATACAATATCACTTAATGCTAAAGTTAAACATTTCTGATTAAGGCAGTGTATCACATATAGCCCATTGCTACAGTGATGTTTAACACAACCATCATACTACTGCTTAAGAAGAATCAAGCTTTTGCCGTTATTCATGGTTTGTTGAAAGTACTTTGTTAAGGCTTTTACAGTTTAAAAAAGATCCAAAACTAAATCATCATCATCATCCAATCATTCAAAATTGAAAATTCTGTCATCATTTACTCAACCTAAAGTTGTTCATTTCTTTCTTGTGCTGAGGGAAGATATTTTTAAGAATGTAGCCAAACAGTTCCCCAATTACTTCCACAGTATTTTCTTTCTTTTATTTCCTGATGATGATTTTTTCGATGTCAATGGGGACCAGCAACTGTTTAGTTACCAACATTTTTCAAAATATCTTCCTTTATGTTCATCAGAAGATATACCAAGAACAATGTAGGGGTGAGTAAATGATGACAGAATATTAATTTTTGCATCAGCGTGAGTAATGACACTTCATTGTACCCCATCTTTTCTAAAAATCATATTGTTGCATTCATAGAGCGAACTTTTGCTGATTGTTTATCAGGCATGATCAGGCATAACATAATGAGCACTGACAGGTGAAGTGAATAACACTGATCATCTCTTCATCACGGCACCTGTTAGTGGGTGGATATATTAGGCAGCAAGTGAACATTTTGTCCTCAAATTTGATGTGTTAGAAGCAGGAAAAATGGGCAAGCGTAAGGATTTGAGTGAGTTTGACAAGGACCAAATTGTGATGGCTAGACGACTGGGTCAGAGCATCTCCAAAACTGCAGCTCTTGTGGGGTGTTCCCGGTCTGCAGTGGTCAGTATCTATCAAAAGTGCTCCAAGAAAGGAACAGTGGTGAACCGGCGACAGGGTCATGGGGAGCGAAGGCTGGCCCATGTGGTCCGATCCAACAGACGAGCTCCTGTAGCTCAAACTGCTCCAGAAGTTAATGCTGGTTCTGATTGAAAGGTGTCAGAATACACAGTGCATCAGTTTGTCCAACAGTGCACACTTGAGCATCAGAATTGGACCACAGAGCAATTGAAGAAGGTGGCCTTGTCTGATGAATCACAAATGTTCATACAAAATGTTCACTTGCTGCCTAATATATCCACCCACTAACAGGTGCCGTTATGAAGAGATGATCAGAGTTATTCACTTCACCTGTCAGTGTCATAATTTTATGCATAATTGGTATATTATATATATATATATATATATATAATAGACGCACACACAGAAGATACAGGTATACTCACAATAGACAGTAACACTGAATGTGTTCAGCGGGGTCTTTGTTTTCCTTGTTTTAGTGACTGTATAAAGTCCAGAGTCTGTGGTTCTGGTGTTCGTGATGGTCAGAGATCCAGTCTGATCCATCTTCAGTCTGTCTTTGAATCTCCCATCAGCACTATCATCATAACACGTGATTTTATTGTCCTGTCTGATTTCAGCTATGAGGATGTTTTTATCTCCAAACCTCCATTCGATCTCATCATCTCTCTGTATGTTCAGAGTGACTGAATCTCCCTCCGTCACTGATACTGGCGTCACTGCATCAACACCAAATACACCTGGAAAACAAGCAAAAATAATTGCTTTAAATAAATTTGACATATGTTTATATATATATATATATATATATATATATATATATATATATATTTTTTTTTTTTTTTTTTTTTTTTTTTTTTTTAAAGAAAATCGTTGCGATAACAATTTGACACCAAATATTGAATGCATAATTAAACTAGGTTAACATTTTCATATGAGTAAGATTGAATTAGCTTGAGTTGTTAATCTCACTGTTTGATAACAGACATCATAAAACACTACTTACCAGCTACACAGCACAGGCACATATGGAAGAAAATCAGGTGAATCATTTTCTTCAGCAGTTTGAACACTAGAACAGTTTCAAATAATTCTGAAACAAACTCAGTAGAAATGCTATAGTCTATCAAATATCTCCTGATACGACTGAGCTGAAGATGAGAGTGATGTCAGTTAAAGTGCTCACTGTGAGTAAATATACCTCTGTGCTCCTCCTTCTTCTTATTTAGAAACGAGTCTCGAAGACACTGCGGTATATTGTTCTGATGTTATTTTGAGATTATGAGTTCCCCTTTTTGCCACTCCATATCTTTTGATCATCCGACATACCAACATTGTCTTTTGTTTATTTTATATTCTGTATTTAATATCTTCATTAAGTTATTATTTTTTTCTCCTACTTTACTGAACAATTCAATTTTATTTGTCAAACTTTATTGACTGATAATATAAATGGTCCACCATAGATGGTGCTGTATGAGTTCTGCTTTTACAAAGAGGAATGAAAACTCTCTCCCTGCATCCCAATGTGCATATATCCACCCTAGATAGTATTGAGAAATGTCACATACTATTTAGGATGGATAGTATGCGCATTGAAACGCAGACTCTTTGCCGCAGCTTGTCCAGTTTTAACACTTTTCATACAGACATAAACTCGCACATGACATGCAAGAAAAATAATTAATTAATGCGCACAATTTACTAAAACGTGTGTGCGATTTACTATTTAATTCCCTCGATTTATAAATCATGCGCATAATTTATAAATCGAGGGAAAGAAATAGTAAATCGTTTTTCCTGCATGTCATGTCCGGGGCTTATATATTGAACGTTAAAGGTGCAATATGTAATATTTTTGCAGCAAAAACCACTAGGCCAGTGTTATATATTTTGTTCACTTACAATATTCCAAATGTTTCCATCTATTTGTAAATTGTTAGAAAATTTCAATTTTAACCAAGGCTCCGGGACGTGAGAGGAGTCGCCTGTCAATGGCGTCATACCCGCGTTACCCTCGGTTTCCCGTTTATTTTGTAGAAACCATGGAAACACCAAAGACGCTTTAATATTTACATGTTTTAATAGACAAGGGAACAACTGTTTTGATATATTTATAGACAGAAAACTAATTATTGTTATATAGCTCAACACGTTTAGTCTTATTGTTTAAATCTAATTTTCTTGATGTTTTGCGATGCTTTACCATGCCTCAGAGAAAAACACTATTTTGTGAAGTAGCTAACATAGCATAATCAGATGCAGCTTTATTTTTAGTAACAGTAATACAGAATTTTCACCATCATACAATACGTTTTAAAATGAATTGCATGCCATTTATCAACACAATCATCCAGCATTTAATATGATATTGTAAAATCGATCTATCTTACTGCAGTGTGTAACAGTGTCTCACAGCAGCCGCCGAGCGAACGCACAGAGTAACGTTATAACATCATTTTCAACACATTCAAATGTATATGATAAACAGAGCTGCGTTACCTCATACTCATGACCGGAAAAGCGGAAGCGGCGCCGGCGACTGTGTCATAATAAAAGTCCCGCTGCTCGTGAGGCGTGTGTTGATCAATCGCTCCAGCTCCTCGTTCAGCTCCACAACACTCCCTCCTGCTCTGCTTCATAGTAACGTTAATAATCACATCCATGAACATGATTTCTTCCCGACTCCAATCCCTATTCTTTTGCACCGTTCATTGAGATGGAGACCACATGTCCCAAAATTCCGCTCTAAAACTTCGCATCATCAAGCTACGCCTTTGTTTTGAATAGACCTCTAGCGGACAGAAAATATTGTACCTTTAAGCGTTTTTATAGGCTAATGGTTTTCTATGGGAGAAAAACGTGTTGCATTCATAACCTGATTAAGGGGCTGTTTACACGACACTGTTTTCAATTAAAAACTGAAAACGTTTTGTGATGGCCAGCATTTATGCCACACATGATTTTTATACTTTCATCTTTGCATTGATCAATAAATGAAAAGATTTTACTATATTGGTTTATTTTAATATATTTATTTGTCATTGGACTGAGTCAGGCAGAGGCTTAGTTATTTAAAACATTAAAAACAGTTAAAAATCATCTTTGGCTAACATGTAATGTTAAAAACATAACTAAAATTGTGCAATTTTTAGTTAAGATTACAGGGGTTTTTTCCACAGTAAAATTCGCTTCTCACAGTAAAAAATATTTCAGGGGCTAAATATTACTTTATTTTGAGATGATTCAACCCGCGGACATGAAAAATCACCCGCGGCAACAGTGTAAAAGTAGCCCAATTCTGCGGGAAAACATTCTATTCTATGGGAATTCTAAAGGAAGTGAGAATGTACCAACTGTGCAATGTTGCCAAGTCTACGGTTTTCCAGCGGATTTGGGCTACTTTTACACTGTTGCCGCGGGTGGTTTTTCATGTCTGCGGGTTGAAGTAACCCCAAATAACATGATATTTACCCCCCGAAACGCGATTTTTACCATGGGACCCCCCTGAAGCGCGATTGGGCTAGTTTTGAGTAGCAATTAGGTGGGTTTTTTGTGAAAACCTGGCAACCCTGCAACTGTGACGTATTAGAGGGGACATATGAAAATGTGATGTTCTGATCAATGTGATTTTTGTTTAATAGAATTCTTTTTGCATTAACTAAAACTGATCAATGGCTCTAAATTTAGTTAAATGTATTTATTGTGAAAACACTGTCATCTGTCCAAGAAAAAACTTTTCCGTTTTTAGTACAACGTTGTCGTGTTAACATACCCATACACTGCTTGCCTGCTTGCTTTATTATAGGCTTGCCGAGTTTGGTCTATTGCGTGTTTTGAGTTCATATTTTTCTGTTAATCTGTGTTGTGTTTTATTAATAAGGTGTGCACTGAATATCACTTTCTATTACATCTATGTAGAAGAGCCTATTAAAAAGAAAACGCTTAACGTGAAATTCGCAGTAGGTCAATGATATTAAAACTTTGTATATAGTTTCACCTTGACCTTACTGATCATGCATACAGACAGATGAGCCCAGAATGCATTAATGCATTAAGACAGTGATATTGAAGGACACGCATCAAACGCGCACAGTTTCACATGAAGTGTTTCCTCAGAAACATTCTACTTTTAACCTGAAAAACGCTTAACGTGGCTTAATGCATTAAGAAGACAGTGGTATTAAAAGACCAAACCCTGAGCACACTTTATTAATAAAGCATAGGTAGTATTTGCAAAAAAAGCAGATGATTATGAATATGAACACAACGCTTTTATAATTAGGCCATATGTTTCCCGTGGCTTAATGCTTTAAGACGGTGTACACACCTTATTAATATAGCATATGTGCAGATAAAAAGATGCTATGCACGCAACTCTAAGGGAGGATATAAAAGATTATAAATAAAACGCTTAACGTGAAATCTCGCACCTTATTAAACATGCATTGCATATAGTATTGCACGTCAAGCATTTTTATAATAGTTTTCTATGGGAGAAAAAGGCCTAACTTCTCGTGTTATGTTCATAACCTGATTTAATCTGCTTGCCTGTACAAAGCATGCTTTATTAATATAGGCTTGCAGAGTTTGGTCTTTTGATGTTATCCTGTCTTAATATAAGCGTTTTACAACTATTCGATGTCATTGTTTGTTTTAGCCATAGGTTTTAGCAGGTTACACTCATCTAGTGGTAGCAGGTTTCGTGCAAAGCTAGACCTGCGAAATGAAAGTGTTAAAATCCAAGTGAATCAAATAGAGTCGACTCAGAAACGAGTCAATGAATGCACGCGCGTCACCGGATCCACAAACGCACATCTTAGTTGCACGCGCAAATTATGATACACTAATACAAAAGAAAGCATTTGTATTCACAAATATGTCTCTATTTGTACAAGCTGATGCCCATTCATTTAATTCTGAATTTTGCACACGTTGAACGACACTTGGTTGTGGATCTGCAAATCAACCTCATTAATGCATAATCATTCTGAGTCTAATTTCATCCCATCACATAAGCTATCATCTGATGTCATTGCAAACTCTGCCAAAACTTTTTTTTTTTTTTTTTTTTTTTTTTTTGGACAGGGTTGGAGAAAAATGTCGCTATTATTTCTCTTTTAATTTTTGTCCTTACTTTTAAAATCTTCGTTAAGTTTTTATTTCTTTCTCCTACTTGACGGAACAATTCAAATGTATTCGTAACTTCACAAACAAACTTTATTGACTGAAACAGGAGGATCGTGGTCCAACAGATGGAGCTGTGGAGATCCGCCTTCAGCAGAGGAATGAAAGAACAGCGGATTCGGATCTTTGGGCGTCTGGTTTGGAAACCGAAATTTGCTGCTTTCATATAAACTCGTCAGTCAGTCTCTAGTGGATTTGATTACAGTTGTCGCTGTCCTTCGAGTGAGAGTGATTCAGAAACTAACATTACCAATTAAAAATCAGATTTCGCTGAGATCTGCAACATTATGAAGATCTCTTTCAGTATCGGTCTGCTTATACTAATAATGTGCGGTAAGTTTATGATTTCTGTTTATTCTTCAGCATGTCATTTTCACTCGGAGAAAGAGCTTTCGAAGCTTTGGATCTGTGCTTTGAATTAGTTGGTATGCAAAACTGTTCCGAAACAGAGGCTTGTTTCATAAAACAAGATTAGAATACAAAGACAGGCTTATCAAATGTTTTAACGGTGTTAGGCCTATAGGTAACACTTTACAATAACAGTACATGAATAACCATGAACTAAATAGTTAATAGTTACTTCAACATGAACTCAAGATTAGTTAAGATATGAACTAATGAAGAGTGATCCTTAACTACGACAGGAGTCATAGGGATTCATGCATGAAAACAGAAGCCTTAACTACGCATTAATACATGTTTGATAATGAATGCATTAATTAACATTTAGGGTAAACTAAATCAAACAGTCTCTATAAGAAGGAATAATACATATTTGGACTTTGAAATAAATGTAAACAATTTATTATTGTCAGAATTTAAACTACTGCAGCTTCATTATAAACATTACTGAAAGGCACAGGATTAGTTTGTAATTATTTTCACTGACCCTCCCTATCAAACATATAAAATACTAAATACACTATTTATCTTAAAAGGTCTTAATCTGTTTTGTGATATTCTTTCCTATCAAACTAAACTACTGTGACTTACATCAGTTCCTGAGGAATCGTTTCCCAAAAAAAAAAATAACCAAACAGGAAACATGAACTAAGGTCAGGGAGCGTTTGCTGGATTCAGATTCAGAAGTTCACTCTCCATCCAGACGCAGGCTGTGATCATACTGTACCTCCATTCTCTGACTTTTTGAAAAGTCACACAACATCACTTAACTGGGCTGAATACTTATATAGTTGTGTAGTAGTACATGTGTATTTGATAGTAAGTTAATGATAATCATGAGCTGAATTTGGTAAGTAGTTAACAGTGAATTAATTATGATTGTGCCCCCTCAAGTAAAGTCATGACGTAAGTATACCGGGTGTGTCTCATACGTCCTGAAAAGTGAAGCTGCGGGCTCTTTGATCGCCCCCTGGTGGCTGGATGCAGTACAGGTCATAAACCCCGCCCTCTCAATGCAGTCGAATGAGACTTCAGTGAAAACTTAAAAATAAATTCTGCTTCAAATAAAACTTTCTGAAAGATGGTTCTGGTCATTTAAGGTAGTTGTTATCACGCTGATATATATTCAATTGTTCGTTTTTGTGATGATTTAGATTTTAGCTAGCAATTTGATGCTATAAAAACGGGGCGTGTCGTCGTGATTCGAAGTTGATTGACAGCTTGTCTGAGGACTGTCGGAGCTTCGAGGGGAGATTGAAGATGTATTAACTAACTGTTAATTTTCGATTTCTTTGTTATTTAACACCAACAAAATGAGTTGTTCAGCAGTAAACTGTACTAACTGACCTACAGGATCTGACGGATCACTTAACCTTTTTCTGTAACATTAAATATGGGCGTTATAAGCTAATTAATAAATGTTATTAGTTAAGATAACACACCTAATGTTAACCATGTCGGGAAAAAGCAGGTGATCGTTATCTGGCAGTTACTTATTATTTTTATGGGTATAAAATAATAATTAGCAGGACAAAACTAATGATAGCTTACTCTAATTACAGCAATCGATCTCCTGTAACGTTAGTTGAACTTGATTTAAAATGGCAGGACCGTTTCTGGCGATTTAGAGTTGTTTCTAGTGGCATATTATATTGATTTTATCTACTGAATTTGCTGTTTCAAAAATATTATTGCTCTAGAAACAGAATAGCCTATTATTTTATAGGTAGACTTTTAAATTGTGTATAATTTTTATAGTCTATTTAAAATACATGAATGATGACGCAGTCGCCTGGGCGGAAGTTTGATATCGCGACTCCGCCTCCGGCTCCACGACGATTCCTTCTGCGCATGCCCAGGCTCCAAACTTTTTTTTTTCTGACGTATTGCGTAACGTGTCAGCGCCCATTCATCAGCCCATTTTGGCTTCAGTTCAATACAATGGAAGGAAGCGGCGTCGCGTCGTCCATCTTTTTTTACAGTCTATGAAGTATACATTAACAAACCATTAGTTGATGTTAGTATATATGAGGTTCCATTTGTGCCAAAATTATGTCGACATGCTGTCCGTCTATGCTATGTGTCGTCTCCGCTTACTCCTGTCATCGGTCCTTGTCGTTTGACTTTGTCGTCTTGCGTGTCAATGCTGCATGTGTCATGACTATGTGTCGTCTTCCATGTCGTTGCTATGCGTCGTTACCCTCTGTCGTTACTGTGTCGTTGCTATGCGTCGTTACCCTCTGTCGTTACTATGTGTCGTCTTCCATGTCGTTGCTATGCGTCGTTACTATGTGTCGTCTTCCATGTCGTTGCTATGCGTCGTTTCCCTCTGTCGTTACTGTGTCGTTGCTATGCGTCGTTACCCTCTGTCGTTACTATGTGTCGTCTTCCATGTCGTTGCTATGCGTCGTTACTATGTGTCGTCTTCCATGTCGTTGCTATGCGTCGTTACTATGTGTCGTCTTCCATGTCGTTACTATGCGTCGTTACCCTCTGTCATTACTATGTCGTCTTCCATGTCGTTACTATGTGTCGTCTTCCATGTCGTTGCTATGCGTCGTTTCCCTCTGTCGTTACTGTGTCGTTGCTATGCGTCGTTACCCTCTGTCGTTACTATGTGTCGTCTTCCATGTCGTTGCTATGCATCGTTTCCCTCTGTCGTTACTGTGTCGTTGCTATGCGTCGTTACCCTCTGTCGTTACTATGTGTCGTCTTCCATGTCGTTACTATGTGTCGTCTTCCATGTCGTTGCTATGCGTCGTTTCCCTCTGTCGTTACTGTGTCGTTGCTATGCGTCGTTACCCTCTGTCATTACTATGTGTCGTCTTCCATGTCGTTGCTATGCGTCGTCTTCCATGTCGTTGCTATGCGTCGTTACCCTCTGTCATTACTGTGTCGTCTTCCATGTCGTTACTATGTGTCGTCTTCCATGTCGTTGCTATGCGTCGTTACCCTCTGTCATTACTGTGTCGTCTTCCATGTCGTTACTATGTGTCGTCTTCCATGTCGTTGCTATGCGTCGTTTCCCTCTGTCGTTACTGTGTCGTTGCTATGCGTCGTTACCCTCTGTCGTTACTATGTGTCGTCTTCCATGTCGTTGCTATGCATCGTTTCCCTCTGTCGTTACTGTGTCGTTGCTATGCGTCGTTACCCTCTGTCGTTACTATGTGTCGTCTTCCATGTCGTTACTATGTGTCGTCTTCCATGTCGTTGCTATGCGTCGTTTCCCTCTGTCGTTACTGTGTCGTTGCTATGCGTCGTTACCCTCTGTCATTACTGTGTCGTCTTCCATGTCGTTGCTATGCGTCGTCTTCCATGTCGTTGCTATGCATCGTTTCCCTCTGTCGTTACTGTGTCGTTGCTATGCGTCGTTACCCTCTGTCGTTACTATGTGTCGTCTTCCATGTCGTTGCTATGCGTCGTTACTATGTGTCGTCTTCCATGTCGTTGCTATGCGTCGTTACCCTCTGTCATTACTGTGTCGTCTTCCATGTCGTTGCTATGCGTCGTTTCCCTCTGTCGTTACTGTGTCGTTGCTATGCGTCGTTACCCTCTGTCGTTACTATGTGTCGTCTTCCATGTCGTTGCTATGCGTCGTTACTATGTGTCGTCTTCCATGTCGTTGCTATGCGTCGTTACTATGTGTCGTCTTCCATGTCGTTGCTATGCGTCGTTACTATGTGTCGTCTTCCATGTCGTTGCTATGCATCGTTTCCCTCTGTCGTTACTGTGTCGTTACTGTGTCGTTGCTATGCGTCGTTACCCTCTGTCGTTACTATGTGTCGTCTTCCATGTCGTTGCTATGCGTCGTTACTATGTGTCGTCTTCCATGTCGTTGCTATGCGTCGTTACTATGTGTCGTCTTCCATGTCGTTGCTATGCGTCGTTACTATGTGTCGTCTTCCATGTCGTTGCTATGCATCGTTTCCCTCTGTCGTTACTGTGTCGTTGCTATGCGTCGTTACCCTCTGTCGTTACTATGTGTCGTCTTCCATGTCGTTGCTATGCGTCGTTACTATGTGTCGTCTTCCATGTCGTTGCTATGCGTCGTTACTATGTGTCGTCTTCCATGTCGTTGCTATGCGTCGTTTCCCTCTGTCGTTACTGTGTCGTTGCTATGCGTCGTTACCCTCTGTCGTTACTATGTGTCGTCTTCCATGTCGTTGCTATGCATCGTTTCCCTCTGTCGTTACTGTGTCGTTGCTATGCGTCGTTACCCTCTGTCGTTACTATGTGTCGTCTTCCATGTCGTTACTATGTGTCGTCTTCCATGTCGTTGCTATGCGTCGTTTCCCT
Source organism: Megalobrama amblycephala (assembly GCF_018812025.1). Lineage (NCBI taxonomy): Eukaryota > Metazoa > Chordata > Actinopteri > Cypriniformes > Xenocyprididae > Megalobrama > Megalobrama amblycephala. The sequence goes on from NC_063050.1 coordinate 56,865,874, forward strand.
CTGTCGTTACTGTGTCGTTGCTATGCGTCGTTACCCTCTGTCATTACTATGTGTCGTCTTCCATGTCGTTGCTATGCGTCGTCTTCCATGTCGTTGCTATGCGTCGTTACCCTCTGTCATTACTGTGTCGTCTTCCATGTCGTTACTATGTGTCGTCTTCCATGTCGTTGCTATGCGTCGTTACCCTCTGTCATTACTGTGTCGTCTTCCATGTCGTTACTATGTGTCGTCTTCCATGTCGTTGCTATGCGTCGTTTCCCTCTGTCGTTACTGTGTCGTTGCTATGCGTCGTTACCCTCTGTCGTTACTATGTGTCGTCTTCCATGTCGTTGCTATGCATCGTTTCCCTCTGTCGTTACTGTGTCGTTGCTATGCGTCGTTACCCTCTGTCGTTACTATGTGTCGTCTTCCATGTCGTTACTATGTGTCGTCTTCCATGTCGTTGCTATGCGTCGTTTCCCTCTGTCGTTACTGTGTCGTTGCTATGCGTCGTTACCCTCTGTCATTACTATGTGTCGTCTTCCATGTCGTTGCTATGCGTCGTCTTCCATGTCGTTGCTATGCATCGTTTCCCTCTGTCGTTACTGTGTCGTTGCTATGCGTCGTTACCCTCTGTCGTTACTATGTGTCGTCTTCCATGTCGTTGCTATGCGTCGTTACTATGTGTCGTCTTCCATGTCGTTGCTATGCGTCGTTACTATGTGTCGTCTTCCATGTCGTTGCTATGCGTCGTTTCCCTCTGTCGTTACTGTGTCGTTGCTATGCGTCGTTACCCTCTGTCGTTACTATGTGTCGTCTTCCATGTCGTTGCTATGCATCGTTTCCCTCTGTCGTTACTGTGTCGTTGCTATGCGTCGTTACCCTCTGTCGTTACTATGTGTCGTCTTCCATGTCGTTACTATGTGTCGTCTTCCATGTCGTTGCTATGCGTCGTTTCCCTCTGTCGTTACTGTGTCGTTGCTATGCGTCGTTACCCTCTGTCATTACTATGTGTCGTCTTCCATGTCGTTGCTATGCGTCGTCTTCCATGTCGTTGCTATGCGTCGTTACCCTCTGTCATTACTGTGTCGTCTTCCATGTCGTTACTATGTGTCGTCTTCCATGTCGTTGCTATGCGTCGTTACCCTCTGTCATTACTGTGTCGTCTTCCATGTCGTTACTATGTGTCGTCTTCCATGTCGTTGCTATGCGTCGTTTCCCTCTGTCGTTACTGTGTCGTTGCTATGCGTCGTTACCCTCTGTCGTTACTATGTGTCGTCTTCCATGTCGTTGCTATGCATCGTTTCCCTCTGTCGTTACTGTGTCGTTGCTATGCGTCGTTACCCTCTGTCGTTACTATGTGTCGTCTTCCATGTCGTTACTATGTGTCGTCTTCCATGTCGTTGCTATGCGTCGTTTCCCTCTGTCGTTACTGTGTCGTTGCTATGCGTCGTTACCCTCTGTCATTACTATGTGTCGTCTTCCATGTCGTTGCTATGCGTCGTCTTCCATGTCGTTGCTATGCGTCGTTACCCTCTGTCATTACTGTGTCGTCTTCCATGTCGTTACTATGTGTCGTCTTCCATGTCGTTGCTATGCGTCGTTACCCTCTGTCATTACTGTGTCGTCTTCCATGTCGTTACTATGTGTCGTCTTCCATGTCGTTGCTATGCGTCGTTTCCCTCTGTCGTTACTGTGTCGTTGCTATGCGTCGTTACCCTCTGTCGTTACTATGTGTCGTCTTCCATGTCGTTGCTATGCATCGTTTCCCTCTGTCGTTACTGTGTCGTTGCTATGCGTCGTTACCCTCTGTCGTTACTATGTGTCGTCTTCCATGTCGTTACTATGTGTCGTCTTCCATGTCGTTGCTATGCGTCGTTTCCCTCTGTCGTTACTGTGTCGTTGCTATGCGTCGTTACCCTCTGTCATTACTATGTGTCGTCTTCCATGTCGTTGCTATGCGTCGTCTTCCATGTCGTTGCTATGCATCGTTTCCCTCTGTCGTTACTGTGTCGTTGCTATGCGTCGTTACCCTCTGTCGTTACTATGTGTCGTCTTCCATGTCGTTGCTATGCGTCGTTACTATGTGTCGTCTTCCATGTCGTTCCCTCTATGTCGTTATGCGTCGTTTCCCTCTGTGTCGTTACTGTGTCGTTGCTATGCGTCGTTACCCTCTGTCGTTACTATGTGTCGTCTTCCATGTCGTTGCTATGCGTCGTTACTATGTGTCGTCTTCCATGTCGTTGCTATGCGTCGTTACTATGTGTCGTCTTCCATGTCGTTGCTATGCGTCGTTACTATGTGTCGTCTTCCATGTCGTTGCTATGCGTCGTTACTATGTGTCGTCTTCCATGTCGTTGCTATGCGTCGTTACTATGTGTCGTCTTCCATGTCGTTGCTATGCATCGTTTCCCTCTGTCGTTACTGTGTCGTTGCTATGCGTCGTTACCCTCTGTCGTTACTATGTGTCGTCTTCCATGTCGTTGCTATGCATCATTACTATGTGTCGTCTTCCATGTCGTTGCTATGCGTCGTTACTATGTGTCGTCTTCCATGTCGTTGCTATGCGTCGTTACTATGTGTCGTCTTCCATGTCGTTGCTATGCGTCGGAATTGTTTGAAGAGTTGACTGTTTTGGGCAAACGCCTGGTTGCTGGATCTAAACCACTGGATGCGCTTAAATTCATCTGTGAAAAGGGATGGAATAAATTTTTCCAAATGTTTTTGTAGCATTGAGAGTGCTTCTCACTCTCCCCGTCACTGTGAGCTCTGGAGAACGCAGTTTCTCAGAGCTTAAACTGATAAAAATGATCTCCGAAGTACAAGTTAAACTCGAGGACGCAATCAAAGCGTTTGTCACTGCGAAAGCCCGACGCGCACGCTTCTGAAATGTAGGTGTGTAAATGTGTATCAGTCAAGAAAAAATCGAAACCTCCAGTTTTGTGAGCTAAAACGTTGTGTGCATATGTTTAGTTTTATTCTGTACACTATCTATTAGCCTATAAAACAGAAAGTATATGCAGCTGTTGCATTGTGTACGTTTTTCACCTTTTTGCAGAATGAAAAAAAACCTCTGAAAACATGCCTGCACGTTTTTATTTTAGTGTAATTTCATAGATATATATATTTTTTTTACATGCATCTTAAGGATCCCTAATTTTGAATGTGAGGTGGAGGCGGCACGATCGTGCTCTGCCTAGAGCGGCATTTGAGCTTGCGCCGGCCCTGTGTACAGTATAAAATAAAACTTACCATTTTACAAAAGGGAGGGAAACGACGCATAGCAACGACGTGGAAGACGACACATAGTAACGACATGGAAGACGACACATAGTAAGACACAGGGTAACGACGCATAGTAACGACATGGAAGACGACGCATAGTAACGACATGGAAGACGACACATAGTAACGACATGGAAGACGACACATAGTAAGACACAGGGTAACGACGCATAGTAACGACATGGAAGACGACACATAGTAACGACATGGAAGACGACACATAGTAAGACACAGGGTAACGACGCATAGTAACGACATGGAAGACGACGCATAGTAACGACATGGAAGACGACACATAGTAACGACATGGAAGACGACACATAGTAAGACACAGGGTAACGACGCATAGTAACGACATGGAAGACGACACATAGTAACGACATGGAAGACGACACATAGTAAGACACAGGGTAACGACGCATAGTAACGACATGGAAGACGACATATAGTAACGACATGGAAGACGACACATAGTAACGACATGGAAGACGACACATAGTAACGACATGGAAGACGACACATAGTAACGACATGGAAGACGACACATAGTAAGACACAGGGTAACGACGCATAGTAACGACATGGAAGACGACACATAGTAACGACATGGAAGACGACACATAGTAAGACACGGTAACGACGCATAGTAACGACATGGAAGACGACACATAGTAACGACATGGAAGACGACACATAGTAACGACATGGAAGACGACACATAGTCATGACACATGCAGCATTGACACGCAAGACGACAAAGTCAAACGACAAGGACCGATGACAGGAGTAAGCGGAGACGACACATAGCATAGACGGACAGCATGTCGACATAATTTTGGCACAAATGGAACCTCATAAGTATATGGTTAGTTAATAATGAGTTAATTATGATTGTGCCCCCTCAAGTAAAGTCATGACATGATGCACATATCACACATCATTAACTAATATATGAATAAACACTATAGAGTGCCTTATTCCTTTACACCCCGGTACAAAAAAACTAAAATAAAAAGTATTTGTATTTTATTTTTATTTATATAATTAAACATATATGGACTTGAAAGCAAGCCATAAACATACCTGTAAAGACACACATAAGGCACATTTACATGTAAAATAGCGCGCGTCCACAAGCTAATGCTAATCAAAGCATATACATTTAAACGACAAAAATACAAATACAGTTAATAACTGCACATAACCTCCTGAAATCCCCAAAAAAACATACATGTAAATATGTCTTTAATTATTAATTCGGCTTACCAAAGCAGTCAACATTTATTAGTTTAAAATGCCAGCAACACAACAAACGCGCCAAGAGAACACCTAGCGTGCGCCACTAATGAGTGTCCCACCAGAAACAAACCCAACATACTTTAGTTCCGGGAATAATCTATGACTATTTAGCTATGACTAAATATAAATGAACTGTAAAAATCAGAAAACAGTTTAGATCAAATTAAATTTATTAGTGGTAGTTAGTCTATTTTCCACATTTGATTAGACAGATCTATGTAATTAATGGCTAAATAATCATGTGCCATTGCAATTATTTGTCACAAAGCTGCAGATGGCAGATTATGATATTACAGTGTAAATTATGACAGTATTAAATCACGTTTAATTCAAATTCAGAGTACTTCTTGTTTACTCTTAAGGAGGCTGATTTATTTAGTTTACCCTAAATGTTAATTAATGCATTAATTATCAAACATGTATTAATGCGTAGTTAAGGCTGCTGTTTTCATGCATGAATCCTTATGACTCCTGTCGTAGTTAAGGATCACTCTTCATTAGTTCATATCTTAACTAATCATGAGTTCATGTTGAAGTAACTATTAATTTAGGTATTAATTCATGGTTATTCATGTACTGTTATTGTAAAGTGTTACCGGCCTATATAGGCTATGTATTAACATAATTGATATTATACAATATAACTGAAGACGTTTGTAGGTCTATGCTGTATCATTTATCATTGTAGCCTATATATAGGCCTATTTAGGGTACAATGGGGCTAAAGGCACATCTTAAGAAAAATTGTGCTTTTTCACTACTCTCAAAGTATATGATTGCAGGAAAAATATATGTTTGTATTGGACATTGATGGAGCAACAGATCAATCATAAAGTGGTTAATTTTGTTTAAAAATCTTATAAATGTATGAGGTGGTGATAAAGGCACACAGCAATCATACAAATATTTTAGCTAAAATAATATGTTTTTAATAATGACTAGGTTAATACTTGTTCAAAAGAATAACTTTAGCAAAGTTTGTACTATTTTTTGTTTATTTTGATAAATAAAAGAATTCATTTTTGTTCAGTAAATATACTGTCATTAAAACAGGCCTATGTGATATATATATATTTATATATACAATATAAAAATAGATTTTAAAAATACAGAAATACAAAATTATTTTTTGAAAGCATTGAAGGAGATCCCATAATAGCCTATTTACAGTAGTAACAATAAGTGATATTTTATTATGATATGATTAATATATTTTAAAATATGATTGTTTCATTATAAATATATCTTTATCTCTAAGATGGATACCCAATTTGATATATGATATTTGCTATGTGAATCTAACCATGTCAAGAAATGGAAAAGTCAGTCTGCTATTCATTATCATGTTAATTATTGTGCTTTTTACCCCAAATACCATACTTTTACATATTCTTCCGTTATTGAAAAACTGTTGCTTGAATTACCTTGAACAAAACTGAAAATCATTAAGAAGACCTTTGTCTGAAAATACAAACATTAATTTAATGGATTCTTATTTGCTACTTAAATCAACAACATTTTAAAAAACATCAAATATTAGATCAAACTACCTCAGAATCAACTTTGCGTTGCTGCTCGCGATCGCGTCAAAGATCAGACAAATTTGCACGTGCATTTTGAAAAGCGGATGTTTAGGAAAGTGCTGCGGCACGTTTTTGTGCCATCTAGTGGTTCAGAGGAAAATAAAATCAAAGGCGCCTTTAGCCCCGTTGTACCCTACACACAGCATAAATGAGTAAACCCACCTCTGAAACTTCACAAAATCAGCAATTACTCTTTACTTAGAAGACATGCTAGGGTTCTTGATTAATTACCAAATAAGCATATCAAAATTATTCAGGAAAATAAGATTTTCCTATCAAAGTAATAAAATGTGTTGCAAAAATGTGTACAATCTCCTGAAAGTTACTAAACAAAATGAAATAAAGTTTTTCTGGTGTAGATTTAAGGCAATTTTTGATCAACAAGTAAGTATATTGAAGCAAAACATTTAAAGAGAAGTGACAATTAAAAGCGTTTTATTGCCCACTGAATCACTCATTCAGAATTAATGCCGAAAACTATGAACCGTCAGGAGAATTATTCTTAGCTCAAAAGAGGACAGGGAAGTACCAAAGCATTCTTTTAGTGTGAATATATAGCAAAAGTAACGTAGGAATTCAAAAACAATGGACAATAATCAGACCTTCATTTTAAGCTTTCATTTAGTGGTGAGAGATTATTTTTAGCTGGACGAGGAGCAGGAGCAGAGCATAGCTGGAAAAAGAGTGAGTGTTGATCTCAAGCCCCATATATACCAGATCTGGTAAACGTGGATCAAGTGGGATTGTCTAAACTTCCATTATGTTTTATGAAACCGCTTTAGCCTAATGTTCATTCAAGTCAGGTGATGGAGTTTAATCCCCACTTTTCTTAAATCTCAAAACATACATAGAACATATTTTACAACGCAGCTGCAGATGTTATATTGAATGTGTGCTCTATTAAATGATCTAATACCAGTAAATGTGTTAATGGTTCGAGAGGTTGCTGGTTGGATTCCAGTAGCAGCAGGAAATGACTGAGCAGTTGTTGTTGAGCAACAGTATAATATCTGCCCACCGCTCCGGGTGTGAGTCATTTTAAAACTGTTATGGAATAATAAAGCCTTGTTTATTGTTTCTTCATAACTGTGATTATGTGCAATATGTAGAAACATTAAAATAAAAAATAGCTGCATAAGTGATGTGCGAGTCAAAGTATTGAAAATTAAAACTGAAAATGTAATCTAGTTGTGCATGATAGTTTTAAGTTTAGTGTTCTGGAAAATGTTAGTTCTTTTAGTTTTCATTTTGACTTTTTAGGATAGAGCCTTTGTTTTGAAAATTCCCTTTCGTTTTAGTTTCAATTTTACTTTCACTTTAGTTTAAAGGGTTAGTTCTCCCAAAAATGAAAGTTCTATCATTAATTACTCACCCTCATGTCGTTCCACACCCGTAAGACCTTCGTTCATCTTCAGAACACAAATTAAGATATTGTTGATGAAATCCGATGGCTCAGTGAGGCCTGCGTTGACAGCACTTCCTTTTTCAGTGCACAGAAAACTACTAAAAACACATTTAAAACAGTTAAAACATGTGACTGCAGTGGTTCAACCTTAATACGTATAATAAAGCGATGAGAATACTTTTTGTGCACCAAAAAGCAAAATAACTTTTCAACAATATCTAGTGACGGGTGATTTCAAAACACTGCTTCATGAAGCTTTGAATCTTTATGAATCCTTTGATTTGAATCAGTGGTTCAGAGCGCCAAAAGTCACATGATTTCAGCAGTTTGATACGCGATCCGAACCACTGATTCAAAAGAAAAGATTTGTAAATCTTCATGAAGCAGTGTTTTGAAATCGCCAATCACTATATTTTTTGAAAAGTTATTTTGTTTTTTTAGTGCACAAAAAGTATTATCGATGCTTCATAACATTAAGCTAGATCCACTGTACTCACATGAACTGATTTAAATATGTTTTTAGTACATTAATGGATCTTGAGAGAGGAAGTACCATTGCTGTTAATGCAGGCCTCACTGAGCCATCGGATTTCATCAAAAATATCTTAATTTGTGTTCTTAATGTCAGAACTCTCTCCGGTTCCGGTGAGAGAACGCCGTGCGCACTGTGGCTGCCGCTTCTCATCGTCAGTGTTCACTGTTTTTTTTTTCTTTCCTGTTTGCTAACCATTTGCAAGCTGTGTATCACCATCCTGTCCTTGTTGCTGGTTGTCTGTATGTTTTGGACTCGTTTTTTCTACTAACTACAACATGTTGCTGTCTTGACCCATATGTCTGGATTATTTGTTTTGATCAAATCCATCACCATTATTTCAGTCTCCTCCATCACTATCAACATCAATCATCGTTTTCTCTTGTGTTTTTTCCCCCATTTTGGATACAAAATCATCAAACATAAACATTACTGGACTGTTTTCCTGGTTTTTACAAACTTTTGCCTTTACCTGTATGGTTGGTGTTCGTGACACGCCTCAATTTTCACCGCGAGCTCTCTGCCTGTGTCTGGTTTAAAGGGCACCTATTATGCCCCTTTTTACAAGATGTAATATTGGTCTTGGGTGTCCCCAGAATGTATTTGTGAAGTTTCAGCACAAAATACCCCACAGTTAATTTATTATAACCATTTGAAAATGTCATTTTTGGGGCCTGTTTTAAAAAGAGCTGTTTTGGTGTGTACCACCTTAAATATAAATGAGCTGCATATCCCCGCCCTGCCTTTGGATGAGGGTGTAACTTGCATACCTATGGCAATAAACAGAGGGTAGAAGCAGAATGGCTGAGAGTGAGAGACCCGCTGTTTTGTATGGCATTCAGCCGTACATGTTTGAACCGGAATCAGACCCAGATGATGAAGAGACTCCGGCAGAAGAAACACAATTGAGAATGGAGCAGGACGTCTCTGAATGGTTATTTGATACATTTATGTACTTATAGAGTTTTAATCGCGTCCCCTTTGCAATTATTATTATTTATTAGTAATATTATTTATTATTACTTTTATTAGCCTCACTCTCTCTAATCTCGCGGGATGCGAGATTTTCCGGAGGGCTACGGTGTCACTTTTAGGACATACAGTATCAGTCAGGATGTTACAGTATTCAGACCCTTTGCTCAGTATTTAGTAGAAGCACCCTTTTGATCTAATACAGCCATGAGTCTTTTTGGGAAAGATGCAACAAGTTTTTCACACCTGGATTTGGGGATACTCTGCCATTCCTCCTTGCAGATCCTCTCCAGTTCTGTCAGGTTGGATGGTAAACGTTGGTGGACAGCCATTTTTAGGTCTCTCCAGAGATGCTCAATTGGGTTTAAGTCAGGGCTCTGGCTGGGCCATTCAAGAACAGTCACGGAGTTGTTGTGAAGCCACTCCTTCGTTATTTTAGCTGTGTGCTTAGGGTCATTGTCTTGTTGGAAGGTAAACCTTCAGCCCAGTCTGAGGTCCTGAGCACTCTGGAGAAGGTTTTCGTCCAGGATATCCCTGTACTTGACCTCATTCATCTTTCCCTCGATTGCAACCAGTCGTCCTGTCCCTGCAGCTGAAAAACACCCCCACAGCATGATGCTGCCACCACCATGCTTCACTGTTGGGACTGTATTGGACAGGTGATGAGCAGTGCCTGGTTTTCTCCACACATACCGCTTAGAATTAAGGCCAAAAAGTTCTATCTTGGTCTCATCAGACCAGAGAATCTTATTTCTCACCATCTTTGAGTCCTTCAGGTGTTTTTTTCAGGTGCAAACTCCATGCAGGCTTTCATGTGTCTTGCACTGAGGAGAGGCTTCCGTCGGGCCACTCTGCCATAAAGCCCCGACTGGTGGAGGGCTGCAGTGATGTTGACTTTCTACAACTTTCTCCCATCTCCCGACTGCATCTCTGGAGCTCAGCCGCAGTGATCTTTGGGTTCTTCTTTACCTTTCTCACCAAGGCTATTCTCCCCCGATAGCTCAGTTTGGCCGGACGGCCAGCTCTAGGAAGGGTTCTGGTCGTCCCATACGTCTTCCATTTAAGGATTATGGAGGCCACTGTGCTCTTAGGAACCTTAAGTGCAGCAGAAATGTTTTTGTAACCTTGGCCAGATCTGTGCCTTGCCACAATTCTGTCTCTGAGCTCTTCAGGCAGTTCCTTTGACCTCATGATTCTCATTTGCTCTGACATGCACTGTGAGCTGTAAGGTCTTACATAGACAGGTGTGTGGCTTTCCTAATCAAGTCCAATCAGTATAATCAAACACAGCTGGACTCAAATGAAGGTGTAGAACCATCTCAAGGATGATCAGAAGAAATGGACAGCACCTGAGTTAAATATAAGAGTATCACAGCAAAGGGTCTGAATACTCAGGACCATGTGATATTTCAATTTTTCTTTTTTAATAAATCTGCAAAAATGTCAACAATTCTGTGTTTTTCTGTCAATATGGGGTGCTGTGTGTACATTAATGAGGAAAAAAATGAACTTAAATGATTTTAGCAAATGGCTGCAATATAACAAAGAGTGAAAAATTTAAGGGGGTCTGAATACTTTCCGTACCCACTGTAATTTCCTGGTCAACAAAGAGCTTAGAACCTAAGAGGTGACACTCTGATACTTTTTAGGCAACAGTCACTAGATGGCGCTCCGGTAGCGCGGCCACCATTATGGGGTGAAAATACTAACTGGACCATTGAATCCTTCACATCTTATGCACCCAAAATCGGTGAATTTCACTGCCAAATCAGAAGCACAGTAGAACAGTTTTTTAAATTAAGTCACCAGTAAATTGTATGATCCTACAGTAAATATTGTATTGTCTTACATATGTTTTATTTTACCAGTTGTGGAATCCAACCATTCATCCATCTGAGGTAACGCAGATAGCCTACTTTATTGAGCATTTTCATTTTATGAAACTTTACACATTTATTAATAGTAAATTAATAATTAATTAATTTAAGATCATCATGTTTGCAGCGAACAATATATTTCAGACCTAGTGGAGTAATAATAATAATATCTAGATCTGAACTGAAATAAGCTATATTGTACGTTTTAATGGATCACGCTACAAACATAATGATCTTATGATCTGCTGTGTCCATTATCGCATAATTCCCACTTTTGGACACTTTTGCTTCAATGGACATTAGACAACACTGCAAAATCAAGCCGTTATATTCATATATTTATTGTCCAACATTCCCAATTTTTCTGATGCATGTCATAATTTCAATTTCATATGTCGGTATTAATTCAGTGTTTATAAGTCTAATACTAATACTAGATCTTTTAAAGAGTTTTAACCCAAACTGACTGAGAGCAAAAAAGTTTTTTTTTTTTTTTTAAACAAAGCAGCTGATATTGCCATAGAAACTAGTGTACTGCCAAGTCGCCTTCACCCCAAAATGGCGGAAATGCAAGGCCGCTGCTGGCGCAGGTGTTGCAATGGAACATTCTGTTGAGTGTCGCTTCTTGTTAGTGTATATTCTTTGAGGTCAAGGTGCTGTGCATTGTGGTAATTGATGCAACATGACGTCACTTCCAAAGTACCAATGAACATGTCTGACCAATTCCATGGAATGTGAAAATGAATCTCATTGAATAAATAACCTTTAAATTAAACTGGTCATCAGCGCAATTCAATTGGTTTGGTAATAGCAAAAGAAAATAGAATGAAGTGATCTCCAAAAAATAAGTACTTTTTGACTGTAAATAAAATTGTAAGGAGTAAAAAGTACTCTTTTTTTCTCAAAAAATGTAATCAAGTAAAAGTAAAAGTATTGATTTTTAAATGTACTCAAGTAAAGTAAAAATCCCCAAAAATAATACTTAAGTACAGTAATCAAGTAAAATTACTCAAGTACTTTACACCTCTGACCTTTGGGGTCTTCCTGTCTTTTTAATTTATATCATAAAACGGTGATGAAATATCACATCTCAACAATGACTGTAAGTGAAGCCATCTTCCTCTGCGATGTGTTTTTTTCTCAGTACTTAAACTGGTGTAAAACAAGGGGGGTTTATTAACATTCAATCATTTTTTCTTCCATTTTCCAACTCAAAATCATGCGTAGGCTGTTCCACCCATTAATTGAAATTGCATTTGGACTGGAAAAGTACATTTTCTATCCTGGTGCCATAAATCTGCCAAATGCTTTCCAGACCGCAAACTGCAATCAGGACATACAGTGGCATGAAAAAGTATGTGAACCACTTGCAGAATCTGTGAAAATGTGAATAATTTTAATAAAATAAGAGAGATCATACAAAATGCATGTTATTTTTTTTTAGTACTGTCCTGCGTAAGATATTTTACATAAAAGATGTTTGCATTTAGTTCACGAGACAAAACAATAGCTGAATTTATTAAAATAACCCCATTCATAAGCATGTGAACCACTGATTCTCAATACTGTGTGTGGTCACCTGACGAGAGAATAATTCAAGCTACAGGAGGATCTGCGCACTGTAAGTGTTTTTGTGTTGTTTCTAGTTTGATTTTAGTGCTGTGTAACTGCTAGTTTGTTTGTTTACTGACTTCACGTGGCAAATCGCGTTTGTTCTCGTTTCGCTTATGAGCAAGTAAGGCGTGGCCTGCTGAACTAACTAACGTTGTAACAAGTTGGTATAAACTCTGAGGTCTACCGCGGCAGCCCTTGTGTGGAACTGTCAATCTGCTGTAAACAAAGCAGACTTCATCACAGCTATTGCTACTTATTCAGATCTCCATCTTATGGCTCTGACTGAGACATGGATCAAACCAGAGGACACTGCCACACCAGCAGCCCTCTCCTCTAATCTCTCACACCTCACGCCAGATTGGGAGGGGTGGTGGTACTGGTCTGCTTATGTCCAGTGAATGGAAGTTCAATCCTTTACCATCTCTCTGTGACAATGGCTCATTTGAATCGCATGCAATTACCATCACCTACCCTGCTAAAATCCATGTTGTAGTTGTTTATTCGTCCCCCAGGTCAGCTAGGTAACTTCTTGGAGGAGTTGGATGTGTTACTCTCATCCTTCCCTGAGGATGGTACTCCTCTGCTAGTACTTGGAGATTTCAACATCCATCTAGACTAGGGTGACCACCATCAAACAAACCAAATGTGGGACGATTACTAAGTTTGTGTGGGACAATGTGGGACATGTTTCCAACACTAAAACATAACCTGAAGCTGTTATATAATGTCTATCTAACTTAATAACAACATTTGTATTCTGCCTTTCAGCTGATAAAAATACGTTGTTCTTTAGTCCCTTCCAAAAAACACCATTACATAATGTATGTCTTTATTTTACATGTCATTTAAATTAAATATCACTGACCCTAAAGGCAGCAGGCATCATGCAGATAACTATTTTTGAATTAGGTGACCAGATTTCTGAAATGAAAACTAGGGACATTTCCTATTTTAGGTGAACAAAAATCTCATTTGTTATGATCTATTTAAAAAACAGGGACAATACATTTTTTAATGTTTTTGTTTTTAATTGTTGTGGGTTCCTTATAGGCTATTATTACATGAATAATTATGATTTAGTTTTATTATTAGGATTTTTGCTCTGGTTTAAATACAACCAAAAAAACTTTTACACGATTAATAGTAACCACTGTAAAAGCAGTTCTAAACAATACTGTTATAGCCTAACATTCGTATGAATTTACAAAAACATATTACATTTCAAAAATAAAACATAAATAAGCCTATAAGAAGATTATTATATTATATTATTATAATATTTAACAAATATGTTTTAACATTATTGAATTTAATATTTTAATTTTCACATGCTGTTTTTAGCTACTGTACAGAAATTAGGCTACAACTGTTTCAACTTTTAGCTAATTTTAACTATTATTTTGCATTTTAGACTTATTTTAAGCAAAAAGTATGTGTATTATTTTATTTTTTATTTATTCATATCTGAGTGTACCTTAAGGTAGTTAAGACGTGTGTGTGGAAATTGCTGCGTTATGACTGCGGAACTTTTGTGGACGTTTAAAATTGTGCAAAACAATCTCGCACCCTGTTGAGGCCCAGTAATAAAACATACAAACAGTTTGAATTGTTAGTATGTTACTAACCTTGAAACTGATAACGATGTTTATTTTGATATTTGACGATAATGGCGCTTTGCTCTGGTCCAGATCCAGATTACGTTCCTCATGAAGTAGCGGCGCGCGCGCGACCAAGTGTAGCTGCACAGCCCCCTCTGTTGGAGAACATGATCACTACACAATTGCTCCAGCAGGCTGCTGTATGCTCGTCGGAACAGACCACAGTCTATGGAACAGACTGATGAAAATGCGGGACATTTTCTCAATATGCGACGTGCGGGACAAGGAGTTAAAATGCTGTGCAGTGCAACGCAAACCGGGACGGGTGGTCACCCTAATCTAGACAAACCTCAGGCTGCTGACTTCCACACTCTGCTTGCCTCATTTGATCTCAAGCGAGTGGCTACCTCAGCTACCCACAAATCAGGCAACCAATTGGACCTCATCTACACACGCTGTGGCTCCACTGACAATGCACTGGTTACTCCACTACACACCTCAGACCACTTTCTCATCACTTTTAATCTCAACCTGACCCCTAATCCAACTCTCACTCCACCACGTTACTTTTCGGCAAAACCTATGCTCCCTCTCACCATCCCGCCTATCCTCTCTGGTCTCATCCACACTTCCTCACCCTAACCAGTTCTCATCACTGGACACTAACACTGCTACTGACACTCTCTGCACCACTCAAACATCTTGCTTAGATGACCTCTGCCCCCTTTTAACCAGACCAGCCCGCGCCACCTCCGCTGTCCCCTGGCTCTCTGATGTTCTCCGTGAGCATCGATCGAGACTCAGGGCTGCAGAGAGGAAGTGGTGCAAATCTAAAGATCCTACTGACCTTAGCTTATATCAGTCACTCCTTTCTTCTTTCTCTACTGATGTCTCCAATGCTAAAACCACATACTACCGCACTAAAATTAACAATTCGACTGATTCCCGAACATTTTTCAAAACCTTTTCTTCTCTTCTTCGGCCAATTCTCCACACCACACACTGACAATAACATCTTAACGGAAATTTTGGGACCTGGAGGATTTTTCTGAAGAACAGAGCTCAGTTTAACTGCTCAGGACAAACAAGAGACTCATGAACAACCATCACAAAACACAAAAACAGTCGTGGATCATCAGGTAACCACACACAGTATTGAGAATCAATGGTTCACATGCTTATGAATGGGGTTATTTTAATAAATTCAGCTATTGTTTTGTCTTGTGAACTAAATGCAAACATATTTTATGTAAAGTATCTTACTCAGGACAGTACTAAATAAAAAATAACATGCATTTTGTATGATCTCTCTTATTTTATTAAAATTATTCACATTTTCACAGATTCTGCAAGTGGTTCACATACTTTTTCATGCCACTGTACATCACTACTGGGAATTTAGTTGGTTTTATTTCTACATTTTTTTTCAAAGAAACAACAAGGAAGACACAAATAAAAGGATGATGAACTTTATTTTCAGTGCATGAACAAAATTTATTTCCCGGTCTGTAATTACTGGCAACGATTGTGGTAAAAATGAAATATAAAAACAAAGTTGCACAAAACCTACTCCAGTCTACCCTTTTGGTTCTTTCTGAAACATCTGTGGATCATTAAATCGCAGCACGTCTCTGAATGAGTAACTTTGAATAAAAGTGTCTGATAAATGAATAAATGTAAATCTGTAAATTCTAGATCAGATACAGGACTTACTTTCAGTAAGTCTGTCTGTTCTTTATTTACAGCTGAAGAGTTCAGATTGTGTTTATTGGACAAGAGTAAATTATGCGTTCAATTTGTTCACTATTGCATTACCAGCAGTGTTTATGAGTTTAATCTCAGATTGACTGTTTGTGTTTGTTCTGCAGTGTTTGGAGCTGATGGAGATGGAGTGAAGAGAGTGTCAGTGATGGAGGGAGATTCTGTCACTCTAGACACTGGTGTTACTGAAATGCATAGAATTAATAGGATACAGTGGATGTTTGGAGATGATGAGAAGGTCATTGCTGTAATGTATGAAAATGACAAGAAGATCTCATATCCCCTCAAAGACACTGAGAGATTCGGAGACAGACTGAAGCTGGATCATCAGACTGGATCTCTGACCATCAACAACATGAGAATCACAGACTCTGGAGATTATGAAGCACAGATCGATCACAGCACTGAAGGGCTCTCATATAAGAGATTCACTGTGACTGTCTCTGGTGAGGACACTTTTATTATTTGAATAAGTTGTTTTCAAGTTTGTTCTTCATAACAGTATCACAGTATCACACTCATGCTGTTGATCTGAATGTAATCTCAGCTGTGATTGGGCCGCAGGTGATCACATGACTGAAACTCAGAACAGAAACTGAACATTTCACACACAGTACAGTACGATATCTTGTTTGGTTTCATTCCACTAGAGTTAATATTTACAAACCTGTTAATTTTCACCATCATTGGTGAGAAACTTTAGTTTTAAAGTAATGACTGAATAATTCAGATGATGTCACATTATAGGGCTCAAATTATGAACTAAAAATGAATGTACAGTGATGTCATACAGTCAGGTTATAGAGCTGATGTTTATAGAGTTTGTTATAGATCAGACTCATTCACACTAATGACTGTCTGTCTTTATCTGTTCCTGATCCAGGTCCGTCTCCAGTTCTGACAGAAGGTCCATCTCCAGGTGCTAAAGCAGGAATAGCTGTTGTTGTTCTGTTGGTGTTTTCTGCTGTTGCTGCTGTTTTTTACTATCGACACAGAATCTGTGATCTAAAACGTTTATTGGGTAAGTATTACATCTCATATAATGAGAAAAACAAGCCTTATTGCATGTGCTACAAAAGTTTAAACGTATAATGCGGTTTCCATATTAAAAGTTCATAGAAACCATTTCTGTCAAAAATTAAAAAAGCACCATAATAGTATCATAATGATTGATGATAATTGGCATTGGTTGTTTTTATAATGATGAAATGATCTGCTAATGATCTCCTGTTTTTCTGTGCTGACAAGAAGCCGAGGTCTCTGAACGACAGTCAGAAACGGGTGAGTATTACTGCAGCAAGAGAAAATGTTGAGTTTCCATATTTAGTATTTTTACTTTTTATTTTACCACAAGTTCTGCTTGTAATTGTTTTGGTGCAGTAATTAATGGAGTGTGTGATTATACATTTATTCCAGTATTGAGATGCATGGCATTAATATACTAATCAACTGCATTTATGTTTTAGGAGTCGAGCATGTTTAACCCACAGTAATGTTTGTTCGTCTGCTATTGAAGCTCACAGAACTAAATGTAAGCTTGAGAAAATTTGCTCGTATGCTTATTTTTTCAGACTTTAACACAGAAACTCTGAAGATGTCTTTTATGCTTCAATGCTTTAGTTTTTTACTGACAGAGGTGACTATCGCTTCTTTATTTGTCGGTATTCATATTTAAAGGTACAGTAAAGTGATTTCTGAGAAATGCTGTTGGAAATTGAAATCAACACACGACCAAACAATTTTGTGAATATTTGCTATTGGATGTCGATTTCAAACATCAACAGTGTTTCTGAGAAATCACTTTCTCCAGCTTTAAATGAATAGTTGAATAGATTTATTAGTTATTTGCCCTCATGTTACTTTCATCTGTTTCATTTGTTCGAAATGACGTCACATCAGTTCGCTCTTCGATTTCATTTGAAGTATATCAGGGACTTTAGCGTTAGTTCTGCTCATTTTCAGGGTCCAGTTCATGCCACTCACACACACTCCTGCCTCCTATTTTATATATTTGCTCGATATATGAGTATATTGGTTTTTGCAATGTTTCACAGAACAAAAAAGGTTTTTTGACATGAGGGCAAGTAAGAATTTTCAAAAAAAAAAAATTAAATTTTCATTTTTGGGTAAACTAAATTATTTTTTTATTTTAAGTAATGAAGAAGTATTAACAGTATGGTGGAAATATCCTTCTCTACTGCCTAAGCGAATATTTATAATGTTTACATAAACTTTAAACAAGAAATAAATATTGCTTGTTAATGTACATTAATGATTATTATTCTAATTATCAGAATTTGTAGATGGTGTTGTGACAGATGAAGAGGCAGCCTCTGAACAACTAACAAGTAAAACATGTGAGTATTTCAATTTCTATAGCAAGAGTTTAACTAATATAAAGACACAATATTACTGTAAATGGTTATCGATTATATCTTCTCATCATTACTGACGTGTCCATTTGCTCGTTCACTTACAATCGTGTATTTTTACCCACTGCTGTGACAGTTGAAGAGAGGACAGTATCAGTAAAGGAGGGAGATTCTGCCATTCTCAAGACTGATGCTGAAATACAGAGAGATGATCAGATCCTGTGGACGTTTGGACCTCAAGACTCTCTAATAGCTGAAACTAAAAGTGAGACCACTGAGATCGCAACATATGATGGTCCTAATAGGAGATTCAGGGACAGACTGAGGCTGGACAAGACGACTGGATTTCTCACCATCTCAAACATCACAGCTGAACACATTGGAGTCTATGAACTACAGATCAGCAGCGGCAGAGGAACCTTGTTCCAGAGATTCATTGTGACTGTCAGAGGTGAGTATCTCAAGTATTATAAAGCTGCAAGCAGCATTTATTAGGGTTCAAGCATTTAAGGCCTTTAAGCACATAAAAAGGTATTATATTTTATTTAGCAAGCATGTAAACACTTAGATCATAGATGGAAAAGACCATTTACAGGCAATACAGGCAATTTAGTGAGGAAAAATATGGTTTTTAAAGGTTTTTTGACAGTTATAGTGCCACCTATTGCCCAATCTCCACCACTTTTGGGGTGTCCTCAGAGTGTGTCCATACATATGCATGTTAATTTTGGTGAAAATATCTCATTTCGTTTTGAACTTATAGATACTTATATATATGAGAGCATAAAAAATGCCACTTCCTATCAAAATTTGTCATTAGTGTTGAAACACTTAGTTAACCAGCTTGGGTTCCGTGTTTAGTATGCTGGTTTCATCTCAATCAGACCAACGGTTTTGAAGATATTCGCAAAAGTTTTTTAGCACTAAATCACAACGTTGCACAAACCATGAGCCCAAACCTGGCAAGTCTGGTATCATTGGATTTGGCAAGGTTTCAGAAGTCTAAGGATGTGAAAATAAGTTGACCACACCCAAAGTTATATACATTTTCATCCAAAACCATTAAAAACATGTTTTATAAAGCTTTCTAACAGTTATAGCGCCACCTATGGTCCAATCTCCATAAATATTGGCATGCTTCTTTAGAGTCATATGTTGCATGTGCTCACTTCATTGAGTTCTGAGTTTTCATTTAGGCTTTATAGGCTTTTTTTCTGTAGATTTTGCCACGCCCATTTTCTAAATGACCCTGTTATAGCGACCCAAAGGGTAAAGTTCTGGTTTTGTTCCGATCGGATGAAAAACCTAGGACTAATTCAAATGATATGCATATTGTGTGGATCTGTGAAACACCACATGATTACAGAGGCGTAAAACTCATTAGCGCCAACTAGTGGCTGATTTCTTTCAAAATTTTTACAGACCTCTAGGACCATGAGTCAAACATGCCCACCGCCCAGTTTCATCCCAATTGGCCTCCATTAACCTTGTCTGATAGGTGCTCAAAATTCATTGGCCGATGGCGGCCATGTTTTTTGAGATACGCCAATGTCCTCATGTACCGTCATGCCCCCTTGGACCAAGACACTGCATGCCAAATTTCAAGTCGATCAGCTAAACGGTTGCATAGTTACAGCTGTTTTCATGTTTTTTTTTTCGAGTTATAGTGCCACCTATTGTCCAATCGAAATTATTTTTTTATCATGACCAAAGATTGAGCCCCTACACACGTGTCCCAATCTTGGTGCAAATGTCTCATTTCATTCTTTAGTTATAGCCATTTTAGTAAAAGTGGCTCTGCCCTCATCGGTTGTTTTGGCAGTTTTGTTCAAGTCTCTACGACTTACCGTTTGGTGTGCCCAATCACTTTTAGGGGAGAATGCTGCAGCCTCTTCACTCAGTATTGTAAAGAAATTACTTGTTCTTTATCAATCATCTAGTCATGCATCGGTCAATCTCTGTCTCAGGTCACTCAGTTTAAAATATCAGGGTTTGTCAAAGTTGCTTATGTGAAGCGGATGCACACTCCTTGCACAGTATCCTGTTTCCATTTCCTAGTTCTTCTGCAAACTCATGTGACTAAAATACAGTGCACAGCATAAATGAGTACACCAAGTCTGTTTAATCAGTTACCAAAGAAGCATGTCAAACTGTCAGGAGACTTATTTCTTAGCACAAAAGAGGACAGTGGTAAAAGAGGAATACCAAATCATTCATTTAATTGTGCAAATATAGCAAAAGTAACACAGAAATTCAAAAACAATGGACAGAGCAGGAGAAATGTGTCCCAGAATGACTCAGAGCCAGCAAAAGCTAAGAAAAGAGAGACTTATCTCACAGAGTAAGATCCAGCCTGCAGAAATGACAAGCATGGTTGTTGTTCTCACTGGAACTACCTACTGTAGCCAAAGCACAATAAAGTCAGTTAGCCATTTCCAAAGCCCATATTTACAAAAAAGAGATTCTGGGAATCAATACTCTGATCTCATGAGACCAAATCAATTATTTTGGATCTAACAGAATCCAAAATGCTCTGGTGTTGCTAGAGGAGGAGTACAGCGAGAAGTGCTTGGTTCTTATATAGGGATCTTATATAGGGATGTATGAGTGCTGAAGGTGTGAGGGAGTTGTGCTTTATCAATGCTGTCATGAATTCACACCCCGCTGTGTGATGTAATACACAAACCTGAAACAGAACATGTTACCCTTTCCTCATTCCCTGTATTGTTGGTCATTTTTTTAACATGACAATGAGGATGTGGGGGATTCTGTAGAGACGGGTTGAGCAACACTCCCCATTAAAGATCAGGGCATTTAAGGAGCTCATCATCCAGGAGTTAAACAGGACAAATGTGACAATTTGTTATGAACTTGTACACTCCGTGCCAAGAAGGGTCAGAGCAGTATATTCAAAATTATAGAGGGCATATTAAGTGATAGAATATTATACATTTGTTGAATTAAATCTAGGGGGTACTCATTTCTGCAATCCTTCATTTAAACAAAATTGGCTAATTTACTTATTTTATGGCTATTAATGACATATTTTCTCAGTTATTATGTGTATGTTTAATACATTTTAGTTTTGCCATCTTTCCATGAATTGTATTATTGATCATAAAGAAAATACATCTTTTGTATATGTTCATTGTGTCATTAAGCAGGGTTAATACAGTATATGTGCATAATACAGTACAGTATAACCTCCAAGATTATATATCACGGATAAAAACAGCATGCACACTTGCTGTAATGACATTTTCTTTGTATTTCTCTCTTTCTATGTGCTTCTGTCACAAATAAAGTCGTGATGAGATCAGCGGTGGAGGGAGAATCGGTCACTTTATACCCTGACACTGAAGTACAGAAAGATGATCTGATCGTGTGGACATTTGGATATGAAGACACTCTCATCGCTCAAATGACTGGAAAGACCAGAGAAACGTATGAAGGTACTGATGGGAGATTCAGAGACAGACTGAAGCTGGACAAGAGGACTGGATCACTGACCATCAACAGCGCGAGAACTGAACACTCTGGACTTTATAAACTACAGATGAGCAGCAGCAGCAGAGGAACCACAAACAAGAGATTCAAAGTTGCTGTGAATTGTGAGTATTTGTCTTTATTTTTATGTGATGATGCATTGAAATGCACTGGCCAGTTATTCATACTGTAAATAATGCACACACATCCATCAATGAGCCAAAACATTATGAGCACCTGCCTAATGGCGCTTTTCCACTGTGTGGTTTCAGCACGGCTTGGCTCGCTTTACTTCCAATTTGCTTTTCCACTGCAGTTTAGTACTGCTTCAGAGTAGGTGGGATTATAGACTGATTGTAAACTGTCTATTACTGTCGTGGATCTGCTCCTCGGCAACCAACGATTCTGCACCTCGTCTACTGACCACAACACAGCCATTTATTTTTCCAAGTTGCGTGCAACAGTCGTTTAAAGCAAGTCTTTTAAAAAAAGTCATGCAAACAAATAATACTGCGGTGACCGTTACTGACTGTTTAAGGGTGCATTCACATTTGTAGTTCGGTTCGCTTGGTTCATTTGGTCCGGACCAAAGAAGAAAAAAAAACATTTAGTCCTGGTCCGATTAGCGTTCAGATTAGCAATTTTATCACCGAACCAAAAGATACCGAACCTTAAGGCATGGGGATACATTCACAACCTTATTGGTTGGATTTTATGACGAATTGCCTATTTTGAGACAGAACTTACCAAACATCCCAAACAATGCTGTTTGCTGAGGTAAATGCGCTCATTGTGTCTGCGTAGCGGTGCATGTGATGGTATTTTGGCCAGCTGGGAACTAGTGAAGAGCTTATAAAATGTGTAAAGTAGTCAAAACAGCGACAGGGATCCATCCGTCACACAAACGATCTGCTGTGAGGAGACGCGCGTCTGATACATGTGATAGGCTTACTCGCGACTATGACAAGAAAAACCGACATGCGTGAGGATTCTGTCCTTTTTAGGGTCTCGTCTTCCTGTTTTTGGTTCGTTTACATGTCTTTGGTCCGTGTTGCGTTCATATATCATTCGAACCGCACCAGAGTTCGTTTGGAAGCGGACAGAGACCCATCTTTTCAGCGGTCTCGGTCAGCTTGTTTGGTGCGCACCAGGGTTCGGATGGCAGCGTTCACATATGTTCAAATGAACCGCACTAACCGAGCAATCGCACCAGGGTTCGTTTTAATCGAACCAAACATGACAAGTGTGAATGCACCCTTAGTCTAGCGGGTTTGGTGTCTCGTGTCTCAAATCCAATGACACTGGTAGAGACAATTCTCTCTGACCTATCAGTGATTTGCAGTGTTTACTGTCACATTTAGTATCGGTACGGCACGCTTGGAACATCCACCGAGGTTGTACTATTTAAGCGAGTCGTACCATGCAGTGGAAAAGCGGCAAAAAGTGGGCCGTACTGAACTGTACCATGCAGTGGAAAAGCATCATATTATGCTCTTGGTCCACCGCGTGCTGCCAAAACCCACCAAGGGATGGACTCTACAAGAGCCCTGCTGATCCTTCATGCCCTGTAGGTTGCGAGGTAGAGCTGCCTTGGATCGAACTTGTTGATCTAGCTCATCCCAAAAGATGCTCAGTTGCACTGAGATCTGGGGAATTTGAAGGCCAGGGCAACACCTTGAGCTTTTCATCATGTTTCTCAGACCATTCCTGAATAATGCATGCAGTGTGGCAAGGTGATTATCCTGCTGAAAGGGGTTGCTTCCACCTGGAACACCATTGTCAAGAAGGGGTGGTACCTGGTCTGCAACAATGTTTAGGTGGCACGTGTCAAATATCCGTCCACATGACAGTCCAGACTCAAGCATCACACTCCCTTCAGTGCAGTGTATCCTGATGCCATCACTTCCCCAGATAAACAGCATACACATACACTGCCGTCCACGTTTCTTTAAAAGAAAACAGGACTCACTGGACCGAGCAATCTTTCACTAATCTGCCTCTTGGGAGTGAGGTTTACCCACACAGCTTTCTACCAGCTAGCTTCCGTTACACTCACTCCACTAAATCTCACTCCAATCCAGGTCACAGCACCAATGTTACCCCTTCTGGTCCTAACCACCTCACTCCAAGTGGGACTCAAACCCGGGTCACCAGCATGGGAGGCAGGCTCGCTAACAAGGACGCTAAAGACCACAGCCCCTAGCATCAGTCACTAATGTGCCTCTTGAGGTCAGGGAGTAAGGTTTACATGCACAGCTTTCTACTGGCTGGCCTCCGTTACACTCACTCCCCTAAACCTCACCCCTTCCAGGTCACAGCACCAGTGTTACCCCTTATGGTCCTAATGCAAGTGGGACTCAAACCCGGGTCACCGACATGGGATGCGGGCACGCTAACAAGGATGCTAAAGACTGTAGTCCCTAGAATCAGTTGCTCGCTCACGCGCCCCTTTAAGTCGGTGTGTAAGGTCCAGTAATGACACTTGTATGGCCATTGTTGGCGCTTTTGACAAGGGTAATCATAGACACTCTGATTAGTGATCACAGCCCCATACAGAACAGAGTGTGATGCACTGTGCATTGTGACACAGTCCTCCCATAACCATCATTAACATTTTGTTACTTGTGCCACAGTAGACTTTCTGTTTGCTTGGACCAGATGGGATAGACCCATCATTGCCTTTGTGCATCAA
Organism: Megalobrama amblycephala; assembly: GCF_018812025.1. Lineage (NCBI taxonomy): Eukaryota > Metazoa > Chordata > Actinopteri > Cypriniformes > Xenocyprididae > Megalobrama > Megalobrama amblycephala. Next base: position 56,890,329 of record NC_063050.1, read on the forward strand.
AGAGCCTTGGGCACCCAACACCCTGTTGCCGGTTTGCGGTTTGTCCCTTCTTGGATGTTAAAAGGGTGTTGCTGACTATGATTTCACTTTTTTAACTTTAGTTAGTGTGTAATGTTGCTGTTTGAGTATAAACAACATCTGCAAAGTTACAACGCTTAAAGTTCAATGCAAAGGAAGATATTTTCTTCTAAAGAATTCTTTGTTTTAGGACTACAACAAACAGCTGGTAGGGACTACAATGACCTGCTTCCCATGTTGGTGGTGACATCACTAACCCAAAAATGTACATAAACCCCACCCCCGAGAACACACAACAAAGGGGGCGGGGCCATGTTGGGCTGCTTTAGAGAAGGGGAAGAGTTAATAATAATAATAATTCCTTACATTTATATAGCGCTTTTCTGGGCACTCAAAGCGCTTTACATATTGAAGGGGGAATCTCCTCAACCACCACCAATGTGCAGCATCCACCTGGATGATGCGACGGCAGCCATATTGCGCCAGTACGCCCACCACACACCAGCTTATTGGTAGAGAGGAGACAGAGTGATGAAGCCAATCAGTGTATGGGGATGATTAGGAGGCCATGCTGGACAGAGGCCAATGGGCAAGATTGGCCAGGATGTCGGGGTTACACCCCTACTCTTTTCGAAGGACATCCTGGGATTTTTAATGACCACAGAGAGTCAGGACCTCGGTTTAACGTCTCATCCGAAGGACGGTGCTTTTTGTCAGTATAGTGTCCCCATCACTATACTGGGGTGTTAGGACCCACACAGACCACAGGGTGAGCACCCCCTGCTGGCCTCACGAACACCTCTTCCAGCAGCAACCTAGTTTTCCCAGGAGGTCTCCCATCCAGGTACTAACCAGGATCTGCCCTGCTGAGTTGTTGTAGTAGAGTGTTGTTGTCATGCCGTCATTTTACGCCGGACTGCTTCACAAACGAGGGTCAATTCAACACAAAAGATTAACGTGATGGCACATGCTAGTGGATGAGTTGAATCAACTCCACAGCAACTAACCATTCAGAAACATCCAGTTTCATTCTAAAAGTTGTAACTTCTTCCTGAGTCTCTCCATCAGTGTCGACTCCGGTTTGAACAATGTAAGGCTGAACACCATTTCTGACAATCCTCATTTTGGTTCAAATCTTTATTCCTGTCCATTTCTCCTGCATCCAGTATGTTGATTATGAGAACTGATTATTTGCTTACCACCTAATCAACCCGGACCTTAATACGTGGCCTTGTTAGGTGATGTTCACTGATAGTTGCCTCACCTGTGAGTGTTCATAATGTTTTGGCTCATCAGTGCAGATGTATGTTTGCAGTTTGTTCTTACCAATACTAGTACACACACACAGCCTCGGATGAGCTTTACTGACTCACGTCACATAACCTCCTCATTTCTCTGTTTCTGTGTGCCTCTATGATATAAAGTGAAGAAAATATCAGCTAAGGAGGAAGACACTGTCACTCTGAGGACCAATACTGTAGTGCATAGAAAAGATCAGTTACTGTGGATCTTTGGAGATGAAAACTCTCTCCTAGCTGAAATCAAAGGAGGGATTGGAAAGATCTCTACATTTGACATTGCCGATGGGAAATTCAAAGACAGACTGGGCTTGGATGAGAAGACTGGATCACTGACAATCAGACATATCACAACTGAACACGCTGGAGTCTATACACTGAAGCTCGTCACCAGCAAAGCGACAACAGTCAGAAGATGCAATGTTGTTGTCAAAGGTGAGTATCTCAAGTCAAACTGTACAGATTCCATTCAGACAGTCGTCAGAAGCTCAAGGGTGTGTTCACAGTTTTAGATTGGTTCTCTGGCGTTCTGACATCTATACTGGATTGTAACGGGCCACATTGTGACTATGATGAAAAGAACCAGGTATGTTTGATCAGTCTGTACTCTGTAGGGTCACATCTTGTGACATCGAGTCCTGTCTTTGGTTTGTTTAGATGCCTTTGGTCCATGTTGCATTCATATTTCATTTGCACCAGAGTTAATTTGGAAGCAGACCAAGAACCCCTGAAAGTGTGGGCCTCTGTCTGCTTGTTTGGTTCGCATGGCAGCATTCACTTTTTCAAATGCACCACTTTAACACCAGAGTTTGAATCAAACCTGCCATGTGTGAGCACACCCTAAGATTAAAGTTTCAAAATCTCCTGCTGAACCGTATAATCACATCATTGCACCATGAGTACGTCATTCAGTTATTATTAGAGCAGAACTCTGTAAGCCTGGAAAATGTGACATTCTTCCAGTCCGAATGGTCTTTGAGGCAGCAAACCGAGATGGGGTGTGAGAAGAAAGCCAGTAGTGTTAATTTCAAACAGAGTCCTGTGGTACTGTCACTCAGATGTTCACATGTACACGCGCTTGTGTAATGGGAACTTTCTCTCTGTATTTCTTTTGTTCTTTGTGCTGCTGTCACAACTGTGTCAGTGTTGAAGATATTAGGGAAGGAGGGAAACAGTGTGACTCTTAATCCTGATGCTGAAATACAGAGAGATAATCTGATCCTGTGGAGGTTTGGAAACAATCCCATAGCTCAACTGACTGGAGAGACCAAAGAGACGACATACACTGATGCTGACGAGAGATTCAGAGACAAACTGCAGCTGGACAAGAACACTGGATCTTTGACCATCAGAAACATCACAAATGGACCTTATAAACTACAGATCATCAGCAGCAGAGGGACCTTGTCTAGGAAATTCAGAGTTTTCATGTGTTGTGAGTCTTTCACATTCATTTTAAGGAAACTTTAATTATTATTTTTTTTTATTGCAAAAGAATTTAGCAATATTTGTTTCCTTCTTGCAACAAAATAAAATATGTAAATATGTCCAAAAAATTATCAGTAATGTGCAACGAATCTGATTATCAATTAATCTGGTCTACACAAAGTACAGATCATTCGCAAATTACAAAACATAAGAATGCTTTAAGCATTTCAGACAAATGAATAGTTTAACACACGTTCCCAATTGCTTCCGCTTTATGGTATCACTAACAGTTGACCGTGGAATATTTAGTAGTGAGGAAATTTCACAAATGTGGACATGGAAGTGATTGGAACACCTGAATTCAATGATTTGGAGGGGTGTCCCAATACTTTCGGCAATATAGTATATGTTACAAAACATGGGTTTTCAAATTGGGGTCCATGGATCAATTCAGCCAATATATTTTTGGAAACAACATGATACCTTTAAATAACATTATTCATTAAATAGAGTAAATGTAGACTATATCAAGTTGAATCTGACAGTGTTTTATCTCTGTACAAGTAACTTCCTCTGTTTGTTCTCCAGGTGAATCCGGTCCGAAGACAATGTCAGTGATGATGGGAGAATGTTTAATTCTAATCACTGATTTTAACATAGAAAGAGAAGAGAGGGTACAGTGGAGCTTTGGAGCCAAAACTCTAGCAACTGGAATGAATGGAGACTCAAAAAAGACTTCATACGGTGATGATGAGAGATTCAGAGACAGACTGGAGCTGCACCATCAAACGGGATCTCTCACCATCAAAAACACCAGAACCAGCGACACTGGAGTTTATCAACTAAAGTTCTGCAGCAGAAGCGGAGAGAACATTTGCTGGGAATTTAGCGTTACTGTCAGTGGTGAGTATATCAACTCTTTTAATATGATACTCTTACTTTTTGAGATTTCTTTGAAAAATGTCATCATTTATATAATCATTTGTCATGTTGTGCCAAACCTAACTTTCATGTTCTTTTCTAAATAACAAAATTAGATGCTACCATTCAGTGTTAGTCTTCAAAAAGGACTAAGTGACTTGTGTACTAAATCTCAAGAGTATTAAAATCATGTTTTAGTTTTTGTGAGGAACAGACTCAGGCGTAGATCATTATTCACTAAAAATTTGTGATAAATTCTTGTCATTAATTTTGATGTCTGACTACAGACTAGGGCTGCACGATTAATCGGACGATTAGAAAAAACATTGAAATTGCACTTAAACGATTTGGCTTAGTGCGATTATGAAATCGCAAAGCAGCGATTATTTTTTTATGTGCGGCTTATCAATAAACTATAGCTCCAAATGCTAATCCATCTGAAAGCACTGAGAGTGACAAAAAATAAAAAAACAACACGCGTCAAGCATCTTTCCAGACATGAGACGCATTTATTAACATCTTGTCCAACAAAAGACAACATTTAATAACGTGTTTTTACTCCAAACTCACTTCATAATGACAGTTGAGCGTCCTTCTGTGAGATGATGTGGCTTCACAGAATAAGGCAGTCGTGTGTTCATTATCAAAACGTTTCAGTCATGTTTAATCAATCAAAACATTTCAATCTTCTGTTTATTCAGCTACAGCGATAGTATGGGATTTCCTGAAATGACGCGTGTTCTACTTCGGCAGCAGGGCATATTTGCAGTTTCTGCACAAGAGCACCCTCTGGCTTTCAGATAAAGAAACATTTACTACTGATCACAGAGCCGTACAGCTCTGACAAGCTGCGCATAAAATAATTGCAGCTTTTGCCAAATCGCGTGCGATAAAATTGCGATAAATCGTGCAGCCCTACTACAGACTTGACCTGTTTAATGTCTGTCTCTCATATTCTTTGTATTTCAGATTACACAGGAAACAGAGTGAATAAATCAACAGTTATAATGATGAATGGAGAGGATCCTGTTTGAATGTGCAGCAGTCAACAAGTTTAGTTTGATAAGATAAGACACGCCCACCAGCGTCAATCACATCAACAACTGAGTTCAGTTTTACATGCACTTCTCAAATACATCCACTGAAAGTGAAAAATAAACATGTGAATGTCAGAAATATCATATGTTTGTGTGAACCACAGCAGTATTTCTCAAACTGTGCATTTATGCTGTTTTATATAATAATACGGATAGTTCACCCAGTATTTTTAACAGTTATCAAGATTGAGACAAAAACCTAGGAACTAGTTCACTAAAGTACGAATTTCATGGGCGTGTGCGAAAAATTGCACGATACACAATTGTTTGCGCACATGAAAAAGCGCAGAAATCGGTGGACGGTGGCCGATGGCGGACATGTTTTTTGAAATACGTCAACGTCCTTGTAGACAGTCATGGCACCTCGAGTGAAGACACTCCCTGCGTTCCATTCGGAAAGGCTCGTCCCTATGCCCTAATCCCTTCAAAGGGTTTACCCACCGGAGTGAGAGCTTCGAAGAGTTGAAGGGTGTAGGGGTCAAAAAAACTCTTTTTTTGGAACACACTTCTGCGTCATCTTAACGAAACAATCAAGGAGGAGTAGATTGTGCAAAGCTGTGCCTTTTGTTTAACATTAGTTTATATATTTATTTATTTTTGGTTTATCGCACCATATTGTATATTGTGTCTATGTATTTGAAACATTTAAATGGACTGATAAAGGGAGCTGTATTTTTGTTGGAGTATACAATGTCGTTTTGACCATAATAATGTACCAAATCTAACTTGTATAAATATTACACTAGTATAGAAAAAAACTATACATACATTTATAGGTAAAATCGAACTCCTAACCTCCTGTACCCATTCTGTGATGTCAAAGAACTTCCTTGTGCAAAGGATCATGGGGTCCCGAAGTGTCCATCAGTTGTACCCTTCGAAATCCTTCATTCCGAAGGGCCCTTTGAAGTGGCCAGTTTGAGCACTTCGGTTTGGAACGACCCTTCAATATGGCAGCCATGATTATTTTTTCTCCAAAGTGCCCTTTGGAGGGCGATATATCCCGTTTGGAACGCACCGACTGTATACCAATTTTCAAGTCGATTGGACTAACGGTGAAGTAGTTATAGCAGTTTTCATGTTTTTTGCTGTTATAGCACCACCAAGTGGCCAGTTTGCACGTTCTTTTGCATACAACCACAGAATAATCTATTACATAGGTGTGCTGAGTTTGGTGAAAATATCTCATTCTGTTCACGAGTTATAGCCATTTTAGTAAAAGTGGCTCCGCCCACTTTGAACATTTTGGGACCCCTTAGGGAATAATCACTTTTAGGAGAGAATGCTGATGCTTGGAAAATGTAACAATTACAGCGCTACACGCTTTAACACCTAATACTGTAATTCATGATATGAGCTTGAACTACCTCTTCATCTTCAGAACCTTAATGCTCATGTTCATATTGATGCTAATGTCCTCTGATCAAATCTGAATGTAAAATTGTGAATGTAATCTGAATGGACTTTTTTACATGCTTAAGTACTTGCCTGATAAATTCCACATATAGTAAAAAGAAAAAAAAGCTTGTTAACACTTAAATGTTTCATGAGACCACATGATGTTGTGCCTTGGATTATTCACTACTGTTAGTATTGTTCTGATTTGTTAGTAAGTTGTTTACATAAATGTGCATATTAATGTGTATTTGATCTTTTGACTGTTCTAGTGTACAAATACTGATTCTGTTGTCACTGAATCTGATACAGCGTTGTTTTACATACTCTAATTAAATATACATTTTTTTATTTTAATATGACTAAGTTGTGTCAATGAAGAATTTCACTCACCTGAAGAAATTCATACTGTCGTTTTAAATCTCTGTGTCAAAATAGCGTGTTTGAAGATTGTTGTACAACATATGTCTTCATCTGTCTTCATCTGCTGTAGCTTGTCCTTCACAAATTTGTTAAATCAGCTGCATGATTTATTAATCGAGGGAACGAAATAGTAAATAGTGCACGATTTAATTTTTTTTCTTGCAAGGAATGTGCGGGGCTCCATACACCTCTACAGTCATTGAAAGTGAAATACTCGATGATTCGCTTCTAACTGTTGAGAAATTTGAAATACTCAGTGGTGATTGGCTATTTTTGTGCGCCAAAGAAACGTGCGCGCATCCATCTTTAGAATTTCGAACTTCCGGTTTTGCGGTAGCATTTCTGTCATCGCTGTCAATGGATAATTAGCTGATGAAGTGCATTTACTTATTGTAGGGTTAACAAAAGTTATCATGAGCACTGTAATGTTTAAATCAGACGTCTTAACAAATGTCAGTAGACCGTGAAGATTTTAAAACGAGCAGTTCATTCATAAATAGACCAATTTGGTGTTTGCAAACAGCGATGACGTTTTTTGTGGGCGGAGCCTAGCTGGTTGCAGAAAATGACAGTTGAGCAGTATAAGTCTATGGAAGCCACGAAATAAAAGAATAAAAAAAGTTAATTTCGAGTTTATATCTCACAATTCTGACTTTTATTTCTCGCAAATCTGAGTTTACATCTCACATTTCTTACAAAGAAAAACAGAATTGTCAGATATACTCGTTATTCTGTCTTTTCTGAATTGCAATTCCGCAATTGCAAATCCCGCAATTCTGACTTTTTCCCCCTCAGAATTGTGAAATAAACTCAAAATTGCGAGTTATAAAGTCCGAACTGGGAGTAATAAACACGCAAATGCAAGAAAAAAAAGTCAGAATTGTGAAATAAAAATTATTATGTTTAAAAGTTATCTATGTAAAATACTATAGGTTTAAATTATTTTAATTATAATTATTTCATCATGTAACTGCTATGTATGTATGTCCTCTGAACTGCATATGTGAATATTATGTACACTTACTGTTTACATCAAATTCCTGCTTTAATAGTAGACTAATCCTTACAGATGTCATCAGTCCAGTCTGTGAAACGTCTCTGTTTATCTTCAAAGGACGTTTTTAACGATGGTTTTCTTTAAAAATGAAGACTATATTTTTTGCATTCCGATTCCAACATCCAGAGGCACAACAAAACATTTTTCTCTTTTTCTGTGGATTTTGCACATTTTCCTTCAATTGCTACCACTATTATTCTGCAACCAGTATGCGCGCGCAGCTGCAAGTGACGTAATTGTGACGTCTGCTCCAAAGTGGTCTATACGTAAGATCGCTGTGGAAATACAAACCGGAAGTCAAAAGACAACGACCGCGGCGCTGAAAAGGGGCGGGGCTACATTAGGTTGCATCATCCTGAAGTGAATGTTTGTTTTTTGAATGGGATTTTGGTTAAATTTCTGAAATAAGATGCGTAGTTAACACAAGCTCTAGATACTTTCATAAAAACAAGTATTAGCCTACTTTTTTTTTTTTTTTTAAAAGCTGTTGACATTAAATGTAATCAAGTGGAACAGAGCTCAGTCCACTTTTACAACCTTGTTATGCTTATAAATGAGCACTTACAAACAATTGTAATTCAAAATTTAAAGGGAAAAAGTTTTGTAGATAAATAATAAAAGAGATGTCTGTTTAGTAGTGGTGATGTTGGTTGACGTGCTAATGTGGTGTAGTTCATTTATAGCCTTTAGCTCTTTGCTTCCAACGACTGCATTTAAGCTTCATAAAAGTTGTGTCACATCTGTGAACATTATCTTGATGGACAAAACGTACAAGTATCATTAACTTTTGTTGATCACAGAGCTTATTTCTTTTTGACAACATAGTTCCTGTCGTAGCGGTTTTCTAAAATGTTTTAATTCCATTGGCAGATTCAATCTTAGAATAACACAAGACATGTCACTCGTATTGTTTTGAATGGGAGAAAGTGTAACGCGCAATATGGCGGAATAAGTCCCGCCTTCTAAAGCCAAGAGCCAATCGCCGACTGGTAAAGTCATCGCGTCACTTTAGCGGCCGTTAGAATCACCGGTTTCTATAGAAACAGTCAGACGCGCGCCTCCAAAGAGACGCGCATTTAGGTCTGCGCATGCGCATTAGCTTGATCCAGCCTGAAAAAAATACAGTTTTTTGTCATGATTCGAGCGTTTAGAAACTAAATGTATGAGTCGGTTGTTGTTAGATTTCATTGGTGTTTCAACCGGTTTTTAACAGGATTCAGTCAGCTGGGAAATATGATCAAAGGAGGCTTTGAAAATAAATCTATGTTGTTTATCCTTTTGATCTTTATTTTAAATAAAATCACAAAATTCTAACCTGTCGTTGAAGTACAACAATGAAAAGTTGGGGGAAAATCTTACTATGAAATAATTTTTTTTCTCTAGTTTACGTTGGCCACAATTATTGACACGTTGTTTTCCCAAGATAAAAGAACCCATGATACCATGTGTCTGAACAAGATGTCCAGCAAAAAAAAAAAGGCATGCAGCAAAATACAAAAAAAACCCCAGATTGAATTTGTTAAATATGAATTGACTAAAGTGACATTACTGAAAATATGCATTTCAATTACTGACTAATAACCTTTTCATTGCCAATTAAGTGAAATTACTGAATCTAAATATAGAAGCTTGATAAAAAAAAATGCTAATTTAAAGGAAAAGATGTCAGACGGACTTAAAGGTTTTTGCGTTTGAACTCTTCACTTGATTTAAATTAAATCATTAACATTATAAATGTCTTTACTGCCACTTTTGATTGATTTAATGCATCCTTGCTGAATAAAAGTATTCATTTCTTTAAATTCTTCTCAAAAAAATAAAAATAAAAATTCTTACTGACCCCAAACTTTTGAACGGTAGTGTATAATGCTACAGAAGCTTTGTATTTCAGATAAATGCTGTTCTTTTGAACTTTCTATTCATCAAGGAATCCTGAAAAAAAAAGTACACAACTGTTTTCAACATTGAAAATAATCATAAATGTTTCTTGAGCAGCAGATCAGCATATTAGAATGATTTCTGAAGGATCATGTGACACTGAAGACTGGAGTAATGATGCTGAAAATTCAGCTTTGATCACAGGAATAAATTACTTTGTGAAATATATTCAAATAGAAAACAGTTATTTTAAATTGTAATAATATTTCACAATATTACTGTTTTTTTACTGTATTTTTAATTAAATAAATGTAGCCTTGGTGAGCAGACGAAACTTCTTTTAAAAACATTAAAAATCTGAGTGGTTCCAAACTTTTGGACTGTACTGTATATATATATATATATATATATATATATATATATATATGTCAGGTTTTCCTTCTTTTTGTTTCTAGCTGATCACATTCCTGAAAATCTTATTAAATCCAAAATTACATTTAGTGTCCCATTCACTGACAATCATATAAACATTCACGCTGCTGGTGATGATTCTGTGATTTCGGTCAAATACAGGCTATTTTCGCGGTGTACAAATACAATACGCTTAAAATGATTATTCATATATAAACATGCGCTACATCAATGACGATCTAACTTTGTTGTTTGGGGAAAACGAATAAATCATATTTATCACAATAGTTCTTTCCTCCACCATATGTTTAAAGTTTATGGCCCGCCCATATCAGGAATTTGGGTATCAATTATTCCACAAACTTCCTGGTGGCAAACATGACGGGCGTTCAATATTTAGCAGAAAAGTCGTTTTTATGTTAATTCCGATAGCATGTGAAGGCACTATGCTTGTCGTCGATCACGTGACTCTGTGAAACAAAAGCTAGCCCCGGAAAAAACTTCATTGAAAACTGGAGATGCACTGAAGAGCTTCACTGTCTGATGTAACTCATTCATGCTGTTTCATAAACTCAAAGAGTATTAATAGTGTCCATCGAAATCAGATTTTGCAACAACATGAAGAACATTGTCAAGACTGTGCTGTTTTCATTAATAATGTGCGGTAAGTGTGTGATTTCTGTTCAGTATTTTACATTCACAGTTTTCTATAGTAATACCAGTAATACAGAATGATGTTTGACAATGTAAAAATGCTGAAAGTTTTGTGTGATTTGTAGGTTTAGGGGTGGGGTTAGTGCAGAATATACATTAAAACACATGGGTGCCTGTGTGTCTGTGTAAAAAATAAGTTTGCATGAACATAAATGAGAAAAAAGTGCTTATGAAGAATTGATCACTTTTGTTTGTTACAGAACAGACTGCTATTTCTCATAGAAAGCAAAACACTATAATACGTTTATAAAAACTGTATGCATTTGCCTGTAAGTACAGTAACGAGTCATCAATGATTAACAAATGCTGGTTATAAGAGAGTTAGTGCAGCACCTGAAGACATGAAAAATGATTCTTTTCTTTTTCAGTGCATAATTAGTAGCAGCAGCACAAAATTCCCTGTACTTCTAACCTTTGCTACTTTAACTCTTATTTTTATTTAGTACTTTTATTCTTATTCTGCACTTTTTGGCTCTTAATTCTAGCTCTTCTTAGCTGTTTTAGGTGAGAATCGGATTTGTTCAGTGTGTATGAAGAACAACACATAGGAGAAGAAAAAAAAGTCTGGGTAAGGGAGAGGAATAGATGAAGGAGGAGAGGAGAAGCTGGATCAGGATAAGAGAAAAGAAGAGGTAGAGGAGAGGAGGAAGAATGTGTGCTGGATTGAGCATCTCTATGACTTCCCCCCTTACACATGTTGAACCTATGAAAGCGTGTTTCTGCCATGCATAGAAAATAAAAAAAACTTTTTATCTCACAATTCTGACTTTTTCCTCTCAATTCCTAGTTTATATCTCACAGTTCTGAGAAAAAGTCAGAAAAAGTACTTTAAGTATTGGTAAACGCTTGTTAGCAACTGACAAAAACTGTAAGACAGTACATTAAAATAATATGCTGAGAAACGCAGTATCAAGCAGCACAGCGAGAGTTTTGTACATCAAAAGCCATCAGGAAGTGAATCACACCGGATTCTAAACACATTCCTCTACAGTGTGTAACTGACCACATCCATCTTACATGAAGAATAAAGTGGATAGTTTACAGATAATATCTCATATTAAACATTTACATAACCTGATTTACTGTTACTTCCACTTTGTATAATGTTCATTCTCTCTCTGCTATCCATAATACTGTTTATATTAACATATAAATATATAGGCTACTTTATGTTGTATTTTGTTTTCTCCGTTCATCATAGACCACACATGTGGAAATTATCCAGATATGGATCGCTCTCTCGCTCCAGTTTTTCTAAACGGAAACTTCCACAACCATTACTTGTGATTAACCGAACCCTTTAAAGGTTCAGTGTGTAATATTTAGGAGGATCTATTGACAGCAATGCAATATAATATACATAGCTATGTTTTCAGTGGTGTATAAAGATCTTACATAATGAACCGTGTTTTTATTACCTGAGAATGAGCCATTTCTATCTTCACACACCGTGGGTCCTCTTAGAAGTTCATTCAACATTTTGCGGCACCATGTTTCTACAGTAGCCCTAAATGGACAAATTGCTCTACAGAGCGCGTTTCGTCACTATATGGTTCTTCGTTGGTGTTTTTAGAGGCAGCTTGCATCGTCACTACATTGAATACGAATGAAGAAGAAGAAGAACTAGTAGTAGTAGTCGTCGTCTGGTTTATTAGAAGCAGAGACCGTTCTTTGTTATGCTGCGTTTACACCAAACGCGAATAGAGCGTCAAATTCGCGTCTACCGCGTCTAGTTTGCCGCTTGAACATTTTGAATGCATTCGCGCGTCTAGAGCGAAATAGACCCGCGTAAAAAACAAGCGTTTGAAGCGAAATTGACGCACGTCCGAGGCGAAATCCGCTTCTTGTGGGAGGGGCAAGTGCTAGGCGGTTGTCTGTTTGCAAGATGGCTGATGTTGATCGTGCGTTCATCGAGAGAGCTACCGCTTTGTATTCGCGGGTCGATAAACGTGTACGTGACGCAAAAGTGAAATGTGTATTTACAACTTACCAGATTGCCCAATCTCCTCACCGACACTCTTCCAAGCGAGGTCCTTTTTATTCCTGTCTCTATAGAAGTATGAACTTGTGTCATAAATCTCTGGGTGACTGCTCACTGATAATATCAGTCATTCCTCCATTTTGAATTAGTGACTCCGGGCGGGCCTGCCGCCACAGCAGCAAGCAGGCTCCTGATTGGTTAACGCGGCGCGAATTTACGGCAAAGTTAAAATTTTTCAACTCGGGCGTCAGACACGAATTCGCGTAAATGCGAACGAGGCGAATTCGCGTCTTCCGCGCCGCGCTAAACGCCTCATTCGCGCCGCGAGACCTCCAGACGCGCGTAAACGCGTCTTTACATTGACTTAACATTGAAATCATTCGCGCCAGACGCTCTATTCGCGTTTGGTGTGAACACAGCATTAGAAGTAAGAAGAACCTCATTGCTTGACTGGCTCTCTGCGGTCTCAGACGACATCTTTGTCCTGTGTCGGCCAACGAGCCATTCAGACATTCAAAACTATGATGAAAAAGGCAGGAGACGGGAGTGATGCAACCAAAGTGGCACATGTACTGTCCATCTGTTCTACAGGATCATCCCACAGGAATAAGTCCTGCAGAAATGCTGTTGGGATGTAAACTGCGTTCCACTCTTGATCTGTAACAGAAGGTTTGAGACACACAAAAGCCGTATCATGACAACAAATGGCAAGGAATGAGTTTTCAAGTTGGTGATGCAGTTTTGACACAGAACTTTAGTTTGTTCCCAAATGGATTCCTGGGTTCATGCTCAGAGATGGCAAAACTGTGCACGTGTGGATCAAATTCTTTCTCAGGATGTGGAAAGTTCAGAAACAAGAATGAATGTGTGGGGGGATGTTTCCTTGAACACGTCAGTGTGTAGCAGGACTGACTCTGTTTGTGAGAAACTATGACAGAGCCAGTGGTTTTGGGCTTTCAGGAAAACCCTGAATCTGTAGGTTCCAAAGGACTGTTAAAAGGCCGAAACATTTGGAATACTTTGTGTTGTGAAAAGAAAGAAAGAAAGAAAGAAAGAAAAATGTAATGGAAAAAGGTTATCTTGTAAAAAGTATTATGGGTAATGTTGTTATCTCTTAAAGGGGGAAAGAAATGTGAAGTTCCAAAGGAATTATTATTTTTGTTTTGAGTTAAGAGTAAACCAACTAAATGTTTAACACATTTCTGGAAACTATGCCTCATATTCTCAAAACAGTGAACACAAATCCATAACGTCTCACCCAATTCCCCAAACATCCTATTTTCAGGTCGAAATGAAGCTCTACACCCAAAATCATTCACTCTTGCTGAAAAACCAAACTTTGCTCTCAGACACAAGCCCTCAAAAACACACACACTACAACATAGTCTTACACACTGCTGAGATAAATTCAAAACAATACTACAAAAACAAAAACCAGTAATAAGTTGTGTTGCTTGTGTTTCTCCCCCTCAAGGAACTTTACACATGATGAACACGTGTGCATTTGCACATTTTTTTTATTCCTTAATGTACTGTACAGTACAATACACCAAACAACAACAAAAAATATTCTGCCCCAGCATCACATCTTTGGTCTGGGACAGGCCAGAGAATCTCGTCAACATCACAGGCTGTACTGGCCCTGTCCAGGCAGCAGGGGGAAAATCCTCTTGCGTGCCTGATCCACCCCCGGCACGCATCAACTGAAATGTCCAGTCAGGCTTCTTCCATTCCATCATCTCTGTGTCCTACAAAAATACAAGTACTGATTACTGTAACTGGAACACATCCTCTCTTTACTACAAATATTTAGAAGCAGACAGAAAGTTTATCTGTACCCTAGTGAAAAATAACTAAAATCGATTTGAAATACATTTATTTTAATGCTAAGTGTACTACAATTTGCATTTACATTTGCAAGTGCTTAATATAAATACCCTGCAATTGTACTTTTAGTGTAGTAAATTGGTATACTTAAAGGTACAATTTGTAAGATATTCGCAGTAAAATATCCAAAAACCACTAGGCTAGTGTTGTATATTTTGTCCAGCTGATTACTAACAATATCTCTAATGTTGCTCAACTACTTGTAAATCATGAGAAAATTCCCATTCTAAACAGTGACATGGGGCAGTGCAGTCGCCTGACGTCAGTTACCCTTTGTTACCGCCTTTACTGACGTAGAAACCACATGACAACAGTGCCGTGGACAAATGCGGAAGTAGTGTCTAGCGTCCAGCAAACCACTAGCTTGCTTCAAGCAGTTCCTTATTTACTTCTTGCACGTTTTATGGTGGATTGTGTTACTTATTTATGGAACATAATTACTGTTTACCATCTGCCGCTGGTTCTGTCGACAAGGACAGCTCCCGTAAACGTAAGCGTACGGGCCAACCAAACGACCCAAGAAGAGTTTGGGACAAGAGGAGAGAAAGAGCGAGGATCAATATCAGTGTTGCATTTTCTAGATGGAGAGAGCTTCGCGACAAACTTCATCTAGAAAGAGATGCCGATCTCGCTTGTGTTTAAATACTCGACAGGTGAGCTGTTTTGATTCGTATCTTTACAGAAAACGTATGCCATTATAACGATCAACACGATTAGTATTATGGGGCATCGTGTCTCTAGACCCGTGCGAGGACGCGTCTGATCCATAGTCTGATCAAAACGTGTTTGTATAGTGACTTTGTATGTAATCTACTCGCGCAAATCGTTGAACTCGCGTTTGCTATGTATGCCCAATTATTGTGTTTGAATGTACACGAGTGTATATATTTGTTGAACAAGTGGTAATCGTTTTCATATCATCTGACTAAACAGTAATCAATTAATTTGATAATTTACTGTCAAACTATATTTGCTGTATTGTATTGCAATATAGCATGACGTCATCAAACCACGCGATTGTTATTGTTTTGGTAGTGCGCCCTCTAGTGGCAGGTCCTACAACCTGTACCTTTAAAGTCTGCTAAACTGGAACAAGAATTTTTGTGTTGAGGTCCAACTAAAGATATACTTAAGTATATTTGGTTATGCTAAAGTGGAACTATTGCAAGTATACTTTAGGTACACTTCATATATCTTGCATTCAAATTATACAGTGATCATACTATCCTTACTAATAGTGATATTACAGTTTTTGTTAGTTGCTAACAAGCATTTACCAATACTTAAAGTACTTTTTCTAAACTCTTAACACAGCAACACACCTTCATCACACAATTAGCCAAATAGTAGATTTTCTGCCCAAAACCATATTTTGTTAAATAAACACAAACTCTATATTTCAAAATGCTAAAAATCTTTTCAACACACACTAACTCTATCAAAACACAGCAAACCTGATTCAAAAGAGAGTCATTCTGTCAAACACTAGCACTAGTTTTCTATCCAGCATGAACATATTGTCAATCAAAGTGCAAAATACTAACAGTTGATGGCATTATGAAAACTGCATTACTGTCATGTTTCGGTTCTACCAACAGAAAAAATATGAAATGCATAGTTTTAAAAATTCAGTTTCCTTACAAGTAAGCCATTCTACATTTTTGGTTGAGTGTTGAATGTGTGCATTCTTGGCAACATAGCAACTATCTAAAAGTGAATGAGTCATTACTTTATAATGTGCCCCACCATCACCAATAAATAAATTACTTTTAAAGCACAAAATTGTTTACAAGAGAACAAGTTTCTTCATTGATCTTAATCACTTAAATTTTGGTCTAAGAATGCACCAGATTTATGCATTTAAATTTAAAACGTACAAAATTTTCCTCCGGTGGGCATGCCCCCGGACCCCCCTAGAGGGACAGATGTCCACCCACCACAGTCTCACAAAATCCTGTGGGAAACACTGAATGTGCAGTAGAAAAAGAGAAGAAGAAAGTAACAGAATTGCTCAGGGCAGACACTGGTCAGATGAGTCCCCTGTGCAGGACTTCAGTGTCCCCATCTGTTGAAATCTCTTTCTGGGGTGTGTGTTGATGGTGCTCCCGTAGAGGGTGGGATGTATATTTCACAAATATTATACTTGTTGTGTTGTCTTATAAAAAATATGTAAACGAGAACAGCTTTATTGGATATTCGACTTCATATCATATTAAAATACAGTATGTGTGCACAGATTAGAAAAGAAAACAGATGTAAAGTGCCAAAAATTGGCGCATGATGTCATCTAGCAACATTTAGTGATTTTTCCTCAGGCTTTAGCTGCTTTTCATTGAAAATAGTTGGCAATACACAGCAAAAGGGCATAAACCTGAAGGTGAATGTGTGGTGATCTAGAAGAGGAGAAGCACATGTTCTCCTCAATGCTTGTTTAAGCAACAGTTCCTGGATTGTACATTAATATCTCTATTAAGTTCACCACAATTATATTCAGTTCATAAGCTGTCAGATGAGACAAAACATGTTAGAACATACGGAGCCCCGCACATGACATGCAAGAAAAAAATTAAATTGTGCGCACGATTTGCTATTTCGTTCCCTCGATTTATAAATCATGCACATGATTTAGCCTACTATTTTTTTCCTGCATTTCATGTCCGGGCTCTGTAAGAACACACTAATAGATTAATAATATGTTGTGAGAATCATGTGTCCTGTGAAGCAGATTAGTGTAGATGATTAAAACACATTGTATAGACAATATATCCACTCATATTCACTCAGCTCTACACATACTGTATTTCTCTTATTTCAGTAGCTTGTATAACAAGCATCTGCTGAACACATACATGTAAAATAGTAGAACACCTGTAGATTGTAGATGAACTGAACATGAGATTTTCTTTCATTACCTTGTCTGATCTCCGATATGTACAGTAACATCAGCAGCAGTGTTTATGAGTTTAATCTGTTTGTGTTTGTTCTGCAGTGTTTGGAGCTGATGGAGATGGAGTGAAGACAGTGTCAGTGATTGGAGGGAGATTCTGTCACCTTCTAGACAACTAGTTTGGGGGCAGATTTAATCTAATAATGGTTGGAGGCTTGGTAGATTCAGTACTCAATCATTGCTGAAATCTGATAGAAATAATATCTCATATATCCTAATGAGAAGATTTGAAGGACAGACTGAATATGAATCATCAGACTGGATCTCTGACCATCAACAACACGAGAAGTCACAGACTCTGGAGTTTATAAATCTATGAGATCAATGGGACCTCAACTGTGACATTCAGTGTTACTGTCTATGGTGAGAATGCTTTTTCATTAGAGAAATGTAGATATTTTCATATTTGTTTTGTTTTAGGAATTAAAGCAGATTCAATGTTCAACAAGCAAATAATCATTATTTATGGAGCCTTTCCTCATTTTTCAGAAGTAGTTTGGTAAACTTCTATAGTGGTGAATGGATAATATATTGCGTTCCCATTTGCTCCAATAGCAAAATAACAAAATCTTGAGCTTCTGTGAAAGTTTTGATGACTTTCCAAAGAGGAAAAACACATTGAGAGCTTGATTATAAAGACTTTCTGAAACACTCACAGCAGCGTTACCCAGTTTCATGAAGAGCAATGCCAAGATTAGAAAACAACCTGTTATAAATGTGCAATAAATGATTAAAAAAATGAAAAATTAGATTTACAATGTTAATAAACATGATCACAGTCTGTTAAAAGCCTCCAACAGTTTTAGTTTCTCAATATCACAGTCCTGCTGTTCTCAAAATCATCTCAGCTGTGATTGGGCCGCAGGTGATCACATGACTGATATTCAGAGATTAATCTGTGTATAAATTCACACATCAAACAGGTCCAGATGATGATAGCTTGATTTCAGGCTCGTGTTCAACTGTAAATCTATAACACATGAAAATAAACACATAAAATTAAGAGACAAAATGACCCAAAGAGAAACAGATGCTTTTATTTTAGTGAGTAAATCAATTCTGTTCTGTTGTTTTTCATCCAAAATTAGTGAAATTAAACAAAAACAATCAGTTTCACTCATTTAAATATTTCCTATCTGAAAATATCTTTGTGCGAAATCTGTATGTTAAATGAATAATTGTGAATATTCAGCAATATTATTGATCTGATTGTTTTCTCCAGAGCTGCTTTATAGATGAAATTAACTGAAATTAATAATTGATGATCTTTACACAATTATTGAACCGAACTAAGAATTCTGAATTCATCACAGTAAAGCTGCTTTTAATCATTTATATTGTATAAATCACTATAAAAATAAATTGATTTCGACTAACACAAGATCATATCAGATCTCATATTACTTTATCAAGTCAAATTGAGTTTATCAGAGTAATATCTGTACAGTTACATCAGCAGCAGTGTTTATGAGTTTAATCTCTGATTGATGTTTGTGTTTGTTCTGCAGTGTTTGGAGCTGATGGAGATGGAGTGAAGAGAGAGTCAGTGATGGAGGGAGATTCTGTCACTCCTAGGACACTGGTTTAAGAGAGAACGATTTAATCTAATAAAGTGGAGGTTTGGAGGATTCAGGCTCAATCATTGCTGAAACTGATAGTAATAAGATCTCATATCCCCTCAATGACACCGAGAGATTCAAAGACAGACTGAAGATGAACAATCAGACTGGATCTCTGATCATCAACAACACGAGGATCACAGACTCTGGAGTTTATCATCTACGGATCGATCACAACGATGGGACTGCAACTGTGAGATTCAATGTTACTGTCTGTGGTGAGGATATTTTTTTACTTTTCAGAATAAATAGTTTTACATGTGTTTTTAAACTGAATTAAACTGAGTTTTAAAGTGCAGCAAATACAGTTATAATGTGTTCATCAGTCTTACAGTGTTGTAGTTTCTCAATATCACAGTCATGCTGTTGTTCTGTATATAATCACAACTGTGATTGGGCCGCAGGTGATCACATGACTCATATTCAGAACAACCCATTTTGATTTTATACCACAGTACTATAAAAATGAACAGTGATTGACTTACATTTGATTTCACACACATTATGAGCAGATATTTTTAGTTTCATGCCACCAGTAGTTATAACTCCAAAACAAGTGAAAGCAGGATCAGTCGTTCTGTAGAATAAGGAAATGAAACTGAACATAGACAGGTTTATGATAAACGTTCCTGTGCTGTTATATGAAATAAGATCCTCGTGGCCAATCAAAGTAGTTTATGATAGATATTCATTGCTACTGTAATTGGTGGGTAACTCAAGTATTTTAAAGGGTTCACGCAAAAATGTAAATTCTGTCATCATTTATTCATTGTTCCAAACCCGAATTAATTTCTTTGTTCTGCTGAACACAAAGGAAGATATTTGGAATGATGTTAGTAACCAAACAGATCTCAGCCCCCATTGACTACCATAGTACCATAGTAGGAAAAATAAATACTATAGTAGTCAATGGTGGCCGAGATCTTTTTAGTTATGTAATGATTGTTTATCAGATGTCTGTGAATACTAATGACTGTCTGTCTTTATTCTTATAGGATCATGTGTTACAGAATCATCTGTTACAGTTCCAGGTCTGTCTCCATGTGCTGTAACAGGAATAGTTCTTGCCGTTCTGCTGGTGTTTGCTGTTGTTGCTCTTGCTGTTGCTCTTGGCTGTGTTTTTTACTATCGTCATAAGATCTTTAAACAAGAAAGGCAACACCGTGAGTATTACAGCTGATATAGTGTAAAAATATGATTTTAATATGATTTTTCATACTCAGGATTTCTACTTTTTTCTCACAAGTTCTGCTCGTGATTGTTTGAGTACAACAATTAAATGTGTGATTATTCACTATTGAGCTGCATGACATTATTATACTGATTAATGAATTTCTCTGTTTAAAATGCAGATGCATTTAACAGTTCAGAGAGAAAAGGGAGTCAATATTCACTGATCACTGAAGATCTGAAAGAACACATTGGGCCCTAGTTTAACAATCTAAGCTCATGGCCTGAAGCACACTTTTGCTAGTTTAATAATGGGAAAAATGATCTAAAAGGGTTGTAAGGTAGTTTCTTAATGAGTCATGGGTGTATTAGTATTTATTTTATTGCAACATGCATTAAACCAATCAGAGTCTCATCTCCGATTCCCTTTAAAAGACCAGTTGGGCTTGTGCCATGGCAGATTGATATTTACATGGCAGAATTTGCAAACGGAAAGACTCCGTTCGCGCTCTTTAAATAACAAAAAAAATACTGTGGTTTTTGTTGGTCAATGGCGCAGTCGTTTTCAGTTCCTCAAAATAGCAACACGCCAACAATGCACCTGAACACACCTCGTTTTAAAACCAGCACACCCATGGGTGAACAGATGGGTGCAAATGCATTTGCTATTTAAACAACGTGGTGCTGGACGTGAAAATGATAACTGCGTTGGGCTGAAACTAGCAAAAAACACTTGTGTCGTGTATGGCGTTGCATTGAGCCGGGTGTTTGATAGGGGCCAAAAGGTATTTGAGCTACAAACACATAACCAGATTCGCAGTTATCAATTAGTTTAATTAATTTAACAGCCAGACATGATTCATGAGTTTGAGTATAAAATTTTTAGATTTGAGAGTTGCAGCAAATAACTACTTAAATTTCATATAAAGCTTTAGTATGAGTTCAGAAGAAATACTTATTAGCGCACAACTTTTCTGCTGTTTTTAATGAGAGTTTCTGATTTTCATAAACATGGTCATAATAATCTGCCACTGGATGGAACAATGAAGATGGAGATGAAAGAAACCTCAAGCCTTATGTGTCTAGAAGAACAGACAGTACAGTACAAGTCAAAATGTTATGTTTAGTGATATATAATGACTGATTTAGGCCCCATTTACACGTACATGGTTATTTTGAAAAACGGAGACATTTCCCTTCGTTTGTGCCCTTCGTTTACACGCAAACGGAGAATTTGCCTCTGAAAACGAGTCTTTCTAAAAACTTCGACCAGAGTGGAGATTTTGAAAATCTTCATTTGCAAGTTTGTATGTAAACTGAGACAAACGGGTCTTTAGGCAGCCAACGTCACAGTATGCGCCAGAGCTCGCACCTATGTCAAAATATGTTTACATGTGATCATGGAAGCGTTCAGAGTAGCAGTCGCATTTATGTTGGTGCGAGTCTTCTCGTGTGTTATTCGTTGCTATTTATGTTGTTATTCATTGCTATTTATGCATTTATGTTGGTGCAAACTCTTCTCGTGTATTATTTGTTGCTATTTTCGGGATTCTGATTGGCTTACGTGGGCTTGAGCTTCTCGTTACACCGCCACCTACAGGTTTCGCATGCTCTTGACGGCATATATACACGGGTACGTGTAAATGAACACTTTTCTGAAAACTGACATGTGTGCACGATGTTATTTTTGGTTGAAATGTCCGTTTTTGAAAATAGCCGCCCACGTGTAAACGTAGCCTTGTTAATTAGTTACATCAGATTCATTCATTTAGTTTTGTTTATTATTATTTATATGAAAGAGGTCAGTTCCTTTGTTTAAAACAATATATATGTTTTTCAATGGTAATTCTTGTCATATCTATAGAATTATGGCTACCCGAACAAATGTTAAAAATATATAAATTAATATTAACCAATAAATGTTGTGGAAAATAATAATGGTTGATATTAATGACAGATTAACTCTTGGCCTATGAAGACCTCAAGCAGGCCATTTTACAGCAAGTCAGCCACTCTCCAGAACAATATCATCTTTACTAGCAGAGATCATGTCATCTAGACAAGTGTTTCCCAAATCTGTTCCTGGAGGCACACCAACAGTACACATTTTAGATGTTAGATCACTTATCTGACCCATGCATTTCTGGTGTTGGAGTTGAATCAGGTGTGTTTAATTAGGAGAGTTGGAAAATGTGTTGTGTGCCTCCAGGAACAGGGTTGGGAAACGCTGATCTAGACAATTTCTGAAGAAGTCCTCGTCGACTTGACAGCCAGTGGCACGGATCCTCAGCAAAACCGTCTCCATACCGGCGTGATGAGTCCAATCTTCGACCAGATGGATTAAATATTTGGACTGTGCTCATTTTTCATCATTTCGTAGGAGCTGCAGCTCATTTGCATTTAAAGGGACACACACAAAAACAGTTTGTTCACCCTCAAAAAGTGACAAATTTAAAATGCTATAAAAATGATCTGTACATATTCTGGGAACATTAGAGACTTATTTTACACCTTGTAAAAGTGGTATTACATGACCTCTTTAATAACTGAGTTTACATGTTCTGGAAGGTGCGTGACTGAGTTCACAAATGTAAGACATGATCTGACAAGACTGAACCTGGTGGTTGGTAATTTAACAGAAAATTGTAGACATTAATTTTGATGTCTGAGATCTTTTTTATTATTATTTCTCTAATTGTCTCTGTTTTTCAGATTCCACTGGAAACTGACTGAATGAATCAACAACTATAGTGATGCCACTGTTGAATGAAGAAGTTCCTGATGGGGTGAATGTGCAGCAGGAGATGACTTCAGTTTGATAAGACACGCCCATTAGTGTCAATCACTCTGACATCATCAACAACCAGTGCTGATTATAAGCAGAAATGCATTTGTTTTGCACTATTTAATATTTCAGAGTTTTTAATCAAAGAAAAAATGTTTTGTTTCTTGCCTTCAGAGATTTTGGAAAATATGCCACTCTCCACAAGAGATTATTTTATGGCATATTTTGGCACTTTTTTAGTCTCATATCAGCAACTGCCTATTATTGGATTGGGATGATGTTATCCGAAATCTGAATTGAATTATTTTTGATCGAATGTATTTAAGTAGTACTTACAGTAATGTGCTTTTATATATTCAAGGTTCTCCACCTTCTTGAAAATACTTGAATTTCAGACTCAAAGGCCTGGAAAGTCTGTGAAGACAAACACAGGTCTTTGAAAGTGCTTGAATTAAACTTGAACTCAATTTTGTTAGAGCAGCACGGTGCTATTGGCCTTTAAAAATTGGCCTTTATCTGCTGTGAAAGCCAGAATGAAATTCTTGATTATTTTATCTTCATTATTTTGTGTAAAGGGAAAAACCGCTGAACTTCTACAGAGTAGTAATGTGATTCGCGCTGCACTGTTTTAACTGGTCAGCGCTGTTGAGATTATTTGGCTCGGTCCACTTTTGGTGTGAATGGCTTCCCCGTGGCAGCCCGTGTCCTTGTTAAAAATTGCTTATTTCTCTAGATTTTAACATTCTTGGAAACATTTAGATAATGTAAGCACATAAGTCAACAAAATATATAACACCGTTCTAGTGGTTTGTGATATTTTAATCCAAAAATCATACATATTGTGCCTTTAATAAGTGCAGCACTGCTTTGTTTACAGAAGTAACAGGGGAAACCTATATATTCCTGCTGTTCCATAAGCGCCATCTACTGTTAGAGATTAAAATTGCATTTTCATTCAGAGCGTCAGACCAATGCGCAGATCAATATCATATTTTCACACAGATTACACGCTGCTTTGTAAATGTTAATCAATGGTTGATAAGAAGCTAACGTAGAAATAGTAAGATAGCTAGAATATTATATATAATCATATTTTAAATGAATATGTATAATCATTTATCATTTTGACTCATCCATTTTCTTAAAAATAGTTTAAAGGCTGAAATGTAATTTTTATAAATTACTTTAATATACATTTGTATAAAAATCTTTTTGCTCAAAACATTATTTGAACTGTTGTTGAAATCGTCATTTTATGGTTAGGATGTTACAATAAACACTAATTATTTGTGCAGGTGTTAAAGTCTTAAAAGCCTTAAAATTGCAGATATCCTGTACAGGTGGGTAACAATATTTTTAATGCCAACAATTACCTTATCCATATTTAATTTAATTGCAAAATTCATGTATGTAATATTCGCTCTATATTTTAATGTTTTAAATCAAGCTAATGATTCATATAAAAAGACAAAAACTAATGTGAAATAAATATTAAAAGCAGGAATAAGAAATCTCTGGTTCAAACCCATCTCTCTCACACACACACTGTACCAACCCTCTCATGGATTTTAAAAAGGACATATGCTCCTTAAATTTGATTTTTGTTGTCAGTATATGCCTTAACATTGCTGTAGTAATAATAGACACAGGTACTGTATGTGTTTGATGCTGTCCAGATTGGCAGTAACAAACCCACCTTTACTGTGCTTGATATAATATAAAAGGTGCTTTAAAAAGCCCTTGAATCAGGTGTAAATGAAAGAGTGGGAACCCTGTATATTGCATTATGTCAAATGTACTGTTTGTATTGTTCTCATTCGTATTAAAGCATTTGTTAAATGAATAAATGTTCATGTAAGATAATGTCATCCATCATGAATCATGTCTGTCCTCTCGTGTGCAGAACTGACTCAGTTGCTCACTGTTTCACAAAATATAAATAAATATACATTTGCATATGAACAGGTTTTTGTTGTTGTTAGTTCAGACACAAGGGGGAGATAAAGCGCTGTGTCTTCTGGAGGCAAAAACTGGCTGATGAAGCCACCAGTCATTTCATCATTTGATGCACAAATGCACAGGCACTTCTCTAAAGATCTAGGAAAACATCTGCTAAATGTCTTAGAAGAAGCAGTTACATACATACATTCTAAAACATAAACTTAAAGACATTTTCTAAATGTCTATATGACATCTGACAGGAGGAGACGTATCGCAGATGTGAATGGACGTCTCTGAGATGTACGTGTGATATCAGGGAGTGTCTTAATTTTTCAGGCCATGAATGTTAATGCATGGTTTGTTAAAAGTGAAGGTAAAACATAACAAAAAAAGTCAAACATAATACACATCATCATAATAATATTGGTCTGTTAGAACAGTTAACAATCTGTAGACCACTTTATATACTTGTTTCCATTATCATTTCAAAACTTGAGAACACAGATCCATATTCACTATTATGTTCTCACTGCTTCAGAAATAATAAGAAGAAAGGGCGCCATCTAGTGGCTGCCAAACCTCACTGAACAACACACACTGACCCCAATGTGAAGGACAAGATCTTCCATCCTGGACAGCTTGTCTATTGGAATTTGACCACTTTTTAAACACCAGCTAGGCAACAAATCAAGCTAACCGTTTCACAGCAAGACAATGATAAATGATAAATTAATTTCACTCACCTTTCATGAAGAAATCCATCATGTTCTATTGAAATATCTGTGTTAAAACAGTAGTATTCTAATAATAAATATGATTGCTGCAGCTATTTGCAACTTAACCGTCTTCCTTAATGTGTAGCGCTGTTATAATAATAGCAAAATCAAATATTGATTAATTAGGTTATCTTTAATTAGGTTATTGCTACATAAGCAGTTCTCTGTGATTGTGAAGTAATTTTTAATGGCTTCTTGCCCTGACGAAGTGAAATAGCCGACGGTGATTGGCTTGAGACACGCTCGACAATTTTCAAATCTTAACTGGTTTTAAAAGACACCGTTTCGACGAAGTTCCAGACTTATAATCCTCTGAAGGCACACACGAGATGATTGACCGGACTGCGAGACCAATGTGACTGGAGAAGAAAACAAATGGAGGACAATCGACGACGATGTAAATCGCGCTTAAAATCTTCAAGTGTGTGGCCAGCCATCAGGCAGTGACGTGGTCGATGGTGATTGGCTGTACACAAGACGTGTCACTCGTATTGTTTTGAATGGGAGAAAGCGCACCGCGCAATATGGCGGAATAAGTCCCGCCTTCTAAATAAGAGCCAATCGCCGACTGGTAAAGTCATCGCGTCACTGCAGCGGCCGTTAGAAGCACCGGTTTCTATAGAAACAGTCAGATGCGCGCCTCCGAAGTGACGCGCATGCGCATTAGCTTGATTCAGCCTGAAAAATAGTTTTTTTGTCATGATTCCAGCGTCTGGAAAAAAACATTTATGAGACAGTTGTTGTCAGATTTCATTGAGGATTACAAATATGAAATTTAATCGAAAGCTTGGTGAACAGCTTTGGAGAATTTGATGTTTCCCTATTCAAAGAGATAGGAGTTGCACTTGCATGTCCCAGAGGCATTTCTAAGATGGCCGCCGAGTGAAATGACTTGTCTTAAAGGGACTTTGCTATTAACAAAGACTTTAGAAAGATAAACCAAGGGGATTGCTCTTATATTACTATGAATGGGACAACGTTCAATGTGGAAAACCCTGTAATCACAATTTAGAAAAGGCAATTACAATGAGGAGAAATAATGCTTTTTTCATTATTATTATTTCATTCTATTGCTAAAACTGTATGATAATTACTTTATAAATTGTTTTTAAAAAGTATAATGTTGATATTGGGCAGAAGTTTGTATCTCGATATTTCGTCAATTTTAACTTTTTTTTCATAAATCATTACTATCGGTCCCTCTTTACGTCTGTCTGTGGGTTTTGCAAATATTTAACCAATGAAAAGAGCTTGTGAATAAACCTCGTAACTCCATTGGATCCTCAAACTGTCAGTCAAACCTCTAACTCCACCCCGCCTCTATCATGAATGAAGTGCCGCACACAGTTTAAGGATTAGTTCACTTTCAAATGAAAATTAGCCCAAGCTTTACTCACCCTCAAGCTATTCTAGGTGTATATGACTTTCTTCTTTCTGATGAACACAATCGGAGATATATTAATAAATATCCTGACGCATCCAAGCTTTATAATGTGAGTGAACAGGATCAAAGAGTTTAGCTGAAGAAAGTGCTTCCATCCACATCCATCCATCATAATCATACTCCACACGGCTCCGGAGGGTCAATAAAGGCCTTCTGAAGCAAAGCGATGCATTTGTGTAAGAAAAATATCCATATTTAACAAGTTATGTAAGCTTCTAGCTTCTAAATATCTAGTAAAATATCTAGCTTCCATATTCTACGTATGCAGAAAGTGTAAAACTCTCGCAGTTCAAAAATCTACACCTTCCCTATTCAACTTACGGAAAACTTATGCGACGCCAGTTTACACTTTCTTCCTAAGTTGAATATGGAAGGCGGTCTGAACAGAAGCTAGATATTTTACTTCATAATTTGTTAAATATGGATATTTTTCTTACACAAATGCATCGCTTCGCTTCAGAAGGCCTTTATTAACCCCTCAGAGCCGTGTGGAGTATGATTATGATGGATGGAGATACTTTCTTCAGCTCATACTCTTCAGGTAGGAAGAGGTATCACTCACTGCCATTATAAAGCTCAGATGCGTCAGGATATTTATTAATATATCTCAGATAATGTTCATCAGAAAGAAGAGAGTCATATACACCTAGGATGGCTTGAGGGTGAGTAAAGTTTGGGCTAATTTTCATTTGAAAGTGAACTAATCCTTTAAGAACATCTCTGCTTGTTTGCAATGCAATGGTAAAGAAAGAACTGATTCTTTGATTAAGTACAGCATTTTCTTTACTCAAAAACACTACATATAAAGTTATTTAAATATCTGTACAACGGTTTCCACAAATATATGCACTGATTTCAACATTGATAATAATCATAAATGTTTATTGAGCAGCAAATCATCATATTATAATGATTTCTGAAGGATCATGTGACACTGAAGACTGGAGTAATGATGCTGAAAATTCAGCTTTGATCATTGGATATAAATTACACTTTACTATATATTCACATAGAAAACTGCTGATTTACATTTTAATAATATTTCACTATTTTTACTGTATTTTTGATCATATAAATGCAGTGAGCAGAAGAGAATTATTTAATGTTTTATGTATTTGACGAGCGGAGAAGAGTGTCTTAGTCTAGCGTTTGTAATCGAGTCACAACCAATACTGTCACAATATGAGCCTGAGGTAAATCCTGGTCAGAGAGCGGAGCGTTTGATGAAGGTCAGATGAGCTCAGCTGCTAATCGCGTTTGATTTAAGTGTTATTGTGATCGTAGCCAAACAACATCTACATTCCTGCTTCCAGAACCGGAGCCACAGAATGAGTCCGGAGAGAGAGAGAGGATCTGTTTACTCTCTAGTGCTCTAGGCTTCCCTTTCTCTGGCTGACCTCCATTCAGCTGCAGCTGCTGCTGTCAATCACCTGAAACCCGATGTTGGACAGAGACATGCACAGAGACCAATGAGGGAAAGTTGAAGACACTTGTGTGAATTTGCACTTATAAGGACCTTCGGCTGTCAGATCCAAATGGAGCAGGATGAAAACAATGAGGGTGGGTGTGAATATATTGTCTTCTATATGTAATTTTAACAGCTATAGAAAAATACAAACTCTGAGTAAAGTGAAATGTGGTTCCTGCGGCACTGGAATAACTCAAACACTTCCAGAGCGACAGGTGAAATGAGTCAGATGACTCTCTTAATGCCTTTTCTCTTGGATAAATGTGCATTGGTGTGTATAGGGAATATTTTTGAATGAATGACTGCATCGGTGTTGTGTGTATGAGCTCATTATTGATCTGTCATCTGTCATCAATCACACAGTGCCGTCAGTGTCTCTTATGTAACAGTGTAACACACATCAAGAAGATCTGGAGCGAGAGACACTCACTGTACAGCATCTACAGCTCCATACTGACACCAAACTCTTGTGTAGTTACTGTATCAGATCTGCGTTTATGACACTTTCCATGAATGATAAGTACATAAGTCATTTTTTTACCATTGAAAAGTAAGATGAAAGAGATCAAGAGTCTTATTCAGCAAGGACACATTAAATTGATCATTTATAATGTCACAAAAGATTCTATTTCAAATAAATGCTGTTCTTTTGAATTTTCTATTCATCAAAGAACCTGAAAATCAAAATATATGACGGTTTCCACAAATATATGCAATGTTTTCAACATTGATAATAATCATAAATGTTTCTTGAGCAGCAAGTCATCATATTAGAATGATTTCTGAAGGATCATGTGACACTGAAGATAATGAAAATTCAGCTTTGATCATTGGATATAAATTACACTTTACTATATATTCACATAGAAAATATCTGTTTTACATTTTAATAATATTTTACTATTTTTACTGTATTTTTTTTAACATATAATTGCAGTGATCAGAATACTTATTTCCAAAATATATTAAAAAAATTAGATGTTGCTGAACCTTCAGAAAGTCAAACTAAACATTGTATGAGCTGTTTTATTTTAGTTGTTTAATATGAGGTTCGATAAAGATCTTTTTTGATCTAAATGTTGCTGGTTTTATTTTAAAATAATAAAGGTAATAGTTAAACAGTGTGAAGATTTTCTGTTTATTTTAATGAGGTTTGCCATTTTTTTGCAACATATCTAAAAAATCAGAGATGTCTAACATATAAACCCCTGATTTATTTTCTAGCAATAAATATTAACACAAAAAATTATGAACGCTACATTAAACAAAATGTAATAAAATTGGTAACAGTGTTGCAGAATTAATATATTTAATTAAACTCAGTAGCAGATAGTGAGTTTGACACCAAAAAACTGTTCTTCTTAAAATAACTGGTTACATTTTACAATAAGATCCATTAGATAATGCGTTAACTAACAATGTGCAATACATTTGTTACAGTATTTATTAATCTTTGGTAAAGTTACTTGCTGGCAGCACCTGTACTGAGTACAGCTCATTGTTCATTTAAGTTCAGGTCCATTAAATAACATTAAAAGATGTGAGTTTTGACTGTAATAATGTATTAATAAATGCTTAAATTATAGTATATGGGGCCTTTGAATGGAAAAGCTTCAGAAACGCTGCTTTAGATGTGTGTGTGTGTGTGTGTGTGTGTGTGTGTGTGTGACTGCAGGTGTCGCTCCAGATGCTGAACTGGCAGCAGCGATTATGAAACGACACTTTCGTCCGTCATTGATCCGAACGGAAGCGTGGGAAGGCTACGGGTTTGCAGACATTGAGATTAAGATCAAAGAGTCGATGGACTGCTACGGGGCCGTTCTGTGGCCCTCGGTACGCATCACTCTCTCTCACACACTTCATACTGAGGAGCAGAACTAGTGTTAACTGTTATCTGATTGTGACCTTCTCTTTCAAGGCCATGGTCTTGTGTCATTTCCTCGACACTCACCGTGAGGAATACAACCTCATGGACAAGAACATCATCGAGCTGGGAGCCGGAACGGGCCTTGTTACCATAGTGACCAGCCTCCTCGGTGAGAGAGACCAGATACCATGTGAAATATAATAATACTTCAGATACCTTGGTATTAAAATCGAGGTTGTGTCAAAAAAAAAAAAATCACAGCAATATTACAGTATTGTTTTTTTAAATTGAATTCCAATAAAGTACAACACAAAAAGCTAATTGCTATTGCCATATAAATATGCTAATCGTTATATAAATACACAAATCGCTATATAAATTCAGTAATTGTTATATAAATTTGGTGATCACTATATAAATATGCAAATTGCTATATTTGCTAATCGGCATATAAATGCTGTAATTCACTATATTTGCTAATCACTATATAAAACTACTCACTATAAATGTGTTAATCGCTACATGAATTCAATAATCGTTATATAAATATGCTAATCAGTATATAAATTCGCTGATCGTTATACTAATTCAGTGATCACTATTTAAATACGCAAATCGACATATAAATTTGCTAATTTTTTTATAATTGTGCTAATCGCTATATAAATACACAAATCGCTATATAAATTTGCTAATCGCTATATAAATTCGCTAACTGCTATAGAAATACATTAATCGAAATATTTGCTAATCGCTATAGAAATGTGCTAACCGCTATATAAATGCGCTAATCACTATATAAATACGCAAATCGCTATATAAATGCACTAATCGCTATATAAATACACTATTCGCTATGTAAATACTCTAATCATTATATTTGCTAATCGCTATATAAATGCTCTAATCGATATATGTGCTAATTGTTATATTCGCTAATTGCTACATAAATACATGAATCGCTATATAAATTCGCTAATCGCTATATAAATCCGCTAACCACTACATAAATGCACAAATCGCTATATAAATGCGCTAATTGCTATATTCGCTAAGCGCTATATGAATACATTAATTGCTATATATACGCTATATAGGTTATCTTTAATAATTTAAAGATTTGCATAATATACAATGCATCTTAAAGGGTTAGTTCACACAAAAATGAAAATTCTGTCATTTATTACTCACCCTCATGCCGTTCCACACCCGTAAGACCTTCGTTAATCTTCAGTATGCAAATTAAGATATTTTTGATGAAATCCGATGGCTCAGTGAGGCCTGCATAGCCAGCAATGACATTTCCTCTCTCAAGATCCATTAATGTACTAAAAACATATTTAAATCAGTTCATGTGAGTACAGTGGTTCAATATTAATATTATAAAGCCACGAGAATATTTTTGGTGCGCCAAAAAAACAAAATAACGACTTATATAGTGATGACCGATTTCAAAACACTGCTTCAGGAAGCTTCAGAGCGTTATGAATCAGCATACCCTTTAATAGCTTTCTTGTTATATGGAAAATAGTCTTGATACACATTTTAATCTCTTTTTGGTTTGGTTTTACTTTCACTCTAAAAACTGCTGGGTTAAAAACAACCTAAGCTGGGTTAAATATGGACAAACCCAGCAGGTTGGGTTAAAAGACACCTATTATGCCCTCTTTCACAAGATGTAATATAAGTCTCTGGTCTGGTCAAGTTTCAGTTTAAAATACCCACAAATTTGCCCCTATTTGAGGGTGAGCAAAAACATGCTTTTCACTATATTACTATATTGCTGGCTAAAAAATAAATCCAAAATTGGTTGAAAAAAATGGCTGGGTGAAAACAGCCCAATCACTGGGTTTGTCCATTTTTAACCCAGCATTTTTTAGAGTGTTGTTTACATTTATGAACATGACATTTAAAACTAAATGAATAATGTTTTCAGGAGCGAAGGTAACGTCCACAGACCTGCCGGATATCCTGGGGAACCTGAGGCACAACGTGATGCGCAACACCAGAGGGCGCTGCAGGCATGAGCCGCACGTGACAGAGCTCAGCTGGGGGAAAGAGCTGGAGGAGCGATTCCCGCGCGCGACCTGCCACTTCGATTACATCATGGCCGCAGATGTGGTGTACTCACACCCGTTCCTGCACGAGCTCATGGAGACCTTCATGCACCTGAGTTCAGATGACACCATCATCTTATGGGCCATGAGGTTCCGTCTGGACCCAGAGAACAGCTTTCGTGGACACTTTTGAGAAACACTTTCACCTGAACGAGCTCTACGACCTTCCCAGCCTGAGGATAAAGCTGTACAGCGCACAAAAACGTAGACCAACACAAAATTAACTAAATGTAAACTATATATATACATATATATACAGTATACATTGAGTACACCCCTCACATTTTTCTAAGTATTTTATTATATCTTTTCATGTGAAAACACTGAAGAAATTGACACTTTGCTACAATGTAAAGTAGTTAGTGTAAAGCTTGTATAACAGTGTAAATCCACTCAAAATAACTCAACACACAGCCATTAATGTCTAAACCACTGGCCACAAAAGTGAGTTCACCCCTAAGTGAAAAAGTCCAAATTGGGCCCAAAGTGTCAATATTTTGTGTGGCCACCATTATTTTCCAGCACTGCCTTAACCCTCTTGGGCAATGAGTTCACCAGAGCTTCACAGGTTGCCACTGGAGTCCTCTTCCACTTCTCCATGACGACATCACGGAGCCGGTGGATGTTAGAGACCTTGCGCTCCTCCACCTTCTGTTTGAGGATGCCCCACAGATGCTCAATAGGGTTTAGGTCTGGAGACATGCTTGGCCAGTCCATCACCTTTAACCTCAGCATCTTTAGTAAGGCAGTGGTTCGTCTTGGAGGTTCCAGTAATTCATTTCCTTAGTCTGCTTGTCTTCAGCAAACTGTTTTTGTGCATCATCTTTAGAATAGAGGCTTCCTTCTGGGACGACAGCCATGCAGACTAATTTGATGCAGTGTGCGGCGTATGGTCTGAGCACTGACAGGCTGACCCCCGACCCCTTCAACCTCTGCAGCAGTGCTGGCAGCACTCATATGTCTATTTCCCAAACACAATCTCTGGATATGACGCTGAGCATGTGCACTCAACTTCTTTGGTCGACCATGGCGAGGCCTGTTCTGAGTGGAACCTGTCCTGTTAAACCGCTGTATGGTCTTGGCCACAGTGCTGCAGCTCAGTTTCAGGGTCTTGGCAATCTTCTTATAGCCTACGCCATCTTTATGTAGAGCAACAATTCTTTTTTCAGATCTTCAGAGGGTTCTTTGCCATGAGGTGCCATGTTGAACTTCCAGTGACCAGTATGAGAGAGAGAGCGATAACACCAAATTTAACACACCTGCTCCCCATTCTCACCTGAGACCTTGTAACACTAACGAGTCACATGACACCGGGGAGAGAAAATGGCTAATTGTGCCCAATTTGGACATTTTCACTTAGGGGTGTACTCACTTTTGTGGCCAGCGGTTTAGACATTAATGGCTGTGTGTTGAGTTATTTTGAGGGGACAGCCACTGTTATACAAGCTGTACACTCACTACTTTACATTGTAGCAAAGTGTCATTTCTTCAGTGTTGTCACATGAAAAGATATAATAAAATATTTACAAAAATGTGAGGGATGTACTATATAGATACTATAGATAGATAGATAGAATTTTTTGTTCTTCATAGTATTTAATATTATATAGTTTCAAGAACTGTTCTAAGGAGAAAAAATCATTTCAGTTTACATCTTGATTTTGTTTACATCTTGATTTTGCATATATATATATATATATATATATATATATATATTATATATATAAAATTTTAAATCATCCTATAGACTGTATCTGACACTTTAATGGTATATTTATGTTTTTAATGTGAACATAAAATTAAAACGGACTCTGTTTACTTCTGTTTAACTTAATTTACGTTCCTGGTCTTTAGTTCCTGACTAAAACAACAATGATTATGTCTTCATAATCTTTCAAAGTTTATTCCTCCACCTCTAAAATAAAAAGATATAGATCACATGGCTACTGGACAATGTTAACTAATAGTCAAATGTGTATTTAGTTGTTATTTTAGGCTGCTGTTGTAGGTGATGCAGCTTTCCGAAATCACAGCAATCATTTAATGCAGGTTAATTTCATGATGATTACATCAATAATATGAAAATATAGCTGCAAGCAGCAATTAAGGGGTCAAGCACAACAGAAACAAACAAGGAAGCTAGCAGCAGACCAACAACGTCATAATGGACTATGATAACAACTGAGACAAAGAGACTGCAAGGTCATTATTGAAGTCAGTCAAACAAGCAGTACTGTAGTTTTTTATGTCTGTCCTCATAGTTCCCCCATACATAAGTGTCAAATGTGGTGAAAATATCTAATTTCATTTAGAAAATATTTATATTTATGAAAATATAAATAATGACCACACCTGACTTTAATTGCATTTATTTTTGCCATTTACTATCAAAATTTTGACATATATAGGCAACGACCTGTTTCAGATTTTCCTACGGTGGTTTCATCTCAATTGGACAAACCGTTTCATAGATATTTGCATGTTTGGTATCTCTGGACTCGGCAAGAACTCCAAGGAGACTGCTTGAAACTTCTGCTGATGGCCCATACCGAGTTTCGTAACGATACACTAATGCATTCATAAAATACAGTATTTTACTACAAAATTCAAAATGGCTGATGCCCAAACTGGCTGTTATGGTAAAATTGGATATCATTTGACTTGGCATGATGCCCCGAATCTAACTTTTATGATTTTTGGCAAGCCATTCAGAAGTTTTGAAATTTTTTTGGAAGCTTTGCATCCAATTCGCTGTACTCTTTGTCAAATTTGTTTGCGTGTTATTCGAGAACGAAAGAGCTTTTCACAACTTTTTGCCAGCATGGTCTGAAGATGATCTGATTTGATTTTCATGAAAATTGGATGAACTGTCTAGGAGGTTTTTTGTTTGTTTGTTTGTTGTTTTGGTGTTGGTGGGAAAATTTTTATTACTAGAGGGGATTGAGTAGCCTGACTACGTCAGACTTCCTACTTCCGCTCAATTTCATTTCGCTTCTGTACTCAGTCTGATACAGCGTCATAGCTTTGTGTTTGCCACCGGTCTGGAAACAGCCGGGCCAATCAACGAACAGAGGGCGGGCTGAGAGCCGTGACGTAGATGCTAAGCGCCGAGTTTTACATTGTAGGTTAGAGAAATCGAAAACCGAAACGACCGCGGAAATGGGAAACGAGACACGGGATGCAAACTTCGGGATGCATTAACTTCGCATAATCTGCAAAAGTCGTTTACAGCCATGTTCACTCCGGTATTTCGCTCACATCATCATGTGTTTACAACAGGTTTACAGTGGAAGTTCAATCATAGATTTGAGTTTGATGCATGATGTCTGTGCTTCGATGCGGCTGTACAGGCGGATAACATACGTCATAACTAAACGTATCTGATTGGCTTACGGGTAACCAATGATTTTAAACTTCAGACAAGCGTCCCCTAGCGAGAGAGAAAACACTTCTCTATTATGCCATTCCAGACTCTGTCTACGAAGCAAAGTGAAGTAGCAGAGTCTGGTATTACCAGGCTAGGGATTGAGTTAGAGACTCCCAAATGTGCTGTGGAGAATATTTGGACTGTCCTCAATCTGTGTGTCAAATTTCACTGCAAGCAGTTTTATTAGCTTGAGAGTGGAAGAAGAAGAAACAGAAGGAGAACGGCAACGGATACAATAGCTCCCTACAAAATAGTAGAAGCAGTAAAATTTCATGATGACTTTACAATCATGTAATCCGTGTAAATGCAAATATGATCACTGTAAGTCATTCATACACTCAAGCAGTGCTGTTATTTTATATGATCATGTTTTATTACATTCACTCTCTCAAGTTTTGAAGACTTTTTGATAGAGACATTTTACTTCTACAGCTTTAACATGAGCCTTTTCATTATTGGAAATAAACATGAACATTTCTGATGAAAATAATAGTATGAGTGATTAATATCTTCATGTCAGGTTTCCTTCTCCAAATTATTGCTTCTTAAACATTGATTACATTTGGAACTTCTTGATGGTAAATATGGCCAAATAAGTAGAACATGTAATTTCTAAGCTCAGAGGACAGTAACCAGATGTGTTCATGACTAACAGCACGTACCAGTAATGGTTTACAAACATGTTTTGGTTCTTCTGAGGACATGTCTGATGATGATATACACAGATATTTGATACTGGGATCATGTGCTTGAGTTTGGCAGTGTCACTACATCACACAAACATAGATACACCATATATGATCGACATAAATCTACTGCAGAAGAGAGATTTAGAAAACATCTGCATGAAAGCAATCATTTTTACATTTTAATGAGACTTTTACCTGCACACATCTGCCAAATGGTGTAAATGTTGCTCAATGTCTCCAAGTGCCAGACCACCAAAATATACCAGGACCCTACATGGTGAAGGCGTTCAATCGCCAGCCGATTCCAGAGGGTTTTGACAGTCATACTAGAAACTGGAGAACATACAGCGAGGATTTAAAGGCAGTTGGATGAGAGTTTACCAGTGTTGAACTCGTGGCCTTGGGAGATATGAGTGTTATATTGGGTTTCCCTTCTGTGGAATCCATTTAGCACATGCCATCTGCCTGGAATCATAGAAACCGATAGGGATATAATTATTAGGGCAAAAAATAATCTCACATGAATCTGAATTTTACATGTACATATTACATTGCACCACAAAAACAATAAAAAACTATATATGTATGCATTACAATAAATAATGCAATGATGTATAAATTATTACATTTAAATGATTTAATTAGGGAACCTTGTTGGTTTTCTTGTTATTCTTCCTGAATGGGAGTCTATGGCAGCCCTATCAACCGTACATAGGAAAATGATGACATTTGGTACACTGATAGAGGAGGTCCTCAACAGTAATCTGACCAACTTTGGGGTCTCTAGGATGAACTCTATAGCGCCATCACCATTTCAAAAATCCACTTTTCTAGTGGTTATAACTTTTGAACTTCTTGTCCTAGAAACAAAATTCTTAGTATTCCTGATTACTCTCTGCATGCTGACCACAGTCAATATTTTATACTGAAGATATATCCATTTTAAAATTGGCTCAGATGATCACTGGAACTTTGATATTGCTTTTGGTTATGATAATGTGAAGATAATGATGTTGATGAGCATAAAATCTCAATGAACCGTTTTGAAGAAACCATCGATTGTTTTTCTTTCTTTTGATTTTTGGGGGAAACATGACCTGAACATACATGTATGTTCTTAGCAGTCTTTGTAAGATTCACCCAGAAGTAAAATATTTGTACAATGCAATATATGCAGTGTATGTTTTACTTTAAGTTCTGAGCAATAAGAAACAACATATGCAGTGAGAATGGAGTTATTGTCATGCATGATAATGTGTGAGACGTGTGGAACTTCCTAGAGTCAAACCAGTGCTATATTATCTTACTATACAAACAGATTGCAGGCGTTAGCATTCTGAATAGCTCCGTTATCTCAGGGCTTTAGTGTTTATTTTCCTGATCTCTTTGTGCCAACAGAAACTTGATTCCTCATATAGACCTGCACTGCCCATCACCTACATCATGCTCTATTTCTCTGTGTTTGTGTGGATGTCTGTGCCACTGCTTCATGAATCTTCAGCTAAATATAGTCATCCCAGTGTGACGCCGGAGTGTTGGATGATGCTCGTCTATAACCTCGCTGAGGATGCAGTTGCAGAAGCACTAACCGGAGAGCTGTGGACCGGACAGAATCAAGTAAAACCCACCTTTGCAGTCAGAAGACCCTTGGCTGATTTAAACCAGATGAAGATGCATCTGAATCTATGAAATGCATTTGAGGAAATACAGTAAGAGGTGATTTCAGGTAAATTTGGACACTTTTGACCTTTAAAAGCTGCTCTAGTTTATCTGATTGCACCAATTCCTTTTCACTTGCTTACTATTTAAGGTTCTGAAGTACCTTGTTGTTGACGTTTCTCCAAATGCAATGTCCTATTTTTAAAAAGACATGCTGATAACATCACATTATGCACTTCACTGTTTTTGTTATTGTCTTGTTTCATTGTTTCACCTGCAGACATCATGAAGTAATCTGACAAAACAATGTTTGAGAAAATATAGCATCAGTAGATTTTAACAGGTCAACATAAAACAAAAAATTGTTTTGTTTTAAATCAGTCCGTCCTGTCAGCGAGCAGATATCATCATGGATTGTTGTCCGTCTAGAAATGCAGCAGAGATGGAGGAGAGCTTGAAAACTGGGGAAGATGATACAGATGGTAAATCACTTAAAAAATATTGTCAAATAATCCCAAAATTACCTTCTCTTAAACTCTAAATGCAAACACAACTCTACTTCTGTAAAGATTTTAATGAGGAATGCATCTGTTTTTCACTGGTTATATTGAACAGAAGTTGAAGTCCGTGTGTGCAAGGCATCCTGGGAGCCCACTGTACTGTCCACCATTGGAAAGGAGATCCATTATTTTGCTGGTCATGAGATCAGAATCTGGGAGTCCCTCGATTCATTTGGTTCTGTCATCTGGCCGGCAGTAAGACAATTACTTTATAACATATTTGAAATATTATAGATAACCCTGTTCATTAGTTTGGATGTTCAAATACTTTCTGGTGCATCAGTTTCGTGTTAGTCTGTCAGTCAGTCATTGGTAGTTCAATTCCCGAAGAGTGAAACACTGTGACACTATCACAACATTGATCTGCTTGTCTGACTCAACCAATGCACGTGAGTTTGGAGCAGGACTAACTGACTGACTGACCAATGGTAGACAGGGACTGGCCGGTGGTAAGAGTGTTTGAGAAACCAGTCCGAAACTAATCATTTTCACGACTACATTTGATGCCTCTAGTCTAGAGCAGTGGTTCTCAACCAGGGGCCAGGACCCACTAGGGGGCCTCAACAAACTTCCAACCCTTTTTACATTTGTTGCTGATTGATGTATCATCATAAAATAATCATCATGAATTCTTATGTAGGCTCTGGCTCTGTGTCACTACCTTGAGTCCAATCGAGCGACGGTTGATCTTCTTGACAAGGCGGTGCTAGAGATTGGAGCCGGCACGGGTCTTGTGTCCATCGTGGCCAGTCTGTTGGGTATGTACTAACAATTCTGATTGTTCAAAACATATTGTGAGCATTATGGTTGTGTTATGCATATTCACACCAATATAAATCATCTCCAGGGGGTTGGGTGACAGCAACAGACCTGCCGGAGGTCCTCGGGAACCTGAGATGCAACCTGTGCAGAAACACACGGGGCCACTGCAGATACACCCCGCAGGTGGCGGAGCTCTCTTGGGGTTATGAGCTCGATAAGACCTTTCCTCATTCAGTCTACAGATACGACTACATTTTAGCAGCCGATGTGGTCTATCATCATGACTTCCTAGCAGAATTACTGGTCACCATGCGCCACTTCTGCCAGCCCGGAACAACCCTCATATGGGCCAACAAGACCCGCTTTGATTCTGATCTATTTTTTTTGGAGAACTTCAAAAAAACGTTCAACACCACCCTGCTGGCAGACAACGAAGAGGTTAAAATTTACTCTGCCACCGCAAGAGATGAAAGTGGACTAGCGACGTCAAAAGAGACCAAAGGGGTTGCGAGGAAAGGAGAGGGCCAAGATGAAGCGGTCAAGAAAGAGTCAAAGCGAGATATTATTGAAGGAAAGATTAAACTGACAGTAGAACAGATGCAAGAATATGAAAAGAAAAATGTGCAAATGAAACCAGGGTGTGCTGATATGGAAAATTTGGAGGATGAAAATGTGAACAATACAGAAGAAGAAGAGGAGGAAAACACAAACTTTGAAAGTGAGGACAGTGGAGATGAAGAGAACGACAGCTGCTCTGAGATGGATTCAACATTAGTAGAGCAGAAATCTGGTCAGTAACACATTCTGAAAATTAGACCACAGTCGCTTCTCTAATAAATTAAAAGTCTGATTTGGCCTTTTCTTTCAGAGAAAGGAAACACAGAGAATGAATATGTGAGATCATGGGCACCAACTATTTACTACACACCTGGGAAAGAAGTTTACAATTTTTTGGGACAGGAAATCACAATTCAGGAGTCGATCGATTCTTACGGTGCTACTATATGGCCAGCGGTGAGACACTTTCAGCTGCAGAAATAATGTGAGACAAATACACAGAGTATATCTACATTGAAATTAGTAACCAAAGAACTTCCTTTTGTGTGCTGCTGCATCCAAGGCAATTGGTGTCAGTATAAAGTCCAAGATAACAGGCATAGAATCGAGCAAAGCAGACACGGTGCACCTTTAAAATGTGATTTGTGTCCTTTCCATATAGGCACTTGCACTTTGCCGATTCTTAGAAACACCGCAGGGTCGCCAACAGATTGACTTACTCGACAAATCTGTACTTGAGCTTGGAGCTGGAACTGGCATACTTTCGGTTGTCATCACGCTGTTGGGTAAGTGTTGTGATGAGACTGAGGTGTTAATCTATTTGATTTTGTATCTTGCAAGATAATCACTGAAATTGCTCTACAGGTGCCAAACTAACAGCTACGGATTTACCCGAGATTCTGAGTAATCTGACATGCAACCTCAACAGGAACACGAGAGGCCGGCGGAGGCACGAGCCCCAGGTGGCAAAACTCTTCTGGGGTCACAAGCTGGACGAGACCTTCCCTAAATCCACACACCAGTATGATTATGTGTTTGCGACTGATGTGGTCTATCACCACGACTTCTTGGCCGAGCTGCTGGTCACCATGCGTCACTTCTGCCAGCCGGGAACTACTCTTGTCTGGGCGAACAAGGTCCGCTATGCCTCAGATCTGGGCTTCATTGACAACTTCCTCAGATATTTTGATATCACGCTGCTTGAAGAGTTGGATGATGTGAGGATTTATGTAGCAACCAGCAAAACACCAGAGAAGGAAGGTGACCAGGTTCAAGAGACGAGCGAGAAAGTGGAGGACAACTGTGACCTTGAGTCAAGCAAGCAGGATGCTGGAGAACCAAACACTACAAGCGAGACAAGAAACAATGCAGAGGAAGTGGAACAAGAGCAGGAATGTGACGATACTCAAAGCTTAGAAAACATCACAAAGGAGAAACAAGTAGAGGAAGAACTCCAGGATTCTGGAAGATCTGTGGAGGAAGAACTCCAGGATTATGAAAGATCTGTGGAGGAAGAGGAAGAACTCCAGGATTATGGAACAACTGTGGAGGAAGAGGAAGAAGGTAAGGCTTGCAAACTGTAAACTGTAATACCAAGGTGAACATGATTTCACCAAGTATATGTTGCTGGATCAACATTGTAGAATCTGGAACATTCCAGTCATCAGATTTGAAGGTCAGATTTACAATTTGTTAGGTTTACAAGTTATGGTTAGGTTTAAGGGTAGGGCTATGCTGTCGGACAGGAATATTGTTCCAGGATCAACAAAATGTGTCTTACTTGGCAAAATCACAGTGACCCTAATACCAATGTGCTTGTATGGAAACCTATTTAATTGGATACTCTTCTTTCCCTCAGCTGAACCTGACAAGACAGAACCAGCTGAACAGAGATCCTGGGCTCCCTCTGTCTACTACAGTCATGGCACGGAGATCTACTACTTTCTGGGTCATGAAATCAGGATTCAGGAATCCATAGACCATTATGGCAGCGTAGTATGGCCAGCGGTGAGCATGAAACATTCAGTACCATTAGGCCAACCAATCCAATAAAGAAGAAACTGTGTGTACTTAGTGCAAAGGTAAAATGCATGGAGTCTATGAACACTTGGTTTTGAATGTCATAGGCAGTGGCCCTTTGCCGATTCCTGGCCACCGCAACGGGCCGACAGCAGATCAATCTACTTGACAAATCAACCCTGGAGCTTGGAGCAGGAACAGGCCTCCTCTCGATAGTTGCCACACTTCTAGGTAAGTCTTGGGGAGTGTTCTACTTCGCTTTTAGATACCCACTTACAAATGTTCCCCAAAGTACTCAGCAGATTATTGCAGAAGTGAATAATCTGCTAAGATTTAACCACATAATACTCTATGTAGTTAATACTACCTCAGGCTGACTGTTTGTTAGACAGTAGGTAACTGTATTAAAATTTTGTGCAATGTTACATATTTTCTCTCACAGCCCAAGCATACCTATAGGCATACTGAATGACTTTTAATGGTGAGACTTTTGTAATCAGGCTCTCAAAAA
This sequence comes from Megalobrama amblycephala, assembly GCF_018812025.1. Lineage (NCBI taxonomy): Eukaryota > Metazoa > Chordata > Actinopteri > Cypriniformes > Xenocyprididae > Megalobrama > Megalobrama amblycephala. Next base: position 56,933,156 of record NC_063050.1, read on the forward strand.
TTATATAAAAATTTGGATTTAGATTCATCAGTTATCGGTATCCGCCAAAATGTTCATATCAGTGCCTCCCTAACGTAAACAATAAATCAGCTCCATAGGTGATTCCAAGTGATTAAGGCCTTAGGACATTCCAATTCAACCCACTCCACGGGTTCTGATAGTAGTAGGCGCTCATGTAACATAAGCTATGACGTAAATCCGAGTCAATGAGACAGAAGTTAGCAAGGGAAGTGAAGTATAAAAAAAGTGAAGTAGAACGCAGTCTTGATATCTGATGTAATCATCCCTGAGCTACTCTATACCAGGGGTGACCAATCCTGGGCCAACATCCTGCAGAGTTTAGATCCAATCTGGACATTTCTAGCAATCCTGAAAGACCTTGAATGGCTGGTTCAGGTGTGTTAAATTGGGATTGGAGCAAAACTCTGTAGTATAGTGGTCCTGTAGGAGCAGTATTGGACACTTCTGGTTTAGACAAAGCAAAACTAAATAATGCTTTGATTTGTAGGTGCTAAACTGACAGCCACAGATCTGCCAGAAATCCTTGGAAATCTGACGTACAACTTGAACCGGAACACCAGGTGGCAGCGAAGACATGAGCCTCAGGTTACAGCATTGGCATGGGGCCACAAACTGGAGGAGGTGTTTCCCCGCTCCACCCACCAATACGATTATGTGTTGGCAGCTGATGTGGTCTATCACCACGACTATCTCGCAGAGCTTCTCGAAACCATGCGTCACTTCTGTAGACCGGAGACAACTGTAATCTTTGCAAACAAGGTCCGGTATCAGTCCGACCTGGTATTTATAGAGAACTTTCAGAAAGCTTTTAACACCACATTACTGACAGAGCTGGATGAGGTGAGGATTTACTCGGGCACCATGAGAATCTGATGATAGGAGATGTGACTGATGTGAACTTTATGCACCGGCTTTCCAAACTACACTGCTGGCAGAGGTAGAGGAGGTGAAGGTCTGTATGGCTGGGGCTCATGGACAGCTTTTTTTTTTTTAATGAACCAATGCCGTGTTCACATTGCAGGCAATTCCCATTTGTTTTAGAAACAATCTTTAGGACTGAAACCTTCTACAACAATGGTTTGACAGTGTGATAACTGGACTGGCCAACTCACCAAATCTTCAGATACCTATTATATAACATGTTGCGATTGACACGATCCTTTGAATCAGAAATTTTATTCAGATTTCAAACCACATAATGGCTGACCAAATAAGATTTTTTTTTTTTTTTTTTTTTACATTTACAAATTACAAATCAACTTATTTACCTGTGGTTTTGAAATGATATTTCAAAACATTTATTTAATGTTTTTGCCGTTTTACACTTCTGCATATGTATATGTGCTTTCAAGTGGTATCCATTCCGGTATGAACAGTCAGATTGGAATTCACATTGTTTTGTCATCTTTCAGCTCAACAGATTTGATTCGGACTGATTGAAAATAAAACAGTATGAACAGTAATTCCTCCAGATGGGATTTGAAAAACAAATCTGGATTGTCTGCATTGTAAATAAAGCCGTGCTGATGTTAAAATAAATATAGCTGCTTAAGGAAAACAAGTTTGCACGTATTAGCACAAAATTATTAAATAAAAACAGACCCTGTAAAATACTAAGAAAATGTCTTACCGTGCCTTGATGGAGAATCTTGTGCTTAAGAAATCAAAAGGTTAATTTCATATGAAATGCATTTCTTGATGAAAATGATGAATTAGGAATCGTATACCCTTTCTAAGCAGATGTTTTCAGTACTATGGAGAGATTGGAGTATATATGTGACCCTGGACCACAAAACCAGTCATAAGGGTCAATTTTTTGAAAATGAGATTTATAACTCAGCTGAATAAATATGCTTCCCATTGATGTATGGTTTGTTAGGACAGGACAATATTTGACTGAGATCCAACTTTTTGAGGGTGCAAAAAATCTAAATATTGAGAAAATTGCCTTTGAAGTTGTCCAAATTAAGTCCTTAGCAATGCATATTACATACAAAAATTATTTTGTGATATATTTACGGTAGGAAATTTACAAAATATCTTCATGGAACATGATCTTTACTTAACATCCTAATGATTTTTGGCATAAAAGAAAAATTGATCATTTTGTTCCTTACAATGCATTGTTGGCTATTGCCACAAATATACCGGCGTGACTTATGACTGGTTTTGTGGTCCAGGGTCACATATGCCCTATATAATCAGATTTTGTTTAAATGAATAAAATAAAGACAGGCTATTAAGTGACTCGGGCAGACACGATTTTGAGGTGGGATTATTTTTGTGTTGGTTGGGTGTTTATTTCATTTTGCTTTATTCTTATATTCATATAGGGAATGTATAAGATTTAACCATGTCAAAGGTATAAAAATAGATTCTTTGGTTTCAAGTCACATGATACTTTAATGCATTCAATATCGTTTTTGAGATTATTAACTGTTTTACATTGATAATTTTTGTATTTCCCTATAAAGATTGTTTGTGTTCCCTTTATTGGATAAATAAACAAAAATAATGTCAAAAAAATAAAATAATGCACATAACCATATATATTCATGATATCCCAAATGGGGATAGAAAACTATACATGTCCATCTAAAAAGGTATATATTCTAATAAAATGCAACTCTACTGTTGTCCATAACATTCAACATGAAAAACTGTCACAAAAATGAGCAATATGTTGTCAGTTCCAGATAATTTTATTCAGAATCTTCATCAAATACACTGTTCAGCACATTTACCGTCTTAACAAAATAACCGGCTGTTACTTCTGAAACGTCTCACGAGGAGTAATGGATATAAAATAACACCTACCTACTCTATGCATGAATTAAAATGACTTTAAAATATTGGCATTACCTAGTATTCATTTATACTTTATAAATACAAGACATCCATAAATATATCTGAAGATATTCAAGGGTTTTTGATACAGAATAATGTGATATTTCCTGAAGAAACGCAGAGGTGGACGGGGGTTGAAGATTGCGAATATTTAAGGCCATTTTTAAGAACCTGTCGTTGGAAACGCCTCGAGCCCTGAACAAACAACGCAAACAGGCATGATAATAAGAGAAAAAGAAAGAAGTGAAAGCAGGATGTGACATGTCTGGAGGTACTGGATCCTTTGACACGATGTACTAGAGAAAAACTGTAGCATGAATTGCTGGCTTCGTTTCTTTTGAAAGTTCCTCACCTTTCAAAACGGTGAGTTTAATCCGTTTTCAATGTCTAAACCCTGAATGAAGTTCAAGACACAAGATGAGCGAACATGTTTGAACATGTGACAATCTCATGACAAAAAGTGTTCGAGTCCAGGAAAACTGAAGATGGACGACTTTCAATCACACAAAATCTTCAGAACGGCACATAATCGAAAGTCAAGAACGTAAAATGACCCTTGTGTCTTTATAAAACATGCATACATTTGACATACATCAGGGGTCAATCACAAAAAACAAACAAATCTCACCCCCAAAATTTAAAAAAGAAAGCAAGAAAAGAAATAAGATTATATATTCTTTTGATTCTGGAGTGAAATACGGACACTTCACCCTCAGAACTCAACCGGACGTCCATCATATTGCCTTATATAAAATGTCCACCGAGCAAACGCCCAGTAATCACATTTCAAATAACAGAATCGGGTTATTGTACGACGAACGCCGGAGCGAAACGCACAGATATGACAGGAACTGTGGGTTCAGTGCGGTGATGTGCAGAGATCCTCACGCAGGAAGGCATTGTGGGATCCGTGTGATATGAGGTGTTTGGTTTCTGATGGTTTCCAGAAGGCATTAAAAGTCTCCTCAGTTAAAAACTGCATGAGCGAGTGTGTTAGAAGGGCGTGAAGTCAGACGGGAACATGATGGGCAGCCAGTTCTCCGTGTAGGACACGCAGTGAATCCAGCCGAGAGATCGCAGCAGCTGCAGGAGACGGACACATCCATCACTCGTCTGATTTCACACAGGAAACATCTCATTTATTGGAGACGGTCTCTTACCTGTATGCAGTTCCTCCAGTTCTCTTTGATGGGTTTGTCCTCGACGATCTTAGTGGCGTACTTCAAGGCCCTCGCGTACATTTTGTTTGCCAGCGCGTGTTTGTAGGAAAACGTTAAAACCTGCGGAGAGGGAATGGGCGTGTCAAATTAAATCTAGCAGATATTAAATCACTGTTAAACTCCTGAGCAGCGCACCTTAGAGTCGGTGAGCTCCGCCCACTTCTGCACCTCCCAGAAGGTGTCCGTCAAAGCTTTGGCCACGCCCTGCGGCTCGTCGTCAGAGCTGCCCACCTCACCGGCGCTGGCACCGTCCTGTGCCGCCGGCTGCATCAGCTGATCCGCCAGAGCGCAGCCCTTCCTGCACAGAGCGTCCAGCAGAGACGACTTCTGCTTCTCCATGTCACTGCAGAACACATGACACAACAGGAGATGACATCAGCTACACATCATCCTGCTCTGTTTGAGGTTTACAGCTTTTCTCCGCACTTATAAAACTGTAAACAACTGAACTTTAAAGTTTCCCTGCAGTTTTTCACCAAAATAAAAGCTTGATGGTTTAATTATTGAGAAGAATTTAAGACATTAATAGTGGTATTGAAATTTTACTTTTGTCTTGTAAATTAAAACGCTAAAATATCATCATAATTATCAAATATTCATTTTATTTACTTAACAGTACAAAGTCTTAATTTTTTAAAACATTGTTTAAATTAATATAATAATAAAAGCAATGATAATAATCATTATTACTATTAATACTACTATTATTATTATATTATTATTCAATTTTTACTTAAGTTTAATGGTGATATATTGCCATCTATCTTTTTTTAAATATTGTTTAATAATAATAATAATAATAATAATAATAATAAGAAGAAGAAGAAGAAGAAGAATGTTTATAAATATAGTTTTTTATTTAACAGTTCAATGGTAATATATTGCTGTTTCATTTTTAACATTGTTTAATATAATAATAATATTTTATTAAATATTATTTTTTTTAATTAATTTGTACTTAATTCAATGGTAATATATTGCTGCCTTAATTTATAAAACATTGTTATAATAGTAATAATAAATAATTATAAAAATAAATATAAAAATAATTATTTATTTATTTAATTATTTTTTACTTAATTCAGTGTTAATATATTTCTGTCCTAATTTTTAAAATGTTGTTTAATATAATAATAATATTTTTTTTACTTAATTCAATGGTAATACATTGCTGTCTTAATTTTTAAAACATTTAATAATAATAATAATAATAATAATAATAATAATAATTAAATATTAATTATATAATTTAATGATAATATATTTGTCTTAACTTGTAAAACATTGTTTAATATAATAATTTTTTATTTTTATTATTAATCAATTAATTTAATAAAATAATTCATAATTTAATGATAATAATGAATATTATTTTAATTAATTCAGTGGTAAAACATTGTTCAATATAATAATAATAATAATAATAATAATAATAACATTAATTTTACTTAATTAAAACATTGTTTAATATAATAATATTTTTTATTAAATTTTATTTTAATGGTAATATATTGCGGTCTTAATTTTTAAAACAGTTTAATATAATAATGATAATAATTTTATTAAATATTAATTACATAATTTAATGATAATATTTTTTGTCTTAACTTTTAAAACATTGTTTAATATAATGATATTTTTTATTAAATATTAATTTAATTCAATGGTAAAACATTGTTCAATAATAATAATAATAATAATAATAATAATAATAATTTTTACTTAATTCAAATAGTAATATATTGCTGTCTTAATTTTTAAAACAATGTTTAATATAATATTTTTTATCAAATATTAATTTTTAATTCAAATTCAATGGCAATACATTGTTGTCTTAATTTAAAAAAAAAAAACCTTAATAAAATAATAGCTTTATTAAATATACATTTTTTATTTTTTACAATTCAATGGTAATATACTGCCGTCTTAACTGTTAAAATTTTGTTTAAATTAATAATAATAATAATAAATAGCTCAAATTGCAATCACAGTATGTGACAAAATAATTGTAATTTGACTTGGTGAAGTCACAAGCATGTATTTGCACACATCTCCATCCCAGAATGCAGTGCTGTACACATGAGCGGCAGCTCTGCACCTCTTGATGGTGGCGGCGTCCGGCCGCGGGTCCGTCTTCATGGTGAGGTAAACGGCCAGTGCCGTCTGGTCGATGTGTGACATCACCGTATCCGCCGCAGCCGCGATCTCTCCCAGCCGCTTCAGACGCTCCTGCAGGAAGACAGAGGGAGTCGGTCACGTGTTTGCGCGAGCGACGACCGAACGTGCCGCGTGTCTGACCCGTACCTTCTCCGAGTCCAGCTGATGGAGTCTCTGGACGTGCAGCGGCAGGTGTGTGGGAAACGTCTCCTTCAGCTCCTCGTACAGCGAGCTGCTGTCCAACCTGACCACAGCAGCGTGAACTGATTACAGTCATGTGACAACAGATGACAACACTGAGTTAACAACGACTGAAGACTGACTTGGTCATCCACTGGATCTTCAGGTCTCGCAGCGCCTCGCTGAACTCCTCCTTCACGTCTTTCTCCTTCTCCGCTTCCTTCTCCTTCTCTTTGCCGTTCTTGGTTTTGTTGGGAGCAGGAACCAGGTGGTAAAAGATCGGCACGATGTCCTGCGTGAGAGAGACAGCGAAGATGTGACGGCTGAATCACATTACCCACAAACCCTCAAACCCGTCTGTTCACATCTGTACAGCCAGACTCATCGTGTCATGTGTGAATTTAGACACCAACAACTAATGACTGATGTGAGAAACGATGGAGGAATAATGGGAGGACGAGTTTATCATTTACATGTGAGAGCGATGAAGACGTGCCACTGTAGGGTTATATATTACGGTCTTTAATTGTGTTTAAATTAATAATAATTGTATTAAATATTCATGTTTTACTTGATTCAATGGTAATATATTGCCGTCTTTTTTTTTGTTTATTTGTTTAATTCATTTTACTTAATTCTTAATATTTTTATTAAATAATTTTTTTTAACTTAACAATTCAATGGTAATATATTGCTGTCTTAATTGTAGAATTGTTTACATTTCACATTAATAATAATAATAGTATTAAACATTACTGTTTTACATAATTCAATGGTAATGTATTGCTGCCTTAATTTTGCTGTCTTAACATTGTTTCTTATAATAATAATAATAATAATAATATAATAATAATAATAATAATAATAATAATAATAATAATAATAATAATAATAATAATAATAATAATAATTATAACAACAACAACAACAACAACATTTATTTATTTTATTATTTTTTTTTTACTTAAATCAACAGTAATATGTTGCCGTCTTAATTTTTAAAACATTGTTTTATATAATAATAATATATTACTGTCTTAAATTGTAAAATTGTTTTTAAATTAATAATAATGAAAATTTTATTAAATATTCATGTTTTACATAATTCAATGGTAATATATTGCTGTATTAATTGTACAATTGTTTAAATTTAATAATAATAATAATAATAATAATAATAAACATTACTGTTTTACATAACTCAATGGTAATATATTGCTGCCTTAATTTTGCTGTCTTAATTAACATTGTTTCTTATAATAATAACAATATTATTTTTATTTTATTTTTACTTAAATCAATGGTAATATGTTGCCGTCTTAATTTTTAAAACATTGTTTTATATAATAATTATTTTATTAAATAATAATGTTTTATCCTATAATGGTATTATATTGCTGTCTTAATTTCTAAAACATTGTTTAGAAAAAAAATAATAAAATATTTCTTTATTAAATATTTTTTACTTAGTGCAATGGTAATATATTACCGTCTTAATTTTTTAAAAAACTGTTTAATAAATAATAATAAATTATATTTTATTAAATATTAAATTTTTACTTAATTCAATGGTAATATATTGCTGTCTTAATTTTTAAAACATTGTTTAATATAATAACAACAACAATTATTATTATTACTACTACTATATGAAAAAGTAAATGTGATTATTTCTTTCAAGTTTAAAATTAAATAAAAAATAATTAAATACTTAAATTAGACACCACAGAACAGAGTAAAAACTAATATATATTCCCTAGATTTTTTATTAAGATGATTCTTTTGTATTACAAGTTAGTTAAGTGTTGTTTAAATATGCAAATGATGCATTATCTAATTAAATATGCACCAATTTGCATTAGATGAAGCCAGGTTCAAAACACTTGTTTGATTTTGTTGACATACTAAATTTAAAGGTTTTTGGATTTAAATAAGAAAATAACTGATTTTCACCATGTTTTTAGCAGTAAAATGTTGCATAAATCAGCTGAATGATGTATAAACAACCCTTCAGAATACAGATATGAATAAAACTGTGAAGTTTGGAGTGTGTAAAGATGAGATTTATGACTCAAACTCACAGTAAAAGTGCACTAAAATAAACTCTTAAATGTGTGTTTTGGATGTTTTCTCACTAGTCTGAATGTTACTGAAGCCAAAACTGAGCAGTGCATGACAGAGTCTTGTCTTAAATAATTGCACAGGGTGTCATTTAATGCATTATAATACATTAACATGATTAATCGAGTAACAAAACATCCTGCTGTTGTATTTCCAGCAGAAACAACCTGAGATATAAGATATTGGTCATACTGTCCAGCACTAGTGTGTGTGTGAATATGCCATTTAAAGGGACAGTTCACCTGAAACAGAAGTTAAGTCATCATTTAAACTGATGCTCTAATGCCGTACGCCCTTCTTTCTTTTTCAGACCACAAACTATTCGCTATTCACCGCCATTATACAGACGAGCGTGAGCGGAACATTTTATTAATCATCTCCTTTTGTGGTCCGAAGAAGAACGGCATCAGATCAACAGCAGGTTGACAATTTAGGTTGCACTGTCCCTTTAAATGGATCATTTAATTGAGCCCCTGCAGTATTATGATGTTACAAGGTTCTTTTGGATCTCTACCCGTCCAGTACCTTTTTAAATTTTCCTTGTCGTTTGGCTGATGCTTGTCCCTGCTGGTCAGAATAACACACATCAGAGAGAGAACACACACACACACACACACACACACACACACGCTCTCTGTCCTCTCTATCCTCTGCTCTCTACTCCTTCACATCATCGTGATTCACTGTAAGTGCAGCAGTACAGGACGATCATATACAGGACAGTGAGACCAAACCCCACAGACGAGCCCTTCAACTCAGAAACAGACAGACAGACGCGCTTCATCACTGACACGGTGCTGGATAAACGTAGGCCAAATGCACAGAAACAGCTTTCCTGTATCATACAGTATTTGAGGAAGCAGCACCATGACAGTGGAAAAGCAACACATGTGAAAGACATGCTCTTGTTTCCTGTTACTGCACTCGAAACAAGATTTACACAGAGTCAGTGTGAAGCACAACCGCCACCAGCTGATGAGACACAAATCAAGTAATGATCAAATATTGCAGTAAGGGTGTGCGATACGAATCATCTTCTGTATGATAATGACAAAATTGCTGTTTTAATGATGAATGTCACTCATGTCGATGCAAAAAACACATAGAATGACTCTAAAAAACGATATGTTTGTCTTATACTTCTATACGAGTATTTTTCCCAAATATCAGCACTATTGCAAATGTGATATTGATTATATATACACAGTTCAAGAGTTACATTTTAGATAATATTGTCAGTATTTTTGCTCTATTTCACCGCTTTAAACAAGAGATGTGCGTCGCTGAGCAACACAGCAGTGTTTCTTTCCTGAATGATTCAATGATTCAATGATCCATTCATAAAGAATCACTTGCTCCCTTCCTGAATGAATGGGTTGAATGAATGATTCAATGAGTCACTCATTAAGACTTGCCGCCACCTACTGGCTGTTTCAGTTTTACATTGTCCCCTGGTTTCAAAGACCACACTTAAGTCTAGTCCCAGATTAAAATAAAGTTTAAAATGAAATAAAAAATAATTAAATTGTTAAATTAAGGCAAGACACCACAGGTGAACAGAGGAAAAACTAATATATATATTCCATAGTTGATTAATCACAGTTCATTAAGACGATTCTTTTGTATTACAAGTAAGTTAAGTGTTGTTTAAATATGCAAATGATGCATTATCTATTTAAATATGCACCAATTTGCATTAGATGAAGAAGGGTTCAAAACACTTGATTTTGTTGACATACTAAATTTAAAGGTTTTTGGATTTAAATAAGAAAATAACTGATTTTCACCCTGTTTTTAGGAGTAAAATGTTGCATAAATCAGGTGAATGATGTATAAACAACCCTTCAGATGATTCAATGATCCATTCATAAAGAATCACTTGCTCCCTTCCTGAATGAATGGGTTGAATGAATGATTCAATGAGTCACTCATTAAGACTTGCCGCCACCTACTGGCTGTTTTAGTTTTACACTGTCCCCTGGTTTCAAAGACCACACTTAAGTCTAGTCCCAGATTAAAATGCATGTTTGAGGCATATCTTAAAATACATCAGTGCTATTATTTTGTCTCAAGACACACACCAGTAATGTTTTTGTTTCTAAGGCACATTTATAAAAACTAATTAAATGTCCTAATTGAACTAAGGCTTAATCTAAACACTATCTGTGAAACCCGGCCTTAAAATATTTGATCATAAAGATCATAAATTTGAAATATAAATTCTGCTCCAGATGCAGCTTTTGTGCCATTTTTGCAGTGCAAAAATAGATTTTGTTTTCTATTTTACTGGTAAAAGTGTCTTATTTCCAACTGAATTTGAATAAATGTATGAATTTGACATAAAATATTATTAATGCATCTAATAAAAGATATGAAGAGCTGCTCTTATAAAAAATGTTTAATAAGTTAATAAATTGAGTAACATGTAGACAAAAATATTATCTGATCTGAAACAACAGCGTTTTTTGCATCTCAGAGAAACACACAGCAGTGCTTCGTTACTGAACAAATCAGTTAAATGAATGATTCAATGATTGAATGATTCAGCAGTTTGAATGAATCATTTAAATGAATGACTCACTCACTCATTAATTGATTAGTTCAGTTCAGAATGAAAATTTCCTGATAATTTACTCTCCTCCATGTCATCCAAGATGTTCATGTCTTTCTTTCTTCAGTCAAAAAGAAATTTAGGAAAACATTCCAGGATTTTTCTCCATATAGTGGACTTCACTGGGGTTCAACGGGTTGAAGGTCCAAATGTCAGTTTCAGTGCAGCTTCAAAGAGCTCTACATGATCCCAGACGAGGAATAAGAGTCTTATCCTTATATATAAATGGCTTAAAAAAAGTTTATATTCTTTTTAACCACAAATGCTCATCTTGCACTGCTCTGTGATGCGCCACGCATGACGTAATCATGTTGGAAAGGTGGTTTCTCTAGATAAGACTCTTATTTTCTCGTCTGGGATCATGTAGAGCTCTTTGAAGCTGCACTGAAACTGACATTTGGACCTTCAACCCGTTGAACCCCAGTGAAGTCCACTATATGGAGAAAAATCCTGGAACGTTTTCCTCAAAAACCTTCATTTCTTTTCCACTGAAGAAAGAAAGACATGAACATCTTGGATGACATGGAGGAGAGTAAATTATCACAAAATTTTAATTCTGAACTGAACTAATCAACCTACTGGCAGCTTTAGTATCATATTTAAAGAATTAATTAAGTATAAAGCTGCTTTGAAACAACATGTATTGTGAAAAGTGCCATCTATACAAATAAACTTGGAGTGATTTAACAACAAATTTAGGATCTGTCAGTATCGCACACCCCTACATGAGAAGAGAGAAAGACACAGACGGGCTGATGGGAGCGAAGCGGCAGCATGCAGATCTACAGACGAGCTGAAAGAACATCGTGTTTGAAGAAACTGCCGACTCACTGCTTTTTTGCCGAACTCACTCTTGGGCAGAACCAGAGAGCCGGTGATGTATCCGCCCGGACCGGCACCTTTAGGGATCCTGAAACACAAAGACAAACATCTGCATCCTCTGAAGGCTCAAAGTCGACAGCAGCGGCTGACGGACACTCACTTGTCATCAGGCAGAGCGGTGATATAGAAGGGCTGCGAGGCGCCGGGGCTCAGCGTGACGGAGTTGGCCTTCTTCTTGGCCAGCATGGCGGCGCGGTGCGTCTCGTAGACGTCCAGCGAGAGGGTGTTGGAGAGACGGTGCGAGACGACGAACGGCAGGTCCTTCAGACGCTCCAGCTCGCTCTGCTGCTCGTGACGCACCTGCAGACGCACCGTGTAGTCGCCCTTCTCCAGCTTCAGAGAGTACTGCGGGAGAGAAACATCATCTCAGAACCATGACACGATACTGCGCTAAAGATATCACCTGCCGACATTTTTACCTGGTGTGGGTAGGCGTCTCCGGAACCCATGAGCCTCTTGTTCTGGTCGAACAGGAGCCAGAGCTGACTGTCAAACTCAGACTCGTATAACAACTCACACAGCAGCGGACAGCTGGGCGTCACCTCGCCACTCTTGGGCTGAAAAATCAAGATGAATAACTCAATAAGAGTCAATCATACTGACTGAAGACGACAACATGAATGTGTAAAAACCCACCTGATGGAAATTATACGTGAGGACGATCTCATAGAGCTGTCTGTTGTTGGGTAACACATCTCTGACGCCGAGGGGTTTGATTTTAGCGCTCACAGGCCTGTAGAAGAGAAACATCATGCATATTTCATGAAGACATATAAAGTATTAAAACGCTCCCTAAAGGAAGGCTTCAGCTCATTTATAAGAGTGTTTATGATCTAAAACACGTTATAATCCCACTTTAACTATTTATGGGCATCAGTGAACATCATTCTGACAGCATGCTTGAGTATGTACACTGATGCACACTAGATCAGGATAGTGAGGTGCTTTAAAAGCAAGCTTAGGAAGTCAATGAACATTTATATGAAATGTATTTAAACCAACAATACTGCAGTTTATCATAATTATGTTAAATTCATAATCTTAAAGCAGCATATCTTCTCTGATAAAGAGGGCGGGGCAACCTGTCACTCACATGAGATCCACCAATAGCAAACCACAACCATCCAATCAATTCCCCACGGACCAAAACAAGCTCCGCCCTACATTTGTTCTTGTTTGTGAAGCGTTTCACTTGGATATATGACACAATAGAGAAGAAAAGACCAGCGCAACTTCCCTTTCATGATGACTTTGATGAGCAGATGAGTGAAACTGAAGCGTTTCTGCATATTATTCAGTGAATATCTTAGTTGTGTATGGTTACCTGAGGGGCTGAACCCAATTCTTCAACGTGATTGTTGGAGAAACATCTTCATATCTCAATGGAGACCAGACCTCAAAACTAGAAATCCCTTCAGAGGCGTGCTAGACATACAGGAACACACAAAACAAGAGCCCTTAATGAACCACACATCCGACACGTGGTGCTAAATCTACCGTTCAAAAGTCTCTTCTGCTCACCAAGGCTGCATTTAATTGATCAAAAATACAGTAAAAATAGTGAAATATTATTAAAATGTAAATCAGCTGTTTTGTATGTGAATATATAGTAAAGTGTAATTTATATCCTGTGATCAATGCTGAATTTTCATTATCTTCAGTGTCACATGATCCTTCAGAAATCATTCTAATATGATGATTTGCTGCTCAAGAAACATTTATGATTATTATCAATGTTCATATTTTTGCAAAAACTGTGATACATGTTATATTTCAGTATTCTTTTATGAATAAAACGTTCAAAAGAACAGCATTTATTTGAATTAGAAATCTTTATAACATCATAAATGATCGATTTAATGCATCCTTGATGAATAAAAGTATTAACAGGAAGGTGCTATTAAATACTAAAGCCTGAAGCGACTCACAATATGAATAGGCGAGGGTGATGTCACCAGCCCGTGGAAGGAAATGACATAATCAATGGTGACGTCACCGAGACTTGCCCACCAGCGAGCGACACAGAGTTCCAGAGTCCGTCCTGGCTGAGAAAGACACACACAGAGATGAACATGTGACCTGAGGCAAAACAAATATTACTCACATATTAGACAAACAGTCTATGTATTGCATACCAGCACAGGAAACGCCTCCAGTGAGCGAGCCTTTCTCCAGCAGAGACGAGAACTTGTAGAACTCATTGGCTCGATACGCCCGCTGCTTCACCAGATGAACCGCATGCAGGACGAACTTCGACGACACGTCTCCAGAGTGAGACGTCAATGAGATCTCTGAAAGAACAATCACAGTTGCATTGATGCATCATTCGTTCACACTTCAGCCAGATAGTTCACTAAAAACAAAACCACTTTAGACAACACTCACACTCACTCACACATTACCTGCCCATGATGCTCCGTGAGGGACGCTAATGAAATGCCGTCGTATCTGTCCTGGTCTGAAGTGGACGTCTGTGAACGTGACCTCCTGACTGCGACCATCAGCTACTCTATAAGACACAAACACACGTCAGAAACGCACCATCACAAACGCAGGCGGCACAGAGAAGCTGGACTCACTTGGCAGGGATTATAACCGTTATAGGCACTCTGAAGAGAGGACCAGCGCCGAGAGCCGACGTGTCGAATCCACACACCTGCAAAACACCATCGTTACGACACATTACACTTCAGGACATTGAAATGCAGCGTGAAGACGGTGGGAATGAGCTGCCGTACCTCAGTGTAGTGCAGCCCCTCTCGCAGGCCCTGCGGGTCAATGCGGACGTTGAGGTGGCGGCACTGATTCATGAGCTCCAGGTGCGACGGACAGTGAACCCAGGTGGCGTTGCAGACGAGAGCCAGATGCAGCTGCAGAGAGATACGGGCCGAGTTCTCTGTGGAGGAAACATCGCACAATCCGTCACACATGGGTACAAACTCACATGTGATTGATTGTAGGCCTCATTGATCTGAGGTCAATCAGATCCAAAAATAAATATAGCTGCAGGCAGCAATTAAGGGGTCAAGCACAAAGAAGGCACGATAAGCCATCATGACCGGGAACATCAGATGAGCAATTAAAAGACATGTTAAGATAATTTTAGACTGAAAAATTCATAAAAATCATAAAAATAGTCACTTGTAATGTGATTTTATGGTTTATTGCTTTCTGACCAATAGGTGGTGCTGTTCATGAAATTCATGTTGTGACAATGACACATGCCAAGTTTGGTGTCAATATGCCAAAGCATTGCAGGGATACAGCCTCAAACGGTCTAAGAGGAGTTTGAAAAAGTAGGTTTTAAAAGAAATTCAAAATGGCAGACAGGAAGTTCGGCCAACTATGGCAAAATTGGTATCTATGCTCTCGACATGACCCAAAGAATCTATCAAGATTCATTACAATAGGCTAATGTAATCAGTTATTAGCATTTTTGGAAATTTCGATGACACATAACGATTTCGTTTGTAAAATATACCATTTGGCCGATGCCCAAAATGGCCGATATGGGAAAACTGGGTGTGATTCAACTCGGCATGCTGCACCAAATCTAAAAGGACCAGTTTTGTGATTTTTGGCCAAACCGTTCAGAAATCTTTGTTCTTGGCATGATAATCTATCAAGACTAGTTTCATTACAATAGGCTGATTTAATCAAAAGTTCATTAGCATTTTTGGAAATATTCATTATAACTTTTGACCACAAGGCGGCACGGTCTTCAAAACTTTTTTCCCCTTCAGGGCATGGAAGACACATACCGAAGTTTCAAAATGATACACCAATGCATTCATAAAATATATGATTTTACAACAAAATTCAAAATGGCCGATATGGGAAAATTGGGTTTCGTTCAGCTATTTTCATACCTCCTGACCACTAGGTGGCACTGCGCCAAAACTCTGCAGGTACCCTCAGGTCATGGTTGTCATAACACACTCCAAGTTTGGTCAGAATATGCTAAAGCATTGTGGCGTTCACTTTTTGCTTTTTGCAGAATTCTTTCGCGCGGCTTGACAAATTAACTTCAATTCCATAACTTTTTGTCGGCGTGTTCTGAAGATGATCCAATTAAATTTTTGTGAAAATCGGAGCAACAAACCACGGAATCAGAGGAAAGATGTATTTTGTTTCTAGCCATTATGGGTCAAAAGAAAGGTTACTAGCATAAACAAGAGTGCAAATTTGGACAGTTGGTGGCGCTAGAGGGATTGAGACACCAAATTTGCTATAGTGACAGTTCAGACTGTCCTCTATCTGTGTGCCAAATTTCACAACTTTCCCGCAAGCGGTTCTATGAGTTGCTATAAACTCAGAAGAAGAAGAACACTATAAGCGGGTCATTTTTGACCCGGAACACCAAATTAGGTATTTTCAGCACAGGGTTAAGTTCAAACTCTGAGTGAGCTCTAACACATCCAGTTCCTGAATGAAGTGTAGTCTGTACCTGAGTTCTCAGGAAACACAGGCTCAATGCCGACGCTGTGATCAGACGGGCCGGTGACGTGGGTCGGGTCCCTGAGGTAGATGCCTCGCTGCGATCCTACGGTCACGGTGAAGCCGAGGCTACTGGTGGGCAGCGACGCGTGCTGCATGAGGTAGTCGAACGCCCGCTCCACCTGCGAAACACATAAACACAGTCATGATTCATGAAGACGAGCATGAGCCGGGCGTCACTGCTCTGCGTCAGTACCTGAATGATGCCGTGGCCCTGCGCAAACACTTCTATGTCCTCCACCTTAAGAGCCGTGTTCTCCAGAGCCCGACGGACCGCTGGCACCGTGGGACGCATGCCGTTCTGCTTCAAACCTGCCAAAAACACACACAAGTACCTCAGTGTTCACAGTATAAATGTATGAGCCAAGGCTGTGCGATATGCATCGTATGATAATATTATTAAATATTGATTATATAAAACAGTTTAATAAACAATAAGCTAACATTTTGAGTTACATTTTAAACAAAACAATTTTTTTTATTTTGGCAATGAACATTTCCAACAAACTTTTCTGCATCTTAGAGCAACACACAACGGTGCTTCATTACTAAATGCATCCGCCTATAAAATGAATCAGTTCAAAGAATGATTCAATGACTGAATGAATCTGCCTATAAAATGAATCAGTTCAATGAATGATTCAATGACTGAATGAATCTGCCTATAAAATGAATCAGTTCAATGAATGATTCAATGACTCAATGAATCCGCCTTTTAAACAAATCAGTTCAATGAATGATTCAATGACTAAATAAATCCGGCTTTTAAACAAATCAGTTAAATGAATGATTCAATGACTGAATGAATCCGTCTTTAAAACGAATCAGTTCAATGAATGATTCAATGACTGAATGAATCCGGCTTTAAAACGAATCAGTTCAATGAATGATTCAATGACTGAATGAATCCGGCTATTAAACAAATCAGTTCAATGAATGATTCAATGACTGAATGAATCCGTTTTTAAAACGAGTCAGTTCAATGAATGATTCAATCTGAATGAATCCGGTTAAAACGAACCAGTTTAATGAATGATTCAATGACTGAATGAATCCGTTTTTAAAACGAGTCAGTTCAATGAATGATTCAATGACTGAATGAATCCGGCTTTAAAACGAATCAGTTTAATGAATGATTCAATGACTGAATGAATCCGTTTTTAAAACGAGTCAGTTCAATGAATGATTCAATGACTGAATGAATCCGGCTTTTAATCAAATCAGTTCAATGAATGATTCAATGACTGAATGAATCTGCCTTTTAAACAAATCAGTTAAATGAATGATTCAATGACTGAATGAATCTGCCTATAAAATGAATCAGTTCAATGAATGATTCAATGACTGAATGAATCCGCCTATAAAATGAATCAGTTCAATGAATGATTCAATGACTCAATGAATCCGCCTTTTAAACAAATCATTTCAATGAATGATTCAATGACTAAATAAATCCGGCTTTTAAACAAATCAGTTCAATGAATGATTCAATGACTGAATGAACCCGTCTTTAAAACGAATCAGTTCAATGAATGATTCAATGACTGAATGAATCCGGCTTTAAAACGAATCAGTTTAATGAATGATTCAATGACTGAATGAATCCGTTTTTAAAACGAATCAGTTAAATGAATGATTCAATGACTGAATGAATCCGGCTTTTAAACAAATCAGTTCAATGAATGATTCAATGACTGAATGAATCTGCCTTTAAAACGAATCAGTTAAATGAATGATTCAATGACTGAATGAATCCGGCTTTTAAACAAATCAGTTCAATGAATGATTCAATGACTGAATGAATCTGCCTTTTAAACAAATCAGTTCAATGAATGATTCAATGACTGAATGAATCCGCCTATAAAACGAATCAGTTCAATGAATGATTCAATGACTGAATGAATCCGGCTTTTAAACAAATCAGTTCAATGAATGATTCAATGACTCATTAGTTTCATATTAAAAGCATTTAAATTTTTTAAAATCATTTCATAATTAAATATTGAAAAAAATCTCTATTGTCTAATTATCGTTACTGACAAAATCCCAGAAAAATTTTTGTCAGCATGAAAATTCCAGTTGAGCGCACATCTCCAAACGGACGGTGTCAGTACCTGAGAGCACGAGCGCGATTCCTCCACAGGCGTTCGGCGAGGACATGGAGGTGCCGTTCATCAGCTGCGTGCCGCGGAGCGTCCAGTTGGGAACGGAGGCGATGGCTCCGCCGGGAGCGCTGATGCTGACACCCAGAGCTCCGTCCGTGCTGGGCCCGCGGGACGACCACGTGTACTGGTTCGGAGGAAGCTTCTCTCTCAGCGAGTATTCGGCCACCATCATGTCAGGGGTGACGTAAGCGCCCACACCTGCACGTCAGGATCAACAGGTCAGTGTTTTCTGATTGGATGATCATATTATTATCCACTATCATTTTATTCTAGGTCAATACCGATCACGCTGCTGGTCGTTCCTCCGGGGCAGCCCACGGTGGACAGACACGGGCCGTTATTCCCAGCGCTCGACACAAACAAAACATTATACTTCTGTACAGCCTCCGTGATGACCTCACAGATTCTCCTGAAGAACAAGCAGAGTCACGTTAACAGCGTCATGTTTCTGAACACAAGATGGCGTCCTGAGGGACAAAAACTAGTGTGTAGTTTTGCACGTCTAATCAGAAGCTCACCCTGAGTTCGGCCAGTGTGTCGCCTCACCGTAACTGTAGTTCACAAGATCACACTTATAGTTCACGACTTCAATCATCTGCAAAAAACAACACAAACTTCGTTTCAGTGTGTTTGAATCAGCTGGTGTTTTTGCAAGTTTTAGTAAAGGTATTAAGTCTGTAACACTCAAGTTTAAACAGGTGAATCTTATTACCAACATGATGTTTGAACATCTCCCTTCAAAATAAATAAACCCTTTTTTGATATCTTGTATCTAATGAATGACATTCAGACATATTTAATGTGATTTAAGACCCTGTGAATGATTGATATTATGTGTAAAATATTTAGTATCTATTATATTACACCATCACATTTAAAGATAGACGCATTTTATTAATTATCATTTTTTTATTTATTTAAATCAAATTTAATTGATTTTAATTCAATTATTTAGTTAGATTAATCTTATTTATCT
This sequence comes from Megalobrama amblycephala, assembly GCF_018812025.1. Classification (NCBI taxonomy): domain Eukaryota; kingdom Metazoa; phylum Chordata; class Actinopteri; order Cypriniformes; family Xenocyprididae; genus Megalobrama; species Megalobrama amblycephala. The sequence continues at coordinate 56,952,833 of NC_063050.1, forward strand.
TAACAATTTTACACTAATTTATTTAAATCAAGAATTATTTACTTTTATCAAATATATGTGTGTGCATAAATTTAAATAAAATTACTGATTTTATTCATTTATTTACTTATTTAATCAAATTATTTCAAATCAATGAATTCACTTTTATTTACAATTTTGCTCATTTTAATTTTTTACTTTACTCAAATTTATTTAATTAGTTTAAACTTTTTTATTTCTTTACTTTATTTAAATCAATAATTAATTATTTAGTTTATCAAATTTATATATATTTTCTTTTAATAAAATTGTACTTATTTTAATCATTTATTTAAATTAATCCAATTATTTATTTATTTTTAATTTTGCTCATTTATTTTAATTTTTTACTTTACTCAAATTTATTTAATTAGTTTAAACTTTTTTATTTATTTATTTACTTTATTTAAATCAAGAATTAATTATTTAGTTTTATCAAATTTATATATTTTTTTTTAAATAAAATTTTACTTATTTCAATCATTTATTTAAATTAATCCATTTATTTATTTTTTAATTTTGCTCATTTATTTTAATTTTTAACTTTACTCAAATTTATTTAATTAGTTTAAACTTTTTATTTATTTATTTTATTTATTTAAATTAAGAATTAATTATTTAGTTTGATCAAATTTATATATATTTTTTAAATAAAATTTTACTTATTTTAATCATTTATTTAAATTAATCCAATTATTTATTTATTTTTTAATTTTGCTAATTTATTTTAATTTTTTACTTTACTCAAATTTATTTAATTAGTTTAAACTTTTTTATTTATTTCTTTTCTTTATTTAAATCAAGAATTAATTATTTAGTTTTATCAAATTTATATATTTTTTTAAAATAAAATTTTACTTATTTTAATCATTTATTTAAATTAATCCAATTATTTATTTATTTTTTAATTTTGCTCATTTATTTTAATTTTTAACTTTACTCAAATTTATTTAATTAGCTAGTTTAAACTTATTTTTATTTATTTTTACATTTTTTACACCGTTTTCTCTAAACATTTCCATGAAGCCCAGTTTGAAAACCCCTGATTTAAGACATTGTTGTTATTGTAAAATAATACTAACTATATATTACATGAAAAACCTAAACTTGGCAATTGAGGTTAAAACAAGTTCGACTTGAAGTACTAAATTACTAAAACACAAATAAAATAGAAATACTAAAAAAAAAATGAAAAAAACGACAAAAGCATAATAAAAATGGAAAATATACAATTAAAAGCTCATTCAAAATATTAATAAATACTATAATAGTATATAAATAACCCTGATTCGAGAGTTTCAATAGTTCTTGATGATGATGTCATGCTGATTGACAGGTCTCTTACAGCTCGTATGAGGCCGGTGCCCGTCTCCATGGTGCTGAGGCGCGTGTCTCCTATCTTCACAGCCAGGATCTGAGCTCCCGGGGCCACGCCGTTGCGCTCGGGCTCGTCAGGGAAGTGACCCGCGGCGATGCTGGCGACGTGTGTCCCATGAGCTCCTGCAGACACATGCAGATCCGAGTACAATCACTTACAGGTACATTAAATCCCACGAAGCACTGATGTAACCATTTGTATCTAACAAGCGCCTCATTTTGAGTTTCATTAGACTATATATTTTATAATAATTTGCATTGATTCTGTTATTTTCTTGTTGCTTGATTACTTGATTAAGTTTATCTTAAAGTCGTTTTGCATATGTTTTGCATGCTGTTTAACTGGAAAATAGCATGAAAACACCTCAACGAATGTTTCTGCTTGACTATGAACACCTCACCTCCGCTGGTGACGATACACAGCGTGTTTCCCTCGTCGTAGATGTTGACGGAGTAGTTGAGCATCTCGGCGTATCCCAGCGTGGCGTACTCCTGTCTCTCCCTGTAGGAGCTCAGGACGGAGCAGGACGACAGGTCTCCGGTCTCAGACGTGTCCACCACAGCCCTGACACACAAACACACTCGTACACTCAAACTGCTGCCTGTCACAATCATTCAATGAAAATCCAGGAATAAATACAGTATAATGTGGTGGAAGCCCTAGTGTGTTTATTTTGTTATTGAGAGGAAAGCATGCTAAAAATGGCGTTGTGATGTATAATCGCTTCTGCTGGTTCAGTTGGGGATGTTCTGACCTCCATGTGACGCCGTCGTGCCACGATACACAGTCATAAACCGGCCCGGGGTCACTGTACTTCTTCTCCAGGGTTCCCAACAGCTCCACGTGACACTGCAGTTCCTCCTTCTGTAGTTTCTCCATCTGAAAACACAAACACACAAGATCTCATTCATCCTCAGACGTATTCAACATGCAAAACAATCCAACAATACTTTACTTTCTTATGTTTTATTGGCAGAATTTACATAAGTTGGACAATTCTTATTTTTTTAATGGAATATTGCACATTATTATTGTGTTAATTTCATAATCTTCTCCTCGCTCTTGCAGCATCTCTTCTCTGATGACGAGGGCGGGGCAATCTGTCACTCACATGAGATCCACCAATAGCAAACCACAACCATCCAATCAATTCCCCACACACAAAAATCAAGCTCCGCCCTACATCTGTTCTTGTTTGCAAAGCGTTTCACTCGGATATACGACACAATAGAGAAGAAAAGAGGAGCATAACTTCCTTTTCATGCCACTTTAACCCTTGTACGACTTCATTTGGGAAGTACACTCAGTGTCTTTGGGGTCTCCAGGCAACAAAATGCAATTTTGTAACATAATTGTGTTTTTTTTAAACAAATGTAATTTTTTTATTCTGTTTATTAATGTTTTTACTCGACAATTGTGCAGTTTTTGGAGGATTTATCATATTTTTTTTAATTTATATTGTTATGATAAATTTTAAATTTACATTATGATGAGACCCCACATAGAAAATGGACAAAATTCATCCTCAAAATCAACATTTTTAAAAAAAATGTATTTTTTTTAGTACAAAAAAAAAATACTAAACTTCAACAAAAAGTATCTTTTATTGTCATAATTGTGATTTAATAATATTTAGATATGAATCCAACTGAAAACACTTGTGAAAAGATGTCTTTCATTCAGTCAAAACTGCATTTTCCAAAAGATGGGCGAAAATCTCACACTAAACCATGTCAAATTATCCATGTTATCCCCATGAATGAAAGTTAGAAACGTGGGTCTTTTATAAAGTGAATTTTACATAAAAAGCTGTTTTTGTATAAAAACATTAAAAAATATATTTTTTAATTTATTTTTATAAATTTAAAAGATATGATAAATCCTCCAAAAACTGCACAAACATGAAGTAAAAACATTAATAAACAGATTAAAATTACATTTGTTTTTTTTTTTAAATATTATTTTGTTACAAAATTACATTTTGTTGCCTGGAGACCCCAAAGACCCTGAGTGTGACTTTTTTCTACACTAACATAAACACAAGATATCGCTCCAAATTTTTTTATTTGTAGATCTAGAAAGTGTTAACAACTGTACAAAGCTTCATGTTGGACAAAGAGAACTTTTTTTTAAATTATTTTAGCAAACGTCGTCTGTGGTCTAAAAAGACCCTATAAGGGTTAAATAAAAAGAATTATTTAATTCATTATTTATTCGTTAATTATTCAAGTATGCAATTGTGTGACCTGTGACGGGTTCGGGTGAGTCTGGTCAAACTCTTCTATCCGGCGGCTGGCCTCAGCGAGAGCCGCTCTGTGCGCCGGATCCCACAGCTTCTCCTTGCGCTCCTTCTGAACCGCCGAGATGAAGACAGACATGGAATTATCATGTATAATCAATGCATTTGTTTGAAGCGCTGTCGAACCATCATGTGTTACCTGTATTCTCTCTTTGAGAGCTTTAGGGAAAAAATCATAACCGTTCTTTATTCCGATGTGATACTTCCCAGACGGATTGACCCAAGCAGCAGGAATCTGAAAAGAAAGTAGTTTTAGTAACCTGAGTATCTGTTGTGACGGATGAATATAAAGGTGCAGAATCAGAGCACCGTTCTTACTTTGAGCGTTCGTCCCGTTAGTCCGGTCACGATCCCGTCCTTCACCTCCGCCACGGTGGACATGTTGACGTCGCCGCTGCCCGTCGTGTCGATGATGTCCACGATCTTGGGTTTCCCGTCTGTGGTGGTCTGAGTGAAAGAGCATGAGATACTTCAGCATGGTGTCAGACGAATCAGATCAGCTTACATGAAAAGATGCGCTTGAAAACTTGAGCTCGCTACAGAGCACATGATCCCAAGTGTTGCCGAATGAGAGTTACATAGGATCATTCTTCTTATAAAATGATCGGCTGAGGTGACAGACAGAAATGAGACATGCACGCCAGATGAATCCCTCAGTAGTGTACAACTAGAACAGCTGACAGTTGAGTGAGGGATCAAAACAGCTGCTGGATCCTCTTACAGCTCCTTCATGTGTTTTGGGGGGTTTTCAAACTGAGGTTCGGGATCCCCCAGGGGGAAAAGCAGCGTAAAAATGTAAAAATAAATAAATATAAATAAGATTACATTTCAATAAATGAATTTGATTCATATGAAAAAGATTAGAAAATAATATTTAAATAAATAAATAAATAAATAAATAATGTATGCATTAGATTAAAATGGATTAAATAAATAAATAAATGAATAAATAAAACAAAATAAAACAAAACCTTTTGATTAAAATAAATACAAAAGGATTCAAAAATAAATCTTGATTTAAATAAAATAAGAAAATCAGTGCAAAATGTAACAGTAAATAAATAAAAATAAGATTACATTTAAATAAATAAATTTGATTAATATGAAAAAGATTAGAAAATAATATTTAAATAAATAATAAATGTATGCATTAGATTAAAATGGATTAAATAAATTAAAAAAAAATCAAAACCTTTTGATTAAAATAAATACAAATGGATTGAAAAATAAATCTTGATTTAAATAAAATAAGAAAATCAGTGCAAAATGTAACAGTAAATAAATAAAAATAAGATTACATTTAAATAAATAAATTTGATTAATTAAAAAATTAGGGTAAAAAAATATTTAAATAAATAATAAATGTATGCATTAGATTAAAATGGATTAAATAAATAATCAAAAAAATTGATTAAAATGAATACAGAAAGATTCAAATAAATCTTGATTTAAATAAAAATAAGAAAATCAGTGTAAAAATGTAAAAGTAAATAAATAAAAATAAGATTACACTTAAATTTGATTAATATAAGATTAGAAAAAATAACATTTAAATAAATAATAAATTAATACATTACATTAAAATAATTAAAATAAATATAATTTAAATAAAAATAAAAAATTTAATTAAATAATACAAAATGATTAAAATACAAAAGGTTTCAAATAAATAAATTTTGATTTAAATAAATAAAAATAAGAAAACAGTGTAAAAATGTAAAAGTAAATAAATAAAATAAATTACACTTAAATTTGATTAATATAATTGAAAAAATAACATTTAAATAAATAATAAATTAATACATTACATTAAAATAATTAAAATAAATAAATAAAAATAAAAAATGTAATTAAAATAAATACAAAATGATTAAAATACAAAAGGTTTCAAATAAATAAATTTTGATTTAAATAAATAAAAATAAGAAAAGCAGTGTAAAAATGTAACAGCAAATAAATAAAAATAAGATTACATTTAAATAAATAAATTTGATTAATATAAAAAAATTAGAAAATAAAAACATTAAAATAAATAAATCTAAATTAATTTAAATAAAAATAAAACATTTGATTAAAATAAATACAAATTAAAATAAATAAATAAAAGATTAAAATAACCAAAAACAATGAAAAAAATAAAAATAAGAAAAGCAGCATAAAAATAACTAAATGCACTGATTAAAATAAAAAAAAAAATACTAAATATTAAAATAATTGCATTAAAAATAATAAATGAATAAAATACATATAACAGCACAACACTAACAGTGAGTAGTAATGTTATGTAATGTTAAAATATGAACTGAATATTTTACACATTTATAATTTGTCCATTTTTCAGTATTAAAAGGGTTTTTATATGATGATCATATTTGGAGGTCAGTGACACACAACACAGCACTAACTAGTGAGCTGCCTACCTAGACAGCAGTTCAGCCTTTGATGCTGTCTATATAGGGCACATCACAGGTTTGGAAACAGCCATTGTCATAAAGAACACAATGATTCTTAGATGTCTATCATGACAAATGACTACCATAATAACTCATAATTAAATCTACCATATCAAATACCACGGTAGTGCCATAGTACATGTCTAAGGCACTATGATTTTACCATGGTGCTTCTTTGTAAGTCAGAGTCATTGATGAGGATGACACAGCTTGCCCTTTCAAACATGCCGTTTATGTGTTTAACAGCTTTAATCAGCTTAATTCGCTTCGGATGTGTTTGTGCTTCACTGTTTAAATATGACACCGGAGTCCCGGTAACGTCCAGTGTTTGTGGTCCCTTAAAAGGGAGTAAAATCCACTGCGGCCTAGTGCTGAGCCGCAGCCGCGGGCTCGATTTACCTGCATGCCCGGGGCCCCTGGGTCCACCCCGGTGTCGAGGATCGCGATGAGCACCCCTCGGCCATCGTACTCCGGAAACTTGGTGAGGAACGAGGCAGCGCCGGTCTCTTTTTTCGGAAGCAGCCCGTGGAACGGGAACGGATCTTCAGCGGAATGAGCAGACATGACCGTACAGAGCGAGAATGAAAACACAACACGACTGACTGACCGGTACCGACACAATGTGCGCGAGAGCGGAGCGACTTTCTTAAAGGGGCAGTAACACTCAATCTCAGTCACAATAAACATACACTACTTCACCTCACTTTCATAGCGGTTTGTTACTTAATTATTTCAAACATAATATTTGATCATTAATAAACTTATATAGGAATACAAAACAATAAAAGAACAAGGTTCTCTCAAAGTTACGAACAAACGTTCTTCCAGTAGTATTACATTAAAGGATTAGTTCACTTTCAAATTAAAATTTCCTGATAATTTACTTACCCCACGTCATCCAAGATGTTCATGTCTTTCTTTCTTCAGTCGAAAAGAAATTAAGGTTTTTGATGAAAACATTTCAGGATTATTCTCCTTATAGTGGACTTCAATGGACCCCAAATGGTTGATGGTCAAAATTACAGTTTCAGTGCAGCTTCAAAGTGTTCTACGCGATCCCAGACGAGAAATAACGGTCTTATCTAGAGAAACCATTGCTCATTTTCTAAAAAAAACAAAAAAACAATTATATTAAAAATTATATAAATTTAACCATAAATGTTCATCTTGAACTAGCTCTCTTCTTCTTCTCTATTAGAATTCTGGCAGTGTAGACGCTGCTAAGTGTAATACTGCCCTCCACAGGTCAAAGTTTGAACTAAATGTTATATACTTACACTAGCATATTGAATATGACAATTTATTTCAAACTTTGACCTGTAGAGGGCAGTAATACACTTAGCAGCGTCTACACTGCTGGAATTCAAATAGAGAAGAGAAGAAGAGAGCTAGTTCAAGATAAGCATTTATGGTTAAAACGTATAAAATTTTAATATTTTTTAGAAAATGAGCGATGGTTTCTCAAGATAAGACTCTTATTTCTCGTCTGGGATCATGTAGAGCTCTTTGAAGCTGCACTGAAACTGTAATTTTGACCTTCAACCGTTTGGGGTCCATTGAAGTCCACTATAAGGAGAAAAATCCTGGAATGTTTTCATCAAAAACCTTCATTTCTTTTCGACTGAAGAAAGAAAGACATGGACATCTTGGATGACATGGAGGAGAGTAAATTATCAGGAAATTGAACTAATCCTTTAAAAGATGTTAAATGGTCTTTAATAATGTACTCAAAACATTAGCACAAAAACCTGTCACTCACACGAGTTCCACCAATAGCAAACCACAACCATCCAATCAATTCCCCACAGACAAATTCAAGCCCCGCCCTACATTTGTTCTTGTTTGAGAAGCGTTTCACTCGGATATACGGCACAATAGAGAAGAAAAGACACGCATAACTTCTTTTTCATGCCACTTTAAATAACATTAAATGGTCTTTAATAACGTACTCAAAACATTAGCACAAAAACATTATTTATTCATCGTTCACGGAACGAAAAAAAGTTTTAGTTGGACGTTCATCTAATGTTTTACTTGTTACTTCTGAATGTTCTCTGAACGTTCTGAAACTAATGTTTGCAAAATAATACAATGGATTGTTTCCTTGAAATTGCATAATCAAGAAAAATATTGAAGAAAAAAATCAGAGAACATTCAAAAATAACATTTTTATAATGCCAGTCGATTGTAGAACACGTGTTTGTTAGCTGTGGGCAGTGGTTACTCTCTAGGGATGTGAATTAATTTTACAATACAACTACAGTAAGTGCAGTGAGGGTTTTGTGTTCAACCACTAGATGGCTTTATTGTTCCACTATGAGTTATTATTAGTGGCCTTAGCAAGTTGTAGGGAGTCAAAGTCTGCAATATATTGTGCAGTTTACACCAACAAACTGCACAATTACTACAACAATGCAGTGAAATTACCAGATCACTCAGTGTAAGAGAGGGAAATAATATAACACAGCATGTAATGACTTCTAGTGTTTGATGTGCATGAGAATCTGGGACAGAAGCGATTATAGAAACATATTAAAGCAGCACAATGGAGGCTTTATGAATATGGATTTTACTGCTGTGTTTTCTGCATTTCATTTGAATGTGTTGTATTAGGGACATGAAACTAGAGAGATCCGCTTTATTTCCCGTGCTAATCTCCATATGGATGCTGTGAATCCAGTGTTCGCTGTGAGGCATTACCAGCCCTGCGACAACAAGACATGCCAGCTCTATAATTTTGTGTGTGTGAACATCTATTTCAAGTTCATCTCTATTGTTTCTTTGGCTTGTGAGTGAAAATGAAGCACTGTTGAGCATCTCTCCATACTTCATTCAGCTCAAACAAAGCTCACAGACACACACACCCTCACACATGACACTGAAACGCCCTCTGCACAGATATGATGTTTGCATATATATAACGACAAAAAAAAGAAGGGAATCAAATGCATTTATATTTATACCCACATTTGAAAGTGACCCAAATTGGATGTGAGAAATGAGATTTTGCTGTTTATATGCATGCAAGATTTGCAGTGGAATAATCAGAATTGTTTGGCAGTAAATGTAGGTCAGAATTCTGAATGAATGCTTATGTGTTAAATTAATAAATGCAAATGATCCTTTATCACTTCATACAAGAAAAGAAACACAAGACTTATCCTGTAATGTAACACACACACACACATTCACACACACACACACCCCTGATGGTTTACCACAGGGCGTAGTCAGTGCTGTTTTGACTAAAATAAAAGCATCTAATAGACGGTTACATTGACCTCATTACACACTGCCCTGTGTGTGTGTGTGTGTGTGTGTGTGTGTGTGTGTGTGTGTGTGTGTGTGTGTGTGTGAAAACGGACTCTCCCTTCACTTGCAACCTGCGATGTGATATTTGCATGCGGCTGGTGCTTGTGACAAAGTATTGTTTGTTTCAGAATGCTTTGTATATGCGTCAAAGTCTATCAGTTGCATCCATGCAAACGTCACTCACTCTGACGCGCAGCACCGGAGCAGTAATTAGCTTTGCTGCTATTTTAAAAGGGTCAGACTCTAATACAGCCACGGCTGATGGAAGCAGTGTGGCAACAACAGTCCGTCCTCAGCGTCTTCCTCTTCACCGTTGACAAAGACTGGAAGGATGAAGCATCCGGCAAACAGTTCAATGAGCTTAAGTCCAACAATTAGCCCACACAATCGAGGCCCAACAGTTCTAGTCCGGATAAGACCAGCTTCAGGGTCATTAAAACATCACCCTGTACTTCATCATCCTTCAGTAAGAGGCTCAGGGACAAATCTGCCGTTTATACTGAAGCCTAAATGGACGCATGACATGAGATCTGTTTCACAGGTTTACATTACACTCTTTCTCTCTTCACAGCCAAGATGAGATTTCAATGACTGGTAACAAACTAGATGAGCTTTCAGTGGATTATAGTGTATATTACTTAGTCACATTATTATACCTTTATTCCATGTTATTAGGGGTTCAAGCACTGAAACTCTATTGTTATTTTTAAAGGAACACTCCACTTTTTTTGAAAATAGGCTCATTTTCCAACTCCCCTAGAGTTAAACAGTTGAGTTTTACCATTTTCGAATCCATTCAGCCGATCTCCGGGTCTGGCGGTACCACTTTTAGCATAGCTTAGCATAGTTCATTGAATCTGATTAGACCGTTAGCATCTCGCTCAAAAATGACCAGAGAGTTTCAATATTTTTCCTATTTAAAACTTGACTCTTCTGTAGTTACATCGTGTACTAAGACCGATGGAAAATGAAAAGTTGCAATTGTTTAGGCCGATATGGCTAGGAACTATACTCTCATTCCGAAAAATTTCAAAACTCTTTGGTCATTTTTGAGCGAGATGCTAACGGTCTAATCAGATTCAATGAACTATGCTAAGCTATGCTAAAAGTGGAACCGCCAGACCCGGAGATCGGCTGAATGGATTCGAAAACGGTAAACTCAACTGTTTAACTCTAGGGGAGTTGGAAAATGAGCCTATTTTCAAAAAAAGTGGAGTGTTCCTTTAAAATTTCCAAGGATCAGTATTCTCCCCTAAACCAAACTGTAAATCGTAGAGACCCAGAACTTTGAAGGCTGGTAGTATTCACACCGTACAACGTCACCAAGATTTGCTCCGATCGGCCTGACGGGGGTGCTACAGCAGTCAAAAGTATGCTCATAACTCCTGAACTGTTAGCCGTAAGCTCAATTCGCTTATTGTTTGGCAAAATTTTCAGATATTTGGGATCTTTTGAAAACCCTACTTTTGCGAACTAGTCCGTTTTGGCCTGATGGGAACCAAACCAGTGCAGCGAGATTCTCCGGAGTCTGATTGTCAATAGTTAGCAAGAAAAAGTTGAAATTCCGATTCACGGTCCCTAAGGACCGCCAAAACGTTCAAAGTGGGCGGAGCCACTTTTACTAAAATGGCTATAACTCGTGAACAAAATGAGATATTGTCACCAAATTTGGTACAACTATGTAAGAGCTCATTCTGTGGTTGCGTGAAAAAGGAAGAGGTGACTGGCCACTTGGTGGCGCTATAACTGAGAAAAAAACAAGAAAATGGCTATAACTACTTCACTGTTAGTCTGATCAACTTGAAAATTGGCATGCAGCGTCTTTGTGATTGTTTATGAGGGCATTGAGCACAATTTTCATGTGTGTAAAGTTATTTTTGCATACGCCCATGACATTCGTACCACATGGTAGAACTCCTCATTCTGAGCAATTTGCTTCTAGAACCGCCACTGTCCATCAAATCATTCGTTAAATATTGGAGATTATTTCAAAAACCAACTTTGGCGAACTAGTCCTAGGTATTTGGCTTAACCTCAATAACTGTTAAAAACTTTTATAAGCCACAAATGTCCAATGGTAAATTGCCTGTATTGGCTGTAAAAGCGAACGGAGAACAGAAAACGGGAAAGAACTGGAGCTGCGAGCATGGCGGTCGAAGTGGAAGGTCTTCGGGTTTTCCAGAGTGTCAAAATAAAAAATCGGTGAGTTCTGGCATGAATGAAAGTGAGCGTTACTGCACGATAACTGTTAAAAAGCTTTATAAACCATACATTTCCTATGGTAAATTGCCTGTATTGGCTCTTTTACAGTGTTTACATGCCTGACATAAAACATAATACCTTTTTACGCATGTGCCTTAAAGTGCTTGAAGCCCGACATTGCTGCTTGCAGCTATATTGTGATATATGCATCAATCAAGCCAGATGAGGACCATATCCAGCACATATTTCCTTAAAAAATGACCACGTTAACTGTAGCATGCACTAAAATGCCAGAGTTATTATTGTTAGCAGCTTTTCTTCTTTTTTAAAGATTCTGTTACTGTGCAGATCCCATATTCATAAAGATTTTGTAATCCAGTTAACAAATATATGCTCTAAGAACGTTTGGGTAATGTTCCCATTAAGTTTCTGAATGTCTGAAAGAAATATCAATATGGCATTGATGGTATAAGTTGACTAATTTGGTACAAATTACATGATAAACATGGTTCAAACATAAGTGCATTCTTTTCGCGTCTTTCTATGATAATTAGTGCTTTCAGGATGACTAATTTGGGTAACATCTGCAATCAACGCGACGCGACAAAACTAGAAAGCTGATTTGGACGCGACGCTTTTGCTGTAGACGCGGTGTAATGTGACAGTCCCCGCCCGCGCCATGACGCAACAGCGCTGCTATCCAATCAGCGCATGATAAGCCTTTTCCAGACCCCTCCCCCTCACTCGCGTTTGAGCTGTGCGTTCGCGGCGCGCTGCTCAGTCCGGTGAGTCACCGTCCGCGCTGGAATACACGGAGAGAGAGAGAGAGACAGTGGCGGATAGCGAACGGAAAACGGGAACGAGCTGGAGCTGCGAGCATGGCGGTCGAAGAGGAAGGTCTTCGGGTTTTCCAGAGTGTCAAAATAAAAATCGGTGAGTTGTGGCGCGAAGCGTTACTGCGCGAGACCACTTTCCTTATTCTGACTGGAATCAAACGGTCGCGCTCAGTTTCTATTGTGAGAATAATTTGTGGATTTTCATACAAATATACTCAAATGTACGTGCAATAATCTCATTCAGATGTTAATGGAGATACATAAGCAGCATTTTATCATATCACAAGCTAATATTTGTTTGAATGACGCCTCAGCTTAGTTTAAAGTCAAATAGCTGCACATCCAGATGCGTGAAAACACGATATCTGTCCTTTATTTGTGTCTTAACTGTGTGTTTTTCCTCAAGTGTGCGCATATAGACACAGATCAGCTCTGCTGTGTGACAGATAACACATTTATTGTTCTGAAAACGTTGTGGGAACAGTGATTTGTGATGTTTTTAATGTTTTTCTGTCGTTATTTAAAAGGTTACAACATTGTCCTAACCGTTTTTTTACTCACAATAAAACATTCTTTAAACGTTTATTTGTAATATTCATCAAGTACACTGTACATAAGCATTATAAAAGAAATGTTTTCTCTCAACGTTATGTGAACGTTCTAAAAATGTTATCAGAACGTTTTCTCTTAACGTTATAAAGAACGTCGTTCTAAGAACGTTTCTCTTCAAGTCAAGAGAACGTGTATCGATTATAAGAACGTTCTATAAGTGTTATTAGAACGTTTTATCTGAACATGTACGTACAGAACAGCAGTGAAGGTTGTGGGAACGCTCCCTGTGTGACAGATGTGTGTCTCTCACTCCAGCTGTAGATGTTTAAAAGGAGCAGGACATTTTTAGCCCTGGACTCATAAATGATACTGCCGTTTTTTGTGTGTGTTCTGCATCTGAAATCATTTACTCAGGCATTGCAACAAGTAAAACATGCATGTGGAATCATTCTTTCCGATTGAAACAGGAATACATGTGATTTTCTTCCTGGACAGACAGACAGACAGTCAGATGTTCTCTGTGTTCTCAGTTTGACTGGTGGCGTGTGGTTTCTGGTTTGACTGATGTAAACACGGTCAGAACACTCAGAAAAAGATTTCTGTTTGACTGTGCTTGACATTTGAAATTGTACATTTGTATTGCCAAAGTATAGAATCCCATTACAGCCACATAAGAAAAAAAAAATAATGCTTTGTTTATGATATTAAAACTAGATATGATGAAATACTAAGTCATGTTTATGAGATAGAAAGTCGAAATTATGACAAAAAAACATTATTACATAACATACATAGTCAAAAATGATCAGATAAAAAGGCGTTATGATAAAGTGGAAAATATGATAATTAAAAAATGTATTAAAATCATAATTATGACATAAAAAATCAAATTGACATTCTGACAAAAAGTCGATATGACATGATACTAAGGCAAAATTTTGACTTAAAATCATAAATATGATATAAAATGTCGAAATTGACACGTCAGTTATCAGGTACAAAGTCAAAATTATGGCATACTAACTCATAGTTATGAGATTAAGTCATAATTATGACATAAAAAGTCGCAATTATTGCATACTAAGTCACAATTATCAGATGAAAAGTCAAAATTATGACATACCAAATTATATTTATTAGATGAAACGTCATAAATATGACATAAAAAGTCAAACTTATGACATACTAAGTTAAATTTATGAGATGAAGTAATAATTATGACATAAAAAAGTCAAAATTATGACATAATAAGTTATATTATTAGATGAAACGTCATAAATATGACATAAGTCAAAATTATGACATACCAAGTTACATTTATGAGATGAAGTAATAATTATGACATAAAAAGTCAAAATTATGACATAATAAGTTATATTTATTAGATGAAACGTCATAAATATGACATAAGTCAAAATTATGACATACCAAGTTAAATTTAGTATTAATTATGACATAAATGAAGTAATAATTATGACATAAAAAGTCACAATTATTTCATAATGTCACTATTATCAGATGAAAAGTCAAAATTATGACATACCAAGTTATATTTGAGATGAAACGTCAGAATTATGATATAAAAAGTAAAAGTCATAATTATGACGTATAAAGTCTTAATTATCAAATATAAAGTCAAGTATATGACATATTAAGTTATATTTATGAGATGAAAAGTCAAAATTAAGACATAAGAAATCTAAATTATGGCTTTCTATGTTATAAATATGACTATAATTTAGATTTTTATGTCATAATTTCGACTTTATCTCATAAATATGACTTGTATGTCATGAATTTGGCTTTTTATGTCGTTATTACTACTTTATTACGACCTTATGTGGCGGAAATGAGCTTCCATACCAAAGCATTTCTGTGTGTGTGTGAGTGTTTATTTGTGCGTTGTGTGTGTTGTTGTTCTCTTCCTTCATCTCTGCTGGTCCAGCACACACACATATGAAGTGTGTGTGTGTGAGAGCTGCTGTCATTGAGTTGTTTTCGACTCAGATTAAAGCAGAACACACACACACAGTCTAATCTAATCTCTGTACGGCACAGTAAACGCGGCGCGGCGTCAGGCACGTGTTTGGCTCCGAGCGTCAGGCTCTTCATTTCCATATGGACCACAGTGGACACATTTATATGAGCCTGCTTTAAATATCACTCCGTTTGGTTTGTAACACAAACATAAATGATGTACAAAAGCTGACCATGCACAGTTTCTGCCAAAATACAATGCAAAAGCGGGCATTAAAAAGTGAAATTATTATCAACACTGTAAGATCTTATAAACATTAACATCATGAATTTTGCTGTTAAGCTGCTCTGAAGCGATGTGTATTGTGAAAAGCGCTACACTAATCAATGTGACTTGACTTTGAGATCAGATCAAATCCAGAACTTTTTAGCTTGCTGAAACTCTTGTCCTGATTGCGACTGTTGTTTCCTAACATCTTCACGTCCCTGTGTGGCGGTTTGGTATTTTTAACCCGATTGCTTCACCAGCGTTTCACAGTTGCGCATGTTTTGGAGAAGTAGTTCCAGTCCCGCCTCGGGTCGACGGCTCGCTTCACGCACCTTCAGCCAGCGTGAGGAAACCCAACGTGATCTTTCAGTGAAATCTTGTCTGTGGTAGATGTTATCAGGCTCATGAAGGCGGTCACACCCTGCTTTACTGAAAGTTTCGTGTCCAGCTGATTGGGCAGACGCACTGTAACGTCTCTCACTGCTAGTCAACTGTTGCCTTGTCAAGGTGTCCTGAATGCTGATATGAGGACTGTGAGAGCATCTGAGGTCTCATTTGAGCATGGGGTTGGCAATTTTGTAACGACTGAAACAATATCAGTATGATATAATGCAACAAAATGAACAAAAATGGGTCAGTTCATCAGCCTGGACAGTGTGTTGTTCTGTCACTAGTAATGGGTTTATAGTCATTCCCATAATTGTTTTTTGCAATCAAAATGGCCGTGGTGGTAATTTCCAGAAATTTGCGAAAAATTTGCGATACTGCATGTCCCATATTATCTATTATGGCCAACAGACATCATACATGACACAACATAAATCATGTTTGTTTTGGTCTCTTACCAAATTTTAACCGTTCGGTCATTTTTGACAGAAAAAAAATTAAATTTTTAGAATTTTTTACTTCATTGGAATGTTACGAAACTTGGTAAAGGTTTTGGCACTTGCAATGTGAACACACAAAAAAATCATGGACATGATTCGAAAAGGTTAAATGGTCCTGAAAAAATAGTCACACTAATCATACACCCGGCGCAATGCGACGCCAGGCAAAAAGTGTTTTTTGCTAGTTTCAGCCCGACGCAGTTATCATTTTCACGTCCAGCGACACGTTGTTTAAATAGCTAATGCACTCTCGCCCATGGGCGTGCTGGTCTGAAAACAAGGCGTGTTCAGGTGCATTGTTGGCGTGTTGCAACTGGCTTTTAAAGGGAATGGGAGATGAGACTCTGATTGGTTTATTGCACGTTATGCCCAAAACACACCTATTACTCATTAAGAGAATAGGTACCCTTTTAGACCATGACGCGCACACTATTTTTCCCATCGTTAAACTAGCAAAAGTGGATTCAGATACGCCCTAAGATCGTTTAAATAGGGCCCATAATGTTCACGGTCAAAAATGAGTGCATTGGAAATGAATGGGAAATGAATTTCATCTAGTGGAAGCATTTGGTACTGCGCCCAAACAAAATCTGACTGAAAGCTCATTTTTTAAGATATCAATCTCAACTTGTTCAGATTTATGGCTTTGATTTTCTCACAGTTTTAGAGTAAAACATGTTTTGTAATAAAATAAAAGTAATAAAAAAATATTACTTTTGTGCATTTTTCATAATAATAAACTTAAATTTTATAACTTTTTTTATTTTTACTTCAGCAATAATCTGACAAGTGTCTTCTTTAAAAAGAGACCAAACTTCAGCCTGTGATCCAAAGATTTACAAGTTGGAAATTTCATTTTTAGGTCTATACTCCAAAAGTGATTAACAGGTAATAAATGTATCATAACAATTCCATAAATATAATTTAATACCATAAAATCCACTATTAAAAAAAAAATATCAAACTAAAATATAGTGCATTAATTTCAATATGACCGAAATCTTATAAGCAAACCACTGCAAAACAAATACTTGCCTAATATATGTAAAAAGTTCTCAAGTAATTACATAAACAATAATAAAATAAGAACAACGAAACGAATGGGAAATTAATTTCATCTAGTGGAAGCATTTGGTACTGCGCCCAAACAAAATCTGACTGAAAGCTCATTTTTTAAGATATCAATCTCAACTTGTTCAGATTTATGGCTTTGATTTTCTCACAGTTTTAAAGTAAAACATGTTTTGGAAAATATGTATTTCATATAAAATATTACTTTTGTGCATTTTTCATAATAATAAACTTAAATTTTATAACTTTTTTGTTTTATTTTTACTTCAGCAATAATCTGACAAGTGTCTTCTTTAAAAAGAGACCAAACTTCAGCATGTGATCCAAAGATTTACAAGTTGGAAATTTCATTTTTAGGTCTATACTCCAAAAGTGATTAACAGGTAATAAATGTATCATAACAATTCCATAAATATAATTTAATACCATAAAATCCACTATTAAAAAAAAAAAATATCAAACTAAAATATAGTGCATTAATTTCAATATGACGGAAATCTTATAAGCAAACCACTGCAAAACAAATACTTGCCTAATATATGTAAAAAGTTCTCAAGTAATTACATAAACAATAATAAAATAAGAACAACGAAACGAATGGGAAATTAATTTCATCTAGTGGAAGCATTTGGTACTGCGCCCAAACAAAATCTGACTGAAAGCTCATTTTTTAAGATATCAATCTCAACTTGTTCAGATTTATGGCTTTGATTTTCTCACAGTTTTAGAGTAAAACATGTTTTGTAATAAAATAAAAGTAATAAAAAAATATTACTTTTGTGCATTTTTCATAATAATAAACTTAAATTTTATAACTTTTTTTATTTTTACTTCAGCAATAATCTGACAAGTGTCTTCTTTAAAAAGAGACCAAACTTCAGCCTGTGATCCAAAGATTTACAAGTTGGAAATTTCATTTTTAGGTCTATACTCCAAAAGTGATTAACAGGTAATAAATGTATCATAACAATTCCATAAATATAATTTAATACCATAAAATCCACTAAAAATACAAAATATAAAGAAAATCAAACTAAAATATAGTGCATTAATTTCAATATGACCGAAATCTTATAAGCAAACCACTGCAAAACAAATACTTGCCTAATATATGTAAAAAGTTCTCAAGTAATTACATAAACAATAATAAAATAAGAACAACGAAACGAATGGGAAATTAATTTCATCTAGTGGAAGCATTTGGTACTGCGCCCAAACAAAATCTGACTGAAAGCTCATTTTTTAAGATATCAATCTCAACTTGTTCAGATTTATGGCTTTGATTTTCTCACAGTTTTAAAGTAAAACATGTTTTGGAAAATATGTATTTCATATAAAATATTACTTTTGTGCATTTTTCATAATAATAAACCTAAATTTTATAACTTTTTTGTTTTATTTTTACTTCAGCAATAATCTGACAAGTGTCTTCTTTAAAAAGAGACCAAACTTCAGCATGTGAAGTTGGAAATTTCATTTTTAGGTCTATGCTCCAAAAGTGATTAACAGGTAATAAATGTATCATAACAATTCCATAAATATAATTTAATACCATAAAATCCACTAATAAAAAATAAAATATCAAACTAAAATATAGTGCATTAATTTCAATATGACCGAAATCTTATAAGCAAACCACTGCAAAACCAATACTTGCCTAATGTATGTAAAAAGTTCTCAAGTAATTACGTAAACAATATGACATAAATATTCAGATACAAAGAGTTCTTTAAGTTTAATTACATGTTTGATTGCGGGTATATTAGGTTGCTTTCACTTTAAACAATCTAAACGATTGGCTGCATAAATCTTTTACAGTTGTGTTTAACAATAACAATAATGACTGTTTCCAAACATGCTTCCATCATTGGTCAGTCAGTCAGATAACCACGCCCTAAACTCATGTGATTGGTTGAGTCAGAACTTGATGTCACAGAAAGAATCATCACAGTTTTACTCTTCAGGAATCAAACTGACAATGACTGAAACTGCTGAAAATCTCAACATGTTGATTTTTCTGCAGGTCAGATTGTGTTTAAAAGTTGTTTCTTTGTTGAACTGGCATCCTTGATTCCTCTTGTGCACAGGGCATTATGGGTGTTTGCTGTGAATAATGGTGTCACGGTTAGTAGACTTGGCCAATGTGTCGACGGAAGGAAATGGAAGCTCCCTGTTCGCTGCGGTACATAAATGGAGTTCTGCTCCGGGTTTCCTGACGGAGCTCGTGTGTCTAGAGGAAACGCTGTCGGGCTTTTAGGGGTCAGGAGCTTCTGGTTGGGGGAGCGACGAGGAAACAGGAAACTGCTTCAAATCACTTCCTGATTTGGCTGGACGATCTGCAAAGCTGCTTGTTTTTTTTGTTTTTTTTCCATATTCCTGGGAAGCAGCGGGATAATGCAAACCAGATGGAGGTTCACTTGGACTGTCGGTGAAGAATCATGAATTTGTGTCGTTTTTTCCTTCTTTTCACTCACACCTCAAATCAACACTGAGTCTGTTTACTCTCATGATCATGATCATATTATGAATGATTTATCGGTGATGTCAGTAATCTAATCATGCATGTGGTTAATGCTGTTAACTAGTAGTCAACTGTCTTGTTATTTAGGCACTCTTGTCAGTAGTTCAGCTGGTTAATGTGATGAAGGTTGCTAGTAAACCAGGACAGGCGTGTGGTTTGTGGTGTTGAAGGAGGAGTGCGGTCGGTCGGTCAAGCAGTGGTTTGCAGACTTTGATTTGCACCGCCCTCGGATGAAGAAACCATCCCAGTGCTCCGTCTGAAGGAGGTCAGGGGTGAGTTTATGAGGGGTTACGAGTTCTCTGTTCATCTGGCAGCGTTTCTAGACGTCCTCCTGTGGACCTGACCTCCAACGACACTCTTCCTCTTCAGTAGTGGTCAAAGTCTGCATGAGACGGCAATAGTCAGTTCTCCCCAATTGTGACGTATATCTAGGGCCCTATAAAAATCCATTTTATTATTTCCCAAATTCTTTTTTATTTTTTTCTAAATTCCGTTTTTTTTTTTTTTTGGGACTCGATTTTAATGGTTAAACTTAATTTAGATAATCAAAAAGCATGTCTAATTAATTGAAATCATTAAACACATACAATTTAACAATAATTTATTAAAAGTTTAACAAAAAATACATTTTTAGGTTCCTATGAAACATGTTTTATTTTTACTAAATTCTGTGTTTTCTGTTTTGAGTCGTCTGGATTCCATTTTAATAGTTTAATTAAATTTTAACAATCAAAAAGCATATTTAGCTAATTAATTGAATTCATTAAAAAAAAAAACAAAATTTATAATTATTTTAAAAATTCATTTAAAATGTTTTGTTTTTGTTTTTTCAGAAATTCTGTTGTGTTTTTTAATTTTTCTGTCAATCAAATGAAGGCATAAAACATTAATTTAATTTATCTTTTAATCATATGAAATTAAACAAAATTTTTTGTCAAACAAAATGCTGCACAACAGAGCTTTACTGTTAAAATTAAAACATGGAAGAAAAATTGTGTTTATTCCTTAAAAAAAATAGACGTAGCTACATTCTACTGCACAACACTAATATATTTCTGTCACAATTTCTTCAAGTTAAACCAAACTTTTATTTTGACAGGTTGCAGTGAAGACCTTTGAGTTATGATATTGATGATAGTTTTTCTCAAATGAAACCGTAAAATGCGGATGAAGCATTGAATATTCTTTTTGCGCTTTAATATTCACAGACACTAGTCTAAGCGTACTGACATACTTTTTATTTATTCATCAAAACAATGTCAAATTCCGCGTTATACAGAAAATTCCATTTTTATTATTGGATTCCGCGATTCCGTCCATGTTTTCTGCATCACAGAAATCATAGGGCCCTAAATATCCAAGTGAAACGCCTCACAAACAAGAACAAATGTAGGGCGGGGCTTGATTTTGTGTGAAGGGAAATGATTGGATGGTTGTGGTTTGCTATTGGTGGATCTCATGTGAGTGACAGATTGCCCCGCCCTCATCATCAGAGAAGAGATGCTGCAAGAGGAAGATATTCTGATTCAAGATCATGAATTTAACACAATAATGATGTGCACTGATAAATCATCACTGCAGTATTCCATAAAAATGTTGATTTGTGATTTCAGCTCAGCTCATAGGGGAAGTGATGTCGCAGACAGTACTTATGACTCAGTTCCCGTCGCACAGATTGAAGTAGTATTCCAGGAACACCACAGAAGTATGTAGTGGTTTTGGAATATTTAGGAAAACTCAAAGTGTAATGAGTTTAATGAATGAGCTGGTTTCCTGTCTTTGTGTTGTGCTCGTCTGCTGGACATTTAACAGTGTTTTCATGTAAACCTCAACACGCGTTTCCTGTTGACATAATCATGTTCTCATTGGAATATCTGCGTCTGTTGATGGTGGACTCCCTCGTAGGCCTGTAACATCCGCACATGTCCACCTGCCTCGTGTGTTTCTGTCCTTGTTTCCACCTTCCACACTCATTCAGGGCAAACAGACGCACGTCCTTCAGAAGTTAACAGAGCAGATCCGATATATAACTCTCATACTGCAGGATTTATGGACCGGCACAGTCATGACGGCAAGACTAGGGTCAGTTATTTGACACACTGGAGTGTGCAAAGCAAGTCGTCTGAAAAATGGGTTGACTAGTTATATATATATATATATAAATTATAATGCTGTGATTAAGGTGTTCATCATGTTGGTCACAATTATTATGAATAATATAATATTAACCTTTAAATACATGAATGTTTTGCCAATTATTATTACATATTTGGGTCTTCAGTGACCAGGATCTATGATTTATTTTATAATATTATAACACATATGGATCTCTAACTGCCACAATAGTATAAAACTCTCCTGATATTTTAATAACAATTACAAGAGAATAAAATTAAGCATATTTTGTTACCTTTTGGACCTTGGAAGGATTAAATTTGAACAGATGGTTTATATCAACATTGCTGTCGTCGTCAGAGCTCATTTTCCCAGAGTTGAATTCGCCACAGAATTAATAACATCGCAGGGAGATCTAGTGGGAAGCATTTAGATTCTCTGTTATAAACTACAGGTATCAGATTTGACGTGGAAACCAGGAGAAATATTGAGCCATGAATGAACATGTTATATAAGGTTCTCCAGTGAGTAACGCTAACTGTATCACGGTCGCAAAAATAGTCAAATGTTTTTACATTATTCATTTCAAGGTTCATGCAAACTTTTGGGAGTGAAATTCAAGTACTTTTCAAGGCACTTTTTCCAGCACTTCAAATGTCTAAATATGATGAATTTTAATGTTATTTTAATGTGATGATTTGTAAAACTAAAAGTTTAAAGATTAAGGGACACTTTGGGCCCTATTTTAACGATCTAAGCGCATGGTCTAAAGCGCACAGCGCAGGTGCACTTAGGGCGTGTCCGAATCCACTTTTGTTAGTCCTTATAGGGTCTTTGGGGTCTTTTTAGACCCCAAACAACGTTTGCTCAAATAAAAAAAAAAATTCTCTTTGTCCAAATGACATGAAACTTTGTACCGTTGTTAACACTTTCTAGATCTACAAAGAAAAGAAAAAATCGGAGTGATAGCTTGTTTTTATGTTAGTGTAAAAAAAAAAGGTACACTCAGGGTCTTCGGGGTCTCCACAGACCCCAGGCAATAAAATGTAATTTTGTTATAAAATAACTGCTTTTTAAAAAACAAATGTAATTTTACTCTGTTTATTAATGTTTTTACTTCATATTTGTGCAGTTTTTGGAGGATTTCTCATATCTTTTAAATTTATATAAATAAATAAATAAATAAATATTTTTACAAAAACAGCTTTTTATGTAAAATTCACTTTATAAAAGACCCACATTTCTAACTTTCATTCATGGGGATAACATGGATAATTTGACATGGTTTAGTGTAAGATTTTTGCCCATATTTTGGAAAATGCAGTTTTAAAAGTAAAAAAAAAAATCACTTTTACCAGTAGATGGCTGCAGAGCTCCACTATTTGCTGTGTTATTTGACTAACTGAAAGAAATCTTTTCATAAGTTTTTTTTTTTGTTGGATTCATTTCTAAATGTTATGAAATCACAATTATAACAATAAAATTACTTTTTGTCAAAGTTCAGCATTTTTTGTACTGAAAAAAAATTAATTTTTCCAAAATGTTGATTTTGAGGATGAATTTTGTCCATTTTCACAGTGGAGTCTCATCATAATGTAACAATATTGAAAAACTTTTTTTTTCATTACAAAAAATACTAAACTTTGACAAAAAGTACCCTTTATTGTTATAATTGTGATTTCATAATATTTAGATATGAATCCAACTAAAAAAAACTTATGAAAAGATGTCTTTCAGTCATTCAAATAGCACATAGCAAATAGTGGAGCTCTGCTGCCATCTACTGGTAAAAATGATAGTTTTTTTTACTTTTAAAACTGCATTTTCCAAAAGATGGGCAAAAATCTTACACTAAACCATGTCAAATTATCCATGTTATCCCCATGAATGAAATTTAGAAATGTGGGTCTTTTATAAAGTGAATTTTACATAAAAAGCTGTTTTTGTATAAAAACCTATTTAAAAAATATATTTTTTAATTTATTTATATAAATTTAAAAAATACGATAAATCCTCCAAAAACTGTACAAACATGGAGTAAAAACATTAATAAACAGAGTAAAATTACATTTGTT
The DNA here is from genome assembly GCF_018812025.1 of Megalobrama amblycephala. Classification (NCBI taxonomy): domain Eukaryota; kingdom Metazoa; phylum Chordata; class Actinopteri; order Cypriniformes; family Xenocyprididae; genus Megalobrama; species Megalobrama amblycephala. The sequence continues at coordinate 56,976,797 of NC_063050.1, forward strand.
TTTAAAAAAACAAGTATTTTGTTACAAAATTGCATTTTGTTGCCTGGGGTCTGTGGAGACCCCGAAGACCCTGAGTGTACTTCCCAAACGAAGACCGCATAAGGGTTAACGATGGAAAAAATGGTTGGCGCGCCCGGCACATGGTCTAAAAGTGTTGTCCCTATTCTCTTAATGAATAATGGCCGTGTTTTGGACGTAACATGCAATAAACCAATCAGAGTCTCATCTACCATTCCTTTTAAAAGCCAGTTGCGTTTGCACCATGGCAGATTCGCTATTTACATGGTGGAATTTGCAAGCGGAAAAACTGAACGCTTCTCTAGCGAGGAAACGGGATCTGCTCATGTGCAAGGTTAAAACGTTGTAATCCTTTTGTTGGTCAATGGCGCAGTCGTTTTCAGTTGCCTCAAAATAGCAACACGCCAACAATGCATCTGAGCATGGCCAAACAAGTGCATTAAACAACGTGGCGCGGGTCAGGAAATTGATAACTGCGTCGGGCTGAAACTAGCAAAAAACTCTTGCATCGTGCCTGTATGATGGGGCCCTTCATGGCAAACAAACTTTTATTTAAAAAGACATGAAAGATGCCAGTAGATGGCAGCAGAAGAGCACTTATTGGCTTATTAGCCATTTTCACTCCCTAATATATTGGGGAAAAGTCTCATGAAAAACAAAAACTTTTCTTCAAATTGTGACTGAATTACAAAGAAAGCAAGTAAAGAGCGCTCGTTTTATAATCACTGAAGCTGTCAGTCAGTTTAGTGTGGTACATTTAATAAGAGAAGGTTTTTGCAAGTTATTATTGTCAATAAAAGTTAATTTGATCGACATATCAATTCAAGCTCAGTGCTTTACTGTCACATTTCCGATATATAAACATGTAATATTATTAGTAACTGCACTTATTAATGCAAAACAACAGTAATATGATTTACAGAGCCATGCTCTATAATTGTAAATAAAACGAAGATTATTGCTTAATGAGAAAATACAGTTTCTGTTTTTTACATCAGAATTTTTACATTTAATTGAAAGTGCCTTTTTTTGTAATTATTTGTGAAATTTACCAGCAATTTCAAAGTAAACGTTTCCAGCAGAATTTATTTTATATGAAAAATTATATTTCATCAAATGTGTAAATATTTCACTCAGCTTGTGTCTATTTCTGTAATGCTGGGAAGCTGGAGGTTAACTGGTAGTTAGTCTTTAATTTCAGCAGTTTCATCTTCACCATGTAATTTGATGCTGTTATACTGTTTCATTTAGTATCTTGCAGAATGATTGTGTCACTAACCTGCACAGGCATTTGAATAAAGTTGCCCTATGGGAAGGGACGGCACCGGATCACAACTTTCTGAAAACATGTCAACATTTCACACATCATAACACTGAGGATTGACGAATCTTCTAATGCACAGACGTGAATATGAAATATAAAGTCCAGAGTGTTTTGCTTTCACTCTCAAGCCTGTAAAGGAAATGCCATTTGAAACTCTACACCCACTTCCTGTTTTGATGCACTGGGTTGTTGACAGTAAATGGGTGTAGCATGCAGTCTAACTCTCAGACTTTTGTTTTTTAACATCACAGCGTTTGACAAACCTGTTTGAAAACAGTCATTATTTCTGCAGGTCAGTTCAGCTAGTGGATCAGAAAAGACACAGTAAGACACATGTTTAAATGACGGGTGTAGATGCATTGATCTGTTTTACATCACAGGAATAATTCACACAAAGATGGAAATTCTGTGCGATCGGCGTGACATCTAACAAAATGTAGTCGCACCAGCAGGACACAAAAATAATGATGCGCACCGATTAATCCTTTATAAATAAAACGCATGTACGTGACCACGCGCATTGGCGGCTTATTATGTATAATCGGGTTAAGAAAGTGCATGTAAACACAGTCATTGTTTCGTAAGGGAACATGATGTGCAAAGTTTGAATATGTGGAAATGCAAATAAGTTTTGGCAAGATTAAATTTCTCAAAGCTCTCATACAGCACACTGTATGTGTCTGAACATGCGGCCGCTCCTCGTGTCCCAAGAACGCTCGTGTTTAGAGACGCTAAACTGCATCTTGAATGCAGTCGGAATTCCTTTCTTACGATCTCATTTCCTGTCGATGCTCCCTCTCTCTCTCTCTCAGCAGCTCTGTTGTGTCTTTATCTGTGTCTGTCTTTATCTGTGTGTACGGAGCGTTTCAGGGTTTGTGTCTGTTATTGGAGCCGTTTGTCCACTAACTGTAAATGGTCAAAGTGTGTGTGTGGTGGGGGGGGGGGGGAGCGAACTTTTAACCTAGTTTATAGGATACACCACTAGATCTACTAGATCAGGGATTCACAAACTTTTTTATCAGCCGAACCCTTTGAGATAAAATATTACACCTTGAGATTTTAAGTTTAAAAATAATGAATTCTATTAAATATATTTTTTGTTAAAATTTTTATTAAATGTAATTTTACAGTAAAAATATCGCAAGAGTAATGTTTCTTATTTTTGTTTTTATTTAGACATTTTTTTATTATTATTTTGCAGTAGTAATAATAATAATAATAAGGAAATTAATTAATTAATTATTATTATTATTAAATAGCCATATTGATTTTTGGGCCAAGTTCTGCAGCCCTACAAACAAGCACAGCAAACCTGGATCATCACTTTTTAAAATTGTATTTTAAATCACAATCACAATTTTTAATCAGAAAAATCGCAATTAGATTTTTCCGCTAAATGGTCCAGCCATTGTTAGTAATGTAATTTTACAGTTGTGTAAAATATAAAATAATGATAACTGTTATATTATTTTTTAAAATATTTTTTGTATTTAATTATGAAAAATATAAATATAAAAATATTTACAAAAAATATAAATATAAAAATATTTACAAAAAATATAAATATAAAAATATTTACAAAAATATTTCATAAATATTTTTATATTTTATTTTTTTATTTTTATTTAGTAGTAATAATAATTATAATAACAATAATTATTATTATTACTAAATACAAATAATAAAGAAATAAAAATATTACTTTTGTAATATATTTTACCATAAAACAATAAATTATTATTATTGTAAATTATTAATGAATTTATGAATGAAAAATTATTATAATAATAATTATTATTAGTGCTGTCAAACGATTAATCGTGATTAATCCCATCCAAAATAAAAGTTTGTTTACGCAATGTATGTGTGTGTACTGTGTATAACTATTATGTACAGATAAATACACACAAAAGCATGTAAATATTTAAAAAATATATATATTTATATATAATATAAATTATATATATATATATACACACACACACATATATAATTAAATATTTCTTAAATATATACATGCATGTGTGTATTTATATATAATAAATAAACAGTACACACACATATATTATGTAAACACAAACTTTTATTTTGGATGCGCTTAATTGCGCTTAATTGTTTAACAGCACTAACTATTATTATATAGCCATATTGGTATATAATTACAAAACGCTGGTCAAACTGTGCAGCCCTACAAACAAGCACAGCAAACCTGGATTTTATTCAATTGCATTTTAAAGCAATATTATTCAGAATAATTGCAATTAGATTTTTTCACTAAATCGTGCAGCACTAGCCGTTCTTTATCCACCTCTCATTCCCTAAATATCCCTGTATGATTCATTTTTACCCGGTTAGTTGGTTTTCTTCCTCTGTCAGTATCATCATCTCACTTTCTCTCTCTGTTTATTCCCCCTCTCTCTCTCGGGTGTCCTGACCTCATTTCCTGTGACTGTGATTTGCTCTTCACACCTACTCAGTGTGTTTGTGTTTGTGAGGTGTGTGTGTGTGAGTTCATGAGCCTCTTTATGCGTGTCAATAACATGTACGTGTGTCTATAAATGTAGTCTCACACATTCAAATAAAGCAGGAACACATGATCATTAGTTGTCATCAGCAGCTCATAGAGAAATGATTGAGATCTCTTCATCTGAGATGACTGGATGCTTTTTGTTCTCCTTTTGCTCTCGTCACAGTCGAGATGTTCCTGAAATCTCATCTTGTCTTTCCTCGGGGATGCAGAAGTAGAAAGAGTTGCCCGTATGATGACGCGTTACAGAGGAAGGCTATTTTTGGCTCTCGTTCAATTTCACACTCATTTACACTGTCTGCTGTGGCCCGAAACAGGAAGCAGTTCCTGCAGTGAGTCTGTCGCCATGGCGACAAGCATGCGTTCCCACACACACGTGTCGAAGTGAATGTATTTACAGATGTTTCGTGTTTACGCCTCCGCAGTGTCAGGAAAGCTCCTCGGGCCCAGATTCTCCAGGTCGGGGGCGTCGATTAAAGAATCATGCCGGAAACAAACTGGAAATGATCACATGGTCAGAAACGTTGTTCAACCTCTAATAAATTAAAGTTTCATGCATTTTGATAACTGAAATTTAATGTAAGCATTAAAACATAATCCAGAAAATTAAAAAGGAAAAAAAATGGAATTCAGAAAAATGTAAAATGTATTTTTAGACTAAAGTCGCTTCAGTTTCATAGATGGATGCGAGTGTGAACAGCAGCATCACCGGCACATCACAGACGCTGACGGAGACTGACATGGACTGTGATATCACATGATCACACAAGACGCTGCCTTTATCTTTCTCTCTTGTTGAGAGAGGAAACACATGCCGGGAACGGAGAGCCGCACTTCCTGTTTTCCTGTGGTGTGAAGGCTTGTTGCATCGGGGATTAGTTGTTTTCTCAGCGCTTTGTGTGTGTGTGTGTGTGTGTGTGTGGGGTGATGAAAAATAGATGCTAAGGTAGTCTGGGTGGTTGCTAGGGTGTTGCTAAGTTACTTTACTTCCAGTCTGGGGCCATTTTATTACATTTTACATTAAAATTCCCATTTTAAATTTTTATGGATTCTGTTTTACTGTTTAAATTACATTTTAGTAATCAAAAATCATGTCTATTTAAATGAAATAATGAACCATATACAATTTAAAAACAATTTATTAAAAGTTTATTATTGTGGATTTATGATTTAATACAAATGTTTTATCAAAAATGGTGGTAAATGAAGACTTTTAAAATATAATCAAAGCAAATTCATAATTAATCCTCTTTTTTTTAATTTTGCTGCACATACTTTTACTTTTAAAATTAAAACATGCAAGAACATTTGTGAGACGTTTCTTAAAAAATAGTCTTAAATTTTTAATAATTTTGTGTTTATGGTTTATGAAAGTTAAGATTATTAATTTATGATTTAATACAAATATATTATCAAAAACAATGGTGAAATTAAGACAAAATATTAACAATTTAATTAATCTATTAATAGTGCTGCACAACAGAATTTTTAATAATTTTATTGTTATTAATAGTGTCAAATCGATTAATCATGATTAATCGCATCTAACATAAAAGATATATATATATATAATATATTCACACAAACACACACATATTATATATTTACAAACTTTTATGTTAGATGCGATTTAATTATGATTAATCGATTCGACAGCAACTTCTTTACAATAGTAGTAATTTCAGTCATAATTTCTTCAAGTTAAATCAAACTTTTATTTTTGTTTGTGATGAAGAACGTTGAGTTTGTGTGTCTCAGATGTATACAGCGGTCTTTAACATTCACACACACTCATCCATATCGCCTTTTGATTAAGTGTGAATCCCTACTTTGCCAAATTCCCTAACATTCCGCGTTATACTGGATTCCATGAATTGCCGCATCATCGGACCCTACAGGTTGATCAGGATGCGTTCTAGCACTAGTGATGACTGAGCACACACAGCTCCAGTAATCCCACAATGCCGTGGTCTCCAGAGTGACCTGCGAGCTGTAATCCAATCAGGATCTGTGTGATTATGTGCACTGGGAGGGAGTGGACAGGAAATAGAGATGCTTCCAGATCTGGAATGTCATTCATGGATCGGCTTACCACGTCAGCACCTCGACACCGTCTGTCTGCAGCATCACTGATCTGCTTAGAGTCTCACTGCAATCCACTGACTCAGTTAAACTTTTATTTTGGCGGGTTGTGGTGAAAACGTAATATGTCAGTTGGGTCCTACAGATGCAACTGTTACTGTACAGCAGCCGGAGACGTGCTGGTGGAGTGCGCTGAGATTGATTGACAGCTTCATTGGTGTGGGTGGGGTGTTGAGGGTGTAACAGGACACCAGTTCTTTCTGTGGAAACACACACCGCAACACACCCAACTTCCTCCCAAAGTGTTGCATTCTTCCTGCTGCAGGGCCGCAGCCGCGTGTCCGCGTGTGTGTGTGCGAGCGGACCGCCAGCATTCCTCCACTCACGTGTCTGATGTGTGTATTGGGTTGCAGATCCCACACAGATTTTTGCGTTGAACCCACCCTGCCCCACCAGACTGGAGAATATTGAGCTGTATTGTTCAATGCAGCAGCTGGAGAGCACAGTTATGAGCAAACGTTCTTCCTGTAATGTTAATAGAACGTTCGTTCAACGTTATCTGGTCTTTAACACAAAAAACATACATCGCTCATGGAGTGTTTTAATTGGATGTTCTTCTGATGTTTTTTAAATTTTCACTGTAACTTTCAGAGTAACAATGTCTGAAGAATGATAAAATGGAATGTTACTCTGAATGTTACAATGAAACATTTAAAAAACATCAGAAGAACATTCCAGTTCATCATTCTTTTTTAAATGTTTCATTGTAACATTCAGAGTAACAATGTTTGAAGAATGATAAAATGGAACGTTACTCTGAGTGTTACAATGAAACATTTAAAAAACATCAGAAGAACATTCCATTTCATCATTCTTTTTTAAATGTTTCACTGTAACATTCAGAGTAACAATGTTTGAAGAATGATAAAATGGAACGTTACTCTGAGTGTTACAATGAAACATTTAAAAAACATCAGAAGAACATTCCATTTCATCATTCTTTTTTAAATGTTTCACTGTAACTTTCAGAGTAACAATGTTTGAAGAATGATAAAATGGAATGTTACTCTGAATGTTACAATGAAACATTTAAAAAACATCAGAAGAACATTCCAGTTCATCATTCTTTTTTAAATGTTTCATTGTAACATTCAGAGTAACAATGTTTGAAGAATGATAAAATGGAACGTTACTCTGAATGTTACAATGAAACATTTAAAAAACATCAGAAGAACATTCCATTTCATCATTCTTTTTTAAATGTTTCATTGTAACATTCAGAGTAACAATGTTTGAAGAATGATAAAATGGAACGTTATTCTGAGTGTTACAATGAAACATTTAAAAAACATCAGAAGAACATTCCAGTTCATCATTCTTTTTTAAATGTTTCATTGTAACATTCAGAGTAACAATGTTTGAAGAATGATAAAATGGAATGTTACTCTGTATGTTATAATGAAACATTTAAAAAACATCAGAAGAACATTCCATTTCATCATTCTTTTTTAAATGTTTCATTGTAACATTCAGAGTAACAATGTTTGAAGAATGATAAAATGGAACGTTATTCTGAGTGTTACAATGAAACATTTAAAAAACATCAGAAGAACATTCCAGTTCATCATTCTTTTTTAAATGTTTCATTGTAACATTCAGAGTAACAATGTTTGAAGAATGATAAAATGGAATGTTACTCTGTATGTTATAATGAAACATTTAAAAAACATCAGAAGAACATTCCATTTCATCATTCTTTTTTAAATGTTTCATTGTAACATTCAGAGTAACAATGTTTGAAGAATGATAAAATGGAACGTTATTCTGAGTGTTACAATGAAACATTTAAAAAACATCAGAAGAACATTCCAGTTCATCATTCTTTTTTAAATGTTTCATTGTAACTTTCAGAGTAACAATGTCTGAAGAATGATAAAATGGAATGTTACTCTGAGTGTTACAATGAAACATTTAAAAAACATCAGAAGAACATTCCAGTTCATCATTCTTTTTTAAATGTTTCATTGTAACTTTCAGAGTAACAATGTTTGAAGAATGATAAAATGGAACGTTACTCTGAGTGTTACAATGAAACATTTAAAAAACATCAGAAGAACATTCCATTTCATCATTCTTTTTTAAATGTTTCATTGTAACATTCAGAGTAACAATGTTTGAAGAGTGATAAAATGGAATGTTACTCTGAATGTTATAATGAAACATTTAAAAAACATCAGAAGAACATTCCATTTCATCATTCTTTTTTAAATGTTTCATTGTAACATTCAGAGTAACAATGTCTGAAGAATGATAAAATGGAACGTTACTCTGAGTGTTACAATGAAACATTTAAAAAACATCAGAAGAACATTCCATTTCATCATTCTTTTTTAAATGTTTCACTGTAACATTCAGAGTAACATTCCAATAATGTTTGAAGAATGATCAAATGGAATGTTCCCTTAACGTTCACATAACCAAGAAAAAACGTTTAAAAAACTGGGCGCTTTAAACATTCATTATTTCCGAATGTTTAAAACGTCCATTTTTTTCTTGGTTATCATAACTTAATGGGAACGTTAGCACAACGTTCTTAGAACGTATTTTTGTTCGCTGGATGGTTGTGAGAGGATGCTGGTGCATTTTAGTTACTGTGTTTGTTTTAGTTTGTGTTGAATTGTCTTAATAAATGTCTCAAAACATCGACACAATTTCAACAGGATGTTAAAATACTGCCTTTTGCAATCATCAGAATGAACCGTAGCTCAGACGTGTGTCTCACGCATAAATCATCAGCCTCATAAACGACTGAACAACTGTCTGTCTCTCTGCAGGTGAAGCCAAGAACATCCCTCCGTATCCGGGTCCGAATAAAATGCGGGATTGTTACTGTACAGTGAACCTGGACCAGGAGGAAGTTTTCCGAACCAAAACCATAGAGAAGTCTTTGTGGTGAGAACAGACACACACACACACACACACACACTGCAGCCTCATGCATCAATCTGACAATGAAAAATAATTTTATTGAGATACAGAATAACTGATTATAATTGTATCTCTCTGTCTGCTGCAGTCCGTTCTACGGCGAGGACTTTTATTGTGAAATCCCGCGCAGTTTCCGCCATCTCTCCTTCTACATCTTTGACAGAGACGTGTTCAGGAGGGATTCCAGCATCGGTGAGCGTTTCTCATTAATATCTTTTCTTTGAATCACAGGATGTCGCAAGATGTACTTCCTGCTGTATCTTTTCGCAGTACAGTTAATTTTGTCCTTATGAGGACATTTTTGTGGTTTAAACAGCTTAAAAAACATAATAAATGAAATATTTTGAAAATGTAAAATAGCAGAACATTTTCTGTGATGGGGGCGGAAAGAATACACAGTTTGTGCAGTATAAAAACCATTACATCTATGGCAAATCCCCATAAAACATGCAAATGTGTGTGTGTGTGTGTGGGCTTCCATTCAGCCAATGAAAACATTTCATTGCGACCTACATATAATTACACAGCTTGACCAAACCACGTCGTTACGATTCATTCATGATTAACGCAGCTGCAGGCCTTAATATGTCACAAAGATATTGAGGAGGAAAGAGAATGTTTGAAACGAAAGAATGCAGGACGAAGAGAGCCAGAGCATGCTTAGGCATTTCTAGGGTGTTCTGGGTAGTTGCTAGGTTTTCTGAGTGCTTGAGATGTGATCATGTGATGAGCTGATCTGTGATCTGTGATGTGTCTTTAGGTAAAGTGGCCGTGAAGAAGGAAGACCTGCAGAAATACCATGGTAAAGACCACTGGTTCCCGCTGCAGTCCGTCTGCGCAGACTCTGAGGTGCAGGTATGTGTTCATACACTCACGTGTTCAGTGTGTGTGTGTGTGCGTGTGTGTGCTGGTGTTCGGGTCCAGCGGAATTCAAAACAAATACAGTGTGTGTTGAGCACAAACACGAGTGAATCCATTTCACCTTGAGCTCCTGAATGTCACATGACCGCTAACAGAGCTCCAAACGGTCATGATTTGCACAGGAACTCAGTCTGAGCTCTTCCTGGTCTCTTCATTTGATGCTGAGATGTCGGATAACCGGAGCCGCAGCGGATCCGCAGAAACACAGACGCATTCATTGAGAGGAAGGATGTGTGTGTGTGATGAAGAGCGACAGTCTCTGTCCATAGAGCGCTCATTGTTGTGCTGTGTGTGAAGAAGAGCCGCCCATCCTCTTCTCAAGGCTCATTTGTATATTGATGATGTCAGCTGAAGTCAAACAGAGAAACTTTGTTTCGACTGGAGGAAAGTTTCATTGCTGACTGACATATAAATTACATTATAAGACTCAAAACAGACACACATCAGATCACATCTACGGCAGTAAAGACCGGTTTGCACCGTAGTACCGCCCACCCCGAGTGTTTTGCGTGACTCATCACCTAGCAAAGACTCATGGGACCCTGCAGTCGTTCTTCATTGGTTTATCTCCTCCGTCTCTCCCTCTCTTCGGCTGGCGGGAGTAACCATGGTAACGCTGCTCTCTCTCTCTCTCTCCTCCGCAGGGAAAGGTTCACCTGGAGCTGCGTCTCAGTGAGGTCATCACAGACAGCGGCGTCGTCTGCCACAAGCTGGCAACACGGTGAGCCAATCACAAGTTCCACACAGCCGCCCGTCAGCCAATCAGAGCTCACGAGTGGCAGCGCTTGTGTCTCATCAGATTCACGTCTTGTTTTCAGAGAGCCTGTTCACAGACTCTGATGTTATTTTTTATATTTGGTGTTACATTAAATTAAACCAATTAAGTATTTTTAATACAACGGCTGGCAAATGTGACATCTTTTTCTCTGTAGTTATATGGTATCGTGGAATCCATTGGGGCAAATGTGAATACAAAAATATATATTTGTTGTAGTTTCCGAACTATGAAGAGACGCTGTACGTACATGAAGAGTTTGTCATCCAGCAAACAACTAGTCAGACTAATTTATCTAGATTTCATCCTTGTTTTTAGCTTGTAACGTTGCTGTGTGTGAAGTTTAGATGTTCGCATAGTGTCTGGTGTGTCAGATTAATGTTAAATCACGGACTCAACCAATCATGTGCATTTGGAGGCGGGGCTATCTGACAGTCTGACCAATGACTTGATGAGTGTTTGAATACAGTCATTATTCTTGCAGTTCTGTTTGATTGAACGGAAATCGCGATACAGGACTAAAATAACATTACCTTTCAAAGGATCCTAATGCAGGAATATGATTATTTATTTTCAACAATGTGAATGTCTCAGTTGAGCTTTATTTATTTGTGTTCGATTCATTTCACTGTGGATTCTTTGGTAAATCAATCGCATTTCGGCATTATCAGACTTTTATGATACGGACCCGACGGTAATGCAACAACATGTCAGTAACTGTGTTCATTCTAATGCCTGATCTGATGTTAATGATTCATGATCTTTGTCTGTGTGTCAGTAAATCAAACCAGTGACTAAACGCACAACTTCACCTTGTTTCTCTTAGTAGGATGAAAATAATCTGATTAAATTATATATAGAAGGTAATCAAAGAACGTTCCCTTTACAGTCACTGGAGCTGTCAATCAAACAGAGCGAGTTTATCAGTGACTGAGTTCTGGACTCACGTTTTATTCAATGAATAATTAGTTTTATCGCGTTTGCACTGTTAGTTATGATGAAAGCATTCGTTAGTGTGCAGAAATGAACGAGATCACTGCTTTCATGAGCTCAACAACATGTCTGTGATCGACTACAATGTTCATCACTGCAACTTTTCATGCCACGATCTAAATCTACACGACAGCCAGTGCCACAGTTTCCTCAAAATTATAATCACGATTATTAATCATGTTTATTCTATCAAAAGAGTAATGTAACTATGGCTATTTTGCAAGTTCTTTACCAACCTACACTTCACCCAAAAGGCCTGTAGGTGGCACAAAGACTTAAATTTAACCAACTATGATAACTTCGTTAGATGGTAAATCAATACAAAACATGGTTTTGGTGAGCGCCTTGTAATATGTATTCACATTAGATTTTAAAGCAACACAATTCGTTTGCAATAAGACAAACCAGATTCAAATTGCCCGGCAAATTCGTAAAGCAAAGAAAAATCATTTCTAGCTGATCAACATTATGAAAACTGGTGAAACCTTTAGGAACTTCAAAAGATAAAACAGCGAAATTCCTAATATTACTTCCAATATTTCCAAATTATGTTCATTTTCATAGAGCGGGCCAATATCGTGACGATTATTTAAAATCAATCGGGAGAAGCAGATATCGTTATGGTGATAAAATACGATTAATCGTGCAGCCCTAATTTAATTTAATTTGACTTGACATTTATTCAACAGTGCTTTTGATCTGCCTGCATTGACACTATTCTTTAAAAGGAAAAATTATATACCAATTATCACTGTAAAGCTGCTTTGACACAATCTGCATTGTAAAGAGCTTTAATAAAAACACTAGAAGTTTTCGAGAAAGTATTTCATATGCAAAAATGTTAGCCAATCACAGCAGTGAAGTCTCACAGCGACACGCCCCTCAAATCATAGGATAAAATCATGGTAGGAAAAATGCCTTTTATTTCTAATTTATGGCATTTTTTGATGTAAAAAGCATAGTAACATTATAAGTGCACTCCAAGAAACATTATAAAATAATAAAACAACACAGTTCATGAAGATTTAAAGATGGTTTTATCATGCTGTCAGTCTAAAATGAACATGAACATGCCTGTTATTTGTTGTTTATGTATCTCGCTCATGGGTTTGATTCCCAGGGAATGCATGAACTAATAAAACGTATCCCTTGAATGCAATGCATGTCACTTTGGATAAAAATCATCTGCCAAATGCATAAATAAAAATATAAATCAGTTCATTCTAGAGCATGTGATGATCACGAGAGCTTTTGCCTTCAGTCTGCGTTTATCAGTGTTGCATTTTCACAATTCAAGCTCTCTGCTGATCCGTCACTGTGAATGCGGTTTGATTAGCGGCTGACGCTTTATTTTAAGAGACGAGAGAAACGCAACACTCAGACTGAGAGTAAATAAGTGAACTGATGTGTGCACGAGTGCGTCTGTGCTGGACTGTGGGTTATCTGGATAAAAATGAGCTTGTTTGATGTCGTGTGTGTGCGCGCACTCATATAGGCAACCGTACAGCACTGCATGTCTTTGCTTTCGCAGCATCAGTGGCTCCATGTCTGGACCGTTTCCCACACTGGAGCACTCTGGGTAATGAGCTTAGTGTCACAGTGAGCAGCGCTCTCATTCACAGGATATTTATGCAGCTTCCATTTTAAGACACAGTGAGGATGACGTCTTCACACACACACATATTCACTCATGACTGCGCTGCTGTGAATGTGGTGTGAAAGACTGTGACATGGGAAGGTTTTTTACTCTTAGACAAAACAAGCAATGCATTCTGGTGTCCTGGTCAGTATTAGCATGTATTTTTTGCCACTATTTTTGATAAAATGATGCAATCTGCAATCATCAATGCTTCAGTGTCTGCGATGTTCACTGGACTCAGTTCAGCGCTGGACGTCACGGCTGGTGTATTTATGGGCGGCTGTATGACCAGGCCAGACCGCAGCATTATATAAAGAGGCTTAACACACAGGAAGTGCCCTGGAAGGATCTGATGGTATTAGAGATGCTGTAGATCCTATTCATTCATCAGCATTAGAGCGCTGCTTCATTTACATGATCTGAATATAGAATAGCACTGTACCTTTATTTATGATGTGAATCTGCTTTGAATCTGAATTCAAAATCGAGCGTTTGAACCCATCTGTGCTGATGTTATTCAGCAGATGATCGTATAGGATTGCTGCAGTTTGTTTTGAGGCCGTTTATGACATTATTTATTTTTTTATAATGTCAAAAAATTATGTTTTTCTACTTTTCATGATTGCAAAAATTCTAGCTTGTGCAATTCTGAATGATGTCTGTATTACCAGCACTTTGAGTTTATTGTCTCTTTAAGATTAATCACTTGTTGTATCTCTAGGCCTAATCTCTGATCGTCTGATTGTGGTTATTCTATCTTGAGATAACCACAATAACTGTGCAATTTAAATTTCAATCACACATAAAGAACATAAAGGCCTTTCTTCATACGAAATTAATGTTTGTAGGTTTAATCAGCAAATTTTTAATTTTATTATTATATTATACTGTATATGATTCCATGTAAAAATACCATTATTATGAATCAATGTACTGTATATTAGATCTGATCGTTGACAATTGCGAGCTGAGCACCAAAATTTGAGTCTAATTACTAGTGCTTGTTTTCCTACACTGATGTGAATTTAGTGTCCTTCACTTCATGGTGAGCTGTTTATTTAGGGTGAACGCTCCCAGCAGCTCTTGCGTGTGAAGCTCATAATGATTTTCTTCCGCAGGGTTCTGGAGTGTCAGGATCTGCCGATCGTGAATGGCCAGTGTGATCCGTACGCAGCCGTGTCGTTACTGGGCCCCTCCAGGTAAGATCAAACCCCAAAGTTTATCCTCTCATCCAATTTACAAGTGCCGATTAAGTCTTTACTATGGCGTGGTTCCCACCGCAGCTCAAGGCTTAGCGTGTGACCTTAGAAGAATAAACATACGCACATGCATTGCTTTAAAACATGTAAGTATGTGAAATTCAGTGTTTCCCTGGTTGAAGCTGCTGTTTCTATCGCATGCAAAAAAGGAAGCTAGCAGCAGACCATCAATGTCATAATGGACTATGATAGCAACTGACACAAAGACACTGCATGCCAATTTTGAAGTCAATCAGACCAAGAGTACTGTAGTTAGAGCCAATTTCATGTTTTGTTCAATTATAGTGCCACCATGTGACGCAGTGCCCCCATACATAAGCGCGTCAAATTTGGTGAAAATATCTCATTTCGTTTAGGAGTTACAGACATATGAAGACATAAGAAATGACCCACACCTGACTTTGATTGCATTTTTTTGCCATTTACTATCAAAATGTTGACATTTGGCCATTAGTGTTTAGTCAACGACCTGTTTCTGATGTTCCTACTGTGGTTTCATTTCGATCAGACTAATGGTTTCTAAGATATTTGCAAATGTTGTTTAAATGCTAAATCACAACGTTGCACAAACCATAAGCCGAAACCTAGCATGTTTGGTATCGTTGGACTCGGCAAGGAATCAGGAATCCAGTGAAAATAAGACAACAACATCCAAAGTTCTAAGCATGTAAATAATTTTTTCCACCACTAGGTGGCGCTGGTCTGAAACTTCTCAGACTCCTTCAGGGCATCGTGCCGATGACCCATACCGAGTTTCATAATGATACATTCATGCTTTCATAAAATACATTTTACTACAAAATTCAAAATGGCTGACGCCCAAAATGGCCGATATGGGAAAATTGGATATAATTTGACATAATGCCGCTTTTATGATTTTTGGACAAACAATTAAGAAGTTATAAGCAAAAATAGCCATTTTTTTGTATCTCCAGACCAGTAGGTGGTGCTGTGTCGGAACGCAGCATGTAACCTCAAGTCATGTACCAAGTTTGGTCTGTATACGATAAAGCATTGATGAGATCGTTGCAATCGTTACGTAAAATTCGTTCACACATTTTTCTGAAATGGTTTGACAAAACACTTAAATGCCACAACTTTTTGTCGGCTTTGTCTGAAGATGATCAGATTCTATTTTTGTGAAAATCGGCACAACGTCCTAGGTGGAGTTAAAAAAAAACCCAAAGGTTTTTCGGAAAATTCAAAATGGTGGGAAAATTTTGATGATGGAAAATGACGTCATAGAGTCTTCAGTGTCACATGATCCTTCAGAAATCATTCTAATATGCTGATTTGCTGCTCAAGAGACATTTATGATTATTATCAATGTTGAAAACAGACTGTAATACATTTTCTTTTTCAGGATTCTTTGATGAATAGAAAGTTCAAAAGAACAGCGTTTATTTGAAACAGAATCTTTTGTAACATTATAAATGTCTTTACTGTCACTTTTAATCAATTTAATGCATCCTTGATTCAGTCACTGGTTTCATTTTTGCTGTTGCTCACATCATCTAAAATAGCTGCAAATCCCTCCTCACAGGTCAGAGGCCAAGAAGACGAAGGTCAAGCGGAAAACCAACAATCCTCAGTTTGACGAGGTCTTCTTCTTTGAGGTATCTGCACGTGTCAACATAATAACACAATTGTTTATGTGCGCATCAGACATGTACACATAAAGAATCTACATAGTGAAAGCGTGATTTATTAATTTCAATAAAAGCAAACTGTATGTGCAAGTCTTGAGATGAGAGACGTTAGTGATGTTTATCATGTTTCAGGTGGAATAAATGAGGTTTCAGGTGTTTATACTCATGGATTGTGGTTTCTCACTTTAACACTTCTCACACCCTCCACACACATCTCTCTCTACACAATGTCAGTAGTTTAGCGTTCAGACGACAGCCGCTCGTGTTATCAGACGTGACAGCTGTTTTCTCTCTGTCCTCGGCTCTGGACTGGATGAGTCACGCACACACACAAACGCGTCCCAGAGTACGACGAGACAAGAGTGTGATTGATTGTGAGACACACAATCCGCTCCATTTATCTCGCGGCCCTCGCGGTCTTTCCCACCCACACTGGACACACACTCATCATTATCATCATCAGTGCAAATATAACTCAGTATCATCAAACACACGTTATTCGCAGATTAGTCAAGTGGTTTGTTGTGTTTCAGACAGACGTTAGCTCGTGTCATATGTGCAGAAGCACGTCTCAGGTGTGTCATGTGTCCTGTTTCATCACACAGGTGACCAAACCGCTGAGCTACACCAAACGACAGTTCGACGTGGAGGAGGACGACGTGGACAAGCTGGCGCTCAAGTGAGTGTGTGATTCTCAGAAGCGGCCCGTGTTTACACTGAGCCAGTGACGTAACTGAGTGTGTTAGTGTGTAAACTTCCCATGGTGCATCATGGTCTGTGTTTACGAGTCACACTTGTAGCAACTGCCCCTATTATGATTTTCGGATATTGCCTTTCATGTAAAACATGCAAAAAGTTTCAAAGTGCAGATAAATGGAGTTTTTGTCTCCAAAAAGGAAGAAGTGATTCTGAGCTGAACCGAGTCGTCAGCAATTTCAGTCTCACTTCCTGGTAAAACTGCATAGGTTTGTTTAACTCATTTGCATAATGCCAGCCTCTGGTCTTCATTGGCTGAACAGCATGTCTTTGCCCCGCCCTCAATCACTGTAGTTGTATCTGAGACTGGAAGAGTTTGGTTCGTGTTCGTGTCGAGAAGACGCTGTTTTCTGCTGCCAAAGCAAATCCACTGTGATGAGATTGATACGGTAAAACCGACGCCTTCGTTACTGTTCGAATCACTGTGAATCAAGAGCTGAGATTCAGATATGATAATGAGCGTTTGGTTTCTGACCAATCAGAGCAGAGCAGCTCTCAGAAAGGCGGGGTTTAGAGAGACCGAATCCTTGATCGAAGCATTTCAGGCCTGAGCAAAAAGAGTTGTTGTTTTGTAATCTGTACGCGATGAGAGCAACATGCTAAAACATGCATGCAGTGTGTTAAATGATGATAGCTACATGCTAATCATGCTAGCAACATGCTAATTATGCTAACTCATGTTAGCAATGTGTTAAAGCATGCTGGCAACATGTTATAACAAGGTAGCAATGTGTTAAATCATGCTAGCAATATGCTAATTATGCTAACTAATGTTAGCAATGTGTTAAATCATGTTTACAACATGTTAATAATGCTAACAATATGTTAAATCACGGTAGCAACATGTTAACAACATGGTAATCATGTTAGCAACATGTTAAAACATGTCAGCAGTGTGTTAAAACATGCTACCAGAATGCTAATCTAGCCAAAACATGTTAACTCATGCTAGCAATGTGTTAAATCATGCTGGAAACATGCTAATCATGTTATAACATGCTAGCAACATGTAAAATCATGGTAATAACAGGCTAATAATACTAAAACATGTTATCAACGTCTTAAATCATGTTAACATGTTAGCCAACTGCTAATTCATGCTAACAACATGTTAAATCATACAAGCAACATGCTAGTAGTTTGTTGAATCTTGGTAGCAATATGTTAAAACATGCTAGCAAACATGCTAATCATGCTAAATAATGTTAAGTCATGCCTAACAATGTGTTAAATCATGCTAGAAACATGCTAATCATGTTAACAACATGTTATAACATGCTAGAAATGTGCTAAATTATGCTAACAGCATGATAATCATAGTAACAATATGTTAAATCATGTTAGCAAAATGCTAATCATGTTGAAATATGTTATCATGTTAAATCATGCTAAAATGCTAGCAACATGCTAATTCATGCTAGCAACATGCTAATTCATGCTAACAACATGTTAAATCATACAAGCAGCATGCTAGCAGTGTGTTGGATAATGGTAGCTACATGTTAAAACATGCTAGCAATGTGCTAAATCATGCTAGCAACAGGCTAGTTCATGCTAACAACATGTTAAATCATACAAGCAACATGTTAGTAGTTTGTTTAATCATGGTAGCAAAATGTTAAAACGTGAACAATGTGTTAAATCATGGTAGCAACATGTTAAAACATGCTATCAATGTGTTAAAACATGCTAGTAACATGCTAAATAATGCTAGCAAAAAACGCTAATCATGCTGAAACATGCTATAATGCTAAAATGCTAATAACAAAAAAAAAAAATTACTTTCTCCAAGTAAAACCTTCAAACTTCAAGCTTTTCAAAGTTATTTTAAACTTTCAGACCTGGCTTTATCAAGCCAACATCAACGTTTGTTCACAAACTTTACCCCTCTAGTTTAATATTAATATTTAATTTGATTTCATCTTTATTTTAATGAACGCTCTGAGTCCAGTAATGTGAGCGCAGACTCTCTTCTCAGGGTGGATCTGTGGAACGCCAGCAATCTGAAGTTCGGAGACGAGTTTCTGGGAGAGGTACGGGTGCAGCTGAAGGTGCTGGGACAGTCGGGTGTTCATGACGCATGGTATGAGCCTCGTCACGCGCGTTCTGTGTGAGCCGCTCGTGTTTCCAGGGCAGGAGCTCATCCTCCGCTCTCTTTCAGGTACTTCCTGCAGCCCAGAGATAATGGCCATAAATCGGTGAAGGCTGATGAGCTGGGCTCGTTACGGCTCAACATCGTTTACACGGAGGACCACGTGTTCCCCACGGAGCATTATAACCCGCTCCGTGACCTGCTGCTGCACTCCGCGCACGTCGAGGTCAGTGAGGTCAAGGCAAAGGTGTGTCTGGGGGTTTGGACTGACTAGATGAAATGATGCTCTTCCTCAGTATTTCTGACTTGTTTTCCAATACAAACATCTAAAATCAAGATACATTTACTGGAGAAGAAAAATTAAGTGATTTTACGCTTAAAACAAAACAAATATCTGCAAATGGGGTCAGAAAAATAATCTTGTTTTTCCTTTGAATAATTAAGATTATGTTTCTGACTCCACTGACAGATTGTTTTAAGCATGAATTCAGCTTTAAAGGATTAGTTCACCTTCAAATTAAAATTTCCTGATAATTTACTCACCTCCATGTCATCCAAGATGTTCATGTCTTTCTTTCTTCAGTCGAAAAGAAATTAAGGTTTTTGATGAAAACATTCCAGGATTTTTCTCCTTATAGTGGACTTCAGTGACGCTGCTAAGTGCATTACTGCCCTCCTCAGGTCAAAGTTTGAACTAATTGTTAAATACTTGCACTAACATATTGAATATGACAATTTAGTTCAAACTTTGACCTGTGGAGGGCAGTAATACACTTAGCAGCGTCTACACTGCTGGAATTCAAATAGAGAAGAAGAAGAGAGCTAGTTCAAGATGAGCATTTATGGTTAAAACGTATATAATTTTTAATTTTTTTTAGAAAAGAAGCAATGCTTTCTCTAGATAAGACCCTTATTTCTTGTCTGGGATCGCTGTAAACTGTCATTTTGACCTCATTGAAGTCCACTATATGGAGAAAAATCCTGGAATGTTTTCATCAAAAACCTCGACTGAAGAAAGAAAGACATGAACATCTTGGATGACATGAGGGTGAGTAAATTATCAGGAAATTTTAATTTGAAAGTGAACTAATCCTTTAAGCTGCTCTAAAAACACAAAAGTGTCATTTTTCAGATCAATTCAGTTATCTAATAGTGTCAGTGCGGTCAAATCGATAATGCAGAATATTAACACTCTGAGGTCTAAAAACGCGCCGGCGCGTTTTGCAGGTTTTTTTTCACATTGCAGCAAAACAGACTTAAAATACTCCGTCATTTTTTGTCATAGAAACATAAGTAATACATCAATTGAAACTATAGAATATCTCCTTTTATTTGTATACACTCAGAGTAAAAACAAAATGTTGTGCTTTTTGTAAAATAAAGAAAACTAACATGATGCGTGATTTCTCCTCTCCCTCTGAACGAAGTCCAATCTGATAGTTCTCAGAAAATGAAGTGTAACTTAGTGAATACTAATCACAAAAAATTCATACTTATGTCTAACAAAACGTTGAAATGTCAGGTTTTAAATCGTGCAAGTCAAATCGAAAACAAACATTCTGTGTTTATGTAATCTGTATGAAAAGAGAGCCATGTCAGAAGTCCGTGATTCAGCTCATTACCCACTAATGCGGCCACGCCCACGGAGCCAGCGCTATTCACAGGCAAATTCAGAGACAACACATGCATTCATCATCTCAATCGTGTATTTATTGCCTTGAAAATTGTTTATCTGGATGAAAAAGCCATGGTTAGCGATCTCTGGAAGACATTCAGTAAATTCCTGTTTGTTTTCTTCTATTGATAAGTTTTAAGTGAGTTTTTGTTTCTTTAGCGCCCTCCGGCTGTAGTATGAATTGGTAAACACCATTCATGGAATATCGTCTTCTTCTTAGGTGAATTTGTGGACTAAAATGCACAGAGCGCCCTCCGGCTGCAGTATGAATTGCAAACACCAGCGCTCATAGAGATAACAATGAATATTAAATAAAAAATAACTCCTCTGTATAGAAAATTGACATAAACATATGAGAATCCTATATTTCTCCAAATGTGCATGCTTTTAAACTAAAAGCCTATATTCAGACTCTTTGCATCACAGAAATACATTATATTTTAAAGTATAATATAAAACCATTATTTTATATTGTAATAAAATTTTTCTGTATGTTTCATATACCATGATGAGCTTGAGACATCACAGAAGTTTTTTTTCACAGCCTACCTGACTGAAATGCCTCATTAATATGCAAGTCTTTTCAGGTCATTACTATTCAATTCTTTTGTCTTCACAGGTGAGAATGAGCCATTATTCAGTGGTGATTCACGCCTCCTCGCATACCGTGTTTCTTGGCAAAAAGTGTCTTACAAAAACTAAATCAGTATATTGTTATAAATGAAAGAGTAGTCAGCATAATTTTTACATAATTTTGAAGCAAAAACTCTAGTCTACAACCTTCAATACCCAAAAGTCTTGTGAACACAGATTTAATATACTTTTATTGGCCTTATATCAGTGACTTAAGTTTTTTGTTTTTTCAGTAACCACGCATAAACGTTATTCCTTCAAAAACACAAACATGTACACACATGTTCCTCACATATTATGGTAGCCTAGTTTGTGCTGAATACAGTGTAATGACACTTGTGTCATTAATATGTTTATGAACAACTGAAAAAAGCACAAATGTCAGGGCATGCCAAAACTTCTCCAGGCCCCAAATCAGCCTCAGACTCCAGAGGGTTAAGCAAATAAATCTAATCTGTCATTACTGATCAATCGCAATGCTTCTCTCTACAGCCCGTCTCGGCGTCGGCGGCTCACATCTTGGGCGAGGCGTGCCGTGAGAAGCAGGAGGCGGCCGTCCCGCTGGTGCGACTCTTCCTGCACTACGGCAAGATCGTGCCTTTCCTCAGTGCCATCGCACACGCAGAGATCAACCGCACACAGTGAGTAAAACACACTCCATCTGCCTTCAGGCGTCTCGACTCGTTCCTCACCTTCCTCCTGTCTCCGCAGGGATCCCAACACTATATTCCGGGGAAACTCGCTCACGTCGAAATGCATCGATGAGACCATGAAGCTGGCGGGGATGCATTACCTGCGGGTCACGCTCAAGCCCATCATTGATGAGGTGAGTCTCCTCTCAGTCTCTCCTGCGTTATAACTAAGGAGCGCTGCGTTCACCGTGTTGTTTGTGTGTAGATCTGCGGCGACCACAAACCGTGCGAGATCGACCCCGTCAAGCTGAAGGAGTCGGAGAACTTGGACACAAACAGGGTGAGTCTGTTTGCTTTTGCTTTACTCGTCATTTGAAGTTGCACTCATCTATTGTGTCGTATATCCGAGTGAAACGCTTCACAAACAAGAACAAATGTAGGGCGGGGCTTGATTTTGTTGGATGGTTGTGGTTTGCTATTGGTGGATCTCATGTGAGTGACAGGTTGCCCCGCCCTCATCATCATCAGAGAAGATATTCTGATTCAAGATTATGAATTTAAAATATTTAGAATAAACACTGCAGTTTCGATCGATTGATCTTGCACTGGTGTCACGGCTTGTCCGTTATTGTCTCGTCAGGAAAACCTGCGTCAGTACGTCGACCGGATCTTCAACGCCATCACCAGCTCGGGTGTCAGCTGCCCGACGGTCATGTGTGACATCTTCTTCTCGCTGCGAGAGTCTGCGGCGTCACGCTTTCAAGGTAAACGCTCACAACAATTCCCAAAAGCATTGTGAGCTAAGTTGATCGTAGCGAACATTTGTGGCATTGTATCATTCTTCCAACATTATGGGAACGTTACTTTTGAATGTTCTCTGAACGTTCTGAAACCAGTAGTAACATTTAAAAAACGTTAGATGAACGTCCAACTAAAACCTTTCAGAAAAAACGTCCCATGATTTTGTGCTTAAAGACCAGATAACTTTGAACGAACGTTCTTTTAACATTGCTTTGTTCATAACTTTGAGAGAACCTTGCCAGAACGTTCCCTGTCAGCTGGGGATTAATGCAATTAAAATCAATAGAAAGAGTTGCGCTTTAAAGGAGTTTGAACAAAGCTCAAGCTTGGTAAAAACAAAAGTGAAATGATATGAAATGTGAAATCATTTTCGCCTCTCAGATGCTGCAAGACGACACCAGAAATCTTTCATTTGTGGTTTAATAGCAGCTGATAAACATTAAGATGTCAGATTTCACTGAAGTGTTTCTCAGGGTGTCGTTAGCAGTAATAGCTCTATTGTCGACTCAGGCATTCGTTTTTTTCTCCAGAATACTCCACAGCTTTCTGTTGTGTTTATCCGTCAGTGTTATACTGCCACCTCCTGATCACAGATCAACACTGCAGAGGACAGGAATGGCTTGTTCTCAAACCTCTCAAAGTATGAACAAACGTTCTTCCTAGAACGTTAATAGAACGTTCATTCAAAGTTATCTGGTCTTTAATATTGTTCTCAAAACATTAAAAAATTCTATTTATACATCATTCATGGAATGTTTTATTCCTGAAATGTTTCAGATGTTCGGAATTTTCAGAGAACACTCAAAACTAACGTTCCCATAATGTTTGAAAAATGGAACGTACCCTTAACACTCGCATAACCAAGAAAAAAAGTAGAAATGACGTTTTGAACGTTCTGAGAACATTCAGAAATAATGTTAATGGGAACGTTATCAAAACGTTCTGAGAACATATTATTTATTATCTGGAGCCGATTTAATTGAGCTGCATCACGCAGTTTACGATGATGCTGTGGTGTTTGTTTTTGCAGTCGATCCGGACGTGCGGTACACGGCCGTCAGTAGTTTCATCTTCCTCCGCTTCTTTGCTCCTGCCATCCTGTCACCGAGCCTCTTCCACCTGCGGCCGCATCACCCGGTGTGTACGACGCCCTCCCGCACACGCTCAGTTCTTCATCGTGATCTGATGCTTGATGTTTATCAATTTTTTGTCTCTTGTTGTCTGTGTAAAGGATCCGTGCACATCTCGGACGCTGACGCTCATTTCCAAAACCATCCAAACTCTGGGAAGCCTGGCCAAGTCCAAATCTGTAAGTGTGCTCGCAATAATTATTTACAGTTACACATCCTAAAGTGATACATTATTTATATTATAATATAATGTAATATATAGTATTATTCATATAATATTATAGCATTAAAACAATCTATGATGAAATACTCATAAGGACTGTAAGAGAAAACGTTATGATGTCACTTCCTGGAATCTGAAAGATCCAGTGTTAATTTTGTGTTATTTATAGATTATTACAATATCATATATATATAAAATAAAAAAAATTTAGCTTTAGTAATTTTTTGATTTTTATTATTTTTTTGTTTTTAAATATTTCTATATTTTTAATGTATAAATGCTACTTTAAGTTTTAGTAATTTTTAATATTTAAAACTTTTTTCAGTTTTTTTTAAAGGTTAAACTAAAATATTTAAGTTTAAGTTTTAGGTATTTTATTATGTGCTTTTTGGCCTTTTCATTAGTTTGTGTTTTGTATATTTCTAAATACATTTGAATGAATACATTTTTCTTTCAGTCTTAGTTTTAATAATTTTTTATGTGCTTTTGGCATTTTTATTAGTTTTTTTATATTTCTATATAGCTTTAATGAATAAATTTTACTTTTTAAGTTTTATTGATTTTAATATTTAAAACCTTTTTCAGTTTTTTTATGGCTGACATTTTTCTTTTTCTTTTTTACAGTTTTCTAATATCTAATATTTTATTTAATTTCAGCTTGATTTCACTTATCGAAAATATTTTTTAATAGGTTTAGTGAACAATAATAACTCTAAAGATCAAACCATTATTTTTAAAAGCAGGTAATGTCGTGCACAAGAAGGTTGAACAATTTTTTTTGCACAAAAAAAAATATAAATAAATAAATATATATATATATATCAGTGCTTCCCACAGGTTTGAAATATACTTGCGGGTGAAAAATCCTCCTATTTCCCACGGCACAAAAATGGTCTACTACATACATTTTTTATTTATTGAAATTAATTTTAATTACATATTACATTTAATTACATACTAATATTATGCATTATTATGCATTGTAAATTATGCAAAATTACAGCATTTAAATGGTTCACCTTTTCCTATGTTCTCCTTTTCCTGTCATATAGTGTCTCTCTCAGTGAATGGGACACAGATTTTACTAGTAAAATTTATAAAATGAATAATATATGTGTCAAATAATGTTCTTAGTGTTTTCTTCCTGTGGGGGAGACTACAATCATTTACTATGAATTAAATGGAAATCAAATTAAATACAATTTATTGTGTAACCAAAATACCAATAATGCCCAGAAGAAAAAGAAAAAACTTAGTGTGTGACTTTTAATTATAAACAAGCCCGAAATACACCGGGACTCTTATTTCGAAATGTCTGTACTATTGCAGGCTGATACTTCAGATTCTTACAATCGTCTAAAACATTTTATATAAAGGTTATAAAGTAGACATTGTAATAATTCATCAACTTGAGTTCATTAGCAATCGCTTGGCATAAATCTGCGCTTTTCATTGATTGAGATGAAAAGCTCATGCGCTGTCGCATGAGTTTGTAGAACGCACAACAGCGCCGCCTAGTGACTTTGCAAAATGCAGCGCCCGTTTGAAATTTAGTGGGAGTAAACAGTTCTGACGCACACACAACGAGCAGGTACGAAACAACTAGATAATCGATCGCGGATGGTTTCATAATCGTGCGCGGATATAAAAGTATAAGAGGATAAAAATAATAAAAGCAAAAATGTGTCTCCAAATATACTTGGGCGGTCGTTATTATATGTGGGCGGCCCGCCCAAGTAAAGTCTCTGTGGTGGAAGCACTGTATATATACAGTGAAAGCATGATATTTACATTTTAATAAAAAGCATTTAGGTAGTAAATTCAATGTTTTTTATTCTTTATAACCCATTTAAATGTAGTGATGGTGACATGCAGACTGATATTCTGATCAATAACATTGAAAGAACTGAAACGTTTCAGTTGGACGTTCATCTAACATTTTTTAAATGTAACTCTTGTTTCAGCACATTCAGAGAACATTCAAAAGTAACATTCATATAATGTTTGCAAAATGGAATGTTCTCTTAATGTTCAAAAAAACATTTAAAAGTGTTTTCATAACTTAATGGGAACGTTCTTAGAACATATTCCTGTTTGCTATGACAGTGAGCGCTCTTCTCTTCTCGCCGTTACAGGCCAATTTCAAAGAGTCCTACATGGCCGCATTCTACGACTACTTCAATGAACAAAAGTACGCTGACGCAGTGAAGAACGTGAGTACATCTACACATCATTTATCACATATATCTCTGTGTCGGCGTGATCTGACGTGAGCTGCGCGTGCTCTGTGTCATAGTTCCTGGATCTGATATCGTCCTCGGCTCGCTGGGACCAGAAGAGCATCGAGACGCCCATCATGCTGAAGGAAGGGTGAGAGACGCTCATGGTCCAATCATACGGCTCATACGGCCGTCACGTGTCACAGGCTTTATCAGTGTGAGGACGAATCAGCATGTGTGTGTGTGTGTGTTTGTGTTTCTCTGCTGGACGCAGGAGCGTTAAACTCGTTATTAAGAGGTTTGATGCCAAGGGCTCTGGCAGGTAAGATGCCGTTGTGACCTTTGACCCATAATACGTGACCTCCTGACCCTCCCCAGCATCTGAGACCGAATTAGAATAGTTCTAGTCGTGATGTTCCTGCTGGACTCTCCCTTCCCGATTATAGTGAGCACAGAGCCACACCCACCTATGACATCATCACCACAGACCAATGGGAGTTCACAGGTGTTTAGCAATCAGAGTGAACTTTTCCAGAAAACTGTTTCAAACTCCAAACGAACTTCATTTTGGCCTGATTTTGTTCGACATGAAGTTCATTCAAGTATATCGAGGCCTTGAGTGACACACAAACCCTTTCTAGTGCTCGTCTGATGTTTAGAGAGCAGATGACAGAGAACAGAGAACGAGACTGATGAACATGTGACTGAACTTGATCCAATAAATCAGACTCAAACAAGTCACTAGTCGTCATCCAGTCAGAGTCCAGAGATATAAATGAACGCAGAGCAGCTCAGATCATCTGTTGAGAAATATTTGAGCTGCAAATCTCACTGTTGCGAGACACTATTATAGTTTTTATTAATATTTTGAATTTGTTTTTTTATTGTCTGTTTTGTTTTTAGTCATGTTTTAGTAAAAGTACATTTTATGTCATTTTTATTGCAAAAGTTTATTTGCCCGTCAGTTGAGATATTAAAGATATTTAAATGTTTTAAAAACATTTTTTCTTGGTTATCTGAACGTTAAGGGAACATTCCATTTTAACATTCTGCAAACGTTATCGAAACGTTACTTTTGAATGTTCTGTGTTTTAAATTGAAACATATTAAAAAACGTCAGATGAACGTCCAACTAAAACATTCAACGAACAATGTATAAATAATGTTTTTGTGTTAACGTTCTGAGAACATTATTAAAGACCAGATAACTTTGAACAAATGCTCACTGGAATAACGTTTGTTTGTAACCTTGAGATAACCTTCCCAGAACGTTCCCTGTTAGCTAGGAATGTGAATCAGTGATTTAGACTGGAGGGAGTTTGAGTTTCTGAAGGGTTTTTCTGCTCTGACCTTCCAGGTTCATGATCAAACGAGCTCAAGGGCGAAACCGCTTCGGTCTGAAGAACTTCAAGAAGAGATGGTTCCGCCTCACGAACCACGAGTTCACCTACCATAAAACCAAAGGTAACGCAAAAGGTTTGTCCCAAACTCTCATTACAGGTGTGTGAGGCGTCTGTTCGTCTGTGATCCGATCATCAGAGCATCAACGTTTACGAATAGCAGTCAATATAGAGAAACATTAGTGTGAAAAACACTGATTCTGATGCACGAGTCATTAAAAGAAAACAATAAATAGTCATTTCACATGCATTATTTTCACAGGCAAATATTCCAGATGTTCGATGCATATTTATGTTAAAACACAAAACATACAGTACAGTTTAAAATTTTGGTGTCATTTGGAGTTTTTTTAAATACTTTTATTCATTAAGGATGCATTAAATGTATCAAAAGTGACAGTAGAGACATTTATAATGTTAGAAAAGATTTTATTTGAAATAAATGCTGTTCTTTTAAACTTTCTATTCATCAAAACATTCTGAAAAATAAAATGTATCACGATTTCTGCAAAAATATAGTGTGAAAAACACTGATTCTCTCTTTCACAAGTTATTAAAAGAAAACAATTAATAGTAATTTCACATAAAGTGCTCATCGGTCGACAGAAATAATGGCAAATATTCCAGATGTTCGATGCATCACCACTTTAGTCAACCATTATGACTATTTATGTTTTCATGAATTTAAAAAAACACACAAAACATACAGTACAGTTCAAAAATTTGGAGTCATTTTAATACTTTTATTCAGTAAGGATGCATTAAATTTATCAAAAGTGACAGTAAAGACATTTATAATGTTACAAAAGATTTTATTTTAAATAAATGCTGTTCTTTTAAACTTTCCATTCATCAAAACATTCTGAAAAATAAAATGTATCACGATTTCTGCAAAAATATAGTGTGAAAAACACTGATTCTCTCTTTCACAAGTTATTAAAAGAAAACAATAAATAGTAATTTCACATAAAGTGCTCATCGGTCGACAGAAATAATGGCAAATATTCCAGATGTTCGATGCATCACCACTTTAGTCAACCATTATGACTATTTATGTTGTCATGAATTTAAAAAAACACACAAAACATACAGTACAGTTCAAAAATTTGGAGCCATTTTAATACTTTTATTCATTAAGGATGCATTAAATTTATCAAAAGTGACAGTAAAGACATTTATAATGTTACAAAAGATTTTATTTTAAATAAATGCTGTTCTTTTGAACTTTCCATTCATCAAAACATTCTGAAAAATAAAATGTATCATGATTTCTGCAAAAATATAGTGTGAAAAACACTGATTCTCTCTTTCACGAGTTATTAAAAGAAAACAATTAATAGTAATTTCACATAAAGTGCTCATTGGTCGACAGAAATAATGGCAAATATTCCAGATGTTCGATGCATCACCACTTTGGTCAACCATTATGACTATTTATGTTGTCATGAATTTAAAAAAACACACAAAACATACAGTACAGTTCAAAAATTTGTAGTCATTTTAATACTTTTATTCAGTAAGGATGCATTAAATGTATCAAAAGTGACAGTAGAGACATTTATAATGTTAGAAAAGATTTTATTTTAAATAAATGCTGTTCTTTTGAACTTTCCATTCATCAAAACATTCTGAAAAATAAAATGTATCACGATTTCTGCAAAAATATAGTGTGAAAAACACTGATTCTCTCTTTCACAAGTTATTAAAAGAAAACAATAAATAGTAATTTCACATAAAGTGCTCATCGGTCGACAGAAATAATGGCAAATATTCCAGATGTTCGATGCATCACCACTTTAGTCAACCATTATGACTATTTATGTTGTCATGAATTTAAAAAAACACACAAAACATACAGTACAGTTCAAAAATTTGGAGCCATTTTAATACTTTTATTCATTAAGGATGCATTAAATTTATCAAAAGTGACAGTAAAGACATTTATAATGTTCTTTTGAACTTTCTTTTCATCAAAACATCCTGAAAAATAAAATGTATCATGGTTTCCACAAAAATATGAAGCAGAAAACACTGACACGCACTAATAATTCAAAGATTTTCCTGTCTGTTTACCGTTTATAAATCCATCCATCCATCCAGTCCAGTTTGTGTTGGTCATTGATGACTTTCGTGTGGTCTTCAGTGCTGATGTGTGTCTGTTGTTGTGTCCAGGAGAGGGCGCTCTGTGCAGCATCCCTATAGAAAACATCCTGGCTGTGGAGAGACTAGAGGAAGAGTCCTTCAAAATGAAGAACGTAAGAGGAACTCTCAGATTCAGATTTGATTCATGTGTGTATATGCAGCATCTGTGATTCTTGCTGTTCCTCCAGATGTTCCAGGTCATCCAGCCAGAGAGGGCGCTCTACATCCAAGCCAATAACTGCGTGGAGGCCCGCGACTGGATCGACATCCTGACCAAGGTCAGTCAGTGTAACCGCAAGCGTCTGAGCACGTACCACCCGTCGGCCTACCTCAACGGACACTGGCTCTGCTGCAAGCTGTCTGCGGACGCGGCGCCCGGCTGTACGCCCTGCACGGGGTGAGTCCCAAATCCTGTTTTTGTCTCCCAAAAGAAAGAAGCGAACGAGTCGTCAGTAATTCCAGTCTCAAACCTGTGGAGGTTTATAACTAATTTGCATAAAGCCAGCTCATTGGCTGCTGTCTCTCTGCCCTAGTGATTTTTGACCTTGAAAGCATGTCGTAGGAAAGTCTAAAACACATTGAGCAACTTTTAAAACGGCATAATAGGCGTGCTTTAATTAAAAAAAAACAGCTGAGAACATGCTGGAAAATACTGTGATGTCATCATGTCTGTGTTCTGTCGCTCAGGGGACTTCCTGCCAACATCCAGCTGGACGTGGATGGAGACCGAGAGACGGAGAGGATCTACTCGCTCTACAGCACCTACATGTCCAAACTCGTGAAGATGCAGGGTGAGCGAGAGACAACACACACTATACACACATGATCCGTCACGCTGGCGTTCATGCATGAGGCAGACACTTTAATCCAAAGCATTCATTCGGGGTCAAGCACTGAAGGTCAGTAGGGCGTATTGTAATCGTTCTTATTCTTCTTCCTGCACTCTGGGAGTCTATGGAAGTCTTGCTGGAAGGTTATGAAATTTGGCACACTGATAGTTCAATATTAACCACATCCATTTTGGAGTCTCTAACTCAATCTCTCTAGCGCCACCACCTGTCCAAGATTTCACTTATGTTTATGCTAATAACATTTGAACCGTAAGGGCTAGAAACGTAATTCTGTTGCGAAATTTGTTCCGCCCAGTGCTTCCCACAGGTTTGAAATATACTTGCGGGTGAAAAATCCTCCTATTACCCACAGCACAAAAATGGTCTACTACATGTGACAAACAAATAATGTGTGATTTTTTACATTTTTTTATTTATTGAAATTAATTTGAATTACATTGCATACTATTACATTTAATTACATACTAATATTATGCATTATCATGCATTGTAAATTATGCAAAATTACAGCATTTAAATGGTTCTCCTTTTCCTGTCATATAGTGTCTCTCTCAGTGAATGGGACACAGATTTTACTAGTAAAATTTATATAATGAATAATATGTGTGTCAAATAATGTTCTTAGTGTTTTCTTCCTGTGGGCGAGACTACAATAATTTACTATGAAATAAATGGAAATCAAATTAAATACAATTTATTGTGTAACCAAAATACCAATAATGCACAGAAGAAAAATAAAAAACTTAGAGTGTGACTTTTAATTATAAACAAGCCCGGAATACACCGGGACTCTTATTTTGAAATGTATGTACTATTGCAGGCTGATACTTCAGATTCTTACAATCGTCTAAAACATTTTATATAAAGGCCATAAAGTAGACATTTCATTGATTGAGAATCACTTTGAAGCAGTCTGAAGCTCTGTTGCGCGAGAACACGCAACAGCGCCCCCTTGTGACTTTGCAAAATGCAGCGCATGTGGGAATGTTAGCGGGAGTAAACAGTTCAGATGCACACATAATGAGCAGGTACGAAACAACTAGTTTATCGATCGCGGATGGTTTTATTATCTTGGGCGGATATAAAAGTATAAGAGGATAAAAATAATAAAAGCAAAAATGTGCCTCCAAATATACTTGGGCGGCCGTTATTATACCTGGGCGGCCCGCCCAAGTAAAGTCTATGTTTGGGAAGCACTGGTTCCGCCACTTTGAATTTTTCCAAAAAAAATACTTTTTCGAAGTCCTCCTAGACACTTTGTCCAAATTTCACAAAAACTGAACCAGATCATCTTCAGACTATGGCGACAAAAAGTTATGGAGTTGAAGTTGATTTGTCAAAGCGTTCTTGAATAATGCGCAAAAGAAATTTGCGAAAATAGACATAAGGCTGTATCTCCACAACGCTTTATCGTATTCAGACCAAACTTGGTACATATCATCACAACTATGACCTGAAATTACATGCTGCATTTTGCTGCAGC
The DNA here is from genome assembly GCF_018812025.1 of Megalobrama amblycephala. Taxonomy (NCBI): domain Eukaryota; kingdom Metazoa; phylum Chordata; class Actinopteri; order Cypriniformes; family Xenocyprididae; genus Megalobrama; species Megalobrama amblycephala. The sequence goes on from NC_063050.1 coordinate 57,009,009, forward strand.
GCCACCTACTGGTCTGGAGATATGAAAAATGACATGCCAGTGGAATGATATCCAATTTTCTATTTTGAATTTTCCGAAAAATCTTCTTTTCGGACTCCTCCTAAATGCTTTGTCCGATTTATTGAAAATTGAACCATCTTTAGACCATGCCGACAAAAATTTATGGAATTCAAGTCAATTTGTCAAACCTTTCTTGAATATTACACAAATTAATTAATTAAAAATAGACGTAAGGCTGTATCTTCGCAGCTCTTTATCGTATTCAGACCAAGCTTGGTACATGTCATCACAAGCATGACCTAAGGCTACATGCTGCGTTTCACCACAGCACCACCTACTGGTCTGGAGATACAATTTTTTTTTTTTTTTTTTTTGCTTATGAGAAGAATGGTTTGCCCAAAAATCATAAAAGTGGTTGTTATATTCAGTAGTGATCGACCGATATTGATTTTTTATAACCGATACCGATTATTTGCATGTTTATGTACCTGATAACCAATATGCAGAACCGATATTTATTTACTGTTATACTTCTGTTTTTGACAATTATTACAACACAAATGAGCTGAACAAACCATTTTATTTATAACAATCACTCCCTCCTTGCATACAAAAAAAACCTTTATATTTATACACAAATAAATAGAGGGGTCTGAGTCCAAAAATTAAAGTGCACTTAACAAATTTAATTTAACGTTAAATCATGAAATGCCAACTGACAAAGTGCTGTTTGACTATAACTTAATCAACCGCGATCGCGCATGGAGATAATAAATAATTAATTTCCACAAAGCGGTAGGCTATATTTATATGTGTATTAGCGAAATAATTGTTATGTAGTAAATGATAATATAATCTAGGGTGTTTAAACAAGATAATCTTGTCAAAAGTTTCATTCAGTGGCCGTGCTTAAGCCTCCTGATCATCCGTCAGTTGCTAAGCAATATGAACGAACTTTTTCTTCTAGACTAATGGTGAGCAAATACAACAGATAGAGAATTAAATTCAGCGCTTTTATTTTCAACATGCACTCATTCATGTCTGTTTTATTTAATTCATGTAAAGTTACGTCTTTATTGGGGCAGGACATGACGAATTACACTACGTGACTCAATGAGTTCGTCTCAATTGTTTAGAAACAAGCTGCATAAATTAACTATATCAGGAATTCTCAGTCTCAGATCTCATTTGTGCATGTCTGTTATGTTAAATAAAGTTGATTAATTAAAGCAAACCAAGTAGAACATATACTTTACCTGTGCACTGAGTTGTTGTTGACTGATCTCCTCAGACGTCCGGGATGCAATGGCGGAAATCTCAAAACGGCCACAAGATGGCGCCGTAAATCGGCGAATCCGATATTACAAAACCGATACCCGATTATGGAAAAATGCTTAAATATCGGGAAAAATATCGGTAAACAGATACATCGGTCGATCACTAATATTCAGGGCATCATACCGTGTCGAATGATATCCAGCTTTTCCCATATCGGCCATTTTTTTTCTCACAAAACCTACTTTTTCAAACTGGTCCTAGATGCTTTATCCAGTTTTCATGCAAATTGAACCAGATCATCTTCAGACCATGGCAACAAAAAGTCGACTTGTCAAACAGTTCCCGGATAATGTGCAAATTAATGCACAAAATAAGTTTGCAAAAATAGAAAATGGCATCGGCCATTTGGAGAAATATGAACATAATCGTTACGAAACTCAGTATGGGTCATCGGCACGATGCCCTGAAGGAGTATTTATGCTTTTTCAGCCATTTTGCCTACAGTCATCTTAATATGTCTTTAATTGCTCATTGATGCAGTTGGTCTGACGCTCCCAGCCATGCTGGCATGACTTATCGTGACCCTTAATGGCTGCTTGCAGCTTTATTTTTATCAGTACATGCATTCCCTTAGGAATCAAACCCATGACCCTGATGTCTACTGCACAATTAGAATAAGCATGATGAGGCTGCAAACGTGATGCATCAGTGCTGTAACGCGTCTCTTCTCTCCACCCAGAGGCGTGTGGCAGTAAGTCAGTGTACGACGGCCCGGAGCAGGAGGAATACTCCACGTTTGTGATCGACGACCCGCAGGAGACGTACAAAACCCTGAGACTCGTCATCTCAGCCGTACAGACACTGGAGCAGCAGCACATGCAGTACAAACGCGACAAGTTCAGGAAAACCAAGTATGGAAGCCAGTAAGTATCACTGATCAGTCAAGCGCTTTTCACGTCGTTTCAAAGCAGCTTTAGGAAGTAGGAAATAGACTTCCCTTTTACGTTACAATGCATCATGTTTGTGTTTACAGGGAACATCCAATCGGCGATCAGAGCTTCCAGTGCTACATCCGGCAGCAGTCAGAAAGCTCCACCTACTCCATCTGACCACGCCCACTGCAAGGTCTCCACGGCAACAGTTGTGATTGACAGGAAGGCGGCCACAGACGAAAGCTAAAACTGGTGTTTTTATACGATAACCAACCGACAGCTTCCTCTGAACGGCGTCGGCCGCGCACTTTATGCGTCGCGCGCTCCGGTGGACGATGTAGCTTCGCCTCGCAGCGCGTTTTAACATTTCCTGATGTTTTTAAGCTAGAAGGCAGTGAGACGTCCTCTAGTTGTGGATGTTTTCATAAACGGAGTATTCCAGTCGAAGTCTTCAGGACCACAATCCTTTGCTTTCACAGGGTTTTGAGATGTTCGGCTGAACCTGATGTTTTTAACTGGTGTAACTAGATGATGAGAAATGTTCTGCTCTGTTTCTGCCTGCACTTGCCCTCCGTTCAGACGTGTCCAGTATTGACTCACCCTCTCGGTAGCAGCTGAAGAAGTGCTGCATTGTGGGAAACGTGTCGTGTCGTGTGTGTCGGAGCATGCCAGACGTCCTCATCCCAGCATGTGGCGTGACACTGAACGAGTTTCTCACGGTTTGTGGGTCCAGTCGTGTTCAGCGTCACATGAACGAGATTTTGTGTTTTTATACTTTCTGTTGTGTCTCACGTCCTGTAGGAACGTGTTTTAAATTGTGTGAGTGTGAGAGAGAGTGTGTGTGAGAAAATGAAGCAAGCGTGCATGAGTGTGTTTTATTGAGTAATAATGAATAATAACTCCCAGTCCATCTTTATAGAAACTTTTGATATGGATGTGATTATTTTGATGCATTTCATGAAACCTGTCAAGAACACGTCCTGCTCATATTTCACCCTAAAATCAAAACAAAATATATAAATATATATATATTTAAGATTATTTGGATAAAAGCGTCTGCTAAATGAACTAAATGTGAATATGTGTGTGTGTCTATATATATGTATGTATATATATATAATATATATTAGAGATGCACCGATACTAAATTTCTCCACCGGTATCGATAGCCGATCATTCAGAGTGATATCTGCCGATAATTTGGGGGTTCTGCCTTTTATACCTTCTTTTAAATGAATGATAATTTCATTATGAATAATAATTAATCATTATATTTTGAAAGGAATGCAAAGAAAAACTTTGTTCTCTCCATTTCATCAACTTGTTTCAGAGTAACTGGTATCAGTTATAAACAAACACATTACTCCAATTAATATTAACACATATTAACTAAATTCCTGGAGATTAAATTGATATTTCTTAACTTTCTCAATGTTATTCATTCATATAATTAATATTAATATTGAACATCAAACTGGTTTCTTATCATTTTATTTACACAAAGCCCAAATTCAGTGCATTTTCTGGCCATCTTTTGATTGACAGGATAAATTAGCCCTGATTATCGGCTGTTTTTAAACTATAAAAAGTGTGAAAATTTGCTTTTCGGTCGATACAGATTATTGGCCGATATATTGGTGCATCTCTATATATATATATATATATATATATATATATATATATATATATATATATATATATATATTTTTTTTTTTTTTTTTTTTTTTTTTTAACACTATCAGCTATAGGAAAATTTGCTTTTATTGGCCAAAACCGATTATATTTTAACATATATATATATATATATATATATATATATATATATATATACACACACACACACACACACACACACATATATTAATATTTACGTATATTAGTTTTTAAAGAAACTCAAAGCCATTTGTGAGCATTCTGACATTATTTTGATGATAATTTAACGCATTTAACCCTTCAAATTTCTTATTTTCTAACGATTTAGGGGTGAAATATGCGCTGGACATTCACGTTTCTGTCCGCAGACGTTCGTATGGTGTTGTATTTTTGTTAACACACAGTTCCTGTACGTCCTTCAGTCATGCATGTTTCAGTGCTTATCATTTCAGCCCTGTTTTTTCCAGCCCAAATGAATTGCTATTTATTTTTATATCACAGAATAATGCTTTTGTGAAGAAAAAAAAACTCAAAATAATCCAAACGCACAGTATGAAGTATGCAATAATGTCACTTGTGAGTAATTCTCCTGTTCTTGATGTGTTCAGTAACTGATGAAGGAGCTCCAGAAGGGTGTGTGTACAGACCAACTGAGTGAATGAGATGCACCTTTCTTTTGTCCAAATGAAGGCAATAGCAAAGAGATCCGTGTCTGAGTCTTTATTCTCAAAAACTGTTAGCTTCTCAAAGACACTAAACATAAATGAAAAGCTTAAGCTCCTCATGAGCTCAGATGTTTCTCCTAAAACATCTTTGGAGAAATAAAATGAGTTCAGCTCGTGTCATTTAATGGGAAATGTTTTAGATGATATTGAGATCTGGTATCCTTGGAAATCAATTGTTGAGATCTTTTCTGAAACTTCTTTTTCCATTTGTCCAGTGAATAAAAACACAAACTGTTTCAACTGGAGAAATTAAGAGGTTAAATTCATTATTTATCAAGAGCAAAATCAGCTTTAATTCCTGTTACATAATTCCCTGCTGGAGCGCATTCACCAGCTGAGGGCTGCTAGTTGACCCATGGTTAACCCATACTGGTCAGACATGAGCTCGCTCGCGCTGCGCTTCTGGCCGAACTAGAGGAAAGTGAACGGGAAGAATCGAGTGTTTGAGTTCGGATCCGAACCGGAAGGCGTTTGGAGAGTGACTGACTGGATCAAACCGTGCGAGGATGAGGAGACTGAAGGCGGCGCGGCGCGGCTCTCTGCTCGGCCTCGTGCTGCTGCTGCTGCTGCGCGCTGAACTCTGCGAGTCACACCGATGTGAGTAAAACTAATGGTCAAACTAATGAATAACGTCTCAGAGAGAGAAAAACACCTCTTTTACCAGACGCGATGTGATTAAAAGCGCCGTATCAGCAACCGTTACTTTGACGAGCCGCTTGTTGAACAGTGTTTACCTTCACATTACCACAGTTTACACCATAATATAACAGTTACTTTAGTTAATGTTACTACCGTAAACCTGTGGTAACGTGGTATTAGTCGCTGTCATAAAAAAATAAATCCAAAATGACTAAAAATTCCGAGTCTTTAAATCAGATCTCATATACTGTGGTTTTATATCAGAAACAATAACTAGTAACTGTGGTACTTGGGAGGAAACTATACCATGGTTACCATAGTAATTTTTGGTAGCACATTACATTAATTTGATGACCGTCTTATAAGTTGTAATGAAATGAAGTCATACAGTGTTACAATGTAGCAGTGTGTACAAAAGTTACTGCAACAGTGTTGCCAATACATACTGTACAAAGTAACAATGTAGCATTGCTTACAAAATTATCGTACAATGTTGATAAAATTATAACAGTATTTATGAAGTAACAATGTAGCAGTGTTTACAAAAGTGTCAAAATGAACAGTATTTACAAAGTAAATAAGTAACAATGTTGACAAAATTAACAGTATGAAGTAACAATGTAACTGTTTACAAAATGATCTTACAATGTTGACAAAATTAGCAGTATTTACAAATTAACAATGTATCAGTTTACAAAAGTAACTGTAACAGTTTTGCCAAAATTAACAGTTTTATAACATGTAGTCGTGTTTATAAAAGTAACTAACAATGTTGACATAATTAAGAGTATTTCTGAAGTAACAATGTAGCAGTGTTTACAAAATTATCTTACAATGTTGATAAAATTAACAGTATTTACAGCATAACAATGTAGCAGTGTTTACAAAAGTAACTGTAACAGTTTTGCCAAAATTAACAGTTTTTATAACATGTAGCCATGTTTACAAAAGTAACTATGAAGACAAAATTAACAATATTTACAAATTAACAATGTAGCAGTGTTTACGAAGGTGTCAAAATGAACAGTATTTACAAAGTAAATAAGTAACAATGTTGACAAAATTAACAGTATGAAGTAACAATGTAACTGTTTACAAAATGATCTTACAATGTTGACAAAATTAATAGTATTTACAAATTAACAATGTATCAGTTTACAAAAGTAACTGAAACAGTTTTGCCAAAATTAACAGTTTTTATAACATGTAGTCGTTTTTATAAAAGTAACTAACAATGTTGACATAATTAAGAGTATTTCTGAAGTAACAATGTAGCAGTGTTTACAAAATTATCTTACAATGTTGATAAAATTAACAGTATTTACAGCATAACAATGTAGCAGTGTTTACAATAGTAAATAACAATGTTGACAAAATTAACAGTATTTACGAATTAACAATGTATCAGTTTACAAAAGTAACTGTAACAGTTTTGCCAAAATTAAGTTTTTATAACATGTAGCCGTGTTTACAAAAGTAACTATGAAGACAAAATTAACAATATTTACAAATTAACAATTTAGCAGTGTTTACGAAAGTGTCAAAATGAACAGTATTTACAAAGTAAATAAGTAACAATGTTGACAAAATTAACAGTATTTACAAATTAACAATGTATCAGTTTACAAAAGTAACTGTAACAGTTTTGCCAAAATTAACAGTTTTTATAACATGTAGTCGTGTTTACAAAAGTAACTAACAATGTTGACAAAATTAACAGTATTTCTGAAGTAACAGTGTAGCAGTGTTTACAAAATTATCTTAAAATGTCGACAAAATTTACAATATTTACAGCATAACAATGTAGCAGTGTTTACAAAAGTAAATAACAATGTTGACAAAATTAACAGTATTTACGGATTAACAATATATCAGTTTACAAAAGTAACTGTAACAGTTTTGCCAAAATTAACAGTTTTTATAACATGTAGCCGTGTTTACAAAAGTAACTATGAAGACAAAATTAACAATATTTACAAATTAACAATGTAGCAGTGTTTACGAAAGTGTCAAAATGAACAGTATTTTTTTTTGCAAAGTAAATAAGTAACAATGTAGCAGTGTTTACAAAAGTAACTATGTTGATAAAATTAACAGTATGAAGTAACAATGTAACTGTTTACAAAATGATCTTACAATGTTGACAAAATTAACAGTATTTACAAATTAACAATGTATCAGTTTACAAAAGTAACTAACAGTTTCGCCAAAATTAACAGTTTTTATAACATGTAGCCATGTTTACAAAAGTAACTAACAATGTTGACAAAATTAACAGTATTTCTGAAGTAACAATGTATCAGTGTTTACAAAAGTAACCGTGTAACAACATGTAAAAAAGTAACAATGTAACCAGCATGATTTAGACCTGGTTTAGAACTCTTTACAGAAGTGACAGTGTAAAGTGACTGAAGATGTGCGTTCTCTGGTGACGGCAGAATGAATCTGTCATGGATTATAGAGTGTTAAAATCACTGGTCTTGTTTAAACTAGTCTTGTGTCAGTGTTGAAGATGTTTGTTCTGTTATGATGTTTATTCCAGAAACGTCATTCTCTCTAGAGAGACTCCAGCAGCAGCACGTGGGGAACAAATCCCTCTGTAACACAATGAAGGGATTTAATGGGGTTAAAGCTGACATTCATGAAGCGGACTCATTTCTGTCATCTGTCTGGTGTGCAGTGCGGTCTATGTTTTTATCTAATGTTTGAATTCTCGTGTACATCGACGTAAACCATGATTGCAATAGTAATGTACCGTGGTATTTACATGACACTCCAATGTAGTGAAGGACTGATGTATGTAGGCCAGCCTGATCAATCAGAAATATTGGCTGATAGTGGAGCACATGTTTGTCCGTCAGAAGCTATAGCTCGTGTTTGAGAGTCTAGGGACTGTTTTGTAAAGGAATCATGTTCTGTTTTCAGTATTTTTGAGTAAATATTGTGCACTCTCACTTGCATCACCATTGGTCATTCAAAGCCGTGGTGATTGACCAAACAATCGATATTTTCATGTGCTCTGCGTCCAGTTCTTTCACAGAATCAAGCCTCTCAGTTCCTGCAGCGACACAGACGCGCCAACACTCTGTTCGAGGAGAGCAAGAAGGGAAACCTGGAGCGCGAGTGCATCGAGGAGCTGTGCAATAAAGAGGAGGCGCGGGAGATCTTCGAGAACAATCTAGAAACGGTGAGTTCTGCTCGTCCGATCAATACTGTGATGTTTGTGTTGTGATCCGTCACGCTGTTGACTTTGACATTGACCCGTCCAGCTTGTGTTTGTGGAGGGAATGAATCACTGGATGTTTTTGCTGTGAATAATCTCATGTTCTTTTAATCTTCCAGGAATATTTCTATCCCAAGTATGTTGGTAAGTTGCCCTCATTTTTGTTTTTTGTGCAGATAAACACTTACTGTAATCCACAGCGTGTATAATAAGTGATCTGTGATGTCATCAGGCTCCGCCCACCGCGGTTGCGTGTGGGGGAACACGCTCGAGTTCACGTTCCAGTGGCCGTCACACTTTAATCTGATTGCAAAAGCCGCTTGGACTCAGAGTCGCTCCGTTGAACACTGACCCAAACATGACAATCACTATAAACATGATATAAAGAAATGACACTGCAGGTGAACAGGGTGAAACCAACAGATCTCGTCATACTTTCAAAGCATACGTTAAATTTAATGTTTAAATATGCAAATGAGGCATTATCTTATTAAATATGCACTAATTTGCATACATTTCCATTGAACATTGGATAAAGCCAGATTCAAAACTCTAGTTTGATTTTGGTGACACATTAGAGTTAAAGAGGGGCTTCTGGATATAAATCAGAAAATACTGTCAACAAACTGATTTTCACCATGTTTTTAGGAGTAAAATGTTCATGATATATGAAGAAATATAGATGTGTAAAGTTTGGTGTGTGTAAAACTGAAGTGATTTCTGACTCAAACTCACCGCCTTTAAAGAGATGGATTGAGATCAAATAAACACTTAAATGTGTGTTTTGGATGTTTTCTCACGAGTCTGAATGTTATGGAAGCAAAAGAGAGCTGAAAACTGGTTTTGCCTGTAGAGTCTCGCCTTAAAAGAAAACAAATGATGACAGAATGGCTGATCTGGGGTGCGTTTCCCGTACGATGATGATGTAACTCGCTGATCTGTTACCGTAGTAACATGGTCGCGCCACATTGGTTCAACAATACTGTCGTTAATGACATCACATGCAGATGGAAGAGTGATAACTTATGTCACACACAGCGGTGTTTCGTTTCTGAACAAATCCGTGTTTTTAAGCGAATCAATTGGGTGAACAAATGATTCAATGATCTATTCATAAAGAAAGCTGATAGGCTTGTTCGAGATGCATCAGCGCTGCGTAGACCGATCGGCGCATGACATCAAAGAGAGCAAACGACTCCTTATGCTTTTGAATCTCTCTGTACTTTGATGTCAAACGTCAATCGGTCATACAGTGATGCGTTTCGAACAAGCCTATTTACTTCATTCCTGAATGAATCAGCCGTTTGAAGAAATCGAATGAATGAATAACTCAATGACTTACTCATTTAGACATTTACCGCCACCTACTGGCAGTTTTAGTTTCTTGTTTAGAGTATCATTTTATTCTAAAACATTATGGGTGCTATCATACACCTGGTGCAATGCGGCGCAACGCAAGTGTTTTTTGCTAGTTTCTGCCTGACGCCATTATCATTTTCATGTTCAGCGCCACGTTGTTTAAATAGCACATTCGCTCACACCCATCTGTTCGCCCATGGGTGTGCTGGTCTGAAACGAGGTGTGTTCAGGTGCATTGTTGGCGTGTTGCTATTTTGAGGAACTGAAAACGACTGCGTCATTGACTTTAGAGCAGGTTTCAGTTGGTCAATGGCGCAGTCGTTTTTAGTTGCCTCAAAATAGCAATACGCCAACAATGCACCTGAACGCAGGTATTTTTTATTTATTTTTTGTTATTTAAAGGACGCGTTATTAATGCGCCTATAGGCAGGTGCACAACACGTGTACACTCTGCTTGTTACACACACAGAGACGCGCAGCATCACACAAACATGACAAATATTAAAAATTAAAGAATTCCTCGTTCCGTTTTTCCGCTTGCGGCATGTAAATAGCGAATCCGTCATGGCGCGAGCACAACTGGATTTTAAAGGGAATGAGAGATGAGACTCTGATTGATTTATTGCACGTTACACCCAAAACACGGCCATTACTCATTAAGAGACTAGAAACAACCCTTTTAGACCATGTGCCGGGCGTGCCGATAATTTTTTCTGTCGTTAAACTAGCAAAAGTGGATTCGGACACGCCCTAAGTGCACCTGTGCCATGTCCTTCAGACCAGATCATTAAAATAGGCCCCTAAAATTTCATATTTTGGGAATAGTTTGCCCAATAAATAAAAATTCTGTTTATTTACATTTACAAAACTGTATGACTTTCATAAAACAAAACAAGATATTTTGAAGAAAGTTGGTAACCAAACCTTTTTTGATCTGTAAATATATCTAAATAAATACCGATTCAGATGCAGCTTCTGAAAAACTTAAAAGTTCTTGTGTAATAAATTCAATGTTGAATCAAATATTTCTTTCTAAAGCTACTTTTTGTGATGTCTATTTGACACAATAATGACTTTAAATTATCTCTTGGGGATAATTTCTCAGTCATATTTGGTGTGCCGTTAAATTGCGATTTATTAGATTAATTAATCGGAACATCATGTAATTAATTAGATATTTGCGACAATATTTACAAATTGAACTATGTTGGCAACCACGAAACTTGCGACTGTAGTTGACTAAGGGTCCGTTCACACAGAACGCGTTTTTCGATTCCAATGCGCTACTTTTCCATTGTTTTTCTATGTAAACGCGCTAGAAACACTGTGTAAAATTAAAAGAATGTTAGCATTTGGACGCAGCGTCGCTCATCAATGTCAGTTCCAAAACAGTGGACCAATCAGAAGAACTCGGAGGCGGGGCAATCGTTGTGAGCTTTTGTTTACAGTAGCATGTTGGCATGGCAACTGTTTTATTTGTTAGTTATTGCATCTCGAGACCCTCCTGTTCTGCGCTGGACTTTTTTAAAAACCATTCCTGAGCGTTTTTAGACGCGTTCTGTGTGAACGAGCCCTAACCCTTTCAGGAAACGCACCCCTGTTTGTGTCTAAATGAAGCACTTTTATCATGTTTTCTGTGTAAATGACAGTCATGTTGTTGTGCTTTAGTGTGTCTGGGCTCTCATCGCGTCGGGATCAATAATCCAAACTCCCAGAATCCAGGAATCCCACAGAACCTGCGCACCTGCGTTCAAGGTGATCCCTCGCTAGTGCACGCTGCTGATGGAGAGATCTGGCTGTGCTGAGCTTGAGTTTGAGTTTGAGCTGCTGCTGTGTTTCAGAGATCAGTAACCAGTGTCTGCCGCTGCCGTGTCATCCGGAGGGTTACGAGCGCTGCGTGGACGGTCAGGGGTCGTACACCTGTGTGTGTAAACCGGGCTGGAGGGGTCAGCGCTGTGACCAGGGTGAGAGAGTGTTTGAGTTATCTGACCCATCATTATCAGTTTGTTTTCTCGCATTTACCGACTCATTTTCTCACAGATATTAATGAGTGTGAAGACCCAGAATTCCCTGCGGGCTGCAACCAAATGTGTTACAACCTCCCCGGGAGCTTCGTGTGCAGCTGTGAGAAGGGCTTCTACACACACGACAACATCCACTGCATCGGTGAGCATCACTGCACAGGTCAGAGGTCACAGGTCACAGGTCAGCCATGCTCTGAGTTCTGCAGGAGTGAAGTGTGCTGGACTGTTTGCTTCACGTCTGCCAGATGAGTTTGAGCTGTTCCAGGAATTCTGGGATTTTCCTGTAAAGGAGAAACATGATTCCCCTCCAGCTGTGAGGTCCGTTCGCGAGGAAACCGCATCGGCGCGCTGAATGTGGCACGATCCACTGAAAGAGTCTTAAATGTTCATTACGTAACAGTGTTTTTAAAGTCGTAAATCATCAGACGCCGTTTCCCTTCAGCAGAAACAATGAGTCTGCGAGTTTATCTACAGGACCCACAATGCCGAGCGTGTGTGATCGTGTTGTTTGTGTAGCTGCACACACATCTACTGGTTTTGTTAGAATAATAAACTCTGAAATCACAACAGTTTAAGTCTGGGAATGATGAAAACTCTCTAATGTTTGAGGTTTGAAACACTAGTGAAGGAGAAACGTGTGTGATGAGCGACTCGTGAACTCATTTCAAGCGTTTGGATCAGATGATTCAGTCCAAATGTGATGATGTCGATGTGTTCAGATGCGTTTGACTGATACATCTGAGTTATTATTGTTAACTTAAAACTGAAGCCAGAAACATTTGTTACTTAAAATAAACATTAACTCAAATGAAAAATTAAAACTTATTTCGGCTAGTTGCCAAGCATTTTGATTTAAAGTTGAAATACTAAAATAACAAAAACTAAATTAATAAATACTATATAGATATAATTAAAAAAAAATAAAAAAATTTACTAAAACTTTAAAGATTAAAGTGAAACAGAGAATATGAAAATATAGACATTTTAAAAATATAATAAAAATAACAAAAACAACAAATACTAAAACTTAAAAAAAGTAAAGTGAAAACACAAATATAAAAAAGTGAAAAAAGTTAAAATACAAAACATACAATATAAAATAAAAAAAATCACAAAAATAACAAATATTGAAACTTTAACTAAAAATTATAGTTAAAATATAAAAATAAAAATAGACAATTTTTTTTTAAAAAATAATAAAAATCACAAAAATAACAAAATTACTAAAACTTTTAACTAAAAATTAAAGTGAAAACAGTTAAAATACAAATAAAATCTCTAATAAAAGAACTAATAAAAATCACAAAAACACAAAATTAGTAAAACTAACTAAAAATTAAAGCTAAAACATAAAATATAAAAATATATAATTTTTAAAAAATAAAAATAAAAATCACAAAAACAACAAATATTAAAACTTTAGCTAAAAATTTAAGTTAAAACATAAAATATAAAAATAAAATATGAACATATTTTTAAAAAATTATACAAATCACAAAACACAATAAAAGTAATAAAAATAGCTAAACATTAGCAAAAATATAAAAATAAAATATATAGACATAAAAACTAATAAAAATCACAAAAACCAACAAAATAAGTAAAAGTTAAAGTAAAAACATAAAATATAAAAATAAAAATAGACAATTTTTTTTAAAAATAATAAAAATCACAAAAATAACAAAATTACTAAAACTTTAACTAAAAATTAAAGTGAAAACAGTTAAAATACAAATAAAATCTCTAATAAAAGAACTAATAAAAATCACAAAAATAAAATTAGTAAAACTAACTAAAAATTAAAGTTAAAACAAAATATAAAAAAAATATAATTTTTAAAAAAAGAAATAAAAATCACAAAAAAACAAATATTAAAACTTAAACTAAAAATTAAAGTTAAAACATAAAATATAAAAATAAAATATAAACATTTTTTTTTTTTAAAAACTAGTAAAAATCACAAAACACAATAATAGTAAAAAGTAAAAATCAGCGAAAATTAAAATAAAAAATCACAAAAACAAAATTATTGAAACTTTAACTAAAAATGAATGTAAACAGTTAAAATACAAATAAAATCTCACTGAAAATAAAAACTTTAATAGCGTATCAGTGATACTGAAGTAAAACTGAGGCTCGTGTCTGTAATACTGCAGTGTGTTTATGGATCTGATGGTGTGTGTGTGTGTGTGTGTGTGTGTGTGTGTGTCGTTGCAGATATCAATGAGTGTATCCTGTTTCCCAGTGTGTGTGTGGAACCGTCTAAATGTGTCAACGCTCTGGGGTCATTTGAGTGCCGCTGCCCGCTGGGATACCAGTACAACAGAACCTCACGCGAGTGTGTCGGTGAGACAATAACACACACCTTCATCACTATCACACCATCATCATCCTCGAAACTCATGTGAACGTTCTATTAACGTTCCTGAAAGAACATTTGTTCCCTGTTACCCGTGGATCTACGTATCATGTGACTCAAGCTTTGCTTTAGGAGAAACTCGGATGTTTTATTATGTTTCATTAGATCTGGACGAGTGTGAGCAGGACGTGTGCGACGGCGAGTGTGTGAACACCATCGGCAGCTTCTCGTGTCACTGCGACGGACGGAAGGGTGTGAAGCTGGCGGAGGACGGGCACGTCTGTGAGAAGATCCCGCAGTGTCTGGATCTGTACGACTACAAGCACGAGGAGATGCTGTATCTGGGAGAGCAGTTCTCCGGATTACCCGTCATTTACCTGCGCTTCCGTCTGCAGGCCGACACCAGGTACGACTGCCACCGGGATCATGAGCCGATCTGAGCAGGGTTAACTTTTCCTGATCACATGGAATGTTTAGTTTGACCTCCTGAGCATCATTTTCTGTGATTTATTCAGAGAAAAATGTCTCAAATTTAAAGATGAGAAACTGTGTTTCAGTGATGTTATCACTAACTACTGGAAAACATTTTTCACACAGGTTTGCAGCTGAATTTGATTTCCGAACGTTTGATCCGGAGGGAGTGATTCTGTACGCAGAGTCTTCGCCGGACTCGTGGTTCATGCTGGGTTTACGGAGCGGCCGCATCGAGGTCCAGTTCAAGAACGAACACTCCGTCAAAATGACCAGCGGAGGAAAAGCCATCAATGACGGACAGTGGCACGTGGTGCGTTCATGACTCGCTGATTATAGATCATATACAGGACGTCTTCATTGTTCTGCTATCTGATTTACTGTCTGAACTTTCACATTATTCTGCACAAACATTCATATTTCCTTCAGGAAACACTCATTTTCGATTAACGATTATTATCGGCTGATTATTTTGTTGATTAATCGGATACAAATAGGTGCATTTTGAAATTTTTAACTAATCTAGAGCTGCGACTAACAATTATTTTGGTATTTGAGTAATCGGTCGATTATTTTGGTATTCGAGTAATCGGTCGATTATTTTGGTATTCGAGTAATCGGTCGATTATTTTGGTATTCGAGTAATCGGTCGATTGTTTTGTTGATTAATCGGGTACAAATAAGTGCATTTTGAAATTTTTAACTAATCTAGAGCTGCGACTAACAATTATTTTGGTATTCGAGTAATCGGTCGATTATTTTGGTATTCGAGTAATCGGTCGATTATTTTGGTATTCGAGTAATCAGTCGATTATTTTGGTATTCGAGTAATCGGTCGATTGTTTTGTTGATTAATCGGGTACAAATAGGTGCATTTTGAAATTTTTAACTAATCTAGAGCTGCGACTAACAATTATTTTGGTATTCGAGTAATCGGTCGATTATTTTGGTATTCGAGTAATCGGTTGATTATTTTGTTGATTAATCGGGTACAAATAGGTGCATTTTGAAATGTTTTAACTAATCTAGAGCTGCGACTAACAATTATTTTGGTATACGAGTAATCGGTCGATTATTTTGGTATTCGAGTAATCGGTCGATTATTTTGTTGATTAATCGGGTACAAATAGGTGCATTTTGAAATGTTTTAACTAATCTAGAGCTGCGACTAACAATTATTTTGGTATTCGAGTAATCGGTCGATTATTTTGTCGATTAATCGGGTACAAATAGGTGCATTTTGAAATGTTTTAACTAATCTAGAGCTGCGACTAACAATTATTTTGGTATTCGAGTAATCGGTCGATTATTTTGTTGATTAATCGGGTACAAATAGGTGCATTTTGAAAAGTTTTAACTAATCTAGTACTGCGACTAATGATTATTTTGGTATTCGAGTAATCGGTCGATTATTTTGTTGATTAATCGGGTACAAATAGGTGAATTTTGAAAAGTTTTAACTAATCTGGTACTGCGACTAATGATTATTTTGGTATTCGAGTAATCAGTCGATTATTTTGGTATTCGAGTAATCAGTCGATTATTTTGTTAATTAATCGGGTACAAATAGGTGCATTTTGAAATGTTTTAACTAATCTAGAGCTGCGACTAACGATTATTTTGGTATTTGAGTAATCGGACGATTATTTTGTTATTCGAGTCATAGGTTGATTATTTTGATGATTAATTGGATACAAATAGGTGCATTTTGAAAAGTTTTAACTAATCTAGAGCTGCGACTAACGATTATTTTGGTAATCGAGAAATTGGTCGATTATTTTGATTAATCAGATACAAACAGACACATTTTGAAGTGTTTTAACTAATCATGGGCTGTGACTAACAATTATTTTGGTAATCGAGTGATCGGTTGATTATTTTCACGATTAATCGGATTTTTTTGTGGTAATTAAAATAGACTTAAGTCAAACAATGACCTTTAAAATGACTTAAAATACATATATAATAACAATTAGGCAATAATAATTGGTTCAAATAAAGTATCAAAAGCAAGTAATCATATGGTGTTATTGAACAACTGTTAAAATACATAATGTAATATACTATAAACTTAATCAGCTTATGTACATTATGTATTTTAACAAATGCCTGCAGAGGGCGCCAACAGCCGGATGATTGTTGTTACACTTTACAGCAGATCAAATCCTTGTTTAATATTGGCAACATGTAATTCAAATGTCCCGTTATTCTTTAATATTTGGCCACTTCTTAATGATAGAAATGCTCCACTGTCATTTCTGAACAAGAACATGTGTACATCAAAACATGCAAACTCAGAGCGAGGGGTTAAACTTTTATTTTGAAATTGCAACAGTTCACATATTTAGAAACACGCTGATATATTCTCATGTGTTGGTGTAGGTTTATAAATGATTGTTGTGTTCCCAGACGAACGATATAAGCAACCCAAACTCACAGCATATGCAGAGATGGCGTTTGTTAGCCGAGCTGCTGAGACGCTATATTGTCATGTTTTGTCACACCCCTAATAAAAATGTTATAACAGCAGTGTATGTACATCGTCAGATGATGTTTGTTCTGTGTGGTTCTGTAGATCTCGGTGGAGGAGCTGATGGGAAGCGTCAGTGTGAAGATCAGTAAAGAGGCCGTCATGAGCATCAACAGCCCTGAGCGTCTCTTCACACCTGTCAACGACAAACTGGAGACGAAGGTTTACATCGCCGGTCTGCCCAATCGCAACGAGAGCCTCATCAAACCGGCAAGTGTTCACTGACACCCCTACAGTCAGAGTTGTGTAATTACACATTAATGCATTCCATTCACAAACTTCAAAAATCAAAAGGATTTTTTTTTTCATCTAACTTATAATAATAAATTATAATTGCGCTTTACTAATGGAATTTATAATTTTAAATAATCTTTTGCATTGCATTAATAAGGGTTTGCTCAAGATTTAGTGAAATGTGATTAATTGGCATGAAAATAATACAAAAAATTTGTAACACTTTACTTAAAGCCTTTGTTTAATGCATTAGTAAAGGTATTCATAATGTACATCATAATGCATTATATTTTTATCTTTATTATAAAAAATGGTAACCAAAGTTAAAACGCTTTTATAATATTTTCACATTCCTTGTTACATCTGAAATTGGTTGTTTGTTCTGTGTTTTTAAGTATTATACATTCTAAAAGTGTGTTCAATGAAGAATTATGATGTATTATAACTGTGGTTACAATTATTCATGAGATCATATAATGCATTATAAGGTGTGTAATTAATCCATTTAAAATACTTTTATAATGCATTAAATATGAGGGCTTTAAGTAAAGTGTTACCCAATATATTTTATATTGACATTTGTTGATTTAGCAGCGACTTACAAATGAGTAACACAACAAGCGATTCATCTTAAAGTGGCAAAGAGAATATAATTTCTTGTTTGTTTATCATGATTTCTGTGGTGAAATGTGACTTGGTAGTTCTTATGGTGTTGATGTGGCCGTTGTGCGTGTGATAGTGTTTTGTTTATTGTTGTTTGTGTGGATGTGGATCAGATCAACCCGAGGCTGGACGGCTGCATCCGCGGCTGGAATCTGATGAATCAGGGCGCGTCTGGAGTGAAGGAGGTGATTCAGGAGAAGGACAGCAAGCACTGTTACGTGTATGTGGAGAAGGGCTCGTTCTTCAGCGGTGGAGGTCTGGCGCTCTTCAACATCAACTACAGTGAGTTCACACTCAATCTGATCTGTTACCGGAACATGCGGAGCTAAATAAGGTCTAATGCATCTGAAGCACGTCCGTTTCCACAGAAAACTCAGTTTGAACTTGGATCATATTTAATAAGAGCGCTTTGCTTCAGTCAAGTCAGCTTTATTTCTACAGCAATTTATACAATACAGATTGACTCGAAGCAGCTTCACGGTAATGAACAGAAAAATAATGAAACAAATTCAGTTCAGTGTTGATTCTATTCAGTTCAATAACAGTTTCAGTGTTGCAAAGCTCATCAATTATGAAACTAATTCAATTCAGTTCAATGTTGATTCAATCCAGTTCGATTGCAGTTTCAATGTTGCAAAATTCATAAATTATGAAACTAAATCATTTCAGTTCAATGTTGATTCAAATCAGTTCAAGAACTGGTTCAATGTTGCAAAATTCATCAGTTATGAAACAAATTCAGTTCCGTTTAATGTTTATTCAATTCAGTTCAATAACAGTGTCAGTGTTGCAGTTCATCAATTATGAAATTAATTGAATTCAGTTCAGTGTTGATTCAGTTCTGTTCAATAACGGTTTCAGTGTTGCAAAATTCATAAATTATGAAACCAATTAAATTCAGTTCAATGTTGATTCAAATCAGTTCAAGAACTGGTTCAATGTTGCAAAGTTAATCAATTATGAAGCAAATTCAATTCAGTTCAGTGTTGATTCAATTCAGTTCAAAAACTGTGTCACTGTTACAAAATTCATCAATTATTAAACAAATTCAATTCAGTTCAGTGATTCAATTCAGTTCAAGAACTATTTCAATGTTGCAAAATTCATCAATTATGAAACAAATTGAATTCAGTTCAATGTTGATTCAATTAATTGTAAATTCGTGTCAACGTTGCAAAATTCAATTATGAAACAAATTCAATTCTGTTCACTGTCGATTCAATTCAGTTCAAGAACCATTTCAATGTTGCAAAATTCATCAATTATGAAACAAATTCAATTCAGTTCAATGTTGATTTAATTCAGTTTTAAAAACAGTGTCAATGTTGCAGTTCATCAATTATGAAACAAATTCAATTCTGTTCACTGTCGATTCAGTTCAAGAACCATTTCAATGTTGCAGAATTCATCAATTATGAAACAAGTTCAATTCAGTTCAATGTTGATTTAATTCAGTTTTAAAAACAGTGTCAATGTTACAGTTCATCAATTATGAAACAAATTCAATTCTGTTCAATGTTGATTTAATTCAGTTTTAAAAACAGTGTCAATGTTACAGTTCATCAATTATGAAACAAATTCAATTCTGTTCAATGTTGATTCAATTCATTTTAAATTTGTCAATATTGCAAAATTCATCAATAATGAAACAAATTCAATTCAGTTCAATGTTGATTCAATTCATTTTAAATTTGTGTCAATGTTGCAGTTCATAAATTGTTCAATAACGGTTTCAATGTTGCAAAATTCATCAATTATGAAACTACTTCAATTCAGTTCAGTGTTGATTCAGTTCATTTCAACAACTGTTTTAAGTTAATCAATTATGAAACAAATTCAAAAGCAGCTCTACAGAAGACAACATGCATTGAAGTGCTCACATGAAGAATTGAATTAATAAAGTTGTGACTCTGTTCTTGACGTCGCAGACAGAAGCGGTCAGTGGAAGGTGGATGTCGTGATGAACATACGTCCGTCCAGCAGCACCGGTGTATTATTCGCCCTGGTTTCCAACAACACGGTCCCTCTGTCCGTTGCCGTGGTAACACAGGGACCCGACGACGCGGTAAGCTGCTCCTCTGACATCACATCCTGTTGAAGTCTCCAGCACTCGCTACACGCACGCTCTCTTGTGTTCCAGGACCTGCAGGTGTTCGTGGACGGCGTCAGCGTGGCGACGCTGCAGTCTCTGATGTTGTGTTATCCGGATCGGATGGTGGTGGAGATGAGAGCGTCAGCTGATGGACTCCACATCGCAGCGAACTCCTCGAGCGTGACCTACAGCGACTCGGAGACCCTGAGAGAGGCTTTAGCTAAAATCGACCGCGCCATGCAGGGACACGTCGACACTTACATAGGAGGACTTCCAGGTCAGTGAGCTTTACTTCATTTACTAGATTTCTGTTTATAAAGATGACTTGCCAATAGATGCTCACTAATATATTGATAAATCCATGCTTTCCATGGTGCTTGCAACACCAAGGTCATGGGTTTGATTCCCTGCAAGTTGACCCTGGAAAGCTCGATTGCTTGGACAGCATTTCTGTCTGAGCGATGTATAGTGGGCGTCCATTTGATGCGGGTTCCATGACGGCACATGCTAGTGGATGAGTTGAATCAACTCCACAGCAACTACATCAATTTATCCACTAACCATTCAGAAACGTCTAAAAGTTGTAACTTCTTCCTGAGTCTCTCCATCAGTGTCGACTCCGGTTTGAACAATGTAAGGCTGAACATTTTCCTCATTTTGGCTGCGTGAGATTCTCCAGCTTTGTTGTTGTTGAGCTGTTAAAGCTCCGCCCTCTTCTGGAAAGCGGAGCTCATTTGCATTTAAAGGGACACACACAAAAACGGCGTGTTTTTGCTCACACCCAAATTTGACAAGCTATAATAAATGTTCTGTGGGGGATTTTGAGCTGAAACTTCACAGACACATTCTGGAGACACCAGAGACTGATATTACATCTTGTTAAAGGAGCATTATAGGTCCACTTTAAGCTCTGAAACTTGCAGGATGTTTTAATGGTACAAAGACCTCTAATATGTTCAAGATCAAGGCAAATCTGATTTCTCGTGTCATGACCCCTTTAAAATGAAATCCTGAAAATCAATATAGAGTATTAATAAAACCTATAATAGTATCTCAGTCATACTGAAATAACACTGGTCTCCAATCTTCAGGCTTCAGAACTGCATTTAACTGGTAAAGTTAATGTCAGCATCTCTGCAGATTCAGTTCCTGACATCTAATCGTCTTAATCTTGACTTTAAATCAATTCATTTATCAATAATGGTGTCTTATAATGGTTTTAAAGCACTAACATCAGACTGTACGTCCATTCTGAACACCAGGTGAAGATGATGTTGGTAAATCCAGTCAAATGTCGTATATCCGAGTGAAACGCTTCTCAAACAAGAACAGATGTAGGGCGGGGCTTGATTTTGATTGGATGGTTGTGGTTTGCTATTGGTGGATCTCATGTGAGTGACAGGTTGCCCCGCCCTCATCATCAGAGAAGAGAAGAGATGCTGCAAGAGGAAGATATTCTGATTCAAGATTATGAATTTAACACAACAATAATGTGTACCGATAAATCATTGATATTTTCTCTGTATGTGTGCAGATCTCCCACTGTCCATCACTCCCATCTCAGCGTTCTACCACGGCTGTCTGGAGATCCGTGTGGACGGACAGCAGCTGGACTTCGACGAGGCTGTCAGTAAAGACAACAGCATCAAGTCTCACTCCTGCCCTCCTGTTTCTGCCCCGGACACGCCGTCCGCCGTATCCCAGCTGCAGTAGACGGGAAGTGACATCACAGGAGACGCGTGACGCGCTGCCTTGGTCTAGAGTTCCCATCAGACACGAAATCCGCCCTGGTTCTGGATTCAACAGGGACGGGGAACGCATGATATTTCTTTGTGTTTTAAATGAGTGTTTTAATTGATCCACTCATTAGACTAACCTGTGAAAGTGTGAAAGTGCCTCTATTTAAACATGCGACAGACTTTCATCCTGATGGTTGTAGTATTTTTATTCCTGACGTGTCCATTGTGTCGGTCGTTAATCAGGTTTTTCTCTCAGTATAGAGCCGTCAGTTTTTATCTTGTATATAACACTAATTTTAATGTGATGTGAATATGTTTAGGTGGATATTGAACACTAGTGCCACATTAATGCAAAAATTCAATAAATAAAAGAAAAAATGAAATGCAGCATGTTATTTTTGTCGTCGTCATGGAATTCAAATCTCATCTTAAGAAGTAAAATCCTGTTTTGGACATGAATGAGAATGTTTAATTAACTCTCATTAGTTATTGGATTAACAATGAGCAATACATTTGTTCCAGTATTTATTCATCTTTGCTAATGTTACTTAATAAAAATGCAACTGTTCATTGTTAGTTCATGTTCACTCAGGTCCATTAAATACTATTAACAGATATAACTTTTGATTTGAATAATGTATTAGTAAATGTTGACATTTACATTAACTAGGATTAATAAATTCTTTAGAAGTATTTTCAATTTTAGTTTGTGTTAACAGTAATGTAGTTAACAAATGAAACCTTATTGTAAAGTATTACTACATTTGCATTTTTTTTCAAGGGAATGCAAATGAAAAATCATTGAAATATTATTTTTCCTCTCACCTCATAAAGCGTGTCTATTAATGGGGTAAAACTACAGTAACGTATTCAGCTTGAGATTGATCCGCACACACTGAGCCGAAGCACTACCAAAACAATGTTCTTCCGCGTAATGCGTGCATTTTTATTTTTTAATCACTAGAGGGACATTTGCATAGTGTTCCTTTTTTTTTGTGAGTGTAATCTTTATATGTTACACTCTAGAAATAAACACTAAAAGTCCTGGAAATTAATTTCCCTGAAGGTCTGGAAGCTGCTGTTATTAATAGAAAGTGCTCCACTTTTGACTCCCTTTTTTGTGTAGTTTAAAGGCACATGAATGTTTCCATATGACAATAACTGGATCTTCATCTCTGTGAAGCTGACATGAGATATACAGTGTGTTTTACAGATGGACACTGACCTGACCTCAATGTTGCATTAAAAAAAAAACAGATGGGAAATGGGAGGGAGGAAGAGAATGAAAACACTGGGTCAGAAAAACAAGAGGAGAGCGAGCGAGGTAAACACTGAGAAAACAGCTGCAGGAGGAGGAATGTAAGCTCACATCAGAGTCAGATCAACAAACAGCTGTGATCAGAGTAGGTCTGTCCAGTTGAAATAATACTAACAATATCAAAGTTATGATCCAAATAAAAAGTAAAGATTTCACAGCAGAAAGACGCGAGCTGAAGGACGACGTTTGTATAACTATACTAAAAGACTTTTCCTTGATAAATAGTCCAAACTATCAATCAGATGCCAACACTGATGTCATTAATAGATAACTGGAACAGTTCACCTAAAAATGAAACTTGTGTCATCGTTGATTCGTGTCGTTCCCCCACATTCTGTATTCTGTGGAACTGCAGATTCACTGGAAATCTGTCGCAGCTCTCAAATGTGTCGCAATCAGTTCCACTGTGCTGTGATATTCATGCTGACATGTGCCAGCGAGAAGTCTGCCAAACACTGAGCAAACAAAGAGCATGATGGGAAACAACTTGAAATGGCTTTTAACCTGCTTGTGATTGTGCATTGTGCATAAAATCATGTTCCTCGTAATCTTGAATCAGAATATCTTGCAGCATCTCTTCTCTTCTCTGATGATGAGGGCGGGGCAACCTATCACTCACATGAGATCCACCAATAGCAAACCACAACCATCCAATCAATTCCCCACAGACAAAATCAAGCCCCGCCCTACATTTGTTCTTGTTTGAGAAGCGTTTCACTCAGATATACAACACAATAGAGAAGAAAAGATGACATTTAACCCAGTGGTTGGGTTAAATGTTTTATTTAAATGTTAAAACAACCGTTCGCTGGTTTAAAATACCCCATTCGCTGGGTTAAAACAACCGTTCGCTGGGTTAAAACACCCCATTCGCTGGGTTAAAACACCCCATTCGCTGGTTTAAAATACCCCATTCGCTGGGTTAAAACAACCGTTCGCTGGGTTAAAACACCCTTTCGCTGGGTTAAAACACCCCATTCGCTGGTTTAAAACACCCCATTCGCTGGGTTAAAACACCCCTTTCGCTGGGTTAAAACACCCTTTCGCTGGGTTAAAACAACCATTCGCTGGGTTAAAACAACCATTCGCTGGGTTAAAAGACCCATTCGCTGGGTTAAAACACCCTTTCGCTGGGTTAAAACAACCATTCGCTGGGTTAAAACACCCTTTCGCTGGGTTAAAACAACCATTCGCTGGGTTAAAACACCCCATTCGCTGGTTTAAAACACCCCTTTCACTGGGTTAAAACACCCTTTCGCTGGGTTAAAACACCCCTTTCGCTGGGTTAAAACACCCGTTAGTTGGGTTAAAACACCCCTTTCGATGGGTTAAAACACCCGTTCGCTGGGTAAAACCCCCCTTTCGCTGGGTTAAAACACCCCTTTCGCTGTGTTAAAACACCCGTTTGCTGGGTTAAAACAACCGTCTGCTGGGTTAAAAGACCCATTCGCTGGGTTAAAACACCCCTTTCGCTGGGTTAAAACACCCGTTCGCTGGGTTAAAAGACCCATTCGCTGGGTTAAAAGACCCATTCGCTGGGTTAAAACACCCCTTTCGCTGGGTTAAAAGACCCATTCGCTGGGTTAAAAGACCCATTCGCTGGGTTAAAACACCCGTTCGCTGGGTTAAAACAACCGTCTGCTGGGTTAAAAGACCCATTCGCTGGGTTAAAACACCCCTTTCGCTGGGTTAAAACACCCGTTCGCTGGGTTAAAACACCCGTTCGCTGGGTTAAAAGACCCATTCGCTGGGTTAAAACACCCGTTCGCTGGGTTAAAAGACCCATTCGCTGGGTTAAAACAACCGTCTTCTGGGTTAAAAGACCCTTTCGCTGGGTTAAAACACCCATTCGCTGGGTTAAAACACCCGTTCGCTGGGTTAAAAGACCCATTCGCTGGGTTAAAAGACCCATTCGCTGGGTTAAAACACCCCTTTCGCTGGGTTAAAAGACCCATTCGCTGGGTTAAAAGACCCATTCGCTGGGTTAAAACACCCATTCGCTGGGTTAAAACACCCGTTCGCTGGGTTAAAAGACCCATTCGCTGGGTTAAAAGACCCATTCGCTGGGTTAAAAGACCCGTTCGCTGGGTTAAAAGACCCTTTCGCTGGGTTAAAACACCCGTTCGCTGGGTTAAAAGACCCTTTCGCTGGGTTAAAACAGCTATTGTTAACAGTTGTTTTTAACCAAGCATTGTTTAGTGTTGGATAATGCAGAGCAGCGTGAACATTCTGCTGAGTGTGTCCTTTTGTGTTCCTCTAAAGAAAGAAAGTCATAGGGGTTTGAAGGACATGATGAGGAACAGTAAATGGGGACAGAATGCTCATTTATTTTGGGTGAACCAAACCTTTAAAGGGTTATTTTCTCTGTGCTAGTGTAGTTTGTGCTGCAGTGATCTGCTCTTGCAGAGGAAAATTCTGCATCGGGAACTCCCTGCGCGTGCTGCAACTTTCACCAATAAACCGACGAATCTGCCGCTCACGTTTGTGGAGAGAGAGAGAGAGAGAGAGAGAGAGAGAAACAGAGGAGCCGAATACAGAGAGTGCTCAAGAGAGAGAGAGAGAAAGAGAGAGAGGCTGAATGCGCCGCAGAGACGCTCGTGTTCGGGGTTGAATGTGGCGGTTCAGTGCAGGATTCTGATCCAGAACGAGCGAAAGTTTGCCGCAGAATGAACATGAGAGAGTTCGTGTCGAGCTGCTGCTTCGTCCTGCTCTGCATCGGCTGCTCCTCGCAATGTAAGTACACGAAACAAGCCGCTATTCCTGCGTAGTGCAGCAGCGCAAACTTGTCCCGGGCAGAAGTTGAGAGTCTCTGCTGTTTTCAGTGTCCGTGTCGCCGAAGCAGGCGAACGAGTTTCTCCGCAGACACCGGAGGGCGAACCAGGTGTTCGAGGAGACCAAGCAGGGTCACCTGGAGAGGGAGTGTGTGGAGGAGAGATGCACTAAAGAGGAGGCGAGAGAAGTGTTCGAGAATGACCCTGAGACGGTAAGAGAGTCCGCCGCAGACGAGCTGACGACCGATTAATCGGTTAGTGCGCGCGCTGGTGTTTTATCGGTAAATATGTATCGAGCTCTAATGATTCTGTGCCGCTCCCTAGTTAGTGTGCACTATGTAGGGCTGCAGTGGTCCATTTGACAGGGCGCCTGTCACATTTATAGAGCATCTGTCTTATTATCGGTTAAATATATATTGAAAATTTGTATTGAACATAATGGAATGACAGTGCTAAATCTGTGAAAATATGTATTATATATGTTTTTGTTTCACAGATTTAGCACTGTAATTATATATATATATATATATATATATATATATATATATATATAAACCAAACCCTAATTCTAATCCTAACTCTATAGTATTAAGTACTCAGTACTCATGTTTAATTACAGTGTAACTAGGGCAGTGTAACCCTTAATGTGAAATATAATAAATCAGAAGTGCTCATGCTGCATTGATGCTATTATTACCGTCATATTTTCCCATGAGGCTGTGCTCCGCACCTGATTTCACATCAATAACCCCGCATGAATATGACTCCTCATACACAGACTGTTCTCCTCTGGGAGCTGATATGCAAATGAGCCTGTCAGTGGCACTTCTGATTGGTCCCTGAGGGGCGTGTCACTGTGTTGTTGACTGACTGTTGAGCCTGGAATGTGTTTTTGATACAGAATGAATTCCAGTGTGGCGGCGCGCGTCTGACTCGTCCAGATTTAATCCTGTTTGGGCTGTAAATAAGGATCAGGGTATTCACTGTGCGGATTGGGAATGTTTGGGAAGTGTGAAAGATTATGATGACATCATCAGTGCTTTAAAGCTTTCTATTTTTAGCTTGACCATGATAAATTCTGGAATCAACTTTATTTGATTGTCGGAGTGCCAGTGACTGTCAGTGTTGCAGAATTTGTCAAAGCAGAAGACAATAGTGTCATTATTCAGCTCAGCTCAAGGTTTGCAGTCAAATCAATAATATTACTGGATATTAAATGTCTTTTCAGCCCCAGCTAAGGTGAATCAAGGTGATGTGAAGTGACACGGGTCACTGTCCCTGAGGTTTGCGTGCCTCTTCCTCCTGGCCGTGTCAGAGACGTTGGATTTCCAGTCCCTGAATGCATTATTCACCGGCAGCGCGTGCGACCGGCTTCTCTGACGCTGCAGATTTCTCACTGCAGTGTGTGTGAGTGAGTCAGCACGCCGGTTACCAGCTGAAGTTTGACTTTAATGCATAGAGGACTCGACATCGATTATCTCAGAGCTCGTGTGAGGACGTCAGTGGTCATCGCAGTCACACGTCTAATCGTTTCTTCTCATTAATGCTGCTGGATTAAATGCTGCAGGATTTATTAATGTACATAGAGAATGACAGAGAGAGATTAAAGTCAACTGTGTAGATTTACTCCACCCATACCTCTGCAGAGAGAGAGAGTGTGTGTGTGTGTGTGTTCTTTCATACCAACTCAGAAACATGAGACAGGACTCATTATCCACCCTGATGTAAGACAAAATATGAGCTCAACATGTCAGGACAGGATCACAGACGCTCTGTCTTCAAATCTGACATTCATTCATTAACAAAAATCCTGTTCATAATAATGAATCATTTCTCTTTTATAGGATTATTTCTACCCCAAGTATCAGGGTGAGTCTTCCTCTTCTCTCTGTGTTTTCTAATGAAGGTTGGAATCATTTAAAGGATTCATAAAATTTTCCTGATAATTTACTCTCCTCCATGTCATCCAAGATGTTCATGTCTTTCTTTCTTCAGTGGAAGGAAAATCATTCCAGGATTTTTCTCCATATAGTGGACTTCACTGGGGTTCAACGGGTTGAAGGTCCAAATGTCAGTTTCAGTGCAGCTTCAAAGAGCTCTACATGATCCCAGACGAGGAATAAGAGTCTTATCTAGAGAAACCATCAGCCATTTTCCAAAAAAAACAAATTTATATACTTTTTAACCACAAATGCTCGTCTTGCACTGCTCTGTGATGCTCCACGCATGACGTAATCATGTTGGAAAGGTCACGCGTGACGTAGGCGGAAGTACCGATCCAGTGTTTACAAAGACTAAATCAAACAGCCTTTACAAAAAAGGGTAAAACAACAATTTTGAAGGTGGAGGAGAAAATCAGAACCTTTCCAACATGATTACGTCATGCGTGGCGTATCGCAGAGCAGTGCAAGACGAGCATTTGTGGTTAAAAAGTATATAAATGTTTATTTTTATGGTTTCTCTAGATAAGACTCTTATTCCTCGTCTGGGATCATGTAGAGCTCTTTGAAGCTGCACTGAAACTGACATTTGGACCTTCAACCCGTTGAACCCCAGTGAAGTCCACTATATGGAGAAAAATCCTGGAATGTTTTCCTTAATTTCTTTTCCACTGAAGAAAGAAAGACATGAACATCTTGGATGACATGGAGGAGAGTAAATTATCAGGATATTTTAATTCTGAACTGAACTAATCCTTTACTATAATGTGAGTCGATTGTTTGCTGAATCTGCTGATCCTGATGAAGATGTTTGACTCTCTTTAATAATAAAGCTTGTTTGGACAAATTTGGAGGCTCTGAGAAGAAGAAATCGGATCTCATCACCTGCGTCCACAGTGAGTGTCTCTATCTATCTATCTATCTATCTAGTGCAGTGCTGCAGTGCGTTTGAAGCAGTCGTCTGCTCTCCTCTGGAGTTATTTATATCTTCAGAAAGCGCTCATGGGTAGTTTGCTCTTGCATCTGAACGTCTCTCTCCTCTCGTTATCATCCTGTCGCCCAACATCTCAGTAAATCACACTAATGTGAAGGTCTGAGGTGTGTGTGAATGAGTGGGCGTGTGCGTGTGACGATGTTCGCTGACGTCTGCTGGAGGCTCGTCCTGCTTTACTCACTTCTGCTGATTCGGAGGCAGCCTCGTGCTGCGCTGTGATTGGTCGATCTGTGTCCAGCAGAAACCCTGAGTCAGAGAGAGAGAGGGACGCTGCGTCTCTGAGCTCTTCCTGTCTCTCTCCTCTGTGGTCGGACGTGCTTCGTGCGCTGTCAGCAAACACATCACGGACAACTGGAGAGTCGTCGGAATAAAGAGCTGGGACTGACTTTCATCTGGCTCCATTCGTGTGAAGGATGTTTGTCCTCATAATCTGTCATCAGCTTCTGATATTTCTAGCATTTTCAGCTGACGTCATGTGGATGTTTGTTAATATTTACAGTAACACTTTACAATAAGGACTCATTATTTCACATTTGTTAATTAATTAAAGGGATGGTTCACCCAAAAAAAGCCATCCGTCTTTCAGACGAACACAATCTGAGATATATTTAAGAATATTCGGTCTTTTCCAAGCTTTATAATGGGAGTGAATGATGAAGTCCAAAAAAGTGCATCCATCCATCATAACAGTAATCCATACGACTCCACAGAGTTAATAAATTTTTGTAAGAAAAATGGCTTGAGGGAGAGTAAATCATGGGATAATTTTCATTTTTGGGTGAAGCTAGCTGCTTTTTTAATGCCTTTTTTAGTAATCATCATAAATTAGGTATCTTTCTTTTTCTCCCGCAGACATTCCAGACCAGTGTTCCCCGAACCCCTGCAATCATCTCGGGATGGTGCGCTGCGAGGACAAAAAAGGCGGATTCCAGTGTCACTGTTTCACTGGATGGAGTGGCGTCAGGTGTGAGAAAGGTACGAACATGCCACACGTGAAGATGGCGATGATTGTTGCTCTCTGGATTTATTAGTTTATTCAAAATACAGTGAACACCTCCTTTATGGTTTCATATTCTCAAAGATTGCATTTCTAAGAACCTCCCACTAGACTTTTAAAAGTTGACAAACTGCACAGCAACATGCTGGAGAGTTTTTGCAGTTTGAGTCTAGATTTGTCCAGCACAGATGGGCTGTGACTCATCAAACCCGATGAGAGCGTCCAGGCCGAGCACAGAGCCGCATTCATCACCGTCTGCTCAGGATGTTCCTCTTCATCACGTTCAGCTCAAAGGAAAGTGTGGCCGGTTTCTGCCAGGCCGCCCGACACTGAGCCTCTGTGTTCCTGCAGGACTCCGCCCGCAGGCTTTGAATCCTGAGCTCCGCCTGATTGGTTAACGGTGCACTGTCTGTTTGTGATTGGCAGATGTAGACGAGTGCAGCAAAGAGAACGGAGGCTGTGAGCACGAGTGTAACAACACCATGGGAAGTTACCACTGCTCCTGTCGTGACGGATACAGGCTCTCGGGTCACCACGCGTGTCTGGGTAAGTGAGCGCCGCGCGTCCAGTGGAGCATTTCAGTGTCGAGCCAAACACAACAATAACTTTATTTCTGTAGATTTTGATTTTTGCAAAAAGATATCTCAAACATTAGATCAGGAGTTTTGAACCTTTTAGATGTAAAAAGCCCCCCAAATATCATCATCCTCGTGCGTTTTTAATGTATAAACATACAATTTATACAGTGAAAAATTAATATTATAAATAGGTGAAAAATCTTATTTGGAAAATATTTAGTTTCTGTTATGTATGTTACATTACGTTTTTTTACTACCTACTAGTCAAAAGCGGCCTTTGCAATTCGGAGGCTTGTTTCAAAGAAAAAGACAAACAAAAACATTTGTATGCAATATGACTGAATTTATGTTATCTCTGTTATATTTACGATGTTATCTCATATTTCGCTCTATATAATCTATTTATAAACATATTCTATCTCTTTAACCAGAACTATTGTTAGAATCACGACCGAAAACAAAAACAGCATTCTATCTTCATCCCTCAGCTAAAATGAAATTATACTGAAGCTGCCAGTAGGTGGCGGCAAATCATTGTTTTATCAAGCGAGTCATTGAATCAGTCAGTCAAACGATTCGATTGTGTCACTAAACAGCCGATTAACTTATTGTTTGTCGAACTTTCGTATAAAATCAATATCTCATTTGAAAATGTGCTAATATTCGGGAAAACAGCACTTTAACTGCGATATTGCTTATAAATATTAAAAACAAGAACTTATACAGAGATTTTTTTTGCACCATATCTTGGTTTTTGGAAGCATTTTTATTCATTTTGGTGGCATTTTGGTGGCATTTTTGTCACAATTATGTTATCTCTGATATATTTATGATGTTATCTCATATTTCGCTCTGAATAGTCAATTTATAAACGTATTCTATCTCTTTACCCAGAACTATTGTTACAATCACGACCGAAAACAAAACCAGCATTCAATCTTCATCATTGAGCTAAAATGAAATAATACTAAAACCGCCAGTAGGTGGCAGCAAATCATTGTCTGAACGAGCGAGTCATCGAATCATTCAGTCAACGATTCATTTAAAATGGCTGATTCATTCAGGGACAAAGTTTAAGTGACTGAGAGAATCGTTGAGTCATTCATTAGAACGATTCATTCAAAAACACGGATTCATTCAGTAATGAAACTGAAACTGTGTTCCTTGGAGACGTGCAATGGGTCTAATGTTCGGAACTATTTTCATTGGCAAAACGGAGGAAAAAAAGAAAATATTGTCACCTAATAGCCTATTAATTTACTGTTTGTAGAACTTTCGTATAAAATCAATATCTCATTTGCAAATGTGCTGATATTCGGGAAAACAGCACTTTTGCTCGTGTGATATTGCTTATAAATATTAAAAACAAGAACTTATACAGAGACTTTTTTGGCACCATATCTTGGTTTTTGGAAGCATTTTTATTAATTTTGGTGGCATTTTTGTCGCAATTATGTTATCGCTGTTATATTTACGATGTTATCTCATATTTCGCTCTGAATAGTCAATTTATAAACATATTCTATCTCTTTACCCAGAACTATTGTTACAATCATGACTAAAAACAAATACAGCATTCAATCTTCATCCCTCAGCTAAAATGAAATGATACTAAAACTGCCAGTAGGTGGCGGCAAATCATTTTAACAAGCGAGTCATTGAATCATTCAGTCAAACGTTTCATTTAAAATGGCTGATTCATTCAGGGACAAAGTTTAAGTGACTGAGAGAATCGTTGAGTCATTCATTAGAACGATTCGTTCAAAAACACGGATTCATTCAGTAAGGAAAATTAAACTGTGTTTCTTGGAGACGTGCAATGGGTCTAATGTTCGGAACTATTTTCATTGGCAAAATGGAGGAAAAACAGACAATATTGTGTCACCTAACAGCCTATTAACTTATTGTTTGTAGAACTGTTGTATGAAATCAATATCTCATTTGCAAACGTGCTAATATTCAGGAAAACAGCATTTTTTTTTCATTTTGATGGCATTTTTGTCGCAATTATGTTATCGCTGTTATATTTATGATGTTATCTCATATTTCGCTCTGAATAGTCAATTTATAAACGTATTCTATCTCTTTACCCAGAACTATTGTTACAATCAAAACAAAAAGAGCATTCTATCTTCGTCTCTCAGCTAAAATTAAATTATACTAAAGCCGCCAGTAGGTGGCAGCAAATCATTGTCTGAACGAGCGAGTCATTGAATCATTCAGTCAAACGATTTGTTCAAAAACGCAGATTCATTCAGTAATGTGTTGCTCGGACACGCGCAATAAGTCTGATGTTTGGAACTATTTTCGTTGCCAAAATTGAGTCACCTTAGAGCCTATTAACTTATTGTTTATTGAATTGTTATATAAAATGTACAAATGTGCTGATATTTGGGAAAACAGCACTTTTGCTGATATTGCTTATAAATATTAAAAACAAGAACTTATACAGAGACTTTTTTTGCACCATATCTTGGTTTTTGGAAGAATTTTTATTAATTTTGGTGGCATTTTTGTCGCAATTATTATTTTTTATTTTTTTTTGCGGCAGAAATAAGTTTACATGCTTTCACCTCCAGAATGAAAACTGCAGCAAAAACACATTTGTGATCATATTCTGAGAAGCGCATCAGTAAGAGTGCAGTGCCTGTATGATC
Source organism: Megalobrama amblycephala (assembly GCF_018812025.1). Classification (NCBI taxonomy): domain Eukaryota; kingdom Metazoa; phylum Chordata; class Actinopteri; order Cypriniformes; family Xenocyprididae; genus Megalobrama; species Megalobrama amblycephala. Next base: position 57,042,185 of record NC_063050.1, read on the forward strand.
TCCAGCGGTAGAATCGCTGTACATGTGAACGGAGTGTTCGAAAGTGTTTCCTGGTTTTCTCCACAGATGTGGACGAGTGTGTGGAGACTCCAGATGTGTGCGGAACCGCGCGCTGCTCCAACCTCGTCGGGAGCTACGACTGCCTATGCGAGGAGGGCTACGTCTACGACAACATCACCAAGAGCTGCGCAGGTGCGTTTACAGGACGTTACCATGAGCCGAAGCTACGAGACAGTTTGTGCTGAGAGTTTCAGAAGAGTTTCAGAGCATAAATACTGATCAAACACTCGTATGCAAATGAGCATCGTCATGAGAGTAATGAGATGCCAGTAAATGTGTCTGCATCAGTCATTGAGATACTCTTATTTGTTCATTAATATTTTGAATTTGGTTTTATTTTCATATTTTCCATTTTAGTCTATATAGTTTTCATTAATTTTTATTTTACTTTTAGTACATGAAGTATAACTAAATGAAAATGAGATATGTTGTCTTGGCATAAATTAAATGTTATAATTTGATTTTAGTTAAAATTTTCATAGTTTTAAAATTTTCATAATTTAGATTTTTTTTAAATATTTTTCATTTTTAAATATGTCTATATAGTAGGGCTGTCAAGCTATTAAAATTTTTAATCTAATTAATTATGATGTGCCGATTAATTAATTAATTAATTAATCAATCACACAAAAAATTACCCCCAAAAGATCATTTAAAGTCATTATTGTGTCAAATGAGAAAAGCATTAAATAGACATTACAAAAAAGTAAGTTTTGAGAGAAATATTTTACTTGATTCAACATAGAATTTATTACACAAACTTTTAGGCTAAAACAACCATAATTTGTTTTCAAATGTTTGACTTTCTTTACAATGGAAGTCAATGGAAACCAAAACAGTTTAGTATCTTCTTTTATGTTCCACAAAAGAAAGTCATACAGGTTTGAAATGACCTGAGAGTGGGTAAATGATCACAGAATTTCCCTTAAATAGTTTTTTTTATCATTATTAATATGGAGATATTATTATTATTATTATTTTTTTTTTAATGAAATGATACTCTAAATTAGAATCTAAGCTGGCAGTAAATGTCTAAATGAGTGAGTCATTCATTCGTTCGATTTGTTCAAACGGCAGAATCATTCAGGAATGAAGTAAATGACTCTCTTTATGAATGAGCCATTGAATCAATCACCTGATTCATTCAAAACATGGATTCATTCGGAAACGAAATGCTGTGTGTTGCTCGGAGATGCACAGCAGTTCTGCTCTGCCTTTATAAGTAATATTTGAGCAAAAGTGAGCAAAAACAGACTATATTGTGTCTAAAATATAGCACAATATTATCTTCTTATTTATTTAACTGCCGTATAAAAGATTGAGCGTTCTGCAGCAGTCTGAAGGAACTGATCAATTCCTCATAATGTTCATCCTGACCTTCATCCCTGAACTTGTTAAAATGTCTCTCAGTCTCAGTACAGGAGGTTTCAGTCTCATTATCTCATGTGTTTTTGGGAATATCTATTTTTTGTGACTTTTCACCTAGTCAGAAGTGTTGAGAGGAAGTGTTTTCCGGTTACATAACTCCAGCTCCGCTTTAGTTTCCGACACTCTTGAGCAGGGAAATTCTTGCTGCTTATTTGTGGTCAGTTCATCTGAGCGTCTTTCATGGTCCAAAACAAGAGGAAGAAGGTTATATAATGTGTCTTTCACTTCAGGTCACTTCCTGTTGACTCATTTAAGACACAAGCATTTATTCCAGATTATGGTTTATAAATGAGAGGAAAAAATGTTTTATGATTTGTGTTTGATGAGGATGTTCTGATGATGTTGAACTCATTTTTCCCATCAGACGTGGACGAGTGTGAGACGCGTGTGTGTGAGGAGGAGTGTGTGAACACAGCGGGAAGTTTCCGCTGCTACTGTGACGGACGGCAGGGGAAGAGACTGGGCCCAGATTTCAGGAGCTGTGAGGTGATCACACACACACACACACACACACACACGGATCTTTAAACTCTAATGGATGGGATATTTAAGGAGATCTGTACAGAGTCACATGTACAGGGGCCCCGATATACTCTCCAGTGTGTTCATGTTTTTACTCGCGACGCACTGAACCGGAGATGATTTACACCTCAAAGAGGGTAGAACCTCAGAGCCACACCCACCTGTTACATCATCACCACATGGACCAATGGGAGTTCAGAGGCGTATAACCAGCTTTTTCAGAACGTTCACTTTGACAAGATGTTTCAGACTCCACAAACGAATCGTTTTGGCCTGATTTTGTTCGAAATGACGTCACACCAGTTCGTTCTGCGATTTCACTTGAAGTATTTCGGGGTCTTTACATTCGATCGGTCACATAGAAATAGAGCACAGTCTGAAAGATGATATTTATTGTTATTATTTGCATCGTAACTTGTCGTAACATCGCAAATTGTTTAAAATTCTAAAGCTTTATATCCAGGTTTAAAATAAATATGCATACACACATAAACATATATGCAGGATAGAAGATCAGTATGATTGTAAGCTTCATATTTCATATTTTTTCAGAAGTGTTTCTGTATTCTGACAGAACAAACACTTCTTTACACCCTCAAACTGCAAACGGAAATACGGCTTTGTGTCTTTGATATTGTAGTTTCATTTTGAAAGTTCGATTTCAGTCAAGTTTCAGTTTTATCTTTCACTTTTAGCTGGTGCTGAAGTAGTTTTACTTTTACTTCTGTCTTTTGAAAATGACTTCTAGTTTCATTTCTGTTTTTAGTATCAGTGTTAGTATATGCGGTTTCTTCATGCTTTCATCAGAAGTGAATCATAGTCACAAATTTTGTCAGAGTTTTACCACTGCTGCAGTGCATTTTAACTATCATAACTACAAACCTGATTCCAAAAAAGTTGGGACACTGTACAAATTGTGAATAAAAAAGGAATGCAATAATTTACAAATCTCATAAACTTATATTTTATTCACAATAGAATATAGATAACATATCAAATGTTGAAAGTGAGACATTTTGAAATGTCATGCCAAATATTGGCTCGTTTTGGATTTCATGAGAGCTACACATTCCAAAAAAGTTAGGACAGGTAGCAATAAGAGGCCGGAAAAGTTAAATTTACATATAAGGAACAGCTGGAGGACCAATTTGCAACTTATTAGGTCAATTGGCAACATGATTGGGTATAAAAAGAGCCTCTCAGAGTGGCAGTGTCTCTCAGAAGTTAAGATGGGCAGAGGATCACCAATTCCCCCAAAAATAGTGGAGCAATATCAGAAAGGAGTTTCTCAGAGAAAAATTGCAAAGAGTTTGAAGTTATCATCATCTACAGTGCGTAATATCATCCAAAGATTCAGAGAATCTGGAACAATCTCTGTGCGTAAGGGTCAAGGCCGGAAAACCATACTGGATGCCCGTGATCTTCGGGCCCTTAGACGGCACTGCATCACATACAGGAATGCTACTGTAATGGAAATCACAACATGGGCTCAGGAATACTTCCAGAAAACACTGTCAGTGAACACAATCCACCGTGCCATTCGCTGTTGCCGGCTAAAACTCTATAGGTCAAAAAAGAAGCCATATCTAAACATGATCCAGAAGCGCAGGCGTTTTCTCTGGGCCAAGGCTCATTTAAAAGTGGAAAACTGTTCTGTGGTCAGACGAATCAAAATTTGAAGTTCTTTTTGGAAAACTGGGACGCCATGTCATCCGGACTAAAGAGGACAAGGACAACCCAAGTTGTTATCAGCGCTCAGTTCAGAAGCCTGCATCTCTGATGGTATGGGGTTGCATGAGTGCGTGTGGCATGGGCAGCTTACACATCTGGAAAGGCACCATCAATGCTGAAAGGTATATCCAAGTTCTAGAACAACATATGCTCCCATCCAGACGTCGTCTCTTTCAGGGAAGACCTTGCATTTTCCAACATGACAATGCCAGACCACATACTGCATCAATTACAACATCATGGCTGCGTAGAAGAAGGATCCGGGTACTGAAATGGCCAGCCTGCAGTCCAGATCTTTCACCCATAGAAAACATTTGGCGCATCATAAAGAGGAAGACGTGACAAAGAAGACCTAAGACAGTTGAGCAACTAGAAGTCCCCAGACGTTTGCAGACTGTTATAAAAAGAAGAGGGGATGCCACACAGTGGTAAACATGGCCTTGTCCCAACTTTTTTGAGATGTGTTGATGCCATGAAATTTAAAGTCAACTTATTTTTCCCTTCAAATGATACATTTTCTCAGTTTAAACATTTGATATGTCATCTATGTTGTATTCTGAATAAAATATTGAAATTTGAAACTTCCACATCATTGCATTCTGTTTTTATTCACAATTTGTACAGTGTCCCAACTTTTTTGGAATCGGGTTTGTAATAACTGTCATAATAATTGACTGGATCAACTTTAGACAAACCAGCAATAAAAACAAGCCATTCATTCTCAAGCTGTTTAACGAGTTCATCCGACATTTCACCTCCTCAAGGTAATTCAGCTAAGAATTTTCAGCTGCATTATTTCCTGCTTTGAAAGGGAGGTACAACTGCGTGTCATCAGCAAATTTATTAAATATAGAGCCCAGTGGAATCATGTATAGAAAAAAAAGCAACGGTCCTAAAACAGAGCCCTGAGGCACCCCATAACTTACAGGAGCAGCAGAAGAACAATTATCCCCAATATTTACAGTGAAAGTTCAACGCTTCAGGTAAGAATGGAAGCAATGTAAAGCTGCCCCACTTACCCCAACAAAGCTTTAACAAAATGGTGTGATCCAGTGTGTCAAAGGCCACAAGTGACAAGACCGACACAATTTCCGTTGTCAATTGCATTGTCGCTACTGCATGTTTCAAACTCGCTGGCGCACAACCTTCAGCCAGACTTTTGTTTTGATTGATAAAATGTATGGACCAATAATGTCAAAAACATCAACAAATATCAAAAAATAATGCAGGAAAACCTGTTAGAGCCCAAAAACAACATCAAGACTTTGCGATTTTTGGGCGTTTTTGCTCTTGTGCAAATTCTCAGTTTGATTATTTGCAGATCTTTTGATCTTCTTCCTCTCTGTGTGTGTCTGAAGACCATCGAGCTTCACCTGCCGCATGACATAAAGAGGAACTCGCGCTCGCTGTATCTCGGACGCATGTTCAGCGGGATTCCTGTGGTCCGGCTGCGCTTCCGCCGCAGGGTCCAGACCGGGTGAGCGCACGTGACGGGATCACATGATCTCAGTGACGTAAACATGCAGCATCACTTCAGTAGCTCTGTTTCCCCTCAGATTCACAGCAGAGTTTGACCTCAGGACCTACGACCCCGAGGGCGTGATCTTCTTCGCTGGCGGCCACCTAAACAGCTCCTGGATTGTTCTGGTGATGCATAATGGGAAACTGGAGCTGCAGCTGAAATACGGAGCCGTGAGTCGAGTGACGAGCAGTGGACCGCTGGTCAATGACGGCCAGTGGCATAAGGTGAGAGGTCACTGCAGGGGTCATGACTGAAACACAGATTCACACTCGACACACTAGCTGTGTTTCCATCCAACGTTAACATGTCACGTCATTAAAGAATCTGATCACTTTTTCAGGGTTTCTGCAGTTCTTAAAAAGTCTTAATTTGAAAAGAACTTAAATTGGCGCAGGAAGTCTTAAACGCATGTTCAGAACAACACACAACTTTCCTCTAACAAAGAAAACCTCTTTTGATGTGCGTGATGTCACAGATCTCCGTGGAGGAGCAGGGGCGGAGCCTCGTCATCAAGATCGACAGGGAGGCGGTGATGAAGATCGCAGTGAACGGGGATCTGTTCACGCTCAATAAAGGCATGCATGAGCTCAACCTGACGGTGGGCGGCGTTCCCTTCAGAGACGACGGGCTGGTCAGCAGGGTGAGCGGTGATGAACTACAGCTTCAAATTATAATGACAATCCCAGAAGGCATCCCGTGCACGTTGCTTTATGAGTTCTGGACTAGAGGACGGACTTCATATGTGTGTCTTGATATGTGCGGCCCGTCTGAACACTGATCATGTGTTCCTGAACGCAGATTAACCCTCGACTGGACGGCTGTATGAAGGACTGGCGCTGGTTAACTGGTGAGGACACGTCCATTCAGGAAACCATCCGGAACAACGAGCGCATGCAGTGTTACGCCGTCGAGGACCACAGCGCCTTCTACCCCGGACACGGCTTCGCCTACTTCAACCAAAGCCACGGTCTGATTCATATTTTAAATTGACTTTTATTTTCAGTTTTCATTTTAGTTTTTGTTTTAGTCATTTTTGTGCTTTTTAATAGTTTTTGTGCTAACGCTTTACAGCAGGTTCTATTTGTTAACACGAACTCACTAAGAAAAGTACTTGTAAAGCATTTATTAATCTTAGTTAGTGGTATTTCATCTATTTATATTTTGTGTTTTTTCAGATTTTTCAATTAGCAAAAATGTTTTTAAGTTTTAGTTAATAACAATATGTGTTTTTTTGTTTGTAAATAATTGTAAATAATTGTTTTTTTTAACACAAATGTAATTTTACTTTTTTTAATTAATGTTTTTACTCCACATTTGTGCAGTTTTTGGAGGATTTATCATATCTTTTAAATGTATATAAATAAATTACAAAATATTTTTTTAAATAGGTTTTTATACAAAAACAGATTTTTATGTATATAAATTCACTTTATAAAAGACCCACATTTCTAACTTTCATTCATGGGGATAGCATAGATAATTTGACTTGGTTTAGTGTGAGATTTTTGAAAAATGCAGTTTTAAAAGTAAAAAATGATCACTTTATCCAGCAGATGGCAGCAGAGATCCACTATTTGCTGTTTGACTGACTGAAAGACATCTTTTCACAAGTATTTTCTGTTTGATTCATATCTAAATATTATCAAATCACAATTATGACAATAAAAGCTACTTTTTGTCAAAGTTTAGCATTTTTTGTAATAGAAAAAAAATCAGTTTTTCAATATTGTTACATTATGATGAGACACCACATAGAAAATGGACAAAATTCATCCTCAAAATCAACATTTTAAAAAAAAAACTTTTTTTTTCAGTACAAAAAAAAATACAAAACTTTGACAAAAAGTAATTTTTATTGTCATAATTGTGATTTCATAATATTTAGATATGAATCCAGCTGAAAATACTTGTGAAAAGATGTCTTTCAGTCAGTCAAATAGCAAATAGTGGAGCTCTGCTGCCATCTGCTGGATAAAGTGATCATTTTTTTACTTTTAAAACTGCATTTCCCAAAAATCTCACACTAAACCAAGTCAAATTATCCATGTTATCCCCATGAATGAAAGTTAGAAATGTGGGTCTTTTATAAAATGAATTTTACATAAAAAGCTGTTTTTGTATAAAAAAATATTTTTTAAATTTATTTATATAAATTTAAAAGATATGATAAATCCTCCAAAAACTGCACAAATATGAAGTAAAAACATTAATTACATTTAACAAATTACATTTGTTTTAAAAAACAATTATTTTGTTACAAAATTACATTTTGTCGTCTGGTGACCCCAAAGACTCTGAGTGTGACTGTTGTTCTACACGAACATAAAAACAAATATCATTCTAATTTTTTTTTTATTTGTAGATCTAGAAAGTGTGAACCACTGTACAAAATTTCATGTCATTTGGACAAAGAGAATTTTTTATTTAATTTTAGCAAATGTCATTTGGGGTCTAAAAAGATCCCAAAGACCCTATAAGGGTTAACAATAGTTTTAGTTAACGATGATATCCCTGCTTTCCGTAGGGGACGATCAGAAGCTCCATGTGCACATGACTCTGCGTCCCGCCTCCTCTGTGGGCGTCCTGTTCGCTCTGGTTCGTCAGGACAGAGTCCCGTTCTCCATCTCTCTGTCAGACTATCATCCCGGGACACTGGAGTGGACTGAGGTGTGTGTGTGTGTGAGATGATGGTGTTTGACGTGTCTGATCTGAAGCTCCAGATGTATCTCGTGTTGATCTGTGACCCTACAGCACGTGCTGGTGTCGTTCGGTGACGTGGTGGTGGCCAGTGTCCCAGTGAACCTGTGTGACGGTCAGCAGCACACAGTGACCGTTAATGTGTCCGGGAACAGCTCCAAACTGGAGGTGGACGGGCAGCTTGCTCAGATGGAGCTGGTGGAGAATGTAGACGCTCTGGATCTGACGTCCTCATACAGCACCTTTATAGGAGGCATCCCAGGTAACGTCTCTCATCAGTCTGAGGCACATGTAATTTCATCCAATTTAAAGCAAATGATCTTAAAATGACCCCTGAAATCCCACTTTCTTTATTTTGTCTTCAAATGTTTCATTGTTCCTTCAGATGTGGCCAGTGCTTGTGTGTAATATTTGGTGAAAGTTGTTTACAGGCTCTGAGTGAATCTGCACATGACTCTTCACATGCGCTGAATCTGTTGTTTGTGCAGATGTTTCGTTGGTGTCCACCCCAGTGTCGGCCTTCTTCACGGGCTGCATGGACGTGCAGATCAACGATCAGCTGCTGGACGTGGACGAGGCCCAACACAAGCACAACGACATCCGCTCTCACTCCTGCCCTCTGGTGGGCGCGCAGCAATAACAGCCGGACGTCGCGTCAGACTCCTTCAAAGTGCTTCCGACTGCTGGAGGACGTTTAATCAGGATCCGCTCGACCGATCCACGAAGGTCAAGCCCGAGATCCTCGCCACACTCGCGTCACGCACATATAGCACAGCCAGAGACGCGTCCACACTGTATCGATGTATTATTACTCACTGACACGCTTACATTAGACCAATCGAACACAAGCTACTGAGAGTGTGCTGTAAAATACTGTACCTGTACATACGCCACTGTAAAATGCTTTAGAGGAGGACGACTAAAAACAGCCAACGACCTTCACGCTCATCAATAAAGGCCTTCCGGCCTCGATGTAGGTGCTCAACTTCATCTTCATCTTCATCTTCATGGTTTCATTCAGTGGTTTGAGTTGGAGTTTTTCTAGTTCCTCGTTTGAGTTTTTTAATCTTGTTTTTATTGTTAATGTTGTTTTGTATTTCGTTCATGTTTGCTCTGTGTGTGAGACTGAAACGCTTGTTGAAAACAAATAAAGGCGGATGTTGTTATTACGACCAATTCTGTCCTTTAAGTCCGCAGACGTTCAGCGGCTCGCACAAACAAAGCCTGATGAGAGGAAAGAAAGTGTTACTTTTGGGATTCAAACATCAGAAGAAAAAAGTACGGATTCACAAAAACCCTTTTAAGAAAAAGTTAGACTTCTTGAAACTGTTGAGGAAAAAATATTTCTGAAATAATTCTGCAGTTTAAAAGTAGAAACCTTCAAATTTTGTGAAGATATTTAATATTTTTTCAGGGAAAGGAAGTGATGTCGTAAATGTGATGTCCTCAATTTTGTCTTCCAGCTCAATTCAGGTGTTTAAAGATAGCATATTACAGAATGAGAACTTATGAAAACATGAAATTATAATTTTATTAGGTAAAAAGTGGTTGTTTTGGTTGTGTTGCAGACTGGTCAGAAAAAATGTTTTCAAAAATACTGAAAACTAAATCACATAAAAATTCATTCTTTATAGAGACATTTTTAAATTTCAGAGGTGACTTTGGTTGATCATATTTTCAGACACGATTTGTGTCACAAAATGGATGTTAATAAAATACTGAAATTAATTTAACAATGAAATAATGACAGAACTGAAGGTGATTCTGTAATGTAATAATTCTGAAAAGCTCATGATTAAGCTGAAATTGTATTAAAAAGTCTTTAATTCACACTGGTAACTTGCAGAAACGAACGGGTTAAGAACATCTTGAGATATTTAAATTGACAGGCTTTGATTTTGTCTGATCGTACAATACTGGGTTGTTTTGTCTTGTACAACATTTAAAACTTCACATTAGTGAATCCTAACCATATATTTGTCCATCTATTAACTCTTTAAGTAGCAAACACGTGCTCATTTTTTTAGTGTGTGAGGTGTTAATGACAATACATTATAAAAAATAAAATCTTGTAATAGTCATATAGCAGCTGCAATGTTTATTATTTGAAAATACCAAATAAATTCATGGGATTTAAGACAAATTGGTGGTTATCCTAACTTTAAAATTCTTTGATGAATGTTCTTAAAGTTTAGCCTTTGGACATGAGGAAAAAATACATTGAAAACAGAATATTCTTAATCTTGTTAGAAAACATGAGGTAACACTTTACAATAAAGTCCCATTAGTCAATGCATTAACTAGTTACAGTATTTATTAACTCTTTCCCCTCTAGTCAGTTTTTCAAAAGTAGCCAGAAGCAGCATTTTTGATCATTTTCACAAAACTTTCATGGTCCCAGAATATTTTGTTGTATAAATATCTGAACATCATCAAAAGAAAGAACAGAGCCTCTGCTTTTAAACAACAAAAACGTTTTATTCTAGCTTAATGCATTCTTTTTTATCTCTTGAATATGGATATGCTTCATAAAAAAGCAACATTTTGAACAAAAAGCTGAGAAAATCGTGTTTTTGTCAAAGTCTTTGTCCATATGATCAAAACACAGATGGAGTAGATCGAGTCCATCAACACCTCAAAGCTTCAGTCGTTTCCTCTTCATGGGTTCGACATTTCGTTCAGTAACCGACGGTTTTGATTTATATGCCGTTTGGTGATCGTGTTATTTATGTGCGTCAGCAATGCTACTGTCGCTTGTTTCTGCTGCTTGCTTCACCTGTGTTTTGATCTGGAGATTCTGTACTCTTTCAGAAGATGTGTAATAGCGCCCCCTAAGGTATAACAGTCAAAGCACGGATTCCCGGAAAAACTTGTCAATGCCGGGGAAAGAGTTAACATTTAACATTAGTTAATAAAAATGCAACTGTTGATTGTTAGTTCATGTTAACTAATGTAGTTAACTAATGGAACCTGTTATTAAACCATACGTGTTATTCAGGAATCTGATATAAACATGACGACACTAACTCTCAGTAAGATTCTCTTCAAACTGATGACTAGTTGATCTGCCCTGCAGAAGAAGACTAAAGCACTGTGTTGTACTCTTGTGTTATGACTAGAGTCGGACACATTTCACAACACAATAGCTTGTTCAGCCGGAAGCGTTTGTGTTGTGATCCGGTGAATCAAACAATGAAGATCCCACCTCAGGAACAGGGAGTTAAACATTAAAGTTCAGAGGTAAACTACTGAAGAACAACAACATCGATCACATTTGCTACGAGAAACACTGACGATTACAGAGGTCATTAGCGGCGACGGTCACACAGATCTTCACGGGTCAGACGTCCCGTCAGAGGTCAGTGTTCCTGGTTCAGGTGTTTCAGCAGGCGTAGGGCGGAGGCTTCTCGAAGGGCCCTAAGGAGTGAGCGTAGAGCGAGGGAGCGTTTGGAGTCAGCATGTATCCGCTGGTGTCCTGAGACGAGGTTTGAGTCGGTGGGCCTGGGTTCGTCCCGCTTTGAGCGGCCGGTTGAGCCTCATCAGACGGGGAGGCCGAGACCTCGGGGATGGACGGACTTGCGGATGGAGCTGGGTAACCGTTCAGATGCTGGAAGACAAAGAATCAAAAATAATGTCAGAAATGACCAGATTAAAGCATTGTGTGTTGACTTTATAGCAGCTGCTTGTTTAAATTATTTAGAGGTGGGCAATATAACCCAAAAACTTTACTATGAAGTAAGTCATTTTCAACCACTGTAAGGAACAACATCATGATATAGTAATTCTGCCTGAAATCAGACACTTTACAATTTGAAATTTAAGCCAGTTACATTTGGGAAAAGTTAAACTTACATCAGACACTTTGACAACCAGCTATTTTTCACTTAAGAACAAAATGGACCGATAATTAAAATCTGTTAATAGAACAAAACAGGCCGTTATTTAAATCTTTTATAGGAACAAAATGTACTGATATTTAAATATGCTAATAGAAGAAAAACAGGACGATATTTAAATCTGTTAATAGAACAAAACAAACCGATATTTAAATCTTTTATAGGCACAAAACAGGCCGATATTTAAATTTGTTAATAGAACAAAACAAACCGATATTTAAAATCTGTTAATAGAACAAAACAGGCCGATATTTAAATCTTTTATAGGCACAAAACAGGCCAATATTTAAATCTGTTAATAGAACAGAACAAAAACCGATATTTAAAATCTCTTAATAGAACAAAACAGACGATATTTAAATCTGTTAATAGAACAAAACAAACCGATATTTAAATCTTTTATAGGCACAAAACAAACTGATATTTAAATTTGTTAATAGAACAAAACAAACTGATATTTAAAATCTGTTAATAGAACAAAACAGGCCGATATTTAAATCTTTTATAGGCACAAAACAAACTGATATTTAAATCTGTTAATAGAACAAAACAAAAACCGATATTTAAAATCTCTTAATAGAACAAAACAAACGATATTTAAATCTGTTAATAGAACAAAACAAACCGATATTTAAATCTGTTAATAGAACAAAACAAACCGATATTTAAATCTTTTATAGGCACAAAACAGACGATATTTAAATCTGTTAATAGAACAAAACAAACCGATATTTAAATCTTTTATAGGCACAAAACAGGCCGATATTTAAATTTTTTAATAGAACAAAACAAACCGATATTTAAAATCTGTTAATAGAACAAAACAGGCCGATATTTAAATCTTTAATAGGCACAAAACAAACTGATATTTAAATCTGTTAATAGAACAAAACAAAAACCGATATTTAAAATCTGTTAATAGAATAAAACAATACGATATTTAAATCTCTTAATAGAACAAAACAAACCGATATTTAAATCTGTTAATAGAACAAAACAAACCGATATTTAAATCTGTTAATAGAACAAAACAGACGATATTTAAATCTTTTATAGGCACAAAACAGACGATATTTAAATCTGTTAATAGAACAAAACAAACCGATATTTAAATCTTTTATAGGCACAAAACAGGCCGATATTTAAATTTTTTAATAGAACAAAACAAACCGATATTTAAAATCTGTTAATAGAACAAAACAGGCCGATATTTAAATCTTTTATAGGCACAAAACAAACTGATATTTAAATCTGTTAATAGAACAAAACAAACCGATATTTAAAATCTGTTAATAGAATAAAACAATACGATATTTAAATCTCTTAATAGAACAAAACAAACCGATATTTAAAATCTGTTAATAGAATAAAACAATACGATATTTAAATCTCTTAATAGAACAAAACAAACCGATATTTAAATCTGTTAATAGAACAAAACAAACCGATATTTAAATCTGTTAATAGAACAAAACAGACGATATTTAAATCTTTTATAGGCACAAAACAGACTATATTTAAATCTGTTAATAGAACAAAAAAACCCGATATTTAAATCTTTTATAGGCACAAAACAGGCCGATATTTAAATTTTTTAATAGAACAAAACAAACCGATATTTAAAATCTGTTAATAGAACAAAACAGGCCGATATTTAAATCTTTTATAGGCACAAAACAGGCCGATATTTAAATCTGTTAAAAGAACAAAACAAACCGATATTTAAAATCTGTTAATAGAACAAAACAAACCGATATTTAAATCTGTTAATAGAACAAAACAAACTGATATTTAAATCTGTTAATTGAACAAAACAAACCGATATTTAAATCTGTTAATAGAACAAAACAAACTGATATTTAAATCTGTTAATAAAACAAAACAAACCGATATTTAAATCTTTTATAGGCACAAAACAGACCGATATTTAAATCTGTTAATAGAACAAAACAAACTGATATTTAAATCTGTTAATAAACAAAACAAACCGATATTTAAATCTTTTATAGGCACAAAACAGGCCGATATTTAAATCTGTTAATAGAACAAAACAAACCGATATTTAAATCTGTTAATAGAACAAAACAGACCGATATTTAAATCTGTTAATAGAACAAAACAAACCGATATTTAAATCTTTTATAGGCACAAAACAGACCGATATTTAAATCTGTTAATAGAACAAAACCGACGACATTTAAAACTCTTAAAAGGAACAACATTTTGTGCTAGACAACACTATAAATACAATACATCCAGATCTAAATCGGAGGATCACTCGTATCATCTTTATACGTCATAATATCACCCAGCACTAAAACTGAAGCACTACAGAACTACAGGCATAACAGCATGACTTTCTGTAAAGTTGCTTTGAAAATTGTGAAAAGCACTATAGAGATACAATTGAATTTGAAATGGCAATTTATTCTTCGTCTCTGTGATTGTGATTGATCAGTGATCAGTCATTCTGTCCCTAATACTGTAATTAATATTTATTGAAGCATGAATGTAATAATACTCAGTCATGTTGGTATCCGGAGAGCGGCGGGTTGGTTAGCGCTTACCTGCATGGGCAGCGGGTAGTTTGGGTAGGCGGGTAGAGTTTGTCCGGAGGGGCAGAAGCCGGCGTAGGTGATCAGGTGTTGGCTGGGATTGTACATGATGTGAGGGGGTGGAGCCGGACTGGGTGTCATGTGATTGTGAGCTGTAGGCGCCTGAACACACACACACACACACACACACACACACACACACACACCCCTCTAAATCAACTACAGACTCATGAAGACATCAGAAACACATGAACGTGGAAGTTCTGACACTGACAGTGAGGATCATTACTGTGAAGCTGCTTTGAAACGATCTGTATTGTATAAAGCGCTGCAGAAACTGAATTGTGAATGTTTACTGAAGACTCACCAGGTCTTTGAAGGCTCCCAGTACGGCGGCGTTGATGATGCCCAGAAACACTCCGAGCACGTTGAGCGTCACACCGGCCCACAGCAGACGGTACAGATTCACCACGTCCCAGCAGCTGCTGACGCCCGTGAACTCGTAGTACTGCACATGATAGTCCAGACTAACACACACACACACACAGTTATTGTACACACACACTCTGCTGTAAATGCGCAGTGATTCATGAGCGTCGCTCACCTGTCGCAGTGGAATAAGTCGCAGCAGTAGCAGGTGTTGCTCTTCACCTTCATTTTACACTGATTACAGTGAACCTGATCACAGCAGAGCAACAGTCATTTATGGGCAAATTTAAGATGTTTACTAAGATCCTTCTATTATCTACTGAATCCCACAATAATATTTAAAATAGCAGTAAGATTATATATATATAAATATATATATATATATATATATATAAAATCATCATTTATTAGGTACTTTCAGTTGGGAGGTGTCTGTCCTGAACTTGAGAAAATGATATTGAAATAATTTTTGCAATTTTTTCCATTGTTGTTTTTAAAAATATATTTTTGATTTCTTATTATTTAAAAAAGTTAAAAATATATTTTTAAATCATGAAACTTTATGTAAAAAAAATGTGTCCCTCATGTTCATGTCACTACCGAAACAGTGTGTGTTTGAGTCATTGTCTGAGACTGATTTTAACACACTTCAGGAAATATTCCTCTCACAGCGTCTCTTTCACAGCAGATATATCATCATTCTGAGCTAAATGTGTTCAGAAGCCTGAAAATCTGTGTGGAGCTTTAAGAACGTCACTAACAAACACCTTTTTCTGCAATTAAGCAAACTTTTTTGGGTGTTATTCAATAAAATGTAGTTTTTTTTTTGTGTGTGACTATCTGTTCAGAACTGTGTTAGCTAACCATGTGCTGATCATCATCTTTGAGCGGCTCAAAAGTGTCGAAAATTGTCACTACATGTTTCAGTCATGACTGTTTCGGTAGTGACATCATTGTTCTGGTAGTGACAAAAGTGAACACATTATCATTTATTTGGGGGAAATAAACTAAATTTTAGTACAGTTATTCAAATCATTAGTGTTTTAACATGTTTTAGCATGCGAGTTAAATCTTGTCATGTGATGTGGTCACTACCAACACATCACTGTCACTACTGAAACTGTGCAGTCACGACCAAAACATGGATGTTTTGTCAGAAATAAAGTATATTGAATGATCAGCTAAGATGTTATTATAGTGTTTATTCAAACTAATGAATCCTTCACTTTAAAATCAGTTTGATAAACTTTATGACTTTTACAAAGAAAGATTGGATTCAAAATACAACAAATCTCATAAATTACACTTGAAATATTGTTAAAATTGTAATTGTTATTGGTTTACCTGTGAAAACCCTTTTTAAAATAGCAAAAATATACACACAGTACAGTCCAAAAGTTTGGAACCACTAAGATTTTTAATGTTTTTAAAAGAAGTTTCGTCTGCTCACCAAGGCTACATTTATTTAATTAAAAATACAGTAAAAAACAGTAATATTGTGAAATATTATTACAATTTAAAATAACTGTTTTCTATTTGAATATATTTCACAAAGTAATTTATTCCTGTGATCAAAGCTGAATTTTCAGCATCATTACTCCAGTCTTCAGTGTCACATGATCCTTCAGAAATCATTCTAATATGCTGATCTGCTGCTCAAGAAACATTTAATGTGTACAATTGTACAAAATATTTGTGTACAATATTTTTTTTCAGGATTATTTGATGAATAGAAAGTTCAAAAGAACAGTGTTTATCTGAAATCTAATCTTTTGTAACATTATAAATGTCTTTACTGCCACTTTTGATTGATTTAATGCATCCTTGCTGAATAAAAGTATTCATTTCTTTAATTTCTTTTGTAATTTCAAATGTTTATTGAGCAGCAAATCAGCATATTAGAATGATTTCTGAAGGATCATGTGACACTGAAGACTGGAGTAATGATGCTGAAAATTCAGCTTTGATCACAGGAATAAATTACTTTGTGAAATATATTCAAATAGTACACAGTTATTTTAAATTGTAATAATATTTCACAATATTACTGTTTTTTACTGTATTTTTAATTAAATAAATGTAGCCTTGGTGAGCAGACGAAACTTCTTTTAAAAACATTAAAAATCTTAGTGGTTCCAAACTTTTGGACTGGACTGTATTTCTAAGGTAGATGTAAACAAAATCATAATAGGTCAATGTGACCCTTCTTATTAAATTATTTATTATTGTGTTTTGGTCGTGACATTCGGGGAGAGAAAAAAAATATTCAAAACTTTCTGAAAATACAATATGAGAATTAACTGCACAAAGAAATGTGTTACTAGAAATGTGTATCTTGGATATTACACAACTTACATACATATAAAATTTGTGGAAAAATACTTTTTTTATTTTCCAAGACGTTTCCAACTCTGACTTTGAACCAGTTCTGTAGAATGACCCGTATACAAGTTCAAATTTACAGCTTTATATTTCTGATTGAAACTGATGTCATGTTTATATCTGACCAGCAGAGGGAAGCAGAGCACAGGAACACAAACCCTACAGCGCTCCATTAATCAAGCCTGTCTCTGAATGTTTCTAATTCATGTTCATGATGCTTCAGATGAACTCACCTCAGTGTAGTAGCTGTCATAGGAGTAAGATGATGAGCTGGAGTAAAACTCACAGCGGCCCTCCATCAGCGGCCTCCTTTCCTACACACACACACACACACACACACACACACACACACACACACACACACACACACACACACACACACACACACACACACACACACACACACTCTCTCAGTATGGATGATTTTCTGCATGAGCAGTGAGAGAGCAGCATGTGAGCAGATACTCACGATGAACTCGGCTGCGATGATGCCGTCGATGATGGAGCAGAGGAAACACGACACGACTCCCAGACTGATGAAGATGATGGACGCCACCAGCTGACGGACACAGACAGTGTTAAACTCACCGTTTTATAGAATATTGCAGTACTTATTATTCATTATTGTGTTAAATTCATAATCTTGAATCAGAATATCTTGCAGCATCTCTTCTCTTCTCTGATGATGAGGGCGGGGCAACCTGTCACTCACATGAGATCCACCAATAGCAAACCACAACCATCCAATCAATTCCCCACAGACAAAATCAAGCCCCGCCCTACATTTGTTCTTGTTTGTGAAGCGTTTCACTCGGATATATACGACACAATAGAGAAGAAAAGACCAGCGCAACTTCTGTTTCATGTTGATTTATTAACCCAATAAAGCCTGCTGTCGAATATTTGATGTTAATTTCTAAAGCATCAGACTCAACATAAAGCACATATGTGAAATAAACTGGCCCATTTAAAAAATTCAAGTATTATTTTATACGTCAGGCTTTACAGGGTTAAAATCATCATGAATTAATCAGAACATCACATGAAATCCTCAGGCTCATACAGCGAGAGCAGAAGGTTTGGGTTTTGCGGTGTTTGCTGCAGGTGACTGACTGCAGTAATAAAGTAAATGTAGAGCTGTGGCGCCTCAGTCTGCTGGCACAGGGGTTTATGGGTGATTTACTGTCCCGAGAGCAGCAGCACACACAGGAAAGGTCGCTCTCATCGCAGCGAGTCTCGTCATGTCACTGCGTTTGTTTAATCAAGGCTCTGAGCAGCTGAAGCTGTAAATACTGACCAGATAAAACTCACATTCACACGCCAGAGATGATCACTGGAGCAAGAGACACACACACACACACACACACACACACACACACACACACACACACACACACACACACACACACACACACACACACACACACACACACACACACACACACACACACACACACACACACACACACGGTCAGGGTTCAAATCATTAACTAAAACTGTTACTGTTAATTGAAGTAAACAGAAATAAAATCAAATATAAATATTACATACAGTAGTGACCAAAAGTGATGAGCAGCCTGTAGTAAAGTGACACCTTCAGCCTTTATTCAAAGATTATTAAAGGTGCCCTAAAATCAAAAATTGAATTTACCTCAGCATAGTTGAATAACAAGAGTTCAGTACATGGAAATGACATACAGTGAGTCTCAAACTCCATTGTTTCCTCCTCCTTATATAAATCTCATTTGTTTAAAAGACCTCCGAAGAACAGGCGAATCTCAACATAACACCGACTGTAACGTAACAGTCGGGATCATTAATATGTACGCCCCCAATATTTGCATATGCCAGCCCATGTTCAAGGCATTAGACAAGCCAGTAACGTCTGGATCTGTGCACAGCTGAATCATCAGACTAGGTAAGCAAGCAAGAACAACAGCGAAAAATGGCAGATGGAGCAATAATAACTGACATGATCCAAGATATCATGATATTTTTAGTGATATTTGTAAATTGTCTTTCTAAATGTTTTGTTAGCATGTTGCTAATGTACTGTTAAATGTGGTTAAAGTTACCATCGTTTCTTACTGTATTCACGGAGACGAGAGCCGTCGCTATTTTCATTATTAAACACTTGCAGTCTGTATAATTCATAAACATCATTCTTTATAAATCTCTCCAACAGTGTTAGCTTTAGCCATGGAGCACTATCAAACTCATTCAGAATCAAATATAAACATCCAAATAAATACTATACTTACGCGATTAGACATGCTGCATGACGAACACTTTGTAAAGATCCATTTGAGGGTTATATTATCTGTGTGAACTTTGTTTATGCACTGTATTATAGAGTCGCGAGCTCCGTGGGCGGGAGCGAGAGATTTAAAGGGGCCGCAGCCTGAATTAGCGCATAGTTAATGATGCCCCAAAATAGGCAGTGAAAAAATTTATTTAAAAAAAATGTATGGGGTATTTTGAGCTGAAACTTCAGACACATTCAGGGGACACCTTAGACTTATATTACATCTTGTGAAAAAACGTTCTAGGGCACCTTTAAAGATTTTGTAATCATATTGTGTAGTTGTGCTTGGAGTCAATTTTTGATAACAATGAAACAACAAATTCTCTGGCCAGAGAAATTATGAACACATGCAAAACCGAGATAACCAACAAAATATTAATAACTGATTATGTTGAAGTCAGTGTTTGCTTTTTGTTTTTCTATGCTTTTTTTGCATAGTAAAACAAAACCTGTAGCCTCTAACTTCTTTTTTGCCAAATAGTTTTGTCAGATAAATACATTCAACAAGTTTAGTGTTTTTTTCTCCCTTCATATTTGAATAATTTAAAATATATAAAGTATTTTCATCATATTTTGATGGTTTAATCAAACTAGTAGAGTCATTAAAAACAAACATCTCCTCCGGAGATCACTTTTGGACACTACTGTAAATATTAATAAATATGTTATAATATAATATATTATAAAATTAATATGAATTGCCTTTGCAATTAACTGAAATAAGTTAGTTGCAGCACTAAAATTACTAAGTGTAAATAAATAAAAACTAAAACTGGAATAATAATCAAAACTAAATATTAATGTCTAATAAACAACAAAATCCACAAACTTAAACAACAAAAATTAATAAAAAACTGAAAATATAAAAACTAAAAGCTAATTCAAAATATTAATAAAAATTATAATAGTAAATAAATCTACTAAAATCTCACTAAAATACTAAAATCTCACCAACACTCACAACATCTCACATTTTGATTTTTATATAGTTTGTAACTTCATTTGAAAATTTGAAAAGCTTCTATTTAATTTCAACTTATATAAATATGAACAGACTGATATGATTGGTCAACAAATCTGGGATACTTTAATGAACAGTTAGGCTGTCTGAATATGTGCACTTCCCTATATAGTAGGCAAAAAACAGTATAGGGAGCATGTGTGAATTAATAGTATTCATAAAACAGATGAATGTTGGTTTCTGACACAGCCAGATGCGATGAGATTCAAACGACAATCAATCCGTCTGTCCATACCAAACACTACAACTACGAAAACACAATCAAATCAATCAAAAATCACAGCCAATCAGAAGAGCATGTGGGCGGAGTCTGTGCTAACTAACTCTGCTTACCTCAAGAGTGTTTATAATTCATTTATTTCTCATTTGAACACATAAATAAGATCATTTTCTTAGTATCAGGATGTTTCAGATAAATGAAAGAAATCTTTATTGTCCACTAGAGTGGAAATTTGACAAGCATCCATATAAACATCTAAATTTAAACAACAATTATCTAATATCCCACATTTCTCCTTCATAAGATGATTTGTGGTCAGTGTTTTGGAGATTAAATATCAAATATCATCACATTGACATCTGAATAATGAGACTGTCTTCAGAGCTGCTTATAGCTGAACTGAATTTGTTTCATAATTGATGAACACACAATAGAAATAAAGCTGACTTTCTGCTGAAAAACATTGAAAATAAACTTGACACATGAGATAAAGTTCAATCTGTCATGTATCAGTGTGTCAGTCACCTGATTACTGAAGTGCTGCAGAAACAGATCAACATCATCAATCACTGTTAACGAGCTCTTAAAGGCTCCTGACAGACCTGCAGCTCTACCAGCGTGTCATTTTCCTGCTTAATTGCGCTAACTAAATTCATTGGTGATAAACGAACCGAGGCGAAACATCACATGACCTCCAGAACAAACCAATAAAACAAGTCGTCTGCGATCATTAAACCTGAAACTGATCCGAACCGCATCATCAGTCAGCTGACCGGACTAAAGTAAACTGCAAGTCACTGATGACTATCTGATCTGCCATTGTGTGAATAAAACAATCACTTAATCAAAAAAAAAGTAATCTAATTACAAGTACTTGATTTTTGTAATCTGATTACA
The DNA here is from genome assembly GCF_018812025.1 of Megalobrama amblycephala. Lineage (NCBI taxonomy): Eukaryota > Metazoa > Chordata > Actinopteri > Cypriniformes > Xenocyprididae > Megalobrama > Megalobrama amblycephala. The sequence continues at coordinate 57,063,850 of NC_063050.1, forward strand.
TTATCAGTTACTTTCAGCTCTGCATGTAGTTTGAGTTTCACTGATGTTCAACTAAAGCTTTCCTCAGGCCCTTTATTTGTTTAATAATGACATTTTAGCAAGAGATAAGCAGGATCTCCTGAAGACTTCATCTAACCCACAAACTCTGAACACGAACGCTTTAAAGATGCATGTGAGAAGCTCCGTGTCAGTAACTCGACACCGGCTCTCTGCTTACCTGTCCTCACTCCAGCTCCGCTAACCACCGACATCCATGAACCAGCGGAGGTAATTAACAATTAAAACAGACATGATGCACGTCTACACACACACACACACACACTCTGAATCCACACAGGTTATACAGAAACTTGTAATCTTTCAGATGTTGTAGTGATCATGTATTTGAAGGGAGCGAGAGCGTCTGCTGGAAGATTATGACACAGACAGAAGAGCATTTGAGCTGAAGATGAAGAGAAATGCGACAGATCTCACTGATTCAAACACTGATTCATGAACAACTGAACGATTCCGAGTCATTAACAATCCATTCATGATTCTTTGATGGAAGCTCATCCGACTGGCCTTCTTTACAGTGAAAAATGGATCTTTGGGATTAAAAAAAAAAAAAATACTGAAAGGTTCTTTGGAATCATTGCAAAAAAACACCATTTGGAACCTTTATTTTTAAGCGTGCACTTCTTAAAAGAACCGTGGAACACTATAGAGAACCTTTAGTGGAATGGAAAGATTCCATGGATGTTCTTCATGGAAGCATTAATGCCAGTAAAGCAGCTTTATTATTAAGAGTGATGATAAACCAGAAGAAGCGGTTCTGCACCTGCGAGCGTCCCACTTTATCTTTAAAGCGTTTCATAATGGATGATGTTTGAGGATCTTGTTCTCTGAGGCTGAAGGTGACGACACTGAAACATCTGAATCATCATCATCCTGACGTCTCATTCTATTACAGTCATAATTCTGCAGCGTTTGACCTCCAAACTCTCCGGCAACAGTGTTCTGGTCACTTCCTCTCATCTCTGAGGGGTCAGAGGTCACGGGACTGTGTCTTCAGTGACACCCAGGAAATGAAACCTAAAGCTGCAGTGTGATACGGGCTGTTGCACATTAATGTGTTCATCTGAGCGCCTGTTCTCAGCTTACTGTGAGTGTGTGTGTGCGCATGTGTGTGTGTGTCTGTGGATAGAACGTATACGTATAGAACCGTCTTGTATAATGGAGTGTGTGCATGATGATTTTGTGAATGAGTGTGTGTGAGTGTGTGGGTGCTCATTAAATGTTAAAGGCTGTACTGGGATCAGAGCTCAGGACACAACAGAAGCCTAAATCAGACGTCTCACAGACTAATGACACGTCACCATGGTTACAGACCCACAACTTCCCTTCACCATGGTATCATTCTGATGGAGTTTGTGTGTGTTAGCAACCACATTGAATGCGTTAGTCACATAGCAACACCCTAGTAACCAAACGGAACACATTACAGTCACATAACAACACCTTAACAACAACAATGAACGCATTAGTCACATAGTAACACCCTAGCAACCACACAGAACACATTACAGTCACGTAGCAACACATTAGCAACCACATTGAACGTATTAGTCACATAGCAACACCCTAGCAACCACACGGAACACATTACAGTCACATAGCAATACCTTAACAACAACAACATTGAACGCATTAGTCACATAGCAACACCCTAGCAACCACACAGAACACATTACAGTCACGTAGCAACACATTAGCAACCACATTGAACGTATTAGTCACATAGCAACACCCTAGCAACCACACGGAACACATTACAGTCACGTAGCAACACCTTAACAACAACAACAACAACATTGAACGCATTAGTCAAATAGCAACACCTTAGTAACCACATTGAATGCATTAGTCACATAGCAACACCCTAGCAACCACACAGAACACATTACAGTCACATAGCAACACCTTGGCAACCGCATTGAATGCATTAGTCACATAGAAACACCCTAGCAACAACACGGAACACATTACAGTCGCATAGCAACCACATTGAACACATTACAGTCACATAGCAACACCTTAGCAACCGCACTGAATGCATTAGTCACATAGCAACACCCTAGCAACCACACAGAACACAACACCTTAATAACCACATTGAACGCATTAGTCACATAGCAACACCCTAGCAACCACACGGAACATATTACAGTCGCATAGCAACACCTTAGCAACCACATTGAACACAGTCACATAGCAACCACAAAGAACACATTAAAGTTGCATAGCAACACCTTAGCAACCACATTGAACGTATTAGCCTCATAGCAACACCTTAGCAACCACATTGAATGCATTAGCCTCATAGCAACACCTTAGCAACCACATTGAACGCATTAGCCACTAGCAACACCCTAGCAACCACATGGAACACATTACAGTCACACAGAAACACCTTAGCAACCACATTGAACACATTAGTCATGTAGCAACCCCTTAGCAACCACACAGAACACATTAGTCACATAGCAACACCTTAGCATCATGCTGGTGAGTTTTAGATAGGCAAACAGCAAACATCTGGTGTAGATAACCCTGTAAGTTGATCAGGAAGGTGGACGCAGCTCCTGTAGCCCAGTGATGCTCTTCTGGGGCATTAGCTTCATATAGTCATCAATGCTAATCTAATTCATCGAAAGCTTCGCCTGACATGTCAGCCAATCATGTTCAGCATTACTGAACACGTGTCCAATCACGCTCATCGATCTGAGAGCGGATGTGCCTTGTGTTTCCTGGTAAAAACACAATTTGATGGCCCATATCTCATGAGTAATATTATCTGAAATATATTTCACAGGGACAGAAACAAACAGCACCTGAAATACACCCGCTGTAATTGTATTGACAAGCCATTATGCCACTCAAGAGAGCTGATACTCTGTTTACCCGTGTCTAAAATAGACCGTAAAGCTATTTTCTGATAGATTTGAGCTGGTTTTGAGCTGGTACTCACCATCGGTCGCCGATTCTCCACCAGGTTCAGACCAACAACGCCCAAAAACGTTCCAAAACTCAGCTGCCATCAACAAGAGAACAAACCAACACTTGATTTAGTATGCAGTAATAACTTGAATTCATCTTTCAGCCAAATAACGACAGACTTTAAGGCTCAAACACACCACACTCAAACCGCTGCTGTCCTGGTGTTTTATTGCACGAATGAAAGGACAAAACAGAGTTCATTAAAGTAATGTGAAGTTTTCTCCTCACTCACTATAATCCCGGGATAGTATCCAGACACGGCCACATTATCCGTCTGCGTGGCCGCCAGCAGCCCGACCACCAGAATCAGAACTGAGAGCCCGAACAGAGACACTGAACACCAGAGAGCCGTCCGCCGCCGCTTCACAAACACATCTGTACAAACACACAACACAAGTGTTAGTCTCTCAGACTGGTTATACTGGCACAAACGCCCAGCCCTAAAACATGCACTATGGTAAAGCACTGAAGCATTATAGACATTACAACAGTATGACTTTCAGTAAAGCTGCTTTGAAATCATGTGTACTGTGAAAAACACTATACAAATAAATTTAACTTGATTATCACATAGCTTCTTATATGTAAAGTCAATTCTGCCTGAATACATACAGTACAATCAGGTCATTGACGAATAAGGTTTTTAAAACAAAAACATAATGGAGATATAATTAATTTTGAAGTTTTATTAAGTGTTAACAATGAGATTATGTGGTTTTTATAATCAATTAACACTGATTTTGTCATTTTTTACAAGGAGGACAAAATTTGTCACCAAGAAGTCATTCAGTTTAACCAAAATCTCGGTTTTACCAAATGACACTTTTGGTTACACCGAATGATGATATTTTCAAACAATGTTAACAGCTGATATCTAGCAAAAGGACAATCAAACATTTTATATTTAGTACAAGTTTTTAAAATATGACAACATTTTCCATGTTTTATAGCGGTTGCACCGAATGACCTGATGTTTCGGGACATGCGTATGATCAAGAGAAAACATGAATTTATCACATAGTTAAGAGAGAGTTAGTTACTTTGCTTCATGACCATGTGGTCCTTTGCAGGCGTCTGAATGATGTCACATGATATTGATCACATGACTTGATCCAGAAATGGTCCCTTTATATCGGTTACTCCGAATGACATCAATGAAATTCATTTTTCCGGACATTCTTTCTCATAACAAAGCAACGACTTCTACACATAATTTTTATATCATTTTGCACTATGTTGATATATGATGTTATAAAATCATGCCAGAATAAAAAAAATATACATTTATTACATTTTAAGATATTTTAATCACAAATGAAATGGCTGTATTGGCCTTTGGACGGTTAAACCAATGACCTTTTGACACTTCAACATCTTTAAAATACCTTTATATGGAGCAAAATATAATTAAAACCTTTTGGATTCAATAAAAGAGATCTAGTTGTACTACCTTACACACTCTGGATGTCACATCTTTGTTTTTTATTATTATTATGAAAGCCTTTGGACAAAAAAAAATTACCCATCACGTCATTGACCAAATCACATAAAGCGATATATAATGTTCCCATTAGGTTATTTCAGAATATTCTCTGAACATGAAACTCTAATCTGCTGATTGCGACAATAAAGCATGAAGATATTAAGATATTATAAACATTAACATCTCTAAAGCTCCTCAGAAACAATTTGTATTGTGAAAAGTGCTATACAAATACAACTGACTTGACTCGTCTCTTATATTAGAATATAAAAACAAAATGGACAGTAAACATGTAGACCAGCAGAGGTGTGTTATTTGTTAAACATCCCAAAATGTAAAACTTTACTGTATCATACGTAATTCTGACAAGCATACGTTTAAAAAACGGTAACACTATTTTACAGTATCCTTGTTACACGTTACATGTAGTTATTATAAAAATAACTATTAAATTATGCATCATTACATGCAATTAACCCTAAACCTAACCCTATAGTAAGTACAAGTAGTCAATTCATTTTACTCAGTTCTTAAATGTATAATTCCACTGTAACAAGGACACTAAAATAGTGGGTTACACTTTATTTTAAGGTATCTGTGTTACACTGTAATTAAGTACTGAGTAAAATGAATTAACTACTTTGAGCTTACTATAGGGTTAGGTTTAGGGTTAATTGCATGTAATTATGTATAATTTATAGTTATTACATCTACAGTAACGATATGTAACGTGTAACAATAACACTATAAAATAAAGTGTTACCAAAAAGTGTAACCAAAAAACCCACCCTTTACTTCATTATAGATACATTTTACTTAAGTTACTCCACAGAATATTTGTACTTTTTAAATTCATTAAAAAATTTATATTGCTTGATTAAAAAAAAAAAAAAAAATATGAACACAACACTAACAATAACACTTACACGCAGCCCTCATTTTAATTACTAAATAAACATCATTGTTCCTTATAAACTCATGCATCATCTCTTCTGATGGACTGTTATTACAGATGAGCTGCTGTTATTATAGATCACATTATGTTATCTTAATGAATGAACTGATGTTATTAGATGAGGGTTTATTATAGAGGAGCAGAACTCACCTGCTGGATCCGCGTTCTGCTGCATCGCGTCTGATGTTCCACACACACACACAGAATTCTATCCACACAATAAAGTTTATAATTTCCTCAGTATTTGTAACAAATCCTCGCGGTAAGTAAGCACGCGCCGCTCCGCTCAGGTAAAGTGAAGCGCGCGGGACTGACAACAAAAACTCACGCGACTGAGCTGACGGTGACGCATGAGCGGAGGAGCGCGCGCGCGCGCACACACACACACACACACACACACACACACACACACACCGCGACGCGACAAAACCAGACAGAGTTCAGGAGAATCTGTTTCACTGGAAATAAATTAATCTAGAGCTCAAAGACAACCTGCAAAGTAGAGTTCAAGACAAACTTTGACTGGCCTGAAAACATTTAAAATCAAATGCATTTAGTTCAATTAATCTTGTTTTACTATATTTTTCACTTAACCAGTTTGAAAACCCCTGGTTTAGCAGATACATGCATGAATAAAACCATAAACATTCAATTTAATAAACTCAGAGAGGAAACAAAAACACTCAGAGAACAAATCAACACTGAACACATTTTATTTACATAAAACATCACAACATTAAAAAAAAGCAAACATACATGAAAGAAATCTAGATTTGTAAAAGCACAATCAGTGCTCACTGAAGATGAACATCAGTTTTTGCATCATAAAATGCACGAGTTCAGAACTTCAACAGGGGTGAGGGCCGATCACTGCGTCGGGCACGCGTTAGCATTGACGCTAGCATCATGTTTTGTGGGCGAAGCGTCAGAAATCTTCCACCAGTCGTCTAGTGGAGCGGCACTGGATGCAACAGCTGTGCTGGAATCTAAAACAACAGACAGAATCAGCACAAGTCAGTCATTTCTACAGCAATTCATACAACAGAGTTTCAAAGCAGCTTCACAGTAATAAGAAAATAACTGTTAATGTCGTGAAATTCAATTATGAAATGACTAAATTCAGCCGTAAAGCAGCTCTACAGAAGACTAATTGAACTTTGCAACATTGAAATGAATTGAATGAACACTGAACTGAATTGAGCTGAATAATAACACCATCTTTAGAGAATAATTGAATTTTTCATAATTGATGAACTTTGCAGCAATGACCGTTATTGAAGTGAATTGAATAAATTGAGCTGAATAATGAATGTCTTCTGTAGAAATTATTGTATTCAGCTCAATTTATTCAATTAAGTTCAAAAAGTATCAATGCTACACAGTTCAATTAGTGTTCTGTAGAACTGCTTTACAGCTGAATTGAATTTCATAATTACTGAATTTTGCAACATTGTCACCGTTTAATTCAGTTGAATAACACTGAACTGAATTGACCTGAATAACACTACTGTCCTTAGAGATTAATTGAATTTTTCTTAAAAATCGATGAACTTTGCAGCATTATCCATTATTGAACTGAGTTGAATAATCTGCAAAGCTGCTTTACAGCTGAAATTACCATCATTCATTATTCTGCTCAATGTATTCAGTTTAGTTCAATACCGGTCATTGCTGCAAACTTCACCAATTACAAAAAATTCAATTAATCTCTAAAGACTATAGTGTCGTTATTCAGCTCAATTCAGTTCAATGTTGATTCAATTCATTTTAATAAGCATCAATGCTGCAAAGTTCAATTAGTCTTCTGTTGAGCTGCTTTACAGATGAATTGAATTTCATAATTATTGAATTTTGCAACATTGATACGTTGAACTGAACGGAATCAACATTGAACATAAATGAGCTGAATAACACTATAGTTTTTAGAGATGAATTGAATTTCATAATTGATGAACTTTGCAGCAATGACCATTTTTGAACTGAATTTAATAAATTGAGCAGAATAATGGAAGTAATTTCAGCTTTAAAACAGCTCTACAGAAGTCATTCAGCTCAATTTATTCAATTCAGTTCAATAAATATCAATGCTGCAAAGTTCAATTGTTCAATTAGTCTTCTGTTGAATTGCTTTACAGCTGAATAGAATTTCATAATTACTGAATTTTTCAACATTGACTCCGTTTATTTAATTCAGTTGAATAACACTGAACTGAATTAACCCGAATAACACTATTGTCTTTAGAGATGAATTGAATTTTTCATAATTGATGAATTTTGCAGCATTGACCATTATTCAACTGAATTGAATAAATTGAGATGAATTATGATGATTGTCTTCTGTAGAGCTGCTTTACAGCTGAAATTGTAGGTAATACGCTCAATTCAGTTTGATATTTTGTGATCTCATGCGATAGTGTCAGTAGGGTCAGATCAGTGATATTTTTTGGATATCAATCATCTTTTAAACCTCACGCAGTCCAGTTAGAACGACAGTGACAAGGAAATAAAACTCCATCAGGTGACAGTAATGAAGAACCCAGGCACCATTATAGAGTGTCTGAACCAGAAGCGACAAGATTCTCCCTGACGCCACACCAGTCAACCAGGTGATGTTGATCTTTTATCTCAGTGTGGCAGGTTAGGAGTTAAACACTGTAAGAGTGTTAGTGAGAAACACCCCACACGTGCAGTTACCCTCTTCATCACTGTCTGAAGAATCCTCCACTGGATCAGCTGACCAACACGAAACCTCTGACATCAAAACACACAGTGAGCATTTAAAACTCCTGTGCGACACAACTAGAGCTGTGCGATGTATTCACATTAAATCATGATACGGCCATTTACACGACACCGTTTTCAACTTAAAACGGAAAACTTTATGCGTTTTGTTCATTCATTACACGACAACAGCGTTTTGGGAGGCTGAAAACGCAAACTTTTGAATACAGGATTCAAAGTGCGAGCTTTTGAAAAGGATAGTTGTCGGTCTCTGTGTGAACTAAAATTTGAAAAAAAAAAAAAACTAAAAAAAAATTTGTTTAGTCTATAGGTGCGTAGTGTTTCTTTACAAAGTGACATCGCCATCTACTGGCCTGACAGCAGAATACAGCATTTCATACAGATGAACCATCTATTCAAGTCATTTTTTTTTAAATATCACAGAAAAACGAAATATCGCAGTGCGAGTTTTTCCCAGTATCGTGCAGCCCTCGACATAACACGGCGCTCGAGTACCTGGAACCGTCCCGAGGCTGGAGTTGTCGAAGAACTGCATGGGATGGTTGAGGGAGATGGGAACGCTGGAGCGCACGTCAAAGAACTTGCTCTTGGGAGAGTCCAGGAAGGCCTTCTTGGGCGAGTTGACTTCGGTCTCCATCAGAGGCGGCTGGCGTTTGGTTGGAGTGGATAGAGCATCTTTCCTGCCCTCCTTAATCTTGTACGCTCGCCGCTTCCACTTGTTGATCTCCTCCTGTTGTTTGCTCAGCAGACTACATGAAGCAGGAAACAGGTTTGATTAGGGTTAGATGATGCATACTGTATGTCACCATTCAGCCTAAAATACAGATTTGATTTTTGGTCCATATCACCCAGCGCTATGGAAGCTTGTTCCCACCACTAAAAAAAAAGTAATTGTGACTTTTTATCTCACAGAATTGTGTTTATATCATGCTATTCTTTAAAAAAAAAAAAAAGTCAGAATCGTCAGTTTGGCCCCCTCAGTTGGACATGATTCGCACTTCCGACTTTATATCACACAATTCTGACTTTATGACTCGCAATTCTGAGGAAAGAAATGTCAGAATTGTACGGAAGAGGATTAGGGCCAAGCAATAATAAAAAAATAAAACCATCTCGAGATTAAAGTTGTTAAATTTCGAGAAAAAAGTAAAAAAAAAAAAAAAAAAAATGTTGAGAATAAACTTTTTAAATTATGAGAAAAATGTTGTTAAATTACGAGAAAAAAGTCGAGATAAAATGTTGAGAACTCATTAAATTATGCGAACAAATTCGTTAAATTATGAGAACAAAGTCGTTAAATTTCGAGAAAAAGGTTGAGATAAAATGTTGAGAATAAACTCATTAAATTACAAGAAAAAAGTCATTAAATTACGAGAACAAATTTGTTCAATTATGAGAAAAATGTAATTAAATTATGAGAAAAAAGTAGAGATAAAATGTTGAGAATAAACTCATTAAATTACAAGAAAAAAGTCATTAAATTACGAGAACAAATTTGTTCAATTATGAGAAAAATGTAATTAAATTATGAGAAAAAAGTAGAGATAAAATGTTGAGAATAAAGTCATTAAATTATGCGAACAAATTCGTTAAATTATGAGAAAAATGTAATTAAATTATGAGAAAAAAGTAGAGATAAAATGTTGAGAATAAAGTCATTAAATTATGCGAACAAATTCGTTAAATGAGAAAAAACTAGTTAAATTTCAAGAAAAAGGTCGAGATAAAACGTTGAGAATAAACTCATTAAATTACAAGAAAAAAGTCATTAAATTACGAGAACAAATTCGTTAAATTATGAGAAAAATGTCGTTAAATTACGAGAAAAAAGTAGAGATAAAATGTTGAGAATAAAGTCAATAAATTACAAGAAAAAAGTCATTAAATTATGAGAACAAATTCGTTAATTTAATGACATTATTCTCAACATTTTATATCGACATTTTTCTCAATTTAACATTTTTCTCATAATTTAACGAATTTGTTCTCATAATTTAATGACTTTTTTCTCGTAATTTAACAACTTTAATCTCGAGATGGTTTTATTTTTTTATTATTACTTGGCCCTAATCCTCTTCCGTAGAATTGAGAGACTAAAAGTCAATTACCTTTTTTATTTTTATTTCATGGTGGAAACAAGCTTCAATACTAACACCATTAGTGGTTAGATCACATCAGGCATCACAACATCTGGAGTCACTCCTGTATTCTGTTCACACTGAATGTTTATTTAGAGGATCCAGGGCCACACTGAAATGCAGTGTGAACGCCACTTAATCAGCTGATCTGAAGTGATGTTTGAGTGCGGTCACCTCTCAAACTGAGCGTTCTTCTTCTGCAGCTCCTCCATCTTCTTGTCTTGAAGTGATGTGACTGGTCCGTTTGAGCCCAATTTCAGGTCAAACTCCTCACCGTCTGCGACTGCAGAAGACATTTACAACACTTATAAAGTCACATGACAAACTGTTCCCCTCTTAAAGGAGAATTTAAAAATGTGAAATCTGCTTTAGATAAACTCAAAAATGGATTCAGGGTCTTCTAAAGCGTGATCAATCGTTAGTGAATTCAGTAGCTAATCGAGCAGCGTCTTACAGGACTGTTCATCGTCCTGCTGCATTTTCCTCAGGGTCTCTTTCAGCTTGCGAATGACGTCGGCTCTGTGCTCCAACATGGAGCTCATCTGTGCGATCCTAGAAGAAAAGAATCACAGAAAAACGCATGATTAAACCGCACGTCACCGGATCGTCGCTACGCTGACAAACGGCACACATACTCTTTCTCATGACTTGTGGTGACTGCGATGTGATCCAGCTCCATTTTGACGAGTTTGTCCTTCAGGGCGGCGAGTTCAGCGGCAGCTGGTGTCATGTTCCTCTTAGACAGGACCTGCAGGATAAATTTAAGGAGAAAACCAAGTGTGATGTGGATACGGAGAGAAACCGAAAGGTGTGAAATCATCTGATGGTTTGGCAGCGGTGAGGTCAGTGTGACACTAGCTGTGTCAAACCTCTAACCATCACACTGTCAACTATTAACAAACCTCTGACTCTTTAAGTTTGGCTTCTAACTTCTGAATGAGAGCTTCCTTCTGCTTCAGCTGGGCACCGAGTTCCTGGATTTGAAGATGTTTCTGGTTCAAGGAATCAGACTGAACCTTCAGTTCCTTCATCTGATCCTGAATCTCCTGCCAGACACACAATTTACAATCAGGCCTCATTAGTCAATGCGTTAACTAAAACTACCCGCTATTAAGCAATTCATTTGTTGCAGTATTTATTAACCTCTGTTAATGTTATTCTTTAATCCTTTAAGACCTGAAGGCTTTTTTCAGAGTTTTTTTTCTGAGCGACACACACAAAAGACTCATAACTCCAAAACTGTAGCAAGGAGAGTCAAAAGTAGGTATCATTTGATAGAACACTTTTTAAATGTTCAGAAAATATAAAATTACATTAGGACATTTTCATGCTGAAAAAAAAAAAAAAAAAAAAAAAATTATACAATTTTTTAAAATAATTTTTCTTTTTTTATTATTTGACATGGAATAACTCAGGAATGCAATAAGATCGGATAAAAAATTATTTTTTGGTGATGTTCTCCTACATGTGAGCTGCATCTGGTTCAAATTTCGTGGTGATAGCATAAAGTTTAGTTTAATAAATTGTTATTAATTTTTTCCGCAGCCAGGTGGCGCCAACGGGCGGTAAACTCCAGTTCTTCTCAGCACTCCTTAGGAGTTTTTCAAAATGATTAGATGCATTAAGATGATATTCTAAGCTTTAAAATGATATCTATTTTGTGTTATTCCACATTGGAAAACGAACATGGATTGGTCCGGGAACACTGGATACACATTGCATCCCGGAAAGATGAGAGACATGTTTTTAGGCAAGTATGTTAAATCATTCCATAAGTAATATCTTGTGATCAACGCATTATATTATGTTGTATTTTTGGGTTCATTCTAATCGTGAGAATCTGCTTTAAATGTTGATGTCCATTTTCTATGATCTGTGCATTTTTCATGAAGTTATGAGCACGTGAAATATACATATTTGTATTCAGTTAGCGGCTGTGCTGTTTTTGTTGTAAACGCATATTACTCAGAACTCATTAGAGGGTGAAAACAAGCAACAAAAGCATGTTGGAGGCTTGATATGAAAGTTTAAAATCTCTGGTTTTGTATGCAAAAAGAATTTTTGTGCTACCTATATGGGTTAAATTTTTATTGGCTCTTAAAAAGAGACACGCAAATGGGAGCGCCGATGCTCCATCCGGTCTTAAAGGGTTAATTATTCTTTAAACGAAATGACACCAATTCTGAAAGTCGACCTTAATGAGTTTCTGACTGGTAAAAAAAAAAAAAAAAACCTATGCATGGACGTATTGTTCAGTAACATGCACATCTGACACTTTGGGCCGCTCCGTACCTCCATCTGCTTCTGCGTCTGCTGCAGCTGCAGCGACAGATGTTGATTGTCCCGCAGAAGCTCCGCCTCAGTTTTGGGCAGGGTGCCGTTTTGCGCTTGCAGCAGAGTTACAGTCTCTCTTCTCAGATCCTTCAGCCGCCGCTCGGACTCAGATGATGATGATCTGAGCGGGGCGCTCTCGGACTCGCATTCGTCCAGCAGAGCCTGTTGACGAGCACAGAATGGTCAGGAGAGAGGAGCAGGACAAAAACAAATAGAACGTATTCATAAATGCATCACTTACAACATAATGTGATTTCAGATGCTCTGTCACTTTAGTGCGCCGAGCGATTTGTTGCTCGTGCAGATGTACAATAGCGGCCGTCTGAGGAGATCTTAGCAGAGCCTTGAGATCCTCGAGCTCACGGGTCCTGTGCCGACACTCCTCTGACATCATCACTGTGTGTTTGGCTAAACCGTCCTCCAGAACCCTTAGAACGCTCTCCAATTTCTGATGAGCACACATACACAAAAAATAAAAAATACCAGAGAGTAACATATGAAATAACAACACAGTCAAGTCACATTTATTTATATATCAGTACGGAGTACCACAAGGCTCAGTACTAGGACCGTTCCTCTTCACCCTGATACCCTTGGGAGATATTATTAGCAAACATGGTGTTTTTCTGCTAATGATACTCCGCTCTATTTTTCAATCTGGCCTGACGAAAAGGACCAATCCACAAAACTAACATAGTATAGCTGATAATAGGGCTGGATATTGACACAATGTTCATGATTCGATTACTATTCACATTTTTTCGATTCGATATCGATTATTTTGGATGTAGTATTTCAGTTTCAGCACATGGCAAATTTTCTAGAGGAAAAAATCTAAAACTAATGCTGTAAACTAATGAGAGTCAGCTGGTGCTACTATAATACTGAAGGTTAAATTAACTTATTTATATACAAACACTTAAATTACACTCAATGATGTTTTTATTATCAATAAAGTTTAGAATTACATAATCATTTATACTCCAATATAAACATTTAAAATGGTGGCTGTCATAACTGATTTATTCAAACATGCATTAAATATTGAAGAACATTATAATGAATATGTAACGGTGCATAGCTATATTCATCAGAATGATGCTTTCTAGAGCACTTTTCTAGCTGACTGATGAGTTTATGGTCACTGAATATGTTTTTCTGAGGTAAATGTGACGTCACGTGACATTGAAGCTGTTTTATTGAGGTTGAAGCACTGATTGAGCGATTACACGAGACATGATACGGATTTCAGTAAGTTGTACTGTATATTTTAACATACCTTCAGATGTTCATGTTTATTTCGCTGTAACTGGTATTAAAGCGGAGGAGAGGATGATCACATGCTTCTCTTTAACTGACGCGCTAAAGCGATCTGTCACGCCACATTAAACAGCGCCAAAATGCTATTTATTTTTAATAAGATGGACGTCATTTGAAATCTGAGACTTTGCTTCATATCAAAAGTAGCAAAGATTATTGTGATTTATTGGATGGAGGCGCTACATATTCTGCTCATTCATCAACTGAAAACAGAGTAATCGATTCTTGGGATTTAAGAATCAATATCGGTTCGTAAAAATGAAAATCGATTAAAATCGAGAAATCAATATTTTTTGTTTTACCCAGCCCTAACTGATATATATATATATATATTATATTATATTATATAAAAAATAAATAAATGGATGACTGTTAATTTCCTACTAGTAAATTCTGAAAAAAACAAAACAAAACAAAAAAAAACTGAAATTGAAATTGAATTTTTAAAATGTTGATTCAATTCAGTTCAATAGTGTCAATGTTGCAAATTCATCAATTATGTCCGGAAGAAAAAAAAATCATTATTTGAGAATTTTCTGGGGTAAATGCCTGTGGCCAAACAATGATCATGATCTTACCTGCAGGTACTGCTGACGTCTTTCCACCAGACGTGACAGTCTCTGATCCCAGACCTGCTGGAAGTCATCCTGAAGAGATCGGAAAGCCCGTGACGGATCCCGAGTCATGAGGACGAGCAGGTCCTGCAGTCGAGACTCCTCAAACGAAGCCACGTCACGCTGCACCTCCGTCTCGAAGTGCGTCTTGCAGCGCTGCGCCAGTCTCCTGTACGCCTCCTACAATGATTTTTCCTTCCGTTAGCAACTCAGTTTGGCGAAACCATTCGATCAGATATCGTGTCTGCTGACTCTTACCGCAGTCTTGATCAGCACGTGATTCAGTCTGGTGGTTTTAGTGGTGTGTGTCGCGTGGACGCTCCTCTGAGCCAAAGGAATGAACTGCAGCAGCTGATAGATCACAGTCCATTCTTCACGATTCACATCAGATAAAGCGTCAGTGGGACGATCAATGATCAGCTGGAGCTTCGCAAACGCCGCCTTCACATGGAAGAAAAACCTCACGGTCAGAGTCTTGAGAAAGTTCACAATCAAACCAAATGTTTCAGACATCAGCATTTACCTGCAGCTTCTCATCAGACGCATCAATCTCAGAGATCAGATGTGTGTGTTTGAGCTGATCAGAAGACACGCTGCAGTTCACCTCAGTGAGAGACTGAAACACAACGACACTCGGCTTTATGGGTTTGGAACGACAGAATTTGTCTGAACCTGGTTATTCTGGGTTAGAACATGAATCAGACACACACCTGACTGAGAGAATGGACTTCAGATTCCAGCAGGATCTTCTGCTTCTCCAGCTGCTCTGCTTTTGACTCAACGTGTGTCAGCTGTGGAGAACGACAGCAGTGTTAGCACAAATACACGCTCACTAACTAGTGACCTGAACTCTGAGGTTTATTAGTTCACGCACTCTTTCCCTCACCTTCTCCAGCTTTCCCTCCAGCTCTCGTCTGAGTCGATCCCTCTCTTCTGTGACGTCTCTTAGAGACTCGAGGACCTGCTCAGCGCGAGTCTTCTCATTCTCCAGCTGATCGGTCACTCCACTGAGAGACTCGAGCTCCTCGGTCAGCTGGTTTCTCTAAAGAAACAGCAGATTACTGTAAGAAAGGAGCAGTTTTCATGGCAGTATGAACTAAAACCTCCAGATTAACACGCTTACCGTCTGCTCGCTCTTCTGAAGATCCTGTCTCAGCAGGTCTTCCTCCTCTCTCGTTCTCCTCAGCGTCTCCAGGAGCTCGTCCTTCTCTTTCGTAAGCGAGGTGAGGTTTGTCTGGAGGTTCTGGATCTCGGTGTTGTGCTGGTCTCGTACGGCCGAGAGATCTTCACTCATTTGACTCAACTGAGAGGAAAGAGAATAAGAGATTTATTCAAAATAAAAGTACGGTTTACCTTGAAATTATGACAAATATTTTACTATTTTAAAGACTAATGCAATTATGACTAATGCGCGCATATATATATATATATATATATATTACTATTATTATAATAATATTATTATTATATATATATATATATATATATATATATATATATATATATATATATATATAATTTATATATTATATATATTACTATTATAATAATAATATTATTATAATATATATATATATATATATATATATATATATATATATTTATATTTATATATGTATATATATTACTATTATACTATTATAATTATTATATTATATTATATTATATTTTTTATATATATATATATATATATATATATATATATATATATATATATAATTTATATTTATATATATATATATATATATATATATATATATATATATATATATTACTATTATATATATATATATATATATATATATATATATATATATAATATTATATTATATATATATAAAATAATAATAATAATAATAAATATATATATTTATTATTATTATTATTGTTTATATAAACAATAATATAATTATTACTATATATATATATATATATATATATATATATATTATATATATATATATATATATATATATAATATTATAATTATTATATTATATATATAATTTATATATGTATATATATATATATTACTATTATAATAATATTATATATAATTATTATTATTATAATAATATTATAATTATTATAATATATATATATAAAATTATATATATTTATTATTTTTATATATTATATATATATATATATATATATATATATATATATATATTATAATTATATAATTATCATATTATTATTATTATTATAAACCTCAGTTTGTGCAGCAATTTAGTACTTTTATTAATTTTTAAAATATAAATTTTAATTTTATACTATTTTAAAAGATTAAATTGCTTTTTTTTACATATTTATTAAATCATGCATGAGGAAAAATTTATAAAGACAGCACTGAATTTTTGAAAGAAAAAAAATTATTATTAAATTGTTAAAGTCTTATGAATTCAATTAATTAGACATGCCTTTTATTTATTAAAGTTTAATTTAACCATTTAAAATGGAATTAGGGTCCTAAAAAATTATAATAAATTATTGTTAAATTGTATAAATTTCATAATTTCAACAAATCAGACATGCTTTAACTATTAAAATGAAATTCAGAAAAATTTAAATGGTAGAACACAGAAATTGATGGGTCTGTAACTCACTCGCCGCTGAAGCTGGGACTCTTTCTCTGCACTCCGCTCCATCAGGTCTTCCTTCTCTTTCTGCTGCTGCTTCAGTTCCTCCTTAGACACATGCAGTAAGTCCTGATACATTTTAGACTGCAGGAAAGAATAAAAACAGTCAGTGGTGTTGTGAGGATGTCAGATGACATTACAGAGATGACATGAAGCCTCACAATCGCTGCTGCCTCCTGAAGGTCTTTCCGGAGCACCTCCCTCTGACTCCTCAGAGACTCCAGCTCCTCCCTGAGAGCTTGAATCTGGACGAGATCACAAAGAAATCAAGCACACAACATGAGTGATGGGAACTGCAAGGCGTCTGTTTAACCAGTTGGAGTGAGCTTTCCACTTTCAAGTTCGTTCTTCAAGTATATCGGTGTCTTTATGGGTTTGAGAGCTGTTTGATGGACTCATTTGAGATCATAAGATTTAGAAAATCATTTTTTTAAATAAAAGCAGGTTCTCTATTACAGTGATGTAATATGTTAAAATGCATTTAAAGAACGCACAGAACGTTACACACCTGCTCGAGCTGAACTTTCTGCTTCTCTGTGGGACTCAGCTGATCTGACACCTGATGCTTCTTCTGTTTGAGCTCTCCTTGAACCTGGATCAGCTGAAGAGAGATTTTAATGAGAAAACACTTAAACTGCTTCATTCATTCATTCAGAAAGCCAAATGACCCATCAGGGTCAGAAAATCAACATTAATAATCATCATCACACTATCAGAAGCAATAATGATTCATTACTATATTGCAGTTCTGCCTTGCAATGATTTTTTTTTTTTTTTTTTGCATTTTATAATTTATATATTATATGTATGCTATTTGCATTATGCAAAATAATGCAATTGTCATGCAACTACATGTATGCCACCTTTGTAAAGATGAGGTACACTATCTTAAGCTGTCCTTGTGTTTGTTTAACTATATATTTAAGTTCTGAGTAATATTAACTAACATGTACTTTAGTTGCATGTAATTATGCATAATTTACTGTTATTACTATTAATAAAGTGTTACCTAAAGATGACTTTTGCTGCTAAATGCATGTTTAACAATTACTTCAATCAAACAGAACACATTTGTTATCAATAAAACTAAGAATTTGACATAAAACAGATACATTTAATAAGGTAAATTATAAAAAAAAAAAAAGTGGCCCAGAAATCAGTTCCAGGGCCCTTTAATGAAAGAGTAAAGTTCTGCCCCCTGCTGCCCGTGTGCCGTTACCTCTCTGACGCCCTGCAGGATCTCCTGAAGGTCTCCTCCCTCAGTCAGTGATGTCATACTGGTGGAAGCACTGGATTGGTTACACGCAGCGTCTCTTGCTCTCTCTGCCAGCAGACGGTCTCTCTCAGCACAAGCAGAAAGCAGCTCCTGCCTCAACAGCACCATCTGTGGGTCAGCCGAGAAAAAAAAAAAAACAATCTGTTAACGCACTTGAAATCACAGCAGCCGATCATGTGCCTGAAGCTTCAGTAACACTTTATTGATGCTCCCTTTGTGCATCTAAAGTCTTTGCTTATAATAAAGTGTAACCGAAGCGTCTTACCATCTCGCTCTTCTCCAGCTGCTCTCTCTCGTCTCTGACGGCCTGCAGCGTCTCCAGCAGCCGGTCTCTCTCGTCAGTCAGAGCGCTGATGTTCGCTTCAGCCATCTTCATCTCATGCTGCGCTCTCGTTCTCTCAGAAATCAGCTGCTGTTTCTCTGCAGAAGACGACTGAAGCTCTTCACGCAGCTGCAGCATCTGATGAGGAGGAGGAAACAAGATCAGATTCTTCAGAAACTTTTTCAGGATGATTTAATAGCAAAAAAAAGAGTAACTTATTTTTGGGGTTTAAAATAATATTAACATGCAGTTACATAAATTTAACTGCAATATTATTGATCAACTGCACTGATACGATCAGATGAGAACAAAATTTTAAAATGCTAAATAAGTAAATGTGACTATGATGTAAAAGAAGTTACAAATCAGAGCGTAAAATCCACTTGAAGGTTGTGATGTACGTTTAAATATAGATTTCATGATTTAATTAGGAATGAGTGAGATGTAAAAGACTCACCGTCTCATCCTTCTCCTCCAGCTCTCTCCTCAGCTGGTTCTTCTCCTCTCGGTTGAGCTTCAGGATCTCCAGGAGCTGCTCTCTCTCCTCGCTGACGGAGGCGAGGCTGGTCTGCACCTCCTCTAGAGTCGTCTTCTCTAGATCGCTGATGGTCTTCTCAGAGAGCAGACCGTCTCTTTCAGCACAGGCGGACCGCAGCTGCTCTCTCACCTGGACCAGCTGGGAATGAATCATGGTGATTTACATTTGAACATACAGGAACAGAGAAGACGTGAACTGAAGAGAGTCTCACCGTCTCGTCCAGCAGCTGCCGATCTCTCTCGAGCTGCTCGCTCTCGCCCGTGAGCCGCAGTACAGTCTCCAGAAGCCGATCTCGCTCCTCGGTCACAGAGCTCACGCTAGAGCTCATCCGGTCCATCTGCTCCATGTCTCCACTTCTTTCAGAGGACAAGCGGTCTCTCTCGGCACACACAGACTGGATCTCTGACCTCAGCTGGGCCATCTGAACGAAGGGAACACTTTATTAAAATAGATATATAAACTCCAGAATGTGTGTGAAGTTTCAGCTCAAAATACCCCCAGATCATTTATTATAGCTTGTCAAATTACCATCTGGTCTCTCTCCTGCTGCTCTCTCCTCACCTGCTCCAGCTCGTCTCGGAGGCTCTGCAGGGTCTGCTGGAGCTGGTCTCGCTCCTCCGTCAGCGAGGTGATGCTGGCCTTCATCTCCATCATCTCAGGGTCATCAAGTGTGTTCATGGAGCGCTCCAACACACACACGCTCTCTGACTGCTCTCTCAGCTGCTTCAGATGTGGAAGGAGAAACTGTCATTTCTGATGTCAAACCATGATTCAATAATGAATATTACTGTACAACAACTGCTTGAATGCTGCCATTACTAAAGCCAAAACTGTGAACTTGTGTCTTGCATTTTTTTAACAGCAAAAGCATGCATTTTTGGATGTTTTTGCAGTTAAACCAGATCAGTAGAACTTGTCTTGCATTTTTTTAACAGCAAAAACATGCATTTTTGCATGTTTTTGCAGTTAAACCAGATCAGTAGAACTTGTCTTGCATTTTTAACTGCAAAAACATGCATTTTTGCATGTTTTTGCAGTTAAACCAGATCAGTAGAACTTGTCTTGCATTTTTAACTGCAAAAACATGCATTTTTGCATGTTTTTGCAGTTAAACCAGATCAGTAGAACTTGTGTCTTGCATTTTTAACTGCAAAAACATGCATTTTTGCATGTTTTTGCAGTTAAACCAGATCAGTAGAACTTGTCTTGCATTTTTTTTAACAGCAAAAACATGCATTTTTGCATGTTTTTGCAGTTAAACCAGATCAGTAGAACTTGTCTTGCATTTTTAACTGCAAAAACATGCATTTTTGCATGTTTTTGCAGTTAAACCAGATCAGTAGAACTTGTCTTGCATTTTTTTAAACAGCAAAAACATGCATTTTTGGATGTTTTTGCAGTTAAACCAGATCAGTAGAACTTGTGTCTTGCATTTTTAACTGCAAAAACATGCATTTTTGCATGTTTTTGCAGTTAAACCAGATCAGTAGAACTTGTGTCTTGCATTTTTAACTGCAAAAACATGCATTTTTGCATGTTTTTGCAGTTAAACCAGATCAGTAGAACTTGTGTCTTGCATTTTTAACTGCAAAAACATGCAAAAATGCATGTTTTTGCAGTTAAACCAGATCAGTAGAACTTGTCTTGCATTTTTTTTAACAGCAAAAACATGCATTTTTGGATGTTTTTGCAGTTAAACCAGATCAGTAGAACTTGTCTTGCATTTTTTTAACAGCAAAAACATGCATTTTTGCATGTTTTTGCAGTTAAACCAGATCAGTAGAACTTGTGTCTTGCATTTTTAACAGCAAAAGCATGCATTTTTGGATGTTTTTGCAGTTAAACCAGATCAGTAGAACTTGTGTCTTGCATTTTTAACAGCAAAAGCATGCATTTTTGCATGTTTCTGCAGTTAAACCAGATCAGTAGAACTTGTGTCTTGCATTTTTAACAGCAAAAGCAGTTTTTGCAGTTAAAAATGCAAGACACAAGTTCTAGTGATCTGGTATATATCACAGTAAATGAGAAGTCAATCAGTCACATGATGCACCTGCTGCGATGCATTTTCAGAGAGTTTAGACTCCATGAGCGTCCGCTGAGACTCCAGCTCCAGGACGGTGTTCTGAAGATCCTTCACCTTCTCAAGAGCTCCTCTCAACTCATCTTGATTTTCAATCATCTGCATTTGAAAATGAGTATATATAAATATCTCAAAAAAGGTGCAATGACATTGCCGCCCATGTGTGGTTCAGAAACCCTCAGATGTCTTCAAAAATATCTTAAATTGGGTTCTGAAGATGAACGAAGGTCTTCCGGGTGTGGAACGACTTAATGACAAATTTTCATTTCGTATGTTTATAAATTTTTGCCATTATTTCCTCGTCTCACCATCTCCACATTCTCCTGTAGATCAGACTTTAACTGGTTCTTCTCCTCATTCACAGCATCCAGTTCCTCCTTCAGCAGCTGAATCTGAGAAACACAATTCACTCATTATAATAATCACGATCATCAGTATCTGAAGAGCTCTTGTGAAGGTCTCTGACTACCTGCTGCAGGAGTTCATCATGATGTGTGTCCGTCTGCGGGCCGCTGCGATCCTGCTGAACCTGCATAAGCTGAGAAAAACACTTCCTATAGAAACACACGCACCTCACTTTAAAGAGGACCAATTATGCTTTAAATTTATGCTTTTGAGCATGAGAAATATTCATTTATGTCACTGTTTGAACTCCCAGAAATGCCTCCATTGTAGTTGGAGAATATGAGGAAAAATGAACATTCAAGCATGAATAAGGCCAAAAACAACATCAAGACTTTGTAAGAGCATAATAGGTCCTCTTTAACATTTATATATTAAGAGAAAATCTGAATTCAGTATTTACCATCCCATTACTCTCCTCGAGGTCGCTCTTGAGCTGGTCTCTCTCGTCTCTCAGGCCCTGTAGGATCTCCTGCAGCTGCTCTCGCTCTTCAGTGATGGAGCTGATCGTGCGTCGCAGGTTCTCCGTCTCATCCGGGTCGCTCTGAACTCGCTCCATCTTCTCAGACAGAAGCGCGTCTCTCTCGCCGCGAACAGACTCCAGCTCTGAGCTCAACTGCAGAGAAAAACAGTGTTAAATCACTCCGGTCTGGTGGCTGATGGGACTGTGTGAAGTGTGAACGCACCTTCTGCGTGGCCTCCTCTAATGACGCGAGCAGTGTGCTCTTCTCCGCCTGGAGCCGCTCTGAAGTCTCCGTCAGCTGTTGGGTCAGTTCTGCTTCCTTCAGCTGAGCGTCGACCAGATCGCTCTCCATCTTCAGCAGCTGATCCTGAGCGTTCGCCGTCTGCTCTTTCAGCCTCTGATGATCTTCATTCAAACTGGACTGAGCAGATATCAGAGCGTCTCGCTCCTCTCTAAGAGAACGCAGCTCTTCTGACAGACCAGACACCTGAGAAACAGCAAATAGATTCACTTGAGTCACATGCATCTAGTGACATCTACATCAAAGCTGAGTTTCAGATCTCCACCTGTTCAGATGTCTCTTGAAGGTCCAATGTCAGCTGGTTTCTCTGCTGTAATAAAGTCTCAAGCTCTTCCTTTAGCGTCTGGATCTGTAGAACATGTTGCACCATCAGATTAACCCGCAGAAACGCTCACATCATGCAGAACAGAAGAACAATGTCACAGACCTGCTGAAGCAGAGCGCTGATCTCCTCACTGGAATCATGATGTTCTCGCTGTTCCTGTAACTCTGATTGAACCTGCAGCATCTGAAACAAAACAGATATTTCAACAGCATCACTTACACGTCACATGCATTTATTATTCTCGTGGCTGTGTGAAACGTGGCCTGCAGATTTTGTTGTTGTCGCTAACTCTCTCTCACCATCTCATTCTTCTCTTCCAGATGTGTTTTCATCTGCTGTAGTTCCTCCTGAAGCTGATCTCTCTCCTCCGTTACAGATGTGAGATCTGCTTTTATCTTCTCCATCGCGTCAGACATCTCCGATCTCTCCGACAGCAGTCGCTCCTTCTCACCCGCAGCAGCGCTGAGCTCTTCTGTCAGCCGCTTGATCTGCAAACAAACAGGATATAAATTAAATAAACAGCACTTTTAGTTTATCAGATGGTAGCATTTAGAGCTGCACGATTAATCGCTAAAAGATGGAGATCTCGATTCAAACACCCATGTGATCTTATTCCTAAATGACGATGATGTGACGAGTATGAACAGCGTTCAGATCTGTGTTCTGATCCAGAGAGAGCAGTTGTCATGTATATCCGTATGAAAGCTTCACAAACAGTCTTTTCAACCACATTATTTCACATTACTCACAGAAGTACTGAGATAAAAGTTTATATTTCAGATATAAACACTGATGTCTACCAAAGTGATCAAAAGAGCAAATCACCCTTTGAACGCAACTTGACACTTCAAATAAAGATTGTATCAATTACATCATTACACCAGTAGGTGGCAACAAGTGACTTAAATTTATTCGTCATTCAAGAGATTCATTCAAAAATAATGATTCATTCAGTAATTCAGTGAAATCATTAGGCTTGTTCGAGATGAATCAGTGCTGCGCGGACTGATCAGCGTATGACGTCAAAAGCACAGAGAGAGCGATTCAAAAGCATAGAGTCGTCGTTTGCTCTCACTGTACTTTGATGTCATACGCCGATCGGTCTGCACAGCACCGATTCATCTCAAACAAGACTTTTGTGAGTGAGTCATTGAATCATTCATTCAACAGATTAGTTCAAAAACTTGAGAGAATCTTTCAAGTGAGTCACTGAATAATTCATTCAAACCAATTTAAGAAAAAAAGGAATTCAAATTTCAGTGTTTCCCATACATTTACTAGACTGTGGCGGCCCGCCACATTATAATTTGTCCCGCCACAGTCTCAAAATGAAACGGAAATTAGGCTTGTCGCGATATTTAAATAACCGACTGATAATTGCGCTCTTTTATAGCAAAAGTGGGAGTCAGAGCAAAATAAGTACACGCACCAAGACTAGCACCAATTAAGTTTTCGTGCACTATATTCAAAGTCATCTGAAGCCATTCCATAGCTTCATGTGAGGGAGTACATCGTTAAGTTCACGGTCAGAAACTTGTCTTCCCTCAGCTACAGCTGTCAATCAGCACTCAAAGAGCGCGTCGCGTTCGGTAACGACAGTCAGCACGGTAAAACTCTCCAATATGATGTTATTTCCATTATAATACTTGATATGTAGATAAAGAGCTGTGGATTTGCATAAAATGACTATCTTGCAGGAGTTTATTGGCGTTTCTGAACGATGTTATTATACTGGCTACATACAGGATGTCTGTTAGATCGCACAACACAAGGACTATGAATTGGCGTCACACGCACAATAACTGGAATTTAAAAGTGAGAAGAAACATATGATTAATAAAGTTGCAGATATACACAGGGATTCTCTTTGTGTCGTGAACTTTTCAATGCGCAGCGCAACTGCGCGCTCTGACTCCATATTGCTTCAAGCACATCATTCTGCACCCGGGATGCGCATAAGCGTTTTTTTGCTGCTGTTTTGAAGCGTTTCATATTATAATGGTTTTGCACACTGAAATATTATTAATAGCCTATTTTGTTCTGTCGTATCCATCATATCTTCTTGCCCCATTAAAAATCTGCACAATACATTTAAAATATCATCTTTTAATCTTACATTAATATAAATACATATAATTCTTTACATATAAATCCAATATAAATCATTTTTTTAATTTCATAAGAATACAAATAGTAATTTTAAAATTTTTATTAACATTTGGATTTATAAAATTGCTGAGCAAAGTTGTTTTTTTTTTGTTTTTTTTTTCAAGAATTAGGCTAGCATACTTTTTGCTGCTGAATTATATACTCACCTAGTTTACTATGTATTTATTGGTCAGCTTATGATTATATATTTCTATTGTTATTTTTCTCTATAATGAAGTAATGTGTTTAGTGCATTCTGGATTGTTTAACAAATCAAAGAGTGACCATTAGTTCCACAAATACAGATATATTATAGATACAGGCTCCCACTAATAACTTAATTCAACAAAAGTAACCTCTTTTGCTACATATTTTTAATGGTTTAAATGTATAATCTACATGTTTGACCACTTATGAATGATCATTTAGCCTACTATGTGTGTTGTGTATGTGACTAATGTGCCCTACCATCACCAATAAATAAATTACTTTTAGAGCACAAAATTGTTTACAAGAGAACAAATTTCTTCATTGATCTAGTCACTTAATTTTGCTCTCAGAATGCACCAGATTTATCCATTTAAATTTAAAATGTACAAAATTTTCCATTAAGTAATGGCCTAACACAGAAAGTGAAGAAAATGAAAGTAAAATAAAATGGCATTCACTGTATGAATTAATCTATTAAAGCTACAAAAGTCATTCAGTCAAGAGCAGTGAACGATTCTTTTGTTGTGTGATCATTGACACAGAGAGCTGCTGTCACTTTAAGACTCAATGCACTGATTTTCTCCTAACCATTAATATACACTTAAAAAGAAACCGACTGTGTTTACATTAATTTTGAAGCTCAAAGTATACTTTGCTTGTAAGCTTTTCACTCCGCCTCAGAGCACACGAACAGAACGTTCTCGAGCCGTATAATACTTTTTAATATCAAGCACGTCCTGCGGTAGACATTTCACATTTTACGACACATTTAACTGATTTTGAAGTTAAAGTCAGGGCTTCTAGGGAACAATGAAATCACAATGCTGTGAAGGAAACACAAATCATCTCAAACAATAAACGTTTTATCTCCATTATATTCTTTCCAAAAATCAAAAACAGCTCTGATTTACAAGCACCTGATCTTCTTTGTTCTTCTGGTCCGCCGTCTGAACTCTCTGTGACTCCAGAGTGTGTATTTTCCCCTGAAGGTCCTTCACCGTCTCCTGAGCATCTCTCAGTTCTGCTTGAGTCTCAATCATCTGCAGTGAATAAAGTAAAGGGTTTGATCGAGTGAGATCATCACGTTTGACCTGGCAGCAGTCGTAAGCACTCACCATCTCCACATTTTCCTCCATGTCGCTCTTGAGCTGGTCTCTCTCGTCTCTCAGGCCCTGTAGGATCTCCTGCAGCTGCTCTCGCTCTTCAGTGATGGAGCTGATCGTGCGTCGCAGGTTCTCCGTCTCATCCGGGTCACTCTGAACTCGCTCCATCTTCTCAGACAGAAGCGCGTCTCTCTCGCCGCGAACAGACTCCAGCTCTGAGCTCAACTGCAGAGAAAAACAGTGTTAAATCACTCCGGTCTGGTGGTTGATGGGACTGTGTGTGGTGTGAAGTGTGAACGCACCTTCTGCGTGGCCTCCTCTAATGACGCGAGCAGTGTGCTCTTCTCCGTCTGGAGCCGCTCTGAAGTCTCCGTCAGCTGTTGGGTCAGTTCTGCTTCCTTCAGCTGAGCGTCGACCAGATCGCTCTCCATCTTCAGCAGCTGATCCTGAGCGTTCGCCGTCTGCTCTTTCAGCCTCTGATGATCTTCATTCAAACTGGACTGAGCAGATATCAGAGCGTCTCGCTCCTCTCTAAGAGAACGCAGCTCTTCTGACAGACCAGACACCTGAGAACGAACCATAATGGATGAGATTCAGCCATGTAGAAGCAAGATTGAGACCGTGATGCAGATTCTCTAACCTGTCTCAGTAATTCATCCACTTTAACAGGAAGTGTCTCCAACTCCTCAATCTTACTCTGCAGACTTCGCTCCCTCTCGTGGCTCTGATCAAGCTCCTTACGCAAGTCGCACACAGTTTTCTCCAACACAAGATTATCGGTCAGATCTGTGAAGGGAGACCAGACCAGGAAGGTGAATTTAGACAGTAAACGCAGTCAGTTTTGATTCACATGTTCTTTAACTCCCTGAGGTCTGAAAACGCACCACGTTTTTTTTCACATTGCAGCAAAACAGACTTAAAATACTCCGTCATTTTTTGTCATAGAGACATAAGTAATATATCAATTGAAACTATAGAATATCTTCTTTTATTTGTATACACTCAGAGTAAAAACACAATGTTGTGCTTTTTGTAAAATAAAGAAAACTAAAATGATGCATGATCTGTCCTCTCCCTCTGAACAAAGTTTAATCTGATAGTTCTCAGAAAATTAACTATAACTTAGTGACTACTAATCACAAAAAAATTACACTTATGTCTAAAGAAACGTTGAAATGTCAGGTTTTAAATCATGTAAGTCATATCGAAAACAAAAATTCTGTGTTTATGTAATCTGTATGAAAAGAGATGTCAGAAGTCCGTGATTCAGCTCATTATCCGCTAATGCGGCCACGCCCACGTAGCCAGCGCTATTCAGACGCAAATTATGAGTCAATACATGCATACATCATCTCAATCGTGTATTTATTATCTTGAAACGTGTTTATCTGTATGTAAAAGCCATAGTTAGCGACCTCTGGAAGACATGCCGTTAGTTCCTGATATGTCCTCTTCTGTAGAATAATTTGTGGACTAAACGTGTACAGAGAGCACCCTCCGGCTGCAAGTATGAATTGAAAACACCAGCGCTCATAGTGATAACAATGAATATAGAATAAATATAACTCCTCTGTATAGAAAATTGACAAACATGAGAATCCATCAATATTTCTCCAAATGTGAAAGCTTTTAAACTAAAAACCTATATTCAGACTCTTTGCATCACAGAAATACATTATATTTTAAAGAATATAATAGAATATCATTATTTTAAATTGAGCTGAGACATGATTACAGAGGTTTTTTGTTTGTTTTTTTTGTTTTTCACAGCCTACCTGACTGAAAGACCTCATTATTATGCAGCACAATTAGAGGTTCTTTATGTGATTCTTTTGTCTTCTCAGGTGTAAATGGCCCATTATTCATGATGATTCACGCCTCCACGCATACTGTGTTTCTTGACAAAAAGTGTCTTACAAAAACTAAATCAATATATTGTTTTATATGAACAAGTAGGCATTATAATTTTTACAGAATTTTGAAGCAAAAACTCTAGCCTACAACCTCCAATACCCAGAAGTCTTGTGAATACAGATTTAATATATATATATTTTGGCCTTATTTCAGTGACTTAAGTTTTTTGTTTTTTCAATAACCACGCATAAACGTTATTCTTTCAAAAACACAAACATGTGCATACATGTTCCTCACATATTATGGTAGCCTAGTTTGTGCTGAATACAGTGTAATGACACTTTTGTCATTAATGCGTTTATGAACAACTGAAAAAAGCACAAATGTCAGGGCATGCCAAAACTTCTCCAGGCCCCAAATCAGCCTCAGACTCCAGAGGGTTAATGGTTCTGCACCTACTTTTTGGCACTTTTCCGTCCAGCAGAGCGGTGAGTTTGGTGTTCTCGTCGAAGGCGCCCATCAGCTCTTTCTGAAGATCCGTTTGCATCTTCTTGAAGCGAGACTTCTCGTGCTCGAGCTTGTCCTGAAGCGTCTTCACCTCAGCTTCCATCTTCCCATAGTCAGTGGTCAGGGTCGCCTGGGCGAAAGTCACATGACTCACATTAATCACTCCTCATAACACACACGGATCTCTCCCAGAGCTCCACTCTACTCACGTCTCGCTCTTTGAGGCAGATGTTCTCGCTGCGCAGGAAGGCCCATTCTTTCTTGGTATCCAAACTGAGAGTCTCCGCATCATCTAGAGAGCGCCGCAGACGAGTCACTTCATGCAAAAGATCCTTGTCGCTCTGCATACATAAATATGAAATATGATATTGTATTAATAAATATTTTGTGAACACAATCTAATAGTGCTGTGACTCGGTGACGTACAAAACTCTGCAGCTCAGCGTTCAGATCCGTCTTCTTCTGAAGCTCGGATGACATCATTGCCAGATCAGCCTATGGAGAACAACGTATATCACGTATGGACATTTTACACTTGTTTGATATTTGAAAGCAAATAAAGAAAGCAAACGGACCTTCAGCTGCTGGATCATTTCTTCTGATCGTTTTAAATCCTGCTGCAGTCTGGAGTTTTCAGCCTCTAGTTCTCTCTGAATTAAAACAGCGGACATGGATTATCAGTGGAAGCAAGAGAACATGTAAATGAGAAAGCTGAGAATTAAAGCTCTGATCACCTCATACTCCCTCTTGCTCTCCTCCTCTAGTTTCTCAAACTCATCTGCGTCTCTCCTCTCGTCCATGTCCTTCTGCAGGGCGTCTTTGTCTTTCTGAAGCGAGTCTTTGTCTTTCTGAAGCGAGTCCTTCTCTGCCTTCAGACTCTCCAGTTCTTCATTCACCAGCTGAAGCGTGTGTTTGACCAGGTCTCTCTCAGCAATAACAGCATCCTTTACAAAATAAATAACAGGGTTCATGCAGGTTTCATTAAGTCAAATTTAAGACCTTTTTAAGACATTTTAAGACCATAAAGGTTGAAATTTAAGACCTACACGACGCATTACCAAAAAATATTCAAATCAAAGAAATTCTCAAAAAATCATTTTATTTCAATGAATTCAGTCATTGCAGCCGCCCACCACTTTTCCCCACCCCTCTAGGGGAAAGCCAGCTGTTTTTTCCGTTGTTTTTGTTTTCCGTTTATAATGTTTATTATATATATATATATATACACAGAATCTGAATTAAAATGTGTTTGATTTAAGCCTACATTTCAAAATTTTGTGTCATAAAATTATATCGCGCATACAGCTCAACTAACGCGATCGTTATAAAAGGTGTTTAAACAACAATACACTTCCACTTGCATGTATTTGACAATCGGAATATCAGATATTTCATGCCATAGCTAACACATTTGTGAATATTCTGAATAAAAAAGGAAAAATGACATAAAAGCAGATCATCATTCATTCAGCGCTGTTGCTGCTGAGGTGTGTCACGTGACAAGCAATGACGCGTCACCATGGAAACCATAACAGCAGAAATCGCTGTGATCTAGCCATGTCTCGTTGAAAGTACACTTTCCCATTTTCCACACGAACTTTAACAAACTCTGAGGAGACGCAGACGTATCTCGCGGGCAGGTAAGTTATTGCATTTATCACGGGATTTGTAGTTTTATCAACGCGTATACCAACACCAATATACCCCAGAAAGAACTATGACTCGCTACTTTTTTGCTACTTTGTAATAACTTTCAGCAGGTAGCGTTTCTGGAAATGGGTTAAAAAAAATTTAGACCTGACTAAATGAAATTTAAGACCTCGGATGAAAATCTGGCCGTTTTTAAGACTTTTTAAGGCCTTAAATTTAAAGTTCAGAATTTTAGACTTTTTAAGACTTTTTAAGACCCCGCGGGAACCCTGAATAAACATGATGTTTATTCGCAGGGTTCACACATGTGAAAAAGAACATTCGACAAGACAAAAAACACAAAATGATGATGTTCACTCACCTTCTCAAATCCGACGGTCTCACAGAGCTGAATGGCCTCTTCCAGATCTCTCTTCATCTGAAGACGCACACACAAAACATTTTCAATCACGGTTAGGAGAAAGAGAAAACATCACTGCAGATGGGTAAACATAAAACAGAAGCTGCAGTTGTACCTGTTCACACATGTTCTGAGAGCGCAGGAGGGCTTCTGAAGGTTTCTTCTCCAGCTCCGCCACCTTCAGCTCCAGCGCGGCGCTTCTCTCCTCAGCCGTCTGTCTCTGCTGAACCTCCGTTTCCAGTTGATGCTGCAGCTCTGCAATCTGTTTCTCCAGCTCAGAGAGGGGCTTCTCCTCTTCCGACGGCGTGGCTTCAGCCTCCAGCTTGTTCTGCAGCTCAGAGATCTTCATCTGGAGCTCAGCGCTCATCTCCTCTGCTCTCTGTTTGCTCTGAGTCTCTGCCTCCAACTGACGCTGCAGAGACGCCACCTTCAGCGTCAGCTCGCTCGCCTGGGGAGAGTCGAGGAAAGGATTCCTGAACAGAGAGGGGAAATGACAAATGTATTTATGATGCAGAAAAGCATGTGAGCAACGCTGAATAATGAAAAGATTACGTGTTTGGATAAACAAGGCATGCAGAAGTTCATGCAAAAGTAAGAAATGTAACGGCAAATTATGCAATTTTTTTTTTAGCAGTAAACAAAACTATGCCATCCAGAATATTAATTTTTAGTTGTAAATAAAACTGGGCAAAAAATTTCAAACAGCCCATTAGAGAGCCAAAGCGGTTGTGATCGTGTGGTGAGGATGATGATGATGTGTCCTCACCCCTCCGAGGAGCTGCGGACAGTGATGCTGCTCATCTCCATGTCCATGTTGGGTTCGTCCAGTGCAGTGAAGTCAAACCGGCTGTCGAACTCATCCATATCTGGACACAAAACAAAAAACTGAGCAAACACCTCATGAACCTTTAGGGACGGACACACAAAAATCTTCTTAAGAAAAAGTTTATGAATATTCTTATGAACTTCTTAGAATTTATCTTAGGTACAGTTCTTAAAAAAAATATTTGAGAATTTCAAGAAAATTATATTTTCTTCTTCTCAAGAATAAAAAGACAGGCATTATTTGAAAAGGTGCGCACAATATGTTCGTCTCTGTTGGCTTGACCGGAATTCAGCAATCAGCATTGTAGGGCCCTATGATTTCCCTATGAGAAAACGCAGACGGAATCACAGAATCCATCAATAAAAACGGAACTTACTATGTAACGCGGAATGTCACGGAATTTGTAGAAGGTCGTTAAGCAGGTCGTTAAATCGCGATATAGAGTGTCTGTGAATATTAAACCACAAAAATACTATTTAAATATGAATCTTGCATGTGTGTCTCTGAAATGAATGTCGCAGAAGCGCGGTTTCATTTACCTCACACACACGCACACACACACACACACACTGAAGCACGTGTGACGCTCGCAGTGTTTTCATCCTCTGTCGCCTCATGAAGGCAAAAAATTCATCTTCAAAAGTCACTTCATCAGCATTTTAATGCTTTATTTGGAAAAAAAAAAAAAAAAAACTATCATACCATAAACACAGACTTGGCAACCCGTCAAAATAAAATTTCAATTTAACTTGACAGAAAGATATTACTTCTGTACAGTAAAATTTAGATACTTTTCAATACAATAATAATACTAACAATAATAGACTTAATAATAATAAATTATTAAAACAATTTTTTAAAGGAACAATCTCAGTTTTTGTTCCATGTTTTAATTTTAACAGTAAAGCTCTGTTGTGCAGCACTGTGTTTGATAAAAAAAAAGAAAAAAAAAAGTTTAATTTCATGATTAAAAGAAATTCAATTAATGTTATTCGTTCATTTGATTGCCAGAAAAATTAAAATACGCAACAGAATTTCTGAAAAAACAAAATATATTAAAAAATACATTTTTTTTTAATGAATAAATTTGTTGTTTTTAAGAATACAATTAATTAGACATTCTTTTTGATTATTAAAATTATTTATTATTACTTATAATAATTTTTTTTTAAGAGCTTGTCTTAAGATGGACCAGGTAGATGCTTTTATTTGATCTGCCTTCATATGCTTAATTATAACAATTAATCTGATATAAGTAAAAAAAAAAAAATCATGAAAGACAAGAGGGATTTAAGACTAGCTGAAGGATATCCTAACTTTAAGAAGTTATTTTTTGTTCAAATTGTATATTTAAATGTCACCAAGTTTTGAGCCACTCAGAGGAAAATCTGTCAAAAATGATTGAAAATCTTTTTATACAAGCAAGAGACTAAAATAATAAAGACATATTTATGATGATTTTTTAAAACAATTTTTTTTAAATTCTTCCTAAGTTTTGTCTTGAGAACAATAAGAAAAAATTTTTGGTAAAAAAATATTTCTGCAGTTATGAAGAATTTTATTCTTAAGAGTGTTTTGTGGTCGGCACCAATAGCCTCGTGGGCAGCACGCCGACATATAGGGCTGTTGCGCTTCGGCAACCCAAGATCGAGTCCCGGCTTGCGGACCTTTCCTGATCCCGCCCCCCTCTCTCCTCCACTTCGCTTCCAGTCTATATGCTGTCCTATTATATTTAAAAGCAAAACCCACCAAAAATAAATCTTAAAAAATAAAAATAAAAATTGTGAATCTGGTGGATTTTGTGAATCCAGTCCCTGGTGTAGCACTGACCACAGTAACACTCATCTGATTAAGGTTTTTTCAGTCAAAATGTTCATTCTGAAAATGACGTTGCGCTTCACAGCTACTGCAGAATCATTTTCTCAAACGGTAAGGCAGAATTCGTACCCTCTCCCTCCTCGGGCAGAGAGCAGTCGGCTCTTCTCTTCTTGATGTACGGCTCTGCGAAACTCATGTCAGTGCAGCCGAGATCTTCCTTCAACAGATGCGCAGATCTCAGGAGCTTCCCGCCCCACGTCACTCTCCGCTTGGGAACCTTAACATGTAAATGCAACAATCAGATTCACATACTTCACTAACACTGAGGTGTTCAGACTCGTGATCTCATTACCTTCGGGATCAGGGCAACATTTGAGGCAGTGACGAGTAACTTGGTCAAGTTCTTGATCCGGTCCTCCTGCTCTCTCTGGAGCTGGTCTTTCTCTTGCAGAAGCTGACAGAGCGACTCTCGCTCGGTTGCGGTTGTTTGTGTGACTGACGAAACCTGTGATATGAGACGGGAAAACGATCATGTGACGAGATGATGGGACATGTTATTACTGGACGACTGTCAAACATGTGACGCACGCGCTCACCTCTTGCAGACGCCGTTTAAGATCAACGATCTCATTGCGGTATCTTCTTAGAAGAGCACCTTCATCGGACACCTCCGTCACGTGAGGGTCGTTCTTCATGCGCTTCGCCGCACTCGCAAACTTTAAATCGCAGTAAAAACACAGATGAACTCAACACATCTGCCCATATCCCAGCAGACCGCGGTGAAGAAGGGTGTCGTCTCATACCTGTAAGGTGCTGACGGTCTCGTCCACGGTGGCCGGCGTGATGGTGCAGATTATCACGGTCTTCGCATTCCCACCCAACGAGTTCTGAAGGATTCGAGTCAGTTTGCTGTCTCTATAATTCAAGAAGCCCCTTTTGGATGGAAAGGAAACAAGGCATTATGGTTTTCTGCGGTTTGCAACCAAAAACAGTGTCATGAAATAAAACTCACTTCTGACTCTCATCAGATAACTTCTTAATGACTTGACCCAGTGTGAACAAACTGCGGTTTATGTTGCAGCCTTCTTTAAACCGGGTTCCTGAAACAAAAGAGAGCTTTTAACAGATAAACTCATTTAAGCTCTTCAGAAAAGGCTCACAGTTTGGATGTATACCATCATTTTAGATCAGAAACCGTTCTATGCAGTCGAGATGCACCGATTGCAATTTTCGCTGATTACGATTTCCGATTTTTTGTTAGTGAGATCGGCCAATACCGATTTTCTTTCCAAGAACTATAATTTACAACATATACAAACAAAAATCTACTTTTCTTCATTGCAAAGTTTTATTTTCATTAAAAATCAAGTAAAAGTCAGTAATAAAATGCTGCATGCTGTGAAAGAATACCAGATTTTATGCTTGGAAAATAAACATTTGGATAGGGGTGTGACGGGACAGTTAGCTCACAAGTTGAGACTAGGCATGTGACGGTATCAAATTTTCATGTTGCGATTAATTGCTGAAGCTTTTATCACGGTATACGGCATTATCACGATATTGAATATTTGCAACAACAAAAAAAAGTGTTGTCATGGTATAACAGGTTTAAGAACTCTTTCTTTAACAAAAATAACTGTTTAAATACAATAATACAATACACAAATATATAACATTTTCAAACAGATTAAAGTGCAAAATAATTATAAAGCACAAAAGATAACACTTCATTATTTAATGCATTAGTTAGTTAATTGTCATTGAGAAATTAACTAAGATTAATAAATGCTTTCTAAGTGTTTTTCATTGTGAGTTTGGTAACAATGAATTAACATGTTAACTAATGAAGCCGTATGTCTCAGTTTTACTGAACAATAACAAATAATCAGAACATTTCTAATCATTAGGGCATGTTGTAGTCCACATTAAAATATAAAAATGTTTAAGTTTGAAATAAATAGCCTATTAAGTCATTAAGTATTAAGTATTAGGTGCTGTGATGAACAACATTGAGATTCAGTTGCTTTGTTTGTGGGGTTTCCGGGGTAACCGCTGCATTTCTGCTGTTCCAACAGCGACCTCTGCTGTCAGAGAGTGAACATGCGCCTTCATTCAGCGCTTCACTCGTTAGGCCATGTGCTTTTCATGCACGTTGGGCTTAATTACATCTGAGCGCGTGTCGCTTTGACGCTGAATACAGCGGTGGTATGCATTTTATACAGTTGATGGGGAAAGTATTCTTAAGTGCATTATAAAAATTAATAATTGGTAATAAATTATTATTATTTACAGTATTTTTAAGTTCCAATGATAACAATATCGTGCATATTCATTATCGTGACTGTTTGACTAGTTGAGACATGACAGTCAATGTTATTATGCAATTTTGACTCCTAAATTCTTGTGTCGTGGACAAGAACCCTATCAGACTTTGCGACCACTCATCGCTTGTCTTTTTACTGTGATGTCATCAAGAAGGCGGAACTAGTGACTGCATCCCGGATTGATTCTTGCATTTCATGTCACTGTCGTTTACGAATCACTACGACAATCTACGTCAACGGTTTGTGCCAAAATTGGGTTGATATCATATAGTTTGAACCCAGCTTTAATCTGTGAATGAATGAAGTCCATTTTTCTGTTCAAAACAAGCAACAGACGAAAAGAATCAAGAGTAAAAACACAAATCATTACCTTCAGCTCCCGTCTGACTCGCTC
The DNA here is from genome assembly GCF_018812025.1 of Megalobrama amblycephala. Lineage (NCBI taxonomy): Eukaryota > Metazoa > Chordata > Actinopteri > Cypriniformes > Xenocyprididae > Megalobrama > Megalobrama amblycephala. Next base: position 57,100,058 of record NC_063050.1, read on the forward strand.
GTTCAGCACCGGCAAGATCCACCAAGTTCTACAGAAACAGGAAACGGTGCGTAATAAATGCTGCTTATCCACATGACATCACACAAAAGGCTCGTGGTCTGTTTTGAACTCACCAGGTGCGACACTATGATGGCTCCATCAGCGTTTTCACCAGACGCCGGATCACTCCTCTCACGGCTCTCCAAGATCTGACAGACAAAACAAACCAGACGCTTCAGAGATGAACCTTAAATCAGAGTCCAAACACACTCCGGTTCATATCGCCTCTTACCATGCGGAAAATGGTGTGCGAGCGGCTGCTTCGCTGGTTCATTTTCGTCTTTCCATAATGCCGGTTTTCTGTATGAATCAAGTGACGATCACATAAGTACTGCAGTACGGCGAAATAAAGAACGAGCGAGTGAGTGATGCAATGAATTTACTTTCTCCTTTGGTGATCCAGGACAGGGCTTGTTCCGGTGACGTCACCATCTCTTCGGTCAGATCAGCCACGTACACGTTTTTCTGCGGACAGTCTGAAAGTTACGAAATGAAACTACACAATGAAAATGCAATGAAAGACGAACGACTTACGTAGTTCCCTTCACGAATTTCCAGAGGTTTTCTTTTCCAGCTTTCACAGAGCAAATCTGTGACCGTCTCGTTGTAGATCTCCATGTAGCTCACGCGCAGGAGGAACTCCTTCTTTGGACACTGGAAAAGATGCAAGCTATTAAATGCTCACTGCCATTAAAGGCATTGATTATTGACAAATGTACAAGACAGACGTACAGAAATAAGTATCCACTACTCTTTAAATCAGGTCTTCAACGACAATAATTCACCCCAAAATGATAACGGCGTCATCATTTAATTATTTGTGAGGAGAAAGACTGAAATGTAAGCACGGTTCCTCTGGACGAGCGCTCAGATCTCAAAAGTTCGCTTACGTTTTTAATAGTTTTGAAGACGTCAGCCATGGCGAGAGGAATCACTCCGGGGTTATGCTCACTTCCCATCATGGTGAAAGTCTTTCCGGAAGATGTCTGTCCGTAGGCAAATATTGTGCCTGAAAATAGGAGATTATGCATTAAGATTTAACAGTAAAACACGCATCTAGTGCACAATATAATCCGCCTGTGTGCATTGTGCTCATATAGCACGCATTTTTATTAGGGATGAACCGATATGAAAATTTTGGCCGATAACCGATATATTGGCCGATAAATCTAAAACAAAATTGAACATACGCTATCAGTCAAAAGTTTGGAAACATTGCTATTTTTAATGTTTTTGAACAAAGTCTCTTATGCTCATTAAGGCTGCATTTATTTCATAATAAATACAGAAAAAAAACAATAATATTGTGAAATATTATTACAATTTAAAATTATGGTTTTCTATTTTAATATACTTTAAAATATAATTTATATCCAGTGATCAAAGCTGAATTTTCAGCATCATTACTCCAGTCTTCAGTGTCACATGATCCTTCAGAAATCAAATATGATGATTTGCTGCTCAGTTATTATTAATGTTGAAAACAAGGTTTTTTTGGAACCTGTGATACTTTTTTCAGGATTCATTGATGAAAAAAAGGTTAAAAAGAACAACATTTATTCAAAATATAAGCATTTTCTAACAATATAAATCTTTACTATCACTTTTTTATCAATTTAACACATCCGTGCTGAATAAAAGTATTCATTTCTTTCAAAAAAAAGAAAAAAAAAAAAAGAAGTCAAAACTTTTGAACGGTAGTGTATGTTGTTACAAAATATTTCTATTTTAAATAAATGCTGATATTTTTTAACTTTTTCTTCATCAAAAGAATCCTGAAAAAGTATCACAGGTTATAAAATAATATGAAGCAGCACAACTGTTTCCAACATTGATAATAAATCATCATATCAGAATGATTTCTGAAGGATCATGTGACACTGAAGACTGGAGTAATGATGCTGAAAATTCAGCTTTGATCACTGGATATAAATTATATTTTAAAGTATATTAAAATAGAAAACCATAATTTTAAATTGTAATAATATTTCACAATATTATTGTTTTTTCTGTGTTTATAAATGCTGCATAAATAAATGAGCATAAGAGACTTTGTTCAAAAACATTAAAAATAGTAATGTTTTCAAACTTTTGACTGGTAGTGTATATCAGCCGATATACCGTGCATCACTAATTTTTATTTTCTCTACAGTTGTGTTGTCTGATATTGCACAATGTCTTCAGAGGGATCAAATGGATCTGATTTGCTGTGAGATTGCAGTTACATGTTCTGGACTCACCGTTATAGCCTTCGACTGCGGACACGACCAGCGGCTTTGCGATGTCCTGGTAGAGCTGACCGGTGCTCTCTTCAGCACTGAACACACGGTCTGAAACACATGAAGGTCAGATTCACTGCTCTGCTGGTCACTCTGGTGGTCAAGAGCCACTGAAGATCAACTCACCAAAACTGAAGCTCTTAGTTTGAGTTCCATCATCATCCAGCTGATGGATGGCCTGTTTGTCTGCCCTCCAGAACAGCTGGACCGGTTCTGAACTCTCAGACTCCTCCCTGAAATCATCATTAGATGTTAGTTGAGTCTAAAAAACACTGAAAATCTACTTTAAACACAACATTAATGGATTAAACTGATACTAACCTTCAGGTTGCATAAACTGCCAAAGTTAGTCATCTAATTTTTTTTTTCTTTAAGATTAAATCATAACTATTTAGATACATGAAGTAGATACTATGGTCTAAAAAATGAGACTATTATTAACTGCTAGTTGGTCAGATTAGCTCTTAAGACACGCAGAGGACGTGTTTATGCAACTGGCTACTGGTAAACCAGCGAAATATGAAGATATATTATTATTGAATTGCTCAAATTACGTTTTTAGAAAACTTTTACTTCAGAAATATGACAAAAAACAACCTTTTGTATTGATTTATGATGATGTCATTAGCAACTGCTCACTCCTCCTCAGTGAATCTGTCAGCAATAACTGTTTTATGAGTTAAATTTACCTCCATGCTCAAAATATAAATCTTTTCTTACCTTTTAATAAGGGGTCTGACCCTAACGCACACTTTTACGGCGGATTCTTCCGTCATTTTCGGTCACTCCATTAGCGCTAAACTGAGCTGTTGAAAACTGACTGAGCGCTCAGCGAGATTTAAAAATTTAACAGACTTTTCATTGGACGGCGATCTGTGCGCATGCGCAGATCAGCGGCCGTTCTCATTTGTCCCTGTTGAAATGCTTCTGGAGAGACTCCGCCCATGAGATTTTAAACGAGATCTGATAGAATATGCATGAACGTAGATGACGCCTCCTCATGAATATTACAGTTCGTGGAAAGTCGTTTATGTTTATACAATTCATTAATTTCATTAGTTTAATACTTTTGAATGTTTCCTTGTTGAATGTTCAGAAGTGTTTTACTTCTTAAATATATATTTATACATTTTGAATATAGTATTTTATTACAGGTGTTCTTCTCAAATCAGTCAATAAACAGCGTCATCAAGCCCCACATGAGCTCAACGTGTTAAATGAACCATTTGTTTGGGTTTTTGGGAAGTGTGGAAATGTTCAATAGCCTGTTTTATAAAGGATTAGTTCACTTTCAAATTAAAATTTCCTGATAATTTACTCACCTCCATGTCATCCAAGATGTTCATGTGTTTCTTTCTTCAGTGGAAAAGAAATGAAGGTTTTTGATGAAAACATTCTTGTATTTTCTCCTTATAGTGGACTTCAATGGAGCCCAAACGGTTGAAGGTCCAAATGTCAGTTTCAGTGCAGCTTCAAAGAGCTCTACATGATCCCAGACGAGAAATAAGAGTCTTATCTAGAGAAACCATCGGGCATTTTCTAAAAAAAATGTAAAAATTATATACATTTTAACCATAAATGCTCATCTTGAACTAGCTCTCTTCTTCTTCTTCTCTATTTGAATTCTGGCAGTGTAGACGCTGCTAAGTGTATTACTGCCCTCCACAGGTCAAAGTTTGAACTAATTGTTATATACTTGCACTAGCATATTGTATATGACAATTTAGTTCAAATTTTGACCTGTGGAGGGCAGTAATACACTTAGCAGCATCTACACTGCTGGAATTCAAATAGAGAAGAAGAAGAGAGCTAGTTCAAGATGAGCATTTATGGTTAAAACATATAAATTAAAAAAAAAAAAAAAAAAAACTTTAGAAAATGAGTGACGGTTTCTTTAGATAAGACTCTTATTTCTCGTCTGGGATCGTGTAGAATGTTTTGAAGCTGCACTGAAACTGACATTTTGACCTTCAACCGTTTGGAGGCCATTGAAGTCCACTATATGGAGAAAAATCCTGGAATGTTTTCATCAAAAACCTTCATTTCTTTTTGACTGATCAAAAATCTTGGATGACATGGAGGAGAGTAAATTATCAGGAAATTTTAATTTGAAAGTGAACTAATCCTTTAATATATGACTAATACCGAAATTGACTTTCAAAAATAAACCGCCATAGAGAAATATTCACTGTGTGACAACTAGCCCCGGGCTTCCCCATAATGAACTAAACTCCAATATCCCACCAAACAAAAATATGTTCTAAAAATGTATCACTAACGTTCCCATTTAGGGCAACGTTATTCTGAATGTTTTCTGAACGTTTAAATGTTTTTAAGATGTTTTGGTTATTTAAAAGTTTAAGGGAACATTTCATTCGTCAAACATGATCGAAAAATTACTTTTAAATGTCCTCTGAAAGTTCTGAAACAAGTAACATTTAAAAAACGTTAGTCGAACGTCCAACTAAAATGTTTTAGAAAGAAACGTTCCATGAACGATGTATAAATAATGTTTTTGTGCTAATGTTTTGAGAACATTATTAATGACCAGATAACATTGAATGAACCTTCTATTAATGTTACTGGAAGAATGTTTGTTCACAACTTTGTCAGAACGTTCCTTGTTAGCTTTAACCCTTGCATGCATAGAGGTCACTACAGTGGACAGCTATTTAAAAAGCATTTTCTTTCATCTTATATACTGCCACCAAGTGGCAAGCCTTTGTATGTCAATGTTTTTCCCTCCAAACCAAGATGGCCGAAAGCCAGTCAGGCCATGCCAGGCTGCTCTGGAAAATCCATTCATTCCTATTCTATCCTATATTCTATTCTATCCTTCTATCCAATGCAATGCATTCAGTACACATGTTCACCGTACCGGAAGTCCTTACCAAAACGGTTCGGTGCGAATACGTGTACCGTTACACCCCTATTAAACATTCATGTTATATTAGAGGTGGTTTGTGACATGCATAATGAATTAATGCTGATGGGAAATGAGGAAATATGGGATCACTATTAAATCTCTTAGTAACAAGCTTTTGAAAAAAGAGTAGCCTAAAAATCACCCACATCCACTCAATCAGGGACATGTTTTCTAATAGAAGAAACCAAACCATTATGATACTCAGTAGAAGTGCTTCAAGTTAATTCCTTCATGACTGAAACTTTAAAGAATGAATTCAAATGTATTGTTTATAACTTTAGCTTTTATAATCTTTTAAATCATTGTGTGAAATATATGCATCACATGGCTTTTGTTTTCACGATCAACGTGTTAATGAAAGTATTCTTTACTGTCATTATTTACCATTAAGCTCAGACGCTGAGAGTGTTATAACTTGTGCTCTAAACGCAGCAGAAAGCACTTTGGGTACGTAGCCATGCCGCAGTTTCAGGATGACCTTTGAGTCATTGGGCCCGAATTCGAGGCAGGTAGGGTTCACAGAGAGAGCCTGTAAGTCACCTACTCGCTTGACTGATGCTAAAGCTAGCAGAAAGGCAGTCTTAAGCGTCAGGGGATGAAGGTCAGCGGATTGCAGTGGCTCAAAAGGAGGGCTTTCCCAGGACCGTGGAAAGGTCCCAGGTAGGAACGGTGAGAGGACGAGGCGGGTTGAGCCTCCCGGATCCTCTCAGAAACCAAACAACTAAGTTGGTCCTTCCTATTGGGACCGTGGAATGCTGCTATGGCTGCCACGTACACTTTGAGCGTGGAGGGGGTGAGGCCCTTGTCCAAACGTTCTTGAAGGAATGACAGTATCGATGATACGTCGCAAGAGGCCGGGTCTTCGTTCTAAGCTGCGCACCAGGCGGAGAAGACCGACCATTTCAGTGCATAGAGGCGTCTTGTAGACGGGGCTCTAGCCTGGGAGGGTTAGCATGCTCTCGGGGAGGTCCACAGGCTCCCATCGAGAGGCCAAAGATGAGTGCCCACAGCTCGGGCCGGCAGGTGCCAGATTGTTCTGTTCGCCTGAGGGGAATGGGCCATGGGGCTGCTACGAGCAGCTGAGGTTGGTTCTTCCAGAGTGGGGCCACCAGAAGCACCCTGTGGTTGTGTTCCCTGATTTGCCTGATGACCTAAGGGGCAGTGAGAGTTGTCTTCTGAGGTGAAGAGATCGATCTCTGCCTTCCCGAAGATCTCCCAAATTTCGTGAATCATCTGGGGATGGAGCATCCACTCCTCTGAGGGAATGTTGCTCCGGGGCAGCATGTCTACTCCCTGGATCAATTTGCCCAGAACATGCAATGGCGATTTATGTAGGACACCACTGTCATGCTCTCTGACCGGACAAGACGTGGTGACCTCTCAGGTCTGGCAGGAACATCTGGAATAACTGCTAGCATCTCTAGGCAGTTGATGTGCAGCTGACTTTCCTCCTCCGACCAGGAGCCGAAGCCCGGTCTGCCTTCGCACAGAGCTCCCCAACCTGTGTTGGACCCATCTGTTGAGACAACCTTCCTTCTGGGACCATTCCCTGGGGCACACCTCGGTTGAACCAATGTGGGTCCTTCCAGGAGGTCAGGGCCGCCAAGCATGAGGTGGAACCTGAGGTTTCAGCCAATCTGTAGGGGCTGCATGCATAGCAGGCCCAGCTGAAGTACTGGGGAGACAGAGGCCATAAGGCCTAGCAACCTCTGAAACGATCTGAGAGGAAGAAGGGCTCCAAGTTTGAAAGAAGCCACGAGCCGTTGAATGGCCAGAGCGTGCTCTGGCAAGACTGTAGTCCTTATTTGGGCTGAATCGAAAACTGCCCCAACTGTCTGAGATCTAGGATGGGCCAGAGGCCGCCATACTTTTTGGGGATGAGGAAGTAGCGGCTGTAAAACCTGACTCACTCTATGGCTCCTTATCACCTCGGAGCCGAGGACGTGAACATCCTTTGCTCTCAGTGAGGTGGGGAGCACGCCGCTGAAACGCGGGGGTCTTCGCGCAAATTGAAGTGAGTATCCTCGTTTTATAATCCCCGACACCCAACTTGAGAATCAGAGGTAAATCAGTGAACATTATTAAAGCAGTGCAGAATCAAACTAACTCAATTTACTGACGGACGATGTGGAGCTTCACAAACATCAGAGTCTGGAATGAAACTGAAAATAAAGATGCAGAGATTTTGTTTTCAGTAGTAAATGTTGCTTTAAGATTTTGTCTTTATTTTGCTCTCACTGCATAATCATAATTTGATAAACATACAGAATGACAGAATCTGAGTATTATATCACTGTACACATTTTCCTGTTTATAACACTTGAGGCTCTTTTGTGGTTTTCTAATATGAAGTTTGGTTTTGTTTGCTGATGCGGTTGCATGTACATTAGGTGTGAATGATGTTTAATGCATCTTCATTTGATGTTTCCGGAGTTATTCAGGCTATAAAAGAGCGCTGAGAAGCTCATAAACACCATCATGTTCTGATGAACAGCGTCTTCAGGTCGCAGTCTGATTCCAGGTAAGATCATGTCGTCTCGTGTGTGAATTATTGTGTCGTTGTGTTTCGGCCTTTAGTCAAACGTGTTGTTCAGCTTGTTGACTCTCTAGTGTGCTTGTTTATGTGGAACAGTGTAGAAGAAAGTAAAGAAATTACAATGGAATTGTTTAATGCAGCTTTGGAAGTTTTCTTTCAGGTCCTTGTTGGACCCACTTTCCATTTTAGGTTCTTGAGATTCATTGATAATAATGATGATCATCTCATTAACATCATCATCTGTCTTAAAGTTTGATGTTTATTATGATTCCAGGTCAGATCATGAGATGAAGTTTATATTGTCAGCTATCTTTGTGTTTCAGCCTCTGGAATCATGTGATAATTTGTGTTTAAACTAGTTTCCTTTAATTAACCTTGTGTGTGATTTCTGTAAAGCAGATCCAAATGGAAAAACTAATAGTTTACTTCAGTCATCATAGTTGAGCCGAACCAGTTCTGGAAGTAAATAAAGCTCTATGCGGATGGTAATTTTTTCTCATGTACGGCTGTAAAAATAAATTTGCATTGCACCTCAGTGATCAAACTCAAACATTCAGATGGCAATTTATTCACAGTGGAGTTTTGTGTGATCAGCTGCATGATTGTCTGCTGTCAATAAAATGGCACATGCTTGGAATAATGAGACTAAATTCATAGTTAATGTAATAAATAATATCCTATTTATTATTTGATTATTAAAATCTTTTGACTTTAGTTAAGATTAGTGATGGGACGGTTGATACCGGGGCTCCGATGCTCCGATGCAGTTTTTAAATCACTATTGTATCACACACCGTACCGATGCTTGTATTGAAATGACAATAACATGTGATTGATGACATTTGAAGCTTTGAACGTCATGCAGTTTTGGAAAGTCGGGACAGCGGATTTTTGATGAAAGCGGCACAATTTGATGAAAGCCTCAAACGCTTCAGAAAGCCTCAATTTCCCATCAGCAGTTAAAGGTCCCGTTCTTCGTGATCCCATGTTTCAAACTTTAGTTAGGCAAGGCATGGCAAGGCAATTTTATTTGTATAGCACATTTCATACACAATGGTAATTCAAAGTGCTTTACATAAAGAATAATAATAAAAATAGAACATAAGGAATAGAAATAACAGTAAAAACAGAGAATTTTACCGCAATATTTAAAATGCTTTAAAAGTCAGAATCAAGATGATACATAAAAGATATAAAATACATTAAAAATGAAATAAAAACAGGAAAAGGAATTAAAAGAATAAAAAGATAACACGTATAAAATAAAATGCAAACAGTTTGGACATAGCACAGTGCTCAATCAGCAAATGCATAGATAAAAAGATGTGTTTTGAGTCTGGATTTGAATGTGGCTACTGTTGGAGCACACCTGATCTCTTCTGGAAGCTGGTTCCAGCTGCGGCTGGCGTAACAGCTAAAAGCAGACTCTCCTTGCTTTGAGTGAACCCTTGGTATTTTTAAGTGTGTTGATCCTGATGATCTGAGTGATCTGTTAGGTTTATATTCTATGAGCATATCTGCAATGTATTGAGGTCCTAGACCATTGAGTGATTTATAAACAAGTAACAGTACTTTAAAATCAATTCTAAATGCAACTGGAAGCCAGTGCAAGGACCTGAGGACTGGTGTGATGTGTGTAATGTTGTTGTTAGAGTATAAATAAAATCTGTAAAATTTTAAAGCTCAAAGTTCAATGCCAAGCGAGATATTTTATTTAACAGAAGTCGCCTACATCGAACGGCCAGTTTGGACTACATCCCTCTACTTCCTTCTTTAATGACGTCACTAAAACAGTTTTTTGACTAACCTCCGCCCACAGGAATACACAAGAGTTGCGTTTGTAGAGTGTGTTTGTCGCCATGTCGTCGAAACGCTGTTATTTTCATCCCGCAGTCCAATCACCGGGTCCGATTCCGGCTCAAATTGATAGGGTAAAATTAAAGACATGTTTACAATAACACTGAGCGCACGCATCTCCACGTTATGGTAAGAGGCGTGACCTTTCCGGGCAAGATGCGCTAAACTGCTGTCGAATCACAACACAGGAACCGCTGGCACAATCAGAACTCGTTACGTATTTCTGAAGGAGGGACTTCATAGAACAAGGAAGTCATCAGCCCGTTTTTATGACAGTGGAAACAGCGGTATACAGATAAGTAAATTATGTGAAAAATACTGTGTTTTTTTACACGCGAAACATGAACACGTTATATTGCACACTATAAACACAATCAAAGCTTCAAAAAACCACGAAAAACGGGACCTTTAAGATCCAAGTGCAGTTTAATAGGAAAATCCAGAATCATTGTCACAGCTAGGCAAATGGTCAAAACACATGAAAACAGTCCATAAAACATGAAAACAAAGAGAGCAAGAGTGCTCAGACGTACAACTTAACAATAACAAAACCTTTATGAAACTGACAGAAACAAACCATAGGCAGAATGACGTAAGTGAAGACAGCTGTGCGCAATGATCAGTGACGAGTCTGGAACAAAGGGTTATGGGAGATGGAGTCCGTGAGACAATAGTCCGGGGTGGAGTGCCCTCCGGTGGCTAACGAGTGCACTCCAGCAGGTGATCATGACAGATTTAAATAATCAAATAATAAATAGGAAGAAAGACACGCTAAATAGTTGAAATGATTTTGTCTTGCATTTGATCTCAAATTATGTCATTTTAAAAATGGGGAATTTAGCGGAACTGAGTTAATGCAGCCTCTTATTTACAGCACATGAGGTAGGCTAAACACAAAGCTGCTTGGTTTATATTCTAATGTAATTGTATATAATAGGCTACATATTTTAAAATTTTATTGCACACCTGTTGCTGCCAGAACAACTGCCATTCGTGCTTTAAACCATTTTGGATTCAGACGGCAATAAAATCACAAATGGTGAAAATACCTTACGCCCCCTGAGAAACAGTTACTGTCCGAATAGTTTTTAATAATTAGTTTATCATTGTTAATCGTGTCCTCTCAGGTAGTTCCACGTGTTTATCAGATTGTTTGTCATTTCCTACATCAGATCAACAAGCTTTAAAATGTGTGTTTTTCCAGTGTAGCGAATGAAGAGCTCTTCAAACCCGTGAAACATCTGTCAGTCTGTGTGCTGCTCCACAAACCTTCTGCTTCGACTCGCTTTGACCTGCAGAACAAACACACAAACTACTGTCAGTAACGTAAGTTCTTCCAGATTTATTCCTCCATTAATAAACCATTGAACACTTACAGTTGAGCTGAACTGAATATTCACAACAACAGTTATTGTTCAGATGGAGGATTTTCAGTCTTTAATCTTACATTTAACGTATTTTAAGCATTTTAATTTTAATCTGTATTTAACTCTAAAGAAATATAAATCAAACTAAGGAAACTGTATTTCAACAATCAGAAAACACATTATGCCATATATTTTTCCTATTGTTTTTTAATAAAGAAAAATATTTTTACAACAGGAAATGAATGCATGTTTTAATGACTGGTTTGTTATTTAGTGCTGCCTGTCAAGATTTCATCAAACAATGGGACAAAACATCAGCTTCAACGGAACAACTGGAGTAAATAATGACACTGAAAGGAGGATTCATATTCCATTATATTTCCGGATCCTTTCAGTCATTGAGATTCCAGTCATGATCTTAACTCTGGTGGCGTTGTGTGCTGTTATCAAATCTCAGCGCTCTGCTCCAGTTTTTGTTATTCATTTGATTCTTTCAGATTTCATTCAAATCATTTGTAAGTTAATGATAACAAGCGAATGGATACGTGAAGTGGATGCAATCTTTCCCATATTGCCAGATGCATTTGATTACAGTTTGATTGCGGGTCTGTATTTTATGGCTTGTGTTGCTTTTGAACGATATCTTCTGGTTTCTCATCCTATCTGGTACAAATCTCATCATTCACTAAAAGTCTCCTGTGTTGTTTCTGTGATCGTCTGGTTTGTTCCTCTGATCTTTACATTCTCTAAGTATTTTGACTCTCTGTCCGTACCGATCGGCTGTTTGATCCCCTACCCGATAATCATTCTGTGTTTTGTTGGTACTCGTCGCGGTCTTTCACACGCAATATCTCTTACTTCGCTAAAGCGCAAATTAATTTTGGGCAGATTGTTTCTGGTGCTGCTGACTTACACATTTCTCATTTTCCCCATTGTAATCATGTGGTTTTTTTCACAGATTTTTCCCCAGTTTATGTTCAGTTCATTTTCTGATGTTCTCTATTTTTTTAGTCACCTCATGTTTCTGAACCCAATCGCTGACTGTTTGCTGTACTTGTTCATGAGGCCTGATGCTGGTGATTTAATGAAGTCTGTTTGCTGCTGTTGTAGAACTGACACACATCAGAATTCGACACACAGTCGGGACGAACACTCTCGAGACAGTAGAGCCACGTTTGCCTGCTGTGTTTCAGTGCAAAATCCTGCGTCTCATTCACAGACCGCCTGCAGTTCAGTTTAAACAGATGAAATAGAGACAGAATGTCATTCTGTTCATCACAAACACGCTTCCTTTCTGTGAAATACAGCTTTATTAGAGAAACTCTTGATTCAGAAAGCTCAAAATCACTGTTTGCTGTCCACAGAATATGTACAGTAAACAGATTTTTATTAAAAGATGTATTGATGAACACTCACTGTTGATGCTTCTGCTGACTGTCTGTAGCAGCAGTAATTTGAGGGTTAAAGCTAAATGTAATCCAGAGTAATGCAGCAATCGTTGCCTTTTATTCTCACTTCATTTCCCCGCTAGACTGACAGATGAACAACATCAAGTAGTTTAGTGTCATATTCCTGCTTGTCAGCTTGTGTTCATAATGCATGCATATTTATCATACTCTTTTTTAGCAAATTATTACTATTCACACTATTAAGATAGTTCACTCAAAAATGAAAATGACAATTTACTTGTTCTCATGTTGTTCAAAAGGTGAATAACTTTCTTTCTTCTGTGGAACATAAAAGTCAATATTTTTTTGTCTATACATTGTAAGTCAGTGGACAGTTTTGGGTGATTCCTAAAAACACTTCATTTCAAGTGCATGAAGGACTAATATTTTGGGACTATTTGTAAGTCGTGTAACAAGAAGGCTTTAAAAACAGTTGAAACATGCATAATAAAAGTCCTTTAATCTTTTCCTATGATATGTGATTTATTCTGACTAAATACTGCTGTCTTTATTTCTTTTGTATTTATTCTGTACTGTAATTTCTTCTTTCTGTGTTCAGACTATATAATGTAAAAGAAGACAGACACATTCAGGCTCAGATGGCTGTGTCGCTCTTTCAGAACAGGTGGATTCAGCATTTGAGGGGGAAAATATCAAATGGAGACAGAAAATGAGAGCATTGGAGTGAAGAAGAGAGCGTTTCATTCTTACCTTACCTTAAGGGGGCAATCTGAGGGTGGGATCTGTAATATATATAATTACTTTAGAACTTATTAATTCCATGGCGATGCATCATGCAGCCACACTGTATCACTGATGTATGTATCACTTTTATTTTGTTTTGTTTTTTATTCAAAATATTCACAAATTTGTATCATGAAGTATATATTTGTGATTGTCAAATGTGGAAGTGAAAGTGTTTTGTCATTTAAAACCCTTGTGCATCTGATATGAATAAAACATTTTGTCAAATTATAATTGAAAAGATTATTATTGCAGCTTCCACAGACTTCAGTGTATGGAATTTGAACTGAACAAATTATGAATAGTTTTTTGTATAGTAGACTTGTATAATAGCGTTACAGTACAGTACAGTATGATTCGGGAAGGTAAAGCCTGATCCGGCTTGCGTTTCCACCGCTAACAGAACCGTTCCTGGAGAGGTGTGGTGTAAGCAGGAGAGAAGTGATTGACGCCATTCTTATGTGAAGAAGAATCTGACACAGTAGACAATGGAGGACATACAGCAGATCTTGTTCTTTGTCCTGTGTCGGCCAGACGGCCACTGTAGCTTCTCTATGTGCTTCGAAAGGGAGGGGTGAGCGCCGTTGGTTGCAGTTCGCAACCTCACCACTAGATGCTGCTAAAATTTACACACTGCACCTTTAAATCAGTAATGTGACTTTTTCCCCCTCAACATTCACAGATATCGCACAGAGTCACCAGAAGTGTATTTAAGGCCAAAAAATTATTTGAAATCATAATCATGACAACTATCATATTCTTCATAAGTACTTCAACAATCAATGCAACCTATAGACATTTACAGCTTTTTACTTGAATACAAATTGGGTTTTCAAAAAGTCGAGCTACTGATATATTTAGTGAAGTAATAGTTCTACCATATTTGTGGCAGGGAGGTAGTTTTGCAGCTTTGGCTAAATGTAGTATACACATGACTAGATAATGATCTGAGATGTCGTCACTCTGCTGCAGAATTTCAACAGAATCAATATCGATTCCATGTGACAATATTAGATCTAAAGTATGATTGCGACACCGAGTGGGTCCTGACACGTGTTGTCTAACTACAATTTACTAACTACTAACTACATGTTTAAAATGTCTGTAAATGCCATGTAAATGCATTATCTACATGGATATTAAAATCACCAACAATAAGGACTTTATCCGCAGCCACTACTTACTCCAATAAAATAAAATCAGCAAATTCTATGATAAAGTCTGTATGGTGTCCTGGTGGCCTGTATACAGTAGCCTGCACAAATGTTAACTTACATAACGTTACATAAAGCACCATCACTTCGAAGGAATTACATTTGAAAGACTTTTGAGTAATAGTGAAGATATTACTATAAATTACAGCAACACCTCCCCCTTTGCCTTTCAGACGAGGCTCGTGTCGCTAATAATAACCTTGAGGGCTAGACTCATTTAAAGTAATGTAATCGTCTGGTTTTAGCCAGGTTTCTGTAATCTAGATTATTGTCTGTGATAATATCATTTTGTCTGTTTTCGAAGCAATTGATGGTAAAATTTTGGAAGAAACAGTACAGCACTTTAAAACATCAACCTGCGCCCTTGACACACTTCCCACATCTTTCTTCAAAAGCGTGTTTAACTGTTTAGAAGCAGATCTCCTAGAAGTGGTAAACGCCTAATTTCTCTCTGGGACTTTTCCAAAATCCCTGAAAACTGCAGTTGTCAAGCCCCTCCTGAAAAAGAGCAATCTGGATAACACCATATTGAGCAACTACAGACCAATCTCAAATCTTCCTTTCATAGGCAAGATCATTGAAAAAGTTGTTTTCAATCAGCTGAACAAGTTCTTAAGCTTGAATGGATACTTTGACAACTTTCAATCTGGTTTCCGACCGCATCACAGCACAGAGACAGCGCTCATAAAGATAATAAATGATATTCACCTGAACACAGATACAGGTAAATTATCAGTGCTGGTTCTACTTGACTTTAGTGCTGGGTTTGACACTGTCGATCACAACATTCTTCTTGACAGGTTGGAAAACTGGGTTGGGCTTTCTGGGATGGTCCTTAAATGGTTTAGGTCATACTTAGAAGGGAGAGGTTATTATGTGAGTATCGGTGACCATAAGTCTGAGTGGACATCCATGACATGCGGAGTCCCTCAAGGTTCAATACTTGCACCCCTCCTCTTCAACCTATATATGCTGCCACTGAGCCAAATAATGAGAAAGAACCAAATTGCATATCACAGCTATGCAGATGACACCAAGATTTACCTAGCCCTATCACCTAACGACTACAGCCCCATTGACTCCCTGTGCCAGTGCATTGATGAAATTAAAAATTGGATGTGCCTAAACTTCCTTCAGTTAAACAAAGACAAAACTGAAGTCATTGCGTTTGGAAACAAAGATGAAGTTCTCAAAGTGAACATGTACCTTCACTCTAGGGGTCAAACAACTAAAAATCAAGTCAGGAATCTTGGTGTGATTTTGGAGTCAGACCTGAGTTTCAGTAGCCATGTAAAGACAGTAACTAAATCAGCATATTATCATCTCAAAAATAATGCAAGAATTAGATGCTTTGTCTCCAGTCAAGACTTAGAGAAACTTGTTCATGCTTTCATCACCAGCCGGGTGGATTATTGTAATGGGCTCCTCACTGGCCTTCCCAAAAAGACCATAAGACAGCTGCAGCTCGTACAGAACGCTGCTGCCAGGATTCTGAGCAGAACCAGAAAACATGAACACATCACACCAGTCCTCAGGTCCTTGCACTGGCTTCCAGTTGCATTTAGAATTGATTTTAAAGTACTGTTACTTGTTTATAAATCACTCAATGGCCTAGGACCTCAATACATTGCAGATATGCTCTAAGAGATCACTCAGATCATCAGGATCAAGTCACTTAGAAATACCAAGGGTTCACTCAAAGCAGGGAGAGTTCACTCAAAGCAGGGAGAGCCACATTCAAATCCAGACTCAAAACACATCTTTTTATCTATGCATTTGCTGATTGAGCACTGTGCTATGTCCGAACTGTTTGCACTTTATTTTATACGTATTATCTTTTTATTCTTTTAATTCCTTTTCCTGTTTTTATTTCATTTTTAATGTATTTTATATTTTTATGTATCTTGTTATTTCTGACTTTTAATGCATTTTAAATATTGCTGTCTGGTTGAAAGAGCTGGGAGAATTAGGAAGAAAGCATTTGTGATTAGGTTAAAATTTGGTAAATTTGGATAAGGGGACAAACCATGGGGAAATCTGAGATGTGGTGCATGGTTAAGATATCTCTGGATTACAGTCAGGACACTTTCCAAAGGGGAAATTTGAACTGCGTTGCATAGATAAGATATCTCCGGAAGGGGGATTAGGGCTGTGTGGTGCAGTTTGAGGTGTCTTGGCAAAAGGGGAGATTGAAACTTTGTTCATCAGTTTGAAGTGCCTTAACAGGTAGCAGTCCTGTCATGTGAGGAAGATTCAGATCTGCTCTGATGGATAGATCCGTTTAGATCCACTCTGACAGGCAACAACAACAACAACAACAATAACAACAAAAAACTCCCTAAGTCTTCCTAGCTCATCCATCCAGATAGCAAAATTCTCTGTTTTTACTGTTATTTCTATTCCTTATGTTCTATTTTTATTATTCCTCTTTATGTAAAGCACCTTGAATTACCATTGTGCATGAAATGTGCTATACAAATAAAATTGCCTTGCCTATTTACAATAAGTGCTTTTGAAGAAAAGGATCTAATATTCAGCAACCCAAACTTTATCATTTGTTTATCAGTATTATATCTGGGGGTTTTTTATTTGTTGAACATCAATTACATTTCAACCCTTAAATGGGTTTGGGAGTTTTTTGATGATAGTCTGCTACGTATCTCATCACTCTGACGAACAGGAAGGGGTCCAGAACAAATAACTGTGTCTGACATCATACTCGCGAGTTCACGCACCTCTTTAATGTTAATTTTAGTGATCTCTGACTGGCGAAGTCGAACATCATTAGTGGGAGAATGGAATTTGTTGAATAAAGTTGTTATTTTTGTTTTGTTTTTGGCACAAAAAGTATTCTCGTTGCTTCATAACATTAAGGTTGAACCACTGCAGTCACGTTGACTATTATTGAACGATGTTTTTACTACTTTTCTGGACCTTAAATGTGGTAATTTCATAGCTGTCTATGGAGGATAAGAAACCTCTCGAATTTCAATAAAAACAATTTGTGTTTTGAAGATGAACAAAGGTCTTACGGGTGTGGAACGACAAAAAGGTGAGTAATTAATGACAGAATTTTAATTTTTGGGTAAACCAACCTTTTAAGCAGAATACTAATTATGAAATTATGTGAAATTAAAAATCTAAATGGCAAGATGCAGTCGAGGTTTGCTTTTGTTACATTTAAAATTGACTCTAACTCTAATAATAAATAAATAAAAATGACATAAAAAGAAAGTGACTATGCAAAGATGTCAAATCTATTTTTATCCATATTTTGAAAGATTAAAATGTCAAGTAGTCCTATATCTACTAGATCAGAGCACATGGTGAGTCTCTGGCTATACATATACATATGACCAGGAGCATTTAGTTTCCAGCCTTTCATCACTGGAGCCCATTAAAACAGTGTGCTCATGATTTATATTCTTTTTCTAGACTGTTTTAGATATGAGTTTATATAAATCATCATTACATGCAGTAGCGATGAGTCGAGCTGCTCCGTCGTTTCAAAATAAAAGACATCTGTGAAAAAATCATCTTTTTTTCTCGACATAAAAGTTCTTTTTACAATGATTGATTCTGAAACACACTGCAACCGGATTCTACTGTTGCTATAGTAACAAACACAACTTTCACGTGCATCTGATCGATGGATAAACCGTGCACTCTTATCTTGTGGATATTTCAGCAAAATGTTTCCTTCGCTTAATAACAAAGTCTACACTAAATAAAAAAATATAGGCTAATCAATCACTGTTCATTCAATGTAGGCTAACCATTTGATTTGTGTAATTAACATGTTCAAATGATCAAATCATCAGTTGATATAGGATACGATCTTGAGATGCTGTTTGAGAGACTGTTTATGTGTGTGGTTTCCTATAAAGAAAAGTAGAAAATACAATAGATTACACACTATCACTGAATTAAATGATCGGCCGCTATCTTTACATAGGTTATAAATCATATTTCTTATCAATATAGATTGAGTGACAGTGAAGTAAACTAACACTGAAACTGCGATGATTAAAGTGGCGTCTTAAAGACACAATAAGGTGCAGACAGAATACTATACAGTGACATCAAAATTAGTTTTAATAAGTTTAGAATCACACCGAACGCTATTGTGGTCGTGAAACTGTAATGAGTATTACATCCAACAGTCAGAACGCAACGATAACAGATACACTTTCAAGCAAAATAATCATATTCAAGCATTTAACAGTTAAGTTCATTACTTAACACACAATACTGCACAAATTAAAGAGATCACAAAGAAGTAGGGTCAAAGGTCACTCTCTCTGTCCAAAACTCGTACAGTCTGGGCCAATATAAACTAACACAGTAAGGTGGATACCTCACCCCATAAGTTATATTTGGTGCTATACTGCCACCTGTTGGCACAGTTGTGTAACTTAGAGCAAAGATTAAGTTGTGATACGACATGCAAACTCTTATATTTTGAATGTTTTGAAAGCATAAAACTCACAGAAAGTCACAGATATTGTGCAGATACTTTCAGTAGGAAACAGTAAACATTCATGTTATATTAGAGGTGGATTGTGACATTCATAATGAATGAATGCTGATGGGAAATGAGGAAATGTGCGATCACTACTAAATCTCTTAATAACAAGCTTTTGAAAAAAGAGTAGCCTAAAAATCACCCACATTCACTCAATCAGGGACGTGTTTTCTAATGGCAGAAACCAAACCATTATGATACTCAGTAGAAGTGCTTCAAGTTAATTCCTTCATGACTGAAACTTTAAAGAATGAATTAAAACTGTATTGTTTATAATTTTAGCTTTTATAATTATGTGTTCACGATCAACATGTTAATGAAAGTGTTCATTACTGTCATTGTTTACCACTAAGCTCAGATGCTGTTTGATTATTCTGCTGTGAAAAACGCACTTGGTTACGTACATAACCTATGTTCCCTGAGATACGGGAATGAGGCCATCTTAGCTATGCAGAAAGAACCTGTGCATGCACTGCTGGTATAATCCAGGTTATGAAACCTAGCAAAAGTGGACGACGAGGACCAGCCGGCCGCCATACATATATCGCCAATGGAAACACCTCTAGACTAGGCCCAAGAAGATGCCATACCTCTAGTGGAATGGGCTTGTACTCCAATGGGGCAAGGCAGGCCCAGAGAAGAGTAACAGAGAAATATTGTGTCAACAATCCAATTTGAAAGTTTCTGACTCTAGCTCATCCCCATTTTGGGGCCTGAGAGTGTTATAACTTGTGCTCTAAACGCAGCAGAAAGCACTTTGGGTACGTAGCCATACCGCAGTTTCAGGATGACCTTTGAGTCATTGGGCCCGAATTCGAGGCAGGTAGGGCTCACAGAGAGAGCCTGTAAGTCACCTACTCGCTTGACTGATGCTAAAGCTAGCAGAAGGGCAGTCTTAAGAGACAGGGGATGAAGGTCAGCGGATTGCAGTGGCTCAAAAGGAGGGCTCTTCAGAGCTCCCAGGACCGTGGAAAGATCCCAGGCAGGAATGGTGAGAGGACAAGGAGAGTTGAGCCTCCTGGGGCCATCAGAAGCACACTGTGCTTGTGTTCCCTGATACGCCTGATGACCTGAGGGATCAGAGCGATCCGGGGAAAAGCGTACAGGAGGAGGCTGGTCCTTCAAAAAGTAGGTTGGGCAGTGAGAGTTGTCTTCTGAGGCTAAGAGGTCAATCTCTGCCTTCCCGAAGATCTCCCGAATTTCGTGAATCGTCTGGGGGTGGAGCATCCACTCTTCTGAGGGAAGGTAGCTCCGGGACAGCATATCTGTTCCCTGGTTCAATTTGCCCAGGACATGCAATGCTCTCAGTGAATGCAGGCTGGGCTGCTCCCATTCTAAGAGGTGCTTCACCAGCGTGAAGAGACGACAACCTTCCTTCTGGAGACCATTCCCAGGGGCACACCTCGGTTGAAACAATGTGGGTCCTTCCAGCGGGCCAGGGCTGTCAAGCATGCCTGTCTCTTCCTGATACACAGGCGGCTGGGCCGCCAAGCATGAGGTGGAACCTGAGGTTTCAGCCAATCTGTAGGGGCTGCATGCATAACAGGCCCAGCTGAACTACTGGAGAGACAGAGGCCATAAGGCCTAGCAACGCCTGGAACGATCTGAGAGGAAGAGGGGCTCCAAGTTTGAAAGAAGCCACGAGCCGTTGAAAACTGCCCCCAACTGTCTGAGATCTAGGATGGGCCAGAGGCCGCCATCCTTTTTGGGGATGAGGAAGTAGCGGCTGTAAAACCTGACTCGCTCTGGGCTGGGGGAACCATTTCTATGGCTCCTTGCTCTCAGTGAGGTGGGGAGCACGCCTCTGAAACATGGGGGTCTTCGAGCAAATTGAAGTGAGTAACCTCGTTTTATAATCCCCAACACCCAACTTGACACTCCAGGGATGGCCTGCCAGGCCTCGGACTACGTGGCAAGGGTTTGGATTAGATCGGATGACAGGCCGCTGTGTAGGTGCCTGGCATTTGTGGTAGGCAGAAGAGTAAATTGGCTCTCTTTTTGAGTATGTTTGTTTTTTTTATTGTGTTCGCTATAACAGGACCAGTCTCATCCATAGAACGGAGGATCTTGGCCTGAAACACTTGAAGTATGGCCATGGTGTGGAGCGCCGAAGCTGCTTGGCTGAGTAGCTGTGTCCAGCGAGAGCTGAGGTGGTCCTACACGGCTTGGACAGAAGGGCGGTCTTGGCTTTCCATCCTATGGCAGCAGGCGGGCAGAGGTGCGCGGCCACTGACTTGTCCAAGGGTGGCAGCTTCTCGTAGCCCTTCTTCTCAGAGCCGTCGACAGTGGTGAGAGATTCAGTCAGCTCATCATGGACCTCCAGGAAAAACGGAGCTGCATGCTGACGAGAGGCCTGATGGCGCCCCGGCAGGTACCATTCGTCCAAACAGCTGCGTGTGGGCTCCTCTGAGGAAGACCAGTGGAGGCCGAGCTCCTCAACAGCTCTGGAGAGAATGCAGAAAAGATCAGCGTCCATCCCAGATCTGGCGTTGATGGGCTCAAAAGATGCTAACAGGGAGGAATCTGGATCAGCAGGGCCCATCCACTCCTCCATATCGAAAGCCGCTAGTGACATGCTGTCATCCAGAGGGTCCTCCTCCAAGCCGCTGAATGAGACCATGTCGCTCACACCGGCAGAGGGAAGCTGGTCAGGGCGGGAGAACAGGACCGGAGATGGCTCTCTATGTGGAGAGAGTGAGGCACGCGGGGCTTGAGCAGGTGTGAGCTCACTCAAATCCAATGAAGCCTCAGATTTCCCCAGGCACAAGACGCAGTCACTGTGCCCATCATTTGCAACAACGCCGCAAAGCTATTTTAGTAGGAAATTTGCTCTTTGCAAAATGAGGTCTTTTAGAAGTTCGCTGGATGGCAGCAGGGGAAGCGATGATCAAGCTGCTTGCAGGCGTCAAGGCGGCTCGAGAGCAGAGTAAGAGCGAGTGACTGCATGAGCGCTGAAGCTGGAGTCTCAGCTCAATCCACTGCAAGGCGTGTCAATGGCAAACAGGCGTTCAATTGTCTCGGTGTCATCCAAGAGAAGAAGATCGTCGTCGCTGAAGGAGAAATGATCTGAGATCCTGCCGGAATGCCTGCTTATATGCCTGCTATCACCTGCTTTTCCCCATATGTGTCTAGCGACGCAGTTTATCACCATTTATCTCTACATCAAGTGTCAATAATTAGAATCAGAGGTAAATTAGTGAACATTATTAAAGCAGTGCAGAATCAAACTAACTCAAAGTTTACTGACGGACGATGTGGAGCTTCACAAACATCAGAGTCTGGAATGAAACTGAAAATAAAGATGCAGAGATTTTGTTTTCAGTAGTAAATGTTGCTCTAAGATTTTTCCTTTATTTTGCTCTCACTGCATAATCATAATCAGAATGACAGAATCTGAGTATTATATCACTGTACACATTTTCCTGTTTATAACACTTGAGGCTCTTTTGTGGTTTTCTAAATTGAAGTTTGGTTTTGTTTGCTGATGCGGTTGCATGTACATTAAGTGTAAATGATGTTTAATGCATCTTTGTTTGATGTTTCCGGAGTTATTCAGGCTATAAAAGAGCACTGAGCAGCTCATAAACACCATCATCTTCTGATGAACAGCGTCTTCAGTCTGCAGTCTGATTCCAGGTAAGATCATATAATGTGAATTATTGTGTCATTGTGTTTCAGCCTTTAGTCAAACGTGTTGTTCAGCTTGTTGACTCTCTAGTGTGCTTGTTTATGTGGAACAGTGTAGAAGAAAGTAAAGAAATTACAATGGAATTGTTTAATGCAGCTTTGGAAGTTTTCTTTCAGGTCCTTGTTGGACCCACTTTCCATTTTAGGTTCTTGAGATTCATTGATAATGATGATGATCAGCTCATAAACATTATCATCTGTCTTAAAGTTTGATGTTTATTATGATTCCAGCTCGGATCATGAGATGAAGTTTATATTGTCAGCTATCTTTGTGTTTCAGCCTCTGGAATCATGTGATCATTTGTGCTTAAAAGAGTTTACTTTGATTGACATTGTGTGTGATTTCAGTACAGCAGGGGCATATTCTTCGTACCTCGCTTAATACATCTGAGATGATTTGACAGATGCCACATCTAATCGTGATAACTGAACTCTGGCTAATTTGGTTCTTCAAACGAATTTGCAGATTGGATTAAAATATCTGGATTAAGTTGTCTAAGATTACTGCGTGTTCTCGTGTTCCATGAAAAGAGCAGATGAATCGATACACGAAAGCAATGCAGCGATTGGCTGGAGTCAAGACGGCAACGTAATGACATCATAAAATGAGAAAAGACACCTGACGAAAAACGTGACGAATTTCTAGACATTTATAAAGAAACAGCCAAGCGAATAAATGACAGAAGAACGACATAAATGTTATAATAGATTTTTACATGATTATTTAGGCTATATTCACAATTTCTAGTATTTGTACAGGCAATGTTTTATTTCAATGTTGTAATTAGCAACTAATTTACCTTTGAAGCATATTTGACAGCATTAATTTAAGTTTCTTAAGGGTCAAGATCAAGTTATCTGCATCTCCTGCGCTTCATCAAGCCACTCCCATAATATCTGTCGCGGTTCAAATGCACAAATGCATGTACGGCATAGACATCTGTACATCATGTGTGTAAGACTACAATAAAAATTATTACGTAATTATTCCCTCACGAATGAATCTCTCAAAGAGTAAAACTGTCGATGTCTATATTACGACACTACACGGCATTATAATATTATTTTCAAATTTATTTTTACATTATTATTGTCCCTGGTTTACATTAGGGTACTCTTGTGGGAAAGTAGCAGTGGCTGGGACAGACTTAAGCATCACCTCCGCTTAAAAAGATGCAATCTAATCCTGTTTACATGAAATAAGCCTGCTCCCGAGCTTACGGACCTGTTGCTATGACAGCAAGTCCAGGATGAGCGTCGAAGAACCGAACAATCCAAGATCATGCCAAATCGTCATCAATCAAATCAAGTGAGTTAGCGACGTACGAAGAATATGCCCCAGATCCAAATGGAAAACTAATAGTTTACTTCAGTCATCATCGTAGCCGAACCAGTTCTGGAAGTAAATAAAGCTATATGTGTAATTTTTTCTCATGTAGCTGTAAAAATAAATTTGCATTGCACCTCAGTGATCAAACTCAAACATTCAGATGGCAATTTATTCACAGTGGAGTTTTGTGCAATCAGCTTCAAGATTTTGTCACGGAAGCTCTGAGACTTTAGTTAAGATTAGTGATGGGACGGTTGATACCGGGGCTCCGATGCTCCGACGCAGTTTTTACATCACTATTGTATCACACACCGTACTGATGCTTGTATTGAAATGACAATAACATGTGATTGATGACATTTGAAGCTTTGAACTTCATGCAGTTTTGGAAAGTCGGGACAGCGGATTTTTGATGAAAGCAGCACAATTTGATGAAAGCCTCAAACGCTTCAGAAAGACTCAGCTTCCCATCAGCAGTTAAGATCCAAGTGCAGTTTAATAGGAAAATCCAGAATCGTTGTCACAGCCAGGCAAATGGTCAAAACACATGAAAACAAAGAGAGCAAGAGTGCTCAGACGTACAACGTAACAATAACAAAACCTTTATGAAACTGACAGAAACAAACCATAGGCAGAATGACGTAAGTGAAGACAGCTGTGCGCAATGATCAGTGACGAGTCTGGAACAAAGGGTTATGGGAGATGGAGTCCGTGATAGTGAAACAATAGTCCGGGGTGGAGTGTATGGAATTACATTTGATCCAAAAATAATGAACGTAACTTTTCAAAAAAAAACTAATAAAAATATAAATTGAAACTGAATAAAATGTCTTTGAAACTTAAAAAAATAAATCGCAGGCAAAATGTTTGACTTTGTTTTTAATACACTGCATGTTTTGCTAACAGTTTCTTTTCTTTCTTTCACTGATCTTTACTTACAAAAGCATTTCCAGAGTTTTCATTTATGTTTCTGAAGTTTTCGTTTACGATCCCAGAGTTTTCGTTCGTCTTTCTGGCACAAATCTCTCGCGGGGGCGGGGCCAGCAGTGGTGTGTTCTCATCAAGGATGGGCAGTATTTCAGATACATGTATTTAAAATACGTATTTGAAATACAAAATACTATTTTGTATTTTGTATTTTAAAGCCTTTGGAAAAAAATCTAATGTAATTTGTATTTAAATACATTTAAGATGAGTATTTTTGTATTTTCAAAATACTCAAAATACTTTGAGACCGACAGTCAACCTCTTTATCAGGGTGTTGTTTTCATGCATCAACTAGTTCAGACCAGACACACCTCTCCCCCCCAACCCCAACATTCATGCACATGAGCCGGCAACTTTTCTGGAATAGTGAGGATGTGCTACTTGTTGATTAAAGTAGCTTGTCAAATGTGTTTGAAGCATTAACGTTACTGCATGTTAGGGATGGGTGATATCATATGACAATATCGTTTATTCGTTTATTCAATGGAACTTTTTCTAAATCATTTTCATAGATAGGACTTTGCGCTTTCTCTTTAGCTTTGTGCAGTTGAAGCCTTGTTTATACTTTCGCAATTCGCATGGCTCTACGCCATGAACCTGCTTACTGCGCACGCTCCTCAGTAAGGCTTTTATGCTTGACGTGCTCTCCGTTGTATAATTCTGTGAAACGACAGAGGGCGACTCTGAGTAATTGTTTTCCAAACCACCAAAAAGCAGCGATGAGAGGAAGTAGTTTGCCGAATAATTTGTCAAACACCTCTTATACTATGTCAAACACTCGTCTCGTGAGAAGTTTGTGAATAAATGCATTTCTTCACATGTAAACTGATTAGGTTGTAGGTCATTTTGACGACACATTAGGGGTGTGATGAGATCTCGCGAGACTAAACTGTGACGAGATTTCTCGTCGAGGCGAAAAGTAGTCTCGTGATGTTGCCATGACAGAGCGTTAGGATGATTAGGAAAGAATATGCCACCGCTACGTTTACATTACGCCTCCACTGTCGTTTTGCTTTGTATTTAAATAAAAAAAAACATTTAATTCAGTTGGATAACGGTCGCCGCTGCTCCATATTCACAGAGTTACGCACGATTGCTGAAATCGCATTCAAACGCGATTTTAATACCCCGAATTTTGAAAGCTGCTCCCTGATGAATGAAAATATCTCCCAATATGAAAGCTATCTTTGGCTGGGCAGTGTAGTTGTAACCATCTCTTAGCTCTGTATCAAAGAAAAATTTGGTCTTATTTGCACTTTGAATATTGAGAGAGTGTGATTATGGTTGCACTTATTGTAAAGTGTTATCATAAAAATGAATAACAGTTTTCTCTTAATCTTATTAAGCACAAACAATAGTTTCATTTGTTAACATTAGTTAATGCACTGTGAACTATCATCAACTAACAATGAATGACTATTTTTATTAACTAATATAAACAAAGATTAATAAATACTGGAGCAAATATATTGCACATTGTTAGTTGATGTTGGTTAATACATTAATGTTAATAAATGAGACCTTATTGTAAAGTGTTACGATTTTTATTTTTACTGTTTTCTATTTCTATGATCAGTGTGTGGAAAGGAGATCAGTTAGGAGGTCAAAAGTTGTAGAAGCTCAAAAATCATGTACAGTTCTGAGGTCTGAAGAGACTGAAATCATACAGAAGAGAAGTAAGTTAGTTGAGTTTGTGGCAAAACCTTTTACAGTACTTGAGTATTGTTGTCTTTTACTGCATATGATGATTCATACTCTGAAAGAACTGAAATGACATTCATTACAAGATGATTAGTTAAAACATTTCAAATACACCTGCAGAATATTTTTCCTAGTCATGTATTTCACCATTGAGGATTTCTTAAAAATAGTGTGTAAAAATCTTGTCTTGTCTTGTCTCGTCACACCCCTACGACACGTGAAAAAGTTTTTTAGTACACTTCTTAAACCCTAACCAAATAATCAAGTTAAACCAAGTAAACTTGAAATTGTGACTTGTGACATTAGAACAAAACATTTTAATATGATAACATATGTATAACACTAAATTGATCAATACTGTTATATATGTTT
This sequence comes from Megalobrama amblycephala, assembly GCF_018812025.1. Lineage (NCBI taxonomy): Eukaryota > Metazoa > Chordata > Actinopteri > Cypriniformes > Xenocyprididae > Megalobrama > Megalobrama amblycephala. Next base: position 57,127,070 of record NC_063050.1, read on the forward strand.
TTTAATTCATTAATTATTTTATTTCAATTAACGATTGTATTAAACACCAACCATTACTTTATTCATTATTTCGGCTATGCAGGCTCATTTTGTAAATGTAATCATTATAAATTTTACAAACATGGTGCTTTATGAAAATGTAACTGGACACATTTCAGTACTCCACACAAAGAATGATCTTGTTGCCATTTTTTATCATTCTAATAATTTTATTTAGTTATTTTATTTAGTTAACATTATCATCTAACATATAAAAGTAGATTTTTTTTTAACAATCATCAACAGTTTCAATTGTGACTTGTATAAAAAAAAAAAAAAATGTATAAATGTAAATGAAAATATGAATCAATTCAAATAAATTTAAATTCTTTATTGTCACTACAGTGAAAGTGTTGGATGCAATTATGTTGTGAAAGGAACGACCAGAATCCACAAAACACTAACTGCATATTCATGTAATGCACAGTATTCTCATGATATACAGTACATTACTATAAAAATGCACAAGCACCTATTATAGAATACATGTGTAAAATTCATTTTATTACCATTTTTTTTTAAATATAGTGAATAAACTGTATTAATGAATGGAATGAAATGTTCATGTTGTCTGAATACATTTTGGTTTGACTGTATGACTTTCATTCTCCACCTAAGCACAAATATCTTTAAGAAAACAGTTCATCTCTGTGAGCCCATAAGTGGACTGTAACCCATACATGTATGATGGTTGGTGGGAAACGATTGTTAATAATTAAAACAGTTTAAATTATTAGTATTTTTCTCATCTATTGTTTCACTTCAGAAGACATTGATTCATCCACTGGGGTCGCATGGATTACTGTGTCTTTAGGACTCGAAGACATGTATTATTTTCCTAAAAATCCTAATTTATGTTTATCTGTAGAAAGAACGTAATATGCATCTTGGATGGCATGAGAGAGAGTAAAATATAAGAATTTTTGGGGGTTGAACTATCACTTTAACATTCATATGTTGTTGGTATGCTAATCCAAGATCAGTATGGACTAATAAGAACAAAGTACAACCTCTTGTGTGTTTGTGAACTGTGTCTTGTTTTAATCTAGAGCTCCAAAAAAATTAAAATATTTGCATAATATCAGGTGTCTGAAGATCAAGATCCCAGTCAGTCAAAGGTGATGTGTCTGAACAAAATAAGATTCTTGTCTGATGGGGACAGTGGATCTCTGGGGCTACCACTCCCTCCTCTGGGTCAGCATCAGAATTTTGTTAATGGAAAAGTTGCTCCACTCCCTGGAAAATAAGAAATCAGATGTATTATAATCTAACAATACAAACTGCTTTGAATTCCCACATAAAAAATTATGCAGACTTAAAATATTTATTTCAAACAAATTATATATAATTTCAGCCATAATTACTTTCATGTATTAGGTTTTGCATTTGGCCATACAGTACTGTGCAAAAGTCTTAGCTTTGTTGTTTTAGCAATATTTTAATGACCACCCATGTTTATTTTTTGGTCTTTATTACAATGTAAACAGAAAATACAGGAAATATGCACACAAAAAAATCAGAACAAAATGGATTCTATAAGCAAAAATCAGTATTTAATGTGACCTGCTAGACTTACAGTTTTTTCAAAGGAGAAACTTCTGAACAGATTTTGAGTTTTCTTGGCCTTTCCAGTCATTTTCCATTCCATTTAGGTTAGAGAGAGCCAGGTTCTCACTATTACTCAAGTGTAAGGAGAGGTCACTAAATACTTGCCACTTTAGCCTGTAGAAGTCTTTTTTTTTAATAATGCTTACAAATTTAAAGTATTTCCTGGTCATATTCTAATAAGAAGTCTGAAAAAAAATTATATGGTCACTATACCATTGCTAAAACGTACTCTGTTACTAACGTAACCTCGGTTCCCTGAGATACGGAACGAGTACTGCGTATGGGGGAAAGGTCTCCTTTTTCCCCGTTACTGAAGCCTTTTTCAATAACGCAGTGTAACTGCATCGTCATTGGTTTACTCATAGACAAGTTGTTGAACCAATGACGGCGCGGCATAGCTGCGCGACCTATGGCGACAGAGCGCGCGAATATTCCCGCCGAAATGGGCGGGGTTTAGGGCTATATAAGCGGGCGTTTCGCCATAGGATTTCAGGTCATTCGACTGAAGCGACGACACTGAAGCCGCAGCCTCGTGGCACGGCATGTAACGCAGTACTCGTTCCGTATCTCAGGGAACCGAGGTTACGTTAGTAACCGAGTATGTTCCCTTTCGATACTTCACTCGTACTGCGTATGGGGAACGAATTCAACCGCGCCGCGCCACGGCAGGGAATGACTGGACTTGTCTTGGGCACCGTGAGGGAACCAGAGGACAAGTGAGAAGGCCGGAGCCGTCGAACCCTCGTTACACTACAAAAAGGGAGTTAACTCCCAGAGTGGCATGAAGCGGAGCTCGATAGAGGCCGCTGGATCATACCGACAGGACCCGAGCTTGTAAGGTCGGGACGTCCAAATGATAAAATCTGACAAAAGTGGACGGCGAGGACCAGCCGGCCGCCTCACAGATGTCTTTAATCGAAACTCCACTAGACCAGGCCCAAGAGGAAGCCATTCCTCTAGTAGAGTGAGCTCTAACTCCTATGGGGCAGTCGAGGCCCATAGAGGAGTAACAAAGAGCAATAGCGTCGACTATCCAACGCGAAAGACGTTGCTTTGAGACCGAAGACCCCTTGGTGCGGCCACCAAAGCAGATAAAGAGCTGATCAGATTGCCGAAAAGGCTGTGATCGATCAACGTAGGTCCTTAATGCCCTGACGGGGCAGAGCAATTCCAGCTCTTGCTCGTCCGACGAGGGAGGAAGCGCTGAGAGGGAAATGACCTGTGCTCTGAATGGAGTCGAGAGCACCTTAGGGATGTAGCCATGCCTAGGTTTCAAAACGACTTTGGAGTCGTTGGGCCCGAACTCAAGGCATGCAGGGCTCACGGAGAGGGCCTGCAATTCACCAACTCGATGCTAGTGCAAGTAGCAGAGTGGTTTTGAGTGTCAGGGGCCTGAGGTCAGCTGAACGCAGTGGCTCAAAGGGAGGCCCTTTAAGAGCTCTGAGGACCAAAGAGAGGTCCCAGGTGGGAACAGTGAGAGGACGAGGAGGATTTAATCGCCTAGAACCTCTCAAGAAACGCACCACGAGGTTGTTTCGTCCCACTGACTGGCCAGCGATAGGAGCGTGAAACGCTGCAATGGCTGCTACGTAAACTTTGAGCGTTGAAGGGGTGCGACCCAGATTCAAACGCTCCTGGAGAAAAGACAGTATCGGAGATACGTCACACTCCACTGGGTCTATGTTGCGTGTAGAACACCAGTCAACAAAGACCGACCATTTCTGGGCGTAGAGGCGTCTCGTGGACGGAGCTCTTGCCTGAGAAATGGTATTCAGCATGTCCCCGGGGAGGTTAGCAGGCTCCTGTCGAGGGACCAGAGGTGCAGAGCCCAGAGTTCTGGCTGGGGATGCCAAATCGTCCTGTTCGCCTGAGAGAGGAGGTCCCGTCTCAGGGGGATCGGCCACGGAGCTTTTGTGGAAAGCCTGAACAGCTCTGAGGACCAAACTTGGCTCCTCCAGAGCGGGGCCACCAGGAGGACTCTGTGCTTGTCTTCCCTGATTCGTCTGATGACCTGTGGGATCAGAGCGATCGGGGGAAAAGCGTAAAGGAGGGTGCTGGGCCAGACATGGGCCAGCGCATCTTCCTCCTTTGAGAAATAAATTGGGCAGTGAGAGTTGCCTTCTGAAGCGAAGAGGTCTACCTCTGCCTTTCCGAAGAACTCCCAGATCATGAGAACCGTCTGGGGGTGGAGCATCCACTCGTCTGAGGGGACATTGCTCCGAGATAGCATGTCTGCTCCCAAGTTTGTTCTCCCGGGTATGTGAGTCGCCCTGAGCGACTGAAACCTCGGTGATGCCCATTCCAGAAGACGCTTCGCCAGAGCGCATAAGCGGCTGGACGAAAGACTGCCCTGGTGATTTATGTATGACACCACTGTCATGCTGTCCGACTGGACTAAGACGTAGTGCCCTGTCAGGTGTGCCTGGAACGCATGAAGGGCTCGAATCACTGCCAACATCTCGAGGCAGTTGATGTGCAGATGGCATTCCTCGTGAGACCACGAGCCGAAGGCCGGTCTGCCCTCGCAAAGAGCGCCCCAACCTGTGTTGGACGCATCCGTTGAGAGCACCGTCCTTCTGGACACCGCCTGTAGGGGTACCCCTTGGCTGAACCATACAGGGTTTATCCAGGGTTTCAGAGCTGCCAAACAGGCCTGATTGACCCTAAGACGCAGGCGGCCGTGCCGCCAGGCGTGAGGAGGGACCCGGAACTTCAACCAGTACTGCAGAGGCCGCATCCGAAGAAGGCCGAGCTGCAGAACCGGGGAGGCGGAAGCCATCAGCCCTAGCATCCTCTGGAAAAACTTCAGAGGGAAATAGGCTCTGTTCCTGACCGATGCCGCGAGCTGCTGAATGGCCAGAGCGCGCTCTGGAGATACTACAGCCGTCATACGGACTGAGTCGAAAACTGCACCCAGGAACGTTATACGCTGGCTGGGGAGCAGTGAGCTCTTGGCAAAGTTGACCCTGAGACCCAGGCACTCCAAGTGGCTGAGTAATACGGATCTGTGATGCTCCAGCTCGGCTCGTGACTGGGCTAGGATGAGCCAGTCGTCGAGGTAATTGAGAACCCGGATTCCCATCTGTCTCAGTGGGGAAATCGCCGCGTTCATGCACTTGGTAAAAGTGTGAGGAGCTAGGGACAGTCCGAATGGAAGGACCGTATATTGGTAAGCCACACCCTCGAACGCGAATCTCAAGAATCGCTTGTGATGGGGGGCTATCTGGATGTGAAAATATGCATCTTTCAGGTCCAGCGAGCAGAACCAGTCCCCGGGGCAAACCTGCGCGAGGATCTGCTTCAGCGTTAGCATCTTGAACTTCCGTCTCATGAGGGAGAGGTTCAAGAGCCTGAGATCTAAGATGGGTCTGAGACCGCCATCTTTTTTGGGAACTAGAAAATAACGGCTGTAGAACCCCGAATTGCTCTCTGAGGGGGAGACTATTTCTATAGCTCCTTTCCTCAGAAGAGACGTGACTTCGGCTCGGAGGACATGAACGTCGTCCGTGTTGACTGAAGTCTGAAGCACCCTGCTGAAGCGCGGGGGCCTTCGGGCGAACTGAAGCGAGTAGCCTCGACTTATGGTTCCCAGAACCCAGCTTGACACTCCGGGGATGGCCCGCCAGGCCTCTCGTGACAAGGGGTTGAATGGTACCGGGTGACGGGCTGCCAATCGGGGGCCCGTGCACCGGAGAGAGTGGAAGAGGAACTTCGCTCTTTCTTAGAGAAGGTAGAATATTCATAGTGTTCGCCATAAGAATAGCGTTTTGCATGGACGCAGCACTGGGCCCAGTTAGTACAACACTGAACATATCTCCCACGCCCGGAGCTGAACGAGGCAGAGGGGGGGTGGAACGAAAGAGCTTTTGGGGTGGTCCGGCCGTGGCGAGACTTTGCCCCATCCTCTTCCTTCCTGAAATATCAGGAGGGCTTAGGAGGCGTCGGGTCCAGCGTAATCTTAGGCCGGGGTCCCTGACGTTGCCTCGGGAAGGAGGAGCGCTTACGATGGCGCTGTTCCTTGGGTGGTGCTGCCTGAGAGGTAGAGGGGGCAGTTTTGTTCTGCTGAGCCGGCGCAGACTTGGGGCGGCTGGAAGCAGACGTGGAGCTAGGGCGTTTAGGCAGGAAGTGTCGCATAGCCTAAGACGACATTTGTGCTGCAGTAAAACGCTCCGTAAAGCCCTCTACTGCTGGCTCGAAGAGACCAGAAGGAGAGACCGGGGCATCCAAAAAGGCCGTCTTGTCCATCTCCTTAATCTTGGTCAGGTTGAGCCACAAATGGCGCTCAAGCACGACCAGGCTGGCCATGGATCGTCCAATAGCCTGAGCTGTGGCCTTTGTGGCACGCAGGGCTAAGTCAGTGGCGCTGCGGAGGTCACGGAAGGCAGGTGCATCGACGCCGGACTCATCCAGAGAACGGAGGAGCTTCGCTTGAAACACCTGGAGAATAGCCATGGCGTGCAGCGCTGAGGCAGCCTGGCCCGCGGACGTATATGCTCTGCCAGCCAGGGCAGAAGTGGTCCTGCAGGGCTTGGATGGAAGGGCCCTCTTAGTTTTCCAACCCACAGCCGTGGGGGGACAGAGGTGAGCCGCCACCGCTTCGTCCAGGGGCGGTAGATGCTCGTAACCCTTCTCTTCAGAGCCATCCACAGAGGTGAGAGCTGAATAATGCGTAGTACATAGCCGGGCAGAATACGGGGCGCGCCATGACTTCGTCAGCTCGTTGTGAACCTCTGGGAAAAACGGTGCGGCGCGTTGACAAGGGGCCTGGCGGGAACCCGGCAGGAACTCACTGCTTTCGAAAGGATGCGGAAGAGCTCGGCATCCATACCCGGCTTGCAGTCAATGGGCTCCAGCGAGGGAAGGCGGGCAGGGTCAGAATCACCGGCCCAACCTTCGGATTCAGAGGCCGCGAGAGACATGACGTCATCAAGCGGCTCGTCCTCAGAACCGCCAAAAGAGATGAGGTCGCTCGCATCTGCCGAGGGACGCAGCTCAGGGCGGGAGAACAGGACGGGGGACTGCTCTCTCGGGGGAGAGGGTGAGGCACGCGGGGAAGCCGGCGTGACGTCATCCAACTCCGTGCGCTGGGCCGCTCTACCCCACCGTCTCTTCCTAGCCGGCTCGCGGGAGGAAGAAGACGGGAGGGCGCGAGCGGCGAGATCGCCTTCACTGAAGAAGACGATCCGCGAGCGCAGAGAGGCGAGACTCATGTTCTCACAGTGAGAACACGAGGTCCCGGTGAGCGCGGCCTCTGCATGGGGTCTGCCCAGGCAGCCGACGCACTCACCATGACCGTCGTCGTCATGCAGAGGGGCTCTGCATGTGCCACACGAGTGGCGCGGCATTTGTAACAACGCCGCCGCCGTGAAAACGGCGTTTGAGGGGCTCTTTTAGATCGGCGAGGGCCGCTAGAGCAGTGAAAACCGCTGTTGGAAAACTCTTTTAGAGCGGCAATAAACCGCGGGAAAATCGCTCTTTTAGGCACGCCAGATGGCGGCAGGAGACGGGCTGGCAGGCGGCCGGAAGCGGGAAGCGGGCGGCTCGAGACGGCGCTCGAGGCGGCAGTCGACGAGGGCGCCGGCGCTTCTTCCTCGGCGAGCTCAGCAGTCCGCTGCGGGAGCCTCTTTGACGGCGGCGAGAGCTTCTTTCCAGGCGAGCTTCTTCCAGGCGGCGAAGGCTTCAGCCGGAGATCAGCGAGGAGCGGTGTGAAGTCGTCGCTGAAGGAGAGAGAACTGAAATCCTATGGCGAAATGCCCACTTATATAGCCCTAAACCCCGCCCATTTCGGCGGGAATATTCGCGCGCTCTGTCGCCATAGGTCGCGCAGCTATGCCGCGCCGTCATTGGTTCAACAACTTGTCTATGAGTGAACCAATGACGATGCAGTTACACTGCGTTATTGAAAAAGGCTTCAGTAAGGGGGAAAAAGGAGACCTTTCCCCCATACGCAGTACGAGTGAAGTATCGAAAGGGAACAACATCTAATGGTGTCCTAAGACTTTTGCACAGTACTTTATATGTATTATTATTAAAGACTACCTTTTCCCCTTTAAATATGATCTAATCCAAGGCTGTATGTACAGTACATTACCAGATCCTGTAATGATTGGGTTAAATTAAGACAACACTGCTGTATAAAGTGGGCTCTAAATTAGCTCTAAAATACCTCTCCATCTGAAAAAGCAAGTAATGTTACTTATATTGATTTTGTAAACGTAAAAAATACTGACTTACCGCAAGTATCCAGATAACGACGATGATTGATGATAATGATGATTATATCAGTCGTCTGTGCTAGGCCTAAGAAATCATCTCGCTATAGTAGCAGCAGCTACAGATAAAATAATAAAAACGCCTATCTTTACATCACTAAAATGAAATAAGAAACCGCTTACAGACGCTCACCTCCACACATGTAAACACAACGCTGACGTGTTCACTTCCAGGTCAAGTAGAAGCTGTCAATCAAAAACTCAGTAGCCAATGAGAACATACCACTGCTGGCCCCGCCCCCGCAAGAGATTTGTGCCAGAAAGATGAACGAAAACTCTTGGATCGTAAACGAAAACTTCAGAAGCATAAATGAAAACTCTGGAAATGCTTTTGTAAGTAAAGATCAGTGAAAGAAAGAAAAGAAACTGTTAGCAAAACATGCAGTGTATTAAAAACAAAGTCAAACATTTTGCCTGCGATTTATTTTTTTAAGTTTCAAAGACATTTTATTCAGTTTCAATTTATATTTTTATTTGTTTTTTTTGAAAAGTTACGTTCATTATTTTTGGATCAAATGTAATTCCATAGGAGTGCCCTCCGGTGGCTAACGAGTGCACTCCAGCAGGTGATCATGACAGATTTAAATAATCAAATAATAAATAGGAAGAAAGACACGCTAAATAGTTGAAATGATTTTGTCTTGCATTTGATCTCAAATTATGTCATTTTAAAAATGGGGAATTTAGCGGAACTGAGTTAATGCAGCCTCTTATTTACAGCACATGAGGTAGGCTAAACACAAAGCTGCTTGGTTTATATTCTAATGTAATTGTATATAATAGTACATATTTTAAAATGTTATTGCACACATATTGCTGCCAGAACAACTGCCATTTGTGCTTTATTTCTCTCTCTCTCCTTTTTGTTCTTAAAATCTTCCCACCGCTGTGGTGGAGCAGTGATGAAATATTGTTCATGTAAGTAATTTCCAAAATTTCTGTAATGTAGGCTAACTTTAAAATGTGTGTTACAGTGAATCTCAACACTTATCACACGGTGGCCAAAAAGGATTTAAACCATTTTGGATTCAGACGGCAAAAAAATCACAAATGGTGAAAATACCTTACGCCCCCTGAGAAACAGTTACTGTCCGAATAGTTTTTAATAATTAGTTTATCATTGTTAGTTAATCGTGTCCTCTCAGGTAATCACAGTTTCACACGTTGATCAGATTGTTTGTCTGCAATCATTTCCTACATCAGATCAACAAGCTTTAAAATGTGTGTTTTTCCAGTGTAGCGAATGAAGAGCTCTTCAAACACGTGAAACATCTGTCAGTCTGTGTGCTGCTCCACAAACCTTCTGCTTCGACTCGCTTTGACCTGCAGAACAAACACACAAACTACTGTCAGTAACGTAAGTTCTTCCAGATTTATTCCTCCATTAATAAACCATTGAACACTTACAGTTGAGCTGAACTGAATATTCACAACAACAGTTATTGTTCAGTCTTTAATCTTACATTTAACGTATTTTAATCATTTTCACATCACACACATCTCCTATAAAGAAACATAAATCAAACTGAGGAAACTGTATTTCAACAATCACACAGAAAATACATAATACCATATATTTTCCGCTATTGTTTTTAATAAAGAAAAATATATTTACAACAGGAAATGAATGCATGTTTTGTTTTTTTTGACTGGTTTGTTATTTAGTGCTGCCCGTCAAGATTTCAAGAAACAATGGAACAAATCAGCGCCATCAGCGGAACAGCTCTAAATAATGGCACTGAATGGACGTATTCGAAAACCAGGATTCAATTTCCATTATATTTCCGGATCATTTCAGTCATTGAGATTCCAGTCATGATCTTAACTCTGGTGGCGTTGTGTGCTCTTATCAAATCTCAGCGCTCTGCTCCACTTTTTGTTATTCATTTGATTCTTTCAGATCTCATTCAGATCAGTTGTTTGTTAATGATGACAAGCGAATGGACACATGAAGTTGCAATCGTGTACAAATTGAAAAGTGCATATTTTTACAGTATGATGGTTGGTCTGTATTTTATGGCTTGTGTTGCTTTTGAACGATATCTTCTGGTTTCTCATCCAATCTGGTACAAATCTCATCATTCACTAAAAGTCTCCTGTGTTATTTCTGTGATCGTCTGGTTTGTTCCTCTGATCTTTGCAGACATATACTCTGATTGGCTGTTTAACTCTCTGTACCTATCGATCGGCTGTTTGATCCCCTATCCGATAATCATTCTGTGTTTTGTTGGTACTCGTTGCGGTCTTTCACACGCAATATCTCTTACTTCTCTAAAGCGACAATTAATTTTGGGCAGATTGTTTCTGGTGCTGCTGACTTACACATTTCTCATTCTCCCCTATGTAATCATGGGTTTTATTGAAGTGATTTTTCCCAAGTTGAGGTTCAGTTTATTATTTTCTGATGTTCTCTATTTTTTTAATCAACTCCTGTTTCTGAACCCAATCGCTGACTGTTCGCTGTACTTGTTCATGAGGCCTGATGCTGGTGATTTAATGAAGTCTGTTTGCTGCTGTTGTAGAACTGACACACATCAGAATTCGACACACAGTCGGGACGAACACTCTCGAGACAGTAGAGCCACGTTTGCCTGCTGTGTTTCAGTGCAAAATCCTGCGTCTCATTCACAGACCGCCTGCAGTTCAGTTTAAACAGATGAAATAGATCTGAACTGAAGAAATGAAGACAATGTCATTCTGTGAAATACAGCTTTATTAGAGAAACTCTTGATTCAGAAAGCTCAAAATCACTGTTTGCTGTCCACAGAATATGTACGGTAAACAGATTTTTATTAAAAGATGTATTGATGAACACTCACAGTTGATGCTTCTGCTGACTGTCTGTAGCAGCAGTAATTTGAGGGTTAAAGCTAAATGTAATCCAGAGTAATGCAGCAATGGTTTACCTTTTATTCTCACTTCATTTCCCCGCTAGACTGACAGATGAACAACATCAAGTAGTTTAGTGTCATATTCCTGCTTGTCAGCTAGTGTTCATAATGCATGCATATTTATCATACTCTTTTTTGGCAAATTATTACTATTCAAGCTAATAAAAAGATAGTTCACTCAAAAGCTGAATAACTTTCTTCTGTGGAACATAAAAGTCAATATTTTTTGTCTATACATTGTAAGTCAGTGGACAGTTTTTGGTGATTCCTACAAACACTTCATTTCAAGTGCATGAAGGACTAATATTTTGGGACTATTTGTAAGTCGTGTAACAAGAAGGCTTTAAAAACAGTTGAAACATGTATAATAAAAGTCCTTTAATCTTTTCCTATGATTTGTGATCTATTCTGACTAGATATATACTGCTGTCTTTATTTATTTTGTATTTATTCTGTATTGTAATTTCTTCTTTCTGTGTTCAGACTATATAATGTAAAAGAAGACAGACACATTCAGGCTCAGATGGCTGTGTCGCTCTTTCAGAACAGGTGGATTCAGCATTTGAGGGGGAAAATATCAAATGGAGACAGAAAATGAGAGCATTGGAGTGAAGAAGAGAGCGTTTCATTCTTACCTTACCTTAAGGGGGCAATCTGAGGGTGGGATCTGTAATATATATAATTACTTTAGAACTTATTAATTCCATGGCAATGCATCATGCAGCCACACTGTATCACTGATGTATGTATCACTTTTATTTTGTTTTGTTTTTTATTCAAAATATTCACAAATTTGTATCATGAAGTATATATTTGTGATTGTCAAATGTGGAAGTGAAAGTGTTTTGTCATTTCAAACCCTTGTGCATCTGATATGAATAAAACTGTTTGTCAAATTATAATCGAAAAGATTATTATTGCAGCTTCCACAGACTTCAGTGTATGGAATTTGAATTATGAATAGTCTTTTGTATAGTAGACTTGTATAATAGCATTACAGTACAGTACAGTATGATTCGGGACAGTAAGCCTGATCCGGCTTGTGTTTCCACCGCTAACAGAACCGTTCCTAGAGAGGTGTGGTGTAAGCCGGAGAGTAGCGATTGATGCCATTCTTATGTGAAGAAGAATCTGACACAGTAAACAGTGGAGGACGTACAGCAGATCTTGTTCTTTGTCCTGTGTCGGCCAGACGGCCACCGTAGCTTCTCTATGTGCTTCGAAAGGGAGGGGTGAGCGCCGTTGGTTGCAGTTTGCAACCTCACCACTAGATGCTGCTAAAATTTACACACTGCACCTTTAAATCAGTAATGTGACTTTTTCCCCCTCAACATTCACAGATATCGCACAGAGTCACCAGAAGTGTATTTAAGGCCAAAAAATTATTTGAAATCATAATCATGACAACTATCACATTCTTCATAAGTACTTCAACAATCAATGCAACCTATAGACATTTACAGCTTTTTAAATGAATAAAAATTATGAATAAAAAGCTACTGATATATTTAGTGAAATAATAGTTCTACCATATTTGTGGCAGGGAGGCGGTTTTGCAGCTTTGGCTAAATGTAGTATACACAAGACTAGATAATGATCTGAGATGTCGTCGCTCTGCTGCAGAATTTCAACGGAATCAATATCGATTCCATGTGACAATATTAGATCTAAAGTATGATTGCGACACTGAGTGGGTCCTGACACGTGTTGTCAACTACAATTTACTAACCACTAATTACATATTTAAAATGTCTGTAAATGCCATGTAAATGCATTATCTACATGGTTATTAAAATCACCAACAATAAGGACTTTATCCGCAGCCACTACTAACTCAGCAAATTCTTTGATAAAGTCTGTATGGTGTCCGGGTGGCCTGCATACAGTAGCCAGCACAAATGTTAACTTACATAACATTACATAAAGCACCATCACTTCGAATGAATTATATTTGAAAGACTTTTGAGTAATAATGAAGATATTACTATAAATTACAGCAACACCTCCCACATTGCCTTTCAGACGAGGCTCGTGTCGATAATAATAACCTTGAGGGCTAGACTCATTTAAAGTAATGTAATCGTCTGGATTTAGCCAGGTTTCTGTCAAACACAGCAAATCTAGATTACTGTCTGTGATAATATCGAAGCAATTGATGGTAAAATTTTTGGAAGAAACAGTACAGCACCTTCAAACATCAACCTGCGCCCTTGACACACTTCCCACATCTTTTTTCAAAAGCGTGTTTAACTGTTTAGAAGTAGATCTCCTAGAAGTGGTAAACGCCTCACTTCTCTCTGGGACTTTTCCAAAATCCCTGAAAACTGCAGTTGTCAAGCCCCTCCTGAAAAAGAGCAATCTGGATAACACCATATTGAGCAACTACAGACCAATCTCAAATCTTCCTTTCATAGGCAAGATTATTGAAAAAGTTGTTTTCAATCAGCTGAACGAGTTCTTAAGCTTGAATGGATACTTTGACAACTTTCAATCTGGTTTCCGACCACATCACAGCACAGAGACAGCACTCATAAAGATAATAAATGATATTCACCTAAACACAGATACAGGTAAATTATCAGTGCTGGTTCTTCTCAATCTCAGTGCTGCATTTGACACTGTCGATCACAACATACTTCTTGACAGGCTGGAAAACTGGGTTGGGCTTTCTGGGATGGTCCTTAAATGGTTCAGGTCATACTTAGAAGGGAGAGGTTATTATGTGAGTATCAGTAACCATAAGTCTGAGTGGACATCCATGACATGCGGAGTCCCTCAAGGTTCAATACTCGCACCCCTCCTGTTCAACCTATATATGCTGCCACTGAGCCAAATAATGAGAAAGAAACAAATTGCATATCACAGCTATGCAGATGACACCCAGATTTACCTAGCCCTATCACCTAACGACTACAGCCCCATTGACTCCCTGTGCCAGTGCTAAACTAAATCACCATATTATCATCTCAAAAATATTGCAAGAATTAGATGCTTTGTCTCCAGTCAAGACTTAGAGAAACTTGTTCATGCTTTCATCACCAGCAGGGTGGATTATTGTAATGGACTCCTCACTGGCCTTCCCAAAAAGACCATAAGACAGCTGCAGCTCGTACAGAACGCTGCTGCCAGGATTCTGAGCAGAACCAGAAAACATGGACACATCACACCAGTCCTCGGGTCCTTGCACTGGCTTCCAGTTGCATTTAGAATTGATTTTAAAGCACTGTTACTTGTTTATAAATAACTCAATGGCCTAGGACCTCAATACATTGCAGATATGCTCATAGAATATAAACCTAACAGATCACTCAGATCATCAGGATCAAGTCATTTAGAAATACCAAGGGTTCACTCAAAGCAAGGAGAGTCTGCTTTTAGCTGTTATGCCAGCCGCAGCTGGAACCAGCTTCCAGAGGAGATCAGGTGTGCTCCAACAGTAGCCACATTCAAATCCAGACTCAAAACACATCTTTTTATCTATGCATTTGCTGATTGAGCACTGTGCTATGTCCGAACTGTTTGCATTTTATTTTTTACGTATCATCTTTTTTATTCTTTTAATTCCTTTTCCTGTTTTTATTTCATTTTTAATGTATTTTATATTTTTATGTATCTTGTTATTTCTGACTTTTAATGCATTTTAAATATTGCTGTCTGGTTGAAAGAGCTGGGAGAATTAGGAAGAAAGCATTTGTGATTAGGTTAAAATTTGGTAAATTTGTATAAGGGCCAAACCATGGGGAAATTTGAGCTGTGGTGCATGGTTAAGATATCTCTGGATTACAGTCAGGACACTTTCCAAAGGGGAAATTTGAACTGCGTTGCATAGATAAGATGTCTCCGGAAGGGGGATTAGGGCTGTGTGGCAGTTTTTGAGGTGTCTTGGCAAAAGGGGAGATTGAAACTTTGTTTATCAGTTTGAAGTGCCTTAACAGGTAGCGGTCCTGTCGTGTGAGGAAGATCCATTTAGATCTGCTCTGATGGATAGATCCTTTAGATCCAATCTGACGGACAACAACAACAAAATACTCCCTAAGACTTTCTAGCTCATCCATCCAGGTAGCAAAATTCTCAGTTTTTACTGTTATTTCTATTCCTTATGTTCTATTTTTATTATTCCTTGTCAATGTACAAGTACCTGCGTCACTATCTCTGTGGTGTGTGTTTGCAAAGACTCAGGGGACGACGTGTGTGGCAGGCGGGGCCGGGGAACATAACAGACAGCAGAATGCTTAACCTTTCTAGAAGGACAACAAGGTTTAGTATGTCCTAACTCTCCACAATAGTAGCATCTGACTTCCTGCTTGTTAGTTCTATCCCCTTGCTTACCAGCAAAACTCATTTTACATTGGGCATGACCACCCTCACCCCCAGACTTACTTGGCCATCTTTGACTCCGACCTCCGAAGCTGCGATGGGTATCTCGGTGTGCGGCCAGGTACCTATCTGCAAGCTTGGCTGCTTCTTCTGCCGTGGCTGGATCATGCTCCTTAATCCACACTGCCATGTCAGGGTTTATCATTCTCATAAATTGCTCCAAGATAATAAGCTCCGACATCTGCAGAATTGTGCATGTCTCTGGCTTCACCCATTTGGAGAAAAGATCTTTCAGCCGCACGTAAAGCTCACGGGGGGTCTCATCTGGCAGAATTTCTGAGGAGCGAAACCTTTGCCGGTAAATCTCTGCATTAATCTCATATTTTGTGAGTATGGCCTCTTTGACTTTTTCATAGTCCTCAGCATCAGCCCCATCCATGGCCACATAGGCACTTCGAGCCTTACCCGTTAACAGGGGAACCAGTCTTATCGCCCAATTGACTTTAGGCCATCTGCATGCTACAGCCATCCTCTCAAAAGTTGTTAAGAACTGTTCAATGTCGTCATCTCTGGTCAAGGGATGTAATCTTGGCTCCATACTTCCTGATGAGGTACCTTCTCCAGTTGGCACTGGGCTTACAGCTATGGATGTTATCTGACTTCCCCTTCGGTCCCCTCCAGTCTGGATCTCTAAGACCTGATGCTGAATCTGCTGGAATTGGTGCTGCATGCTCCGCCAACGCTGATCTTGCTTCACCATTACTTGCTCCATTTGATCGTCACGGGCGGCTTGTGACTGCAGGAGAACTTTAACCAGGCCAGCCAGTTCTGACACAGTTCCCTCCATTAAGCCCTCTGAAGTAGTTGTACCACACACACTGGAAGCAGCTGTGGCTAGTGGTAAGTCGGTGGGGTAACACTTTAATTGAAGGGGTGTGCATAAGACTGACATGACACCTTCATAATCATGACATGACACATGTCATGAATATGAAGGAGGTTTTATGAATGTTTATGACAACTGTCATTAATTGTCATTCGCTCATTTTTAGGAGTTTATTGAGGGAAAAGTCATAGTTAATCGTTTATATATGTGTTCCCTATACTAAAGTGTTGCCAAAATAATGTAATGTAATGTTAACCCATAAAGCTAAGTAGTTTTTTAAGTTTGATAATTAATCTGCTATGTCATGTTTATGACAGGTTATGATGTTTTGCTAATGTCAAGTTGTCATGACAAAGACACTGACAGGTTATGATGTGTTGGTTTATGTCAAGTTGTCGTAACAAAGACATCTCAAACAATGTCATCTTTGCATTAAAAATGACATAATTGAGCGAATGACACTTAATGACAGTTGTCATAAACATGCATAAAAACCTGCTTTATATTCATGACACGCGTCATGTCAAGATTATGAAGGTGTCATGTCAGTCTTATGCACACCCCTTCAAGTAAAGTGTTACCGTCGGTGGAAGTAGGTGCCTCCTGACTTATCCCCACCTGTTCATCTGACCCAGCGCCTCGATCTTATCTGGTCTTGGGTGGCATTATTGATCCCACTTCTGACACCACTTGTCAATGTATCAACTTAGGATACCATCAAAAGTTCTTCAATGAATGACTGGAGGATGGTAAATGCCAGTTTTCCCTTTTTATTTGGGGACATTCCCAAGCCAGTAAAGTGCTCACAGATGCAAAAACAAACCAAAAACAAATTTCCCAAAGGGGGGGGGGGGGGGGGGCGAATTCTTCAATGTAAATCAACAACAAATAATAATAATAATAATAATAATAAAAATAATAATAAAAAAAAACCTTTAGTCAGGTATAACACAACTACAATCAAAGTATGCCACAGTAGCTACTGCCCTCACTGAACATCAATCCTAGACTCCTGGACCACTTCATTGTGTGAGAATTTATACACATGGGTACAACCATTTCTCAGCTATAATTTTACATGGAAAGTATTAAAGATCACATAAGCTAATTTCCTTCAATACACAAATATAAATAGCACAATAAAACCCATTATCAGCTTCATTTCAGCAAAAATTAGAGGAAGTCAAGGGCAATAACCTCATAAAACAATGTTCACCCCTTCACCCCCCCCCACTTGGTATCTCCCATTCCCATGATGCAACATGGCAAAGTATAAAAAGCATGATGAAAGTTCTTTCAGGTCTTTTACTCAATTCAAGATGGCCGCCCCCCATGAATGCCAACCCAGGTAATCCACACTTTATGAAAAAAGTTTAAATGTCCACTGGTTTAGTGCTCAGGTGGCCAGTCTGAACACAACAGTCTAGTTGCAGGTGTATGTAGGTGTATATGCATGAGCCATCTCTCCACCTCGCTGTCACATCAAGGTAAATAAAGAGTTATAAAACCCAAATATGTGTTCATGTCTTTATACAAAGGGGTTAAGCAAGGGCAACATAGGGAACAGAGGGCCGCTCTGTGACATTCCTCTTTATGTAAAGCACCTTGAATTACCAGAAATGTGCTATACAAATAAAATTGCCTTGCCTATTTGAAGTGCTTTTGAAGAAAAGGATCTAATATTCAGCAACCCAAACTTTATCATTTGTTTATCAGTATTATATCTGGGGTTTTTTTATTTGTTGAACATCAATTACATTTTAACCCTTAAACGGGTTTGGGAGTTTTTTGATGATAGTCTGCTAAGTATCTCATCACTCTGACAAAGGGGTCCAGAGCAAATAACAGTGTCTGACATCATACTTGCGAGTTCACGCACCTCTTTAATGTTAATTTTAGTGATCTCTGACTGGCGAAGTCGAACATCATTAGTGGGAGAATGAAATTTGTTGAATAAAGTTGTTATTTTTGTTTTGTTTTTGGCACAAAAAAGTATTCTCGTTGCTTCATAACACTGCTGTCACGTTGACTATTTTTGAATGATGTTTTTACTACTTTTCTGGACCTTAAATGTGGTAATTTCATAGCTGTCTATGGAGGATAAGAAACCTCTCGGATTTCATCAAAAACAATTTGTGTTTTGAAGATGAACGAAGGGTCTTACAGGTGTGGAACGACATAAAGGTGAGTATTTAATGACAGAATTTTCACTTTTGGGTAAACCAACCCTTTAAGCTAATTATGAAATGACGTGAAATCAAAAATCTAAATGGCAAGATGCAGTCGAGGTTTGCTTTTGTTACATTTAAAATTGACAGGTTAGTTGGACTTAGACTTGACTAAGGTGGACTCGAATCCAACTCTAATAATAAATAAATAAAAATGAAATAAAAAGAAAGTGACTATGCAAAGATGTCAAATCCATTTTTATCCATAATTTGAAAGATTAAAATGTCAAGTAGTCCTATATCTACTAGATCAGAGCACATGAGTCTTTGACTGGCTATACATATACATATGACCAGGAGCGTTTAGTTTCCAGCCTTTCATCACTGGATCCCATTAAAACAGTGTGCTCCTATAGTAACAAACACAACTTTCACGCACATCTGATCGATGGATAAAAGTAAACAGTGAAGTAAACTAACGCTGAAAATGCAATGGTTAAAATGGCATCTTAAAGACACAATAAGGTGCAGACAGAATACTATACAGTGACATCAAAATTAGTTTTAATACGTTTAGAATCACACCGAACGCTATTGTGGTCGTGAAACTGTAATGAGTATTACATCCAACAGTCAGAACGCAATGATAACTTACACTTTCAAGCAAAATAATCATATTCAAGCATTTAACAGTTAAGTTAATTACTTAACGCACACAATACTGCACAAATTAAAGAGATCACTAAGAAGTAGGGTCAAAGGTCACTCTCTCTGTCCGAAACTCGTACAGTCTCTAGTCCAATATAAACTAACACTGTAAGGTGGATACCTCACCCCATAAGTTATATTTGGTGCTATACTGCCACCTGTTGGCACAATTGTGTAACTTAGAGCAGAGATTAAGTTGCGATAATGTGAAAACAACTTTTGTTATCTCGAAATCATGAGAAAACAAGAAAGAAAAGTAATTGTAATCCACAGCCTCTTAGGGTGTCACGTGCTACATGTTGTTTTTCTCAGCGCTGATCGGGATGGACCAATAGCGTTTGTGATTACTGGATCAGCTTGAATCGTTTCCTGCTCCTCTTCAACCCTGAGGATGATGATTTATTTAATTTACATTTACATTACATTTTGAATGTTTTGAAAGCATAAAACTCACAGAAAGTCACAGATATTGTGCAGGTAAACATTTGTGTTATATTAGAGGTGGTTTGTGACATGCATAATGAATGAATGCTGATGGGAAATGAGGAAATGTGGGATCACTACTGAATCTCTTAATAACAAGCTTTTGAAAACAGAGTAGCCTAAAAATCACCCACATTCACTCAATCAGGGACGTGTTTTCTAATGGCAGAGACCAAACCATTATGATACTCAGTAGAAATGCTTCAAGTTAATTCCTTCATGACTGAAACTTTAAAGAATTAATTAAAACTGTATTGTTTATAATTTTGGCTTTTATAATCTTTTAAATCATCATATGTGAAATATATGCATCACGTGGCTTTTGTGTTCACAATCAACATGTTAATGAAAGTGTTCATTACTGTCATTATTTACTATTAAGCTCAGATGCTGTTTGATTATTCTGCTGTTAAAAATGTACTTGGTTACGTACATAACCTATGTTCCCTGAGATATGGGAATGAGGCCATCTTAGCTATGCAGAAAAAACCCGTGCATGCATCCAGGTTATAAAACCTAGAGAAAGTGGACGGCGGGGACCAGCTGGCCACCACACATATATCGCAAATGGAAACACCACTAGACCAGGCCCAAGAAGAGGCCATACCTCTAGTGGAATGGGCTCGTACTCCAATGGGGCAAGGCAGGCCCAGAGAAGAGTAACAGTGAAATATTGGGTCAACAATCCAATGTGAAAGTCTCTGACTCTAGCTCATCCCCATTTTGGGGCCTGAGAGTGTTATAACTTGTGCTCTAAACGCAGCAGAAAGCACTTTGGGTACGTAGCCATGCCACAGTTTCAGGATGACGTCAGAGTCATTGGGCCCAAATTCGAGGCAGGTAGGGCTCACAGAGAGAGCCTGTAAGTCACCTACTCGCTTGACTGATGCTAAAGCTAGCAGAAAGGCAGTCTTAAGCGTCAGGGGCCGAAGGTCAGCGGATTGCAGTGGCTCAAAAGGAGGGCTCTTTAGAGCTCCCAGGACTGTGGAAAGATCCCAGGTAGGAATAGTGAGAGGACAAGGCAGTTTGAGCCTCCCGGATCCTCTCAGAAACCGAACAACTAGGTTGGTCCGTCCTACCGACTGGCCGTCAATGGGAGCGTGGAATGCTGCTATGGCTGCCAAGTACACTTTGAGCGTGGAGGGGGTGAGGCCCTTGTCCAAATGTTTTTGAAGGAATGACAGTATCGATGATACATCGCAAGAGGCCGGGTCTTTGTTCCGAGCTGCGCACCAGGCGGAGAAGACTGACCATTTTAGGGCATAAGAGGCATCTTGTAGACGGGGCTCTAGCCTGGGAGGGTTAGCACGCTCTCGGGGAGGTCCACAGGCTCCCATCGAGAGGCCAAAGATGAAGTGCCCACAGCTCAGGCCGGCAGGTGCCAGATTGTTCTGTTTGCCTGAGAGAGGAGGTCCCGCCTAAGGGGAATGGGCCATGGGGCTGCTACGAGCAGCTGAGAGAGCTCAGAGAACCAAGGTTGGTTCTTCCAGAGTGGGGCCAAAAGAAGCACACTGTGCTTGTGTTCCCTGATGTGCCTGATGACCTGAGGGATCAGAGCGATCGGGGGAAAAGCGTACAGGAGGAGGCTGGTCCTTCAAAAAGTAGGTTGGGCAGTGAGAGTTGTCTTCTGAGGCTAAGAGGTCGATCTCTGCCTTCCTAAAGATCTTCCGAATTTGGTGAATCGTCTGGGGGTGGAGCATCCACTCCTCTGAGGGAACGTTGCTCCGGGGCAGCATGTCTGCTCCCTGGTTCAATTCGCCCAGAACATGCAATGCTCTTAGTGAATGCAGGTTGGGCTGCTCCCATTCTAAGAGGTGCTTCGCCAGTGTGAAGAGACGCTTTGACGATAGCACCCCCTGGCGATTTATATAGGACACCACTGTCATGCTGTCCGACTGGACAAAGACGTGGTGACTTCTCAGGTCTGGCAGGAACATCTGGAAGAACTGCTAGCATCTCTAGGCAGTTGATGTGCAGCTGACTTTCCTCCTCCGACCAGGAGCCGAAGCCCGGTCTGCCTTCGCACAGAGCTCCCCAACCTGTGTTGGACGCATCTGTTGAGACAACCTTCCTTCTGGGACCATTCCCTGGGGCACACCTCGGTTGATCCAATGTGGGTCCTTCCAGGAGCTCAGGGCTGTCAAGCAGGCCTGGCTCTCCCTGATACATAGGCAGCTGGGCTGCCAAGCATGAGGTGGAACCTGAGGTTTCAGCCAATCTGTAGGGGCTGCATGCATAACAGGCCCAGCTGAAGTACTGGGGAGACAGAGGCCATAAGGCCTAGCAACATCTGAAACGATCTGAGAGGAAGAGGGGCTCCAAGTTTGAAAGAAGCCACAAGCTGTTGAAAACTGCCCCCAACTGTCTGAGATCTAGGAAGGGCCAGAGGCCGCCATCCTTTTTGTGGATGAGGAAGTACCGGCTGTAAAACCTGACTCACTCTGGGCTGGGGGAACCATTTCTATGGCTCCTTGCGCCAGCAAATTCATCACCGAGGAGCAGAGGACGTGAATGTCCTTTGCTCTCGCTGAGATGGGGACCACGCCTCTGAAACGTGGGGGTCTTCGAGCGAATTGAAGTGAGTAACCTTGTTTTATAATCCCCAAAACCCAACTTGACACTCCAGGGATGGCCTGCCTGGCTTCGGACCGCATGGCAAGGGTTTGGATTAGATCGGATGACAGGCCGCTGTGTAGAGGAGCTTGGCCTGAAACACTTGAAGTATGGCCATGGTGTGGAGTGCTGAAGCTGCTTGGCCGGCTGAAGAGTAGGTGTGTCCAGCGAGAGCTGAGGTGGTCCTACACGGCTTGGATGGAAGGGCGGTCTTGGCTTTCCATCCTATGGCAGCAGGCGGGCAGAGGTGCGCGGCCACTGACTTATCCAAGGGCAGCAGCTTCTCGTAGCCCTTCTCCTCAGAGCCGTCGACAGTGGTGAGAGATTTAGTCAGCTCATCATGGACCTCCAGGAAAAACTGAGCTGCAAGCTGACGAGAGGCCTGATGGCACCCCGGCAGGTACCATTCGTCCAAACAGCTGTGTGCAGAGGGTCCTCCTCCAAGCCGCCGAATGAGACCATGTCGCTTGTAGCAGCAGAGGGAAGTTCGTCAGGGCGGGAGAACAGGACAGGCGATGGCTCTCTATGTGGAGAGAGTGAGGCACGTGGGGCTTGAGCAGGTGTGAGCTCTCTCAAATCCAATGAAGCCTCATATTTCCCCAGGCACAAGACGCAGTCACTGTGCCCGTCATTTGCAACAACGCCGCAAAGCTCTTTTAGTAGGAAATTTGCTCTTTGCAAAATAAGCTCTTTTAGACGTTCACCGGATGGCAGCAGGGGAAGCGATGATCAAGCTGCTTGCAGGCGTCAAGGCGGCTCGAGAGCAGAGTAAGAGCAAGTGACTGCATGAGCGCTGAAGCTGAAGCAGGAGTCTCAGCTCAATCCACTGCCAGGCGTTTCAACAGCAAACAGGCGTTCAGTTGTCTCGGTGTCAGCAAAGAGAAGAAGATCGTCGTCGCTGAAGGAGAAATGATCTGAGATCCTGCTGGAATGCCTGCTTATATGCCTGCTATTGCCTGCTTTTCCCTATATGTGTCTAGCGACACAGTACAAGTTTATCACCATTTATCACTACATCAGTTGTCAATAATTAGAATCAGAGGTAAATTAGTGAACATTATTAAAGCAGTGCAGAATCAAACTAACTCAAAGTTTACTGACGGATGATGTGGAGCTTCACAAACATCAGAGTCTGGAATGAAACTGAAAATAAAGATGCAGAGATTTTGTTTTCAGTAGTAAATGTTGCTCTAAGATTTTTCTTTTATTTTGCTGATGACAATCTGAGTATTATATCACTGTACACATTTTCCTGTCTATAACACTTGAGGCTCTTTTTTTAAGGGGTTTTCTAAATTGAAGTTTGGTTTTGTTTGCTGATGTGGTTGCATGTGCATTAAGTTTTAATGATGTTTAATGCACCTTTGTTTGATGTTTCCTGAGTTATTCAGGCTATAAAAGAGCGCTGAGCTCATAAACACCATCATCTTCTGATGAACAGCGTCTTCAGTCCACAGTCTGATTCCAGGTAAGATCATGTCGTCTCATGTGTGAATTATTGTGTCATTGTATTTCAGCCTTTAGTTCAGCTTGTTGACTCTCTAGTGTGCTTGTTTATGTGGAACAGTGTAGAACAGAGGTGTTCAACCCTGCTCCTGGGGACCCACTGTCCTGGAAAGTTTATTTTCAACCTTCTTCAGCACACCGGCATGTGTAGTTTCAAGCCATCTTGAAGAGCTTGATTAGCTGCATCAGGTGTGTTTGATTAGGGTTGGAGCTAAACTCTCCAGGACAGTGGGTCCCCAGGAGTAGGGTTGAAGACCTCTGGTGTAGAAGAAAGTGAAGAAATTACAATGGAATTGTTTAATGCATCTTTAGAAGTTTTCTTTCAGGTCCTTGTTAGAACCACTTCCATTTTAGGTTCTTGAGATTCATTTGATAATGATGATCAACTCATAAACATCATCATCTTTCTTGTAATTTGATGTTTATTATGATTCCAGGTCAGATCATGAGATGAAGTTTATATTGTCAACTATGTTTCAGCCTCTGGAATCACTGTGATTTAACTAGTTTACTTTAATGAACACTGTGTGTGATTTCAGTACAGCAGATCCAAATGGAAAAACTATTAGTTGCCATTACTTAAAGAAAACAGGTTTGAAAAGCAGCAGAAGCAGGGGCGTAGTTTGCGGGGGGGATGGGGGGGAGGTAACCCCCCCAATATTCAAATCCATCAGTTACAACCCCCCCAATATTTCAACATGAAAATCACAGTAGATCTATACTAAAATATGTATAATTAATTTATTTTGTAACAATAATTTTGTTTCTAATCGAATATGAGTTTGTCATAATAAATTAGTCAAAAAAATACCCTCCCTTCCATTGAACTGATTGGTAACGCCCAACCAATGCGCGTCGCACTTTCACCAAAACAACGCGAGTGGAGCTCTAATGTTTGAATGGAGAGCAGGGGTAGCACCAAAAATGAAGAGAACTGTTGCCCAGCCGACTATATTAAACTTCTGTTCAAAGAGGGACGTTAAAAAGAATAAAGCATGTACTGAGAAGGAGGTATGAAAACATTGTAATAGCTAAGTACACTCCACATATATTTTAGCTATCTAATCCATTGCAATTTAGCCATAACTATCAGTGTAACTGTAACCAGTTACTAAAACAGCCGTCTGTTTTGTTACTTCATTTTTCAATAGTGTCTTATCAATGACAAAAGTATTCACATCGGTGTTTGTTTTCTTCCTTAATTAATCTGATTTTGAATGAATTTGCTTGAATGAACGATTTAAGTAGCTCACTCATTAAAACGTCGAATCGCTGCCGCCTACTGGCGGTTTCAATATTTAACATAATTTCTTTCTTTTTAGAATCACTCCATTATGTTAGAATTTGATGAATGGTTATAGATAAATTCCATAAAGTTATGATAGATAGGTAGATAGATAGATAGATAGATAGATAGATAGATAGATAGATAGATAGATAGATAGATAGATAGATAGATAGATAGATAGATAAGAAAAAAAATTAACCAAAAACGCTATACACATTAAAAAAAAAAAAAAATGTAATTAAAAAAAATAATAACAGGCAGCATACCAACGCTCAACCCCCCCAATGTTGAAACCAAATCTACGCCCTTGAGCAGAAGAATCAATATTTCAGGAAGATCATGTCATTCTCTCGTGATCATTGTGGATTTCTTATTTTACTGAGGATATGAAAAACATTGCGTGAACTTTAAAAATGAAATCAACCAGTGAGCTGCTTGGTTTATATTTAATGTAATTGTATATAATACATATTTTAAAATGGTATTGCACAGAACGACTGCCATTTGTGCATTCTGGATTCGGATAATAAAATGACAGACTAGTCATTTTTTAAATATTACTAGTTTCATCGTTTTTAATAATTAGTTTATCATTGTTAGTTAATCGTGTCCTCTCAGGTAATCACAGTTTCACACGTTGTATCAGATTGTTTGTCATTTCCTACATCAGATCAACAAGCTTTAAAATGTGTGTTTTTCCAGTGCAGCGAATGAAGAGCTCTTCAAACCCGTGAAACATCTGTCAGTCTGTGTGCTGCTCCACAAACCTTCTGCTTCGACTCGCTTTGACCTACAGAACAAACACACAAACTACTGTCAGTAACGTAAGTTCTTCCAGATTTATTCCTCCATTAATAAACCATTGAACACTTACAGTTGAGCTGAACTGAATATTCACAACAACAGTTATTGTTCAGTCTTTAATCTTACATTTAACGTATTTTAGCATTTTAACATCACACACATCTCCTCTGAAGAAACATAAATCAAACTGAGGAAACTGTATTTCAATAATCACACAGAAAACATGTTATACCATATATTTTCCTATCGTTTTTAATAAAGAAAAACATTTTTACAACAGGAAATGAATGCATGTGTTTTTGAACTAATGACTGGTTTGTTATTTAGTGCTGCCTGTCAAGATTTCATCAAACAATGGAACGAAACACCAGCTTCAGCAGACCAACTGGAGTAAATAATCACAGTGAACGGATTCCTTTGAAAATCAATATTTATATTCCATTATTTTTACGGATCATTTCAGTCATTGAGATTCCAGTCATGATCTTAACTCTGGTGGCGTTGTGTGCTCTTATCAAATCTCAGCGCTCTGCTCCACTTTTTGTTATTCATTTGATTCTTTCAGATCTCATTCAGATCAGTTGTATATTAATGTTCACAACCGAATGGCTACATAAAGAGTTCATTGAAGTCAAGTATCTGCACGGAGCATATCTTTACAGTATGATGGTTGGTCTGTATTTTATGGCTTGTGTTGCTTTTGAACGATATCTTCTGGTTTCTCATCCAATCTGGTACAAATCTCATCATTCACTAAAAGTCTCCTGTGTTATTTCTGTGATCGTCTGGTTTGTTCCTCTGATCTTTGCAGACATAGGCTCTGATTGGCTGTTTAACTCTCTGTACCTATCGATCGGCTGTTTGATCCCCTACCCGATAATCATTCTGTGTTTTGTTGGTACTCGTCGCGGTCTTTCACACGCAATATCTCTTACTTCTCTAAAGCGCAAATTAATTTTGGGCAGATTGTTTCTGGTGCTGCTGACTTACACATTTCTCATTCTCCCCTATGTAATCATGGGATTTATTGAAGAGATTTTTCCCAAGTTGAGGTCCAGTTTATTATTTTATGATGTTCTCTCTTTTTTTGGGCAACTCGTGCCTCTGAACCCAATCGCTGACTGTTTGCTGTACTTGTTCATGAGGCCTGATGCTGGTGATTTAATGAAGTCTGTTTGCTGCTGTTGTAGAACTGACACACATCAGAATTCGAGACAGCCGGGACGAACACTTTTGAGACAGTAGAGCCACGTTTGCCTGCTGTGTTTCCGTGCAAAATCCTGCGTCTCATTCACAGACCGCCTGCAGTTCAGTTTAAACAGATGAAATAGAGCTGAACTGAAGAAATGAAGACAGTGTCATTCTGTGAAATACAGCTTTATTAGAGAAACTCTTGATTCAGAAAGCTCAAAATCCAATTGCAGTTTTCTGTCCACAGAATATATACAGTAAACAGATTTGTATTAAAAGATGTATTGATGAACTCCACACACGAGCAGGTTTCAGTGTGAACACTGATTCAGCATCAGTTCTGATCACTACATCAGTGCAGACGCACACATGCACACAAACACCCTTTATTCTCACTTCATTTCTGACTGACAGATGAACAACATCAAGTAGTTTAGTGTCATATTCCTGCTTGTCAGCTGGTGTTCATAATGCATGCATATTTATCATACTCTTTTTAGCAAATAATTACTATTCACGCTATTAAAATGAAAAATGACAATTTACTTGCCTTCATGTTGATCAAAAACTGAATAACTTTTTTTCTTCTGTGGAACATAAAAGACAATATTTTGAGATTTTTTTTGTCCATACAAAGTCGTATAACAAGAAGGCTTTAAAAACAGTAGAAACATGTATAATAAAAGTCTTTTAATCTTTACATTTGATATGTAATCTATTCTGACTAGATATATACTGCTGTCTTTCTTTCTTTTGTATTTATTCTGTACTATAATTTCTTCTTTCTGTGTTTATTTCAAATGGAGACAGAAAATGAGAGCATTGGAGTGAAGAAGAGAGCGTTTCATTCTTACCTTACCTTAAGAGGGCAATCTGAGGGTGGGATCTGTAATATATATAATTACTTTAGAACTTATTAATTCCATGGCGATGCATCATGCAGCCACACTGTATCACTGATGTATGTATCACTTTTATTTTGTTTTGTTTTTTATTCAAAGTGTTCACAAATTTGTATCATGAAGTGTATATTTGTGATTGTCAAATGTGGAAGTGAAAGTGTTTTGTCATTTAAAACCCTTGTGCATATGATATGAATAAAACATTTTGTCAAATTATAATCGAAAAGATTATTATTGCAGCTTCCACAGACATCAGTGTATGGAATTTGAACTGAACAAACTACAAATAGTTTTTTGTATAGTAGACTACTTTATTTATGTATGTGTTCCTGGAGAGGTGTGGTGTAAGCCGGAGAGTAGCGATCGACATCATTCTATGTGAAGAAGAATCTGAAACAGTAAACAATGGAGGACGTACAGCAGATCTTCTGTTATGTTTTGTCTGTAATTCCTTATTTTCACCACTAGATGAATCTTATTTTCACCACTCGACCCAGACTAATTTCTCTTTGTTTAATGGTTGTAATTATCTCACCTGTGTTTAATCACTTCTAATGAGAAACCCTATTTAAGGCCTCACTGTTGTTTTGTTCTTGTTCAGTCCTGATGTTGGCCTATGCATTTGTCATTCCTAAGGATTTTCAGGTATGGAAATTTTCTGCCTTCTGTTTTGTTCTTGGATTACATGTTTTTTGTCATCTTTTTGTGAACTGTGGACTCCTTGATTTTCTCACTGGACTGATGTTTGAGAAGATCTTATCTGTTTGAAAAAAACTTTTTTCATAACCTCTCAAGGAGATTTGTTTGTGTTATCTTATTAAGACTGTGCTAATGTTCTGTATTCCCTTCTTGAAGTAAATTTCCAAAGACCGACTCAGATTCTTGGGGTCTCATTGTCTTTTGTTCCTCTGCATTTGGGTTTGATCTCCTCCTGTGGTGGAGTGGTCTGCATCAAAGTCACACACACACCAGAGACCCGAGTTTGATCCCCAGTGGGATCATAACATCTTATTCTTGCTTCTCGGCATGTGGATGTTTGTTTGATGCTTGTTGAACGTAAACAGCATAAGAGAAAGACACAGAAAAGATATTGTTGAATAAAGTTCTTTTTGTTTTTGTGCACAAAAAGTGTTCTCGTCTCTTCATAACATTAATGTTACATGACTGTTTTAACGATGCTTTTGTTACATTTAAAGTTGACATTGTTTTTACAGTATTGTTTAGTTGGACTTGACTAAGGTGGACTCGAATCCAACTCTAATAATAAATGAATAAAAATGAAATGCTGCCTGCTTTTATGACATATACTGTACATATACTAGGAGACTCTTGCAGGAAAAAAAAGTTGTAGCATCAAGTAATATCTAATGAGTCACATCAGTTAAATTTTCCAAGTATTGATTTTAGATTGAGTGAAAATTCTGATTAATCATCTGCCCACTATAGTGGACATCATACATCAATAGCTATATTTCAGCTACAATTCATACTATTACTGTGACTGTTGTTTTTGAAAATACTTCAATACTGCAATAACTTTTATGACTATAAATAAATGTATTTGTGCTATTAAAATGTAATTTGCATTAACATCAAAAAGTAATCTGATTACATTATACACGTTACTAGTAATGCATTACCCCAACACTGCTCATTTCAGATGAGATTGAAAACACCTGATCTCTAAGTTTTCTCAGAGGAGAGCTATGTTAGAAATGTGTCCATCTTGAACATAATCAGAATGATCAGCTAATAAGGGTAAATCGACACACTCTGGTACACTGGAGGAGCATCTGTATTGGGTTTCCACAGTTTTACCTCGACAAGTTGTAGAGATCTCTGATATCAGAACACGAGGACATGATTCCATCAAAGATATGTGAAGTTCAACTTCTATGAAGTACAATTGCGTTTGCAATATTTCACATTTATATTTTTTGCATATTCATTTTAAAGTTTTCACATGATTTTATACAATTTTTTTGATTGATTGTTAAATACACACAATATCATTGTGTTATTACTGTATTATGTTTAATACAGTATCTCTTCAGTTTAAACCATAAACGCATGCTGTCCATTCAAGTGGAAAATCTCTGAAAATCTCTTCGAAGAATAAGTGTAAAAAAAAATTGCCCCAAGAGCAATAAAAACAAATAAGAAAAATATCCTTACTGAGGTTATCATAATTCATGCATGAAAGGGTTAAAGGTGCAATGTGTAAAACTTAGGAGGATCTATTGACAGAAATGCAATATAATATACATAACTATGTTTTCAGTGGTGTATAAAGATCTTACATAATGAACCGTTATGTCTTTATTACCTTAGAATGATTCATTTCTATCTTCACATCGCGGGTCCTCTTAGAAGTTAAATTGCAATTTTGCACCGACATGTTTCTACAGCAGCCCTAAAGAGACAAACTGCTCTACAGAGAGCATTTTATCACTATGTTGTTGTTTTTCTTCGTCGTTGATGTTTTTAGGGGCAGCTTGCATCGTCAATGCACTGAATACGAACAAAGAAAAAGAAGTAATAGTAATAGTAGTCGTCATCTGGTTTATTAGAAGCAGAGACCGTTCTTTGTTAGAAGTAAGAAGAAACCCCATTGCTTGACTGACTACTCTCTGCTGTCTCAGACGACATCTTTGTCCTGTGTCAGCCAGACGGCCACCGTAGCTTCTCTATGTGCTTCGAAAGGGAGGGGTGAGCACCGTTGGTTGCAGTTCGCAACCTCACCACTAAAAAATTTACACACTGCACCTTTAAATCAGTAGCTTGACTTTTTTACAGATGATAACACATCGTCACCAGAGGTGTATTTATGGGAAAAAAATTTATTTGAAATCATAATCATGACAACTAACACATTCTTACGGA
The DNA here is from genome assembly GCF_018812025.1 of Megalobrama amblycephala. Classification (NCBI taxonomy): domain Eukaryota; kingdom Metazoa; phylum Chordata; class Actinopteri; order Cypriniformes; family Xenocyprididae; genus Megalobrama; species Megalobrama amblycephala. The sequence continues at coordinate 57,157,629 of NC_063050.1, forward strand.
AGAGGATTAGGGCCAAGCAATAATAAAAAAATAAAACCATCTCGAGATTAAAGTTGTTAAATTACGAGAAAAAACTCGTTAAATTATGAGAAAAAAGTCGAGATAAAATGTTGAGAATAAACTCGTTAAATTACGAGAATGAAGTCATTAAATTACGAGAATAAAGTCATTAAATTACGAAAATAAAGTCATTAAATTACGAGAATAAAGTCATTAAATTACAAGAATAAAGTCATTCAATTACGAGAAAAAAGTCGTTAAATTACGGGAATAAATTCGTTAATTTAATGAGTTTATTCTCAACATTTTATCTCGACTTTTTTCTCGAAATTTAACGACATTTTTCTCATAATTTAACGACGTCTTTCTCCTAATTTAATGACTTTATTCTCAACATTTTATCTCGACTTTTTTCTCGAAATTTAACAACTTTAATCTCGAGATGGTTTTATTTTTTTTTTATTATTGCTTGGCCCTAATCCTCTTCCGTACATTCTTCATAAGTACTTCAACAGTCAATGCAACCTATAGACATTTACAGCTTTTTATATGAATAAAAATTGGGTTTTCAAAAAGTCGAACTGCTGATGTATTTAGTGAAGTGATAGTTCTACCATATTTGTGGCAGGGAGGCGGTTTTGCAGCCTTGGCTAAACGTAGTATACACGAGACTAGATAATGATCATGTCGTCACTCTGCTGCAGAATTTCAACAGTCAGCATCAATACTGATTCCATGTGACAATATTAGATCTAAAGTATTATAACGACAGTGAGTGGGTCCTGACACATGTCTAACTTCAATAGAGTTTAGAATGTCTGTAAATGCCAATCCCAATGAGTCTTTATCATTATCTACATGGATATTAAAATCACCAACAAAAAGGACTTTTTCCGCAGCCAGTACTAACTCTGATAGAAAATCAGCAAATTCTTTGATAGTGCTGTATGCTGATAGTGCTGATAGTCTGTATGTTGCCCTGGTGGCCTGTATACAGTAGCCAGCACAAATGTCAAATGGGATTTGTCGTTTACATTACATAACTTTACATAAAGCACCATCACTTTGAAGGAATTATATTTGAAAGACTTTTGAGTAATACTGAAGACATTAATATAAATTACAGCAACAGCCTTTCAGTCGAGGCTCGTGTCGATAATTTAAAGTACTTATTTAAAGTAATGCAATCATCTGGTTTTAGCCAAGTTTCTGTCAAACAAATCTAGATTATTGTCTGTGATAATATCATCTAAGATAAGTGCTTTTGAAGAAAGGGATCTAATGTTCAGCAGCCCAAACTTTATCGTTTGTTTATCAGTATTATCTCTGTTTTTTATTTGTTGAACATCAATTAAATTTTTACCCTTAAATGGGCTTGGGAGTTTTTTGATGATAGTCTGCTAAGTATCTCATCACTCAGACGAACAAGAAGGGGTCCTAAATGGTTCAAAATCTAAATGGTTCAAAGATCTCCCGAATTTCGTGAATCGTCTAGGGGTGGATCATCCACTCCTCTGAGGGAACGTTGCTCCGGGACAGCATATCTGCTCCCTGGTTCAATTTGCCTGGAACATGCAATGCTCTCAGTGAACGCAGGTTGGGCTGCTCCCATTCTAAGAGGTGCTTCGCCAGTGTGAAGAGACGCTTTGACGATAGCGCCTCCTGGTGATTTATGTAGGACACGACTGTCATGCTCTCTGACCAGACAAGATGTGGTGACCTCTCAGGTCTGGCAGGAACATCTGGAAGAATTGCTAGCATCTCTAGGCAGTTGATGTGCAGCTGACTTTCCTCCTCCGACCAGGAGCCGAAGGCTGGTCTTTCTGGAGACCATTCCCAGGGGCACACATCGGTTGCACCAATGTGGGTCCTTTCAGGGGGCCAGGGGATGTCAGGCAGGCCTGTCTCTTCCTGATACACAGGCGGCCGGGCCACCAAGCATGAGGTGGAACCTCTATTTGCCAAATTTCTAGATAGAAGAGCAGCACCATCCCGGGAGGGATGAATACCATCTCTTTTCAACAGATCAGGTCTGCCCCAAAAGCTTTTCCAATTGTCTATGAAACCTATATTATTCTGCGGACACCACTTAGACAGCCAGCCATAGAGTGATGATAACCTGCTAACTATCTCATCACTCCGACGAACAGGAAGAGGGCCAGAACAAATTACTTCTGCTGACATTGAATTTGCGAGTTCACACACCTCTTTAATGTTAATTTTAGTGATCTCCGACTGGCGAAGTCGAACATCATTTGTGCCGATGTGGATAATGATTTTAGAATATTTACGTTTAGCATTAGCCAGCACTTTTAAATTTGCTTTGATGTCAGGTGCTCTGGCCCCCGGCAAACATGTGACTATGGTGGCTGGTGTCTCTATTTTCACGTTCCGTGTAATAGACTCGCCAATAACTAGGGCACTTTCAACAGGATTCTCAGTGGGTGCGTCACTGAGTGGGGAGAACCTGTTTGATGTTCTAATTGGAACGGAAGAGTGGTGTTTGTTCTTGCCATTATGCCGCCTCACAGTCACCCAGTTAGCCTGCTGCGTGGCTTCTACAACCGGAACCGAATGTGCAGTGTTTACTAGGTTAGTCGCATCCAAAGCAGTATCTAAGGCCCTTTCATTCTCACTATCCTCAATTAAAGTTTGGATGCGTGTCTCTAATTCTGAGATTCTCTCTGTCAGCCTGACAATATCCCTGCATTTATCACATGTGTAAGTCTCACTGCTGACAGAAAGAGCTAAGCTGTACATGTTGCATTTAATACACATGATAATCGTCAGACATGACTGACCGTGTGTTTGATGAACGCCGTCCGAAAAACTGCAACGCATGTCTCGGTCGCTTGCCGGTGCCTGGGGCAAGGGTGATGTGCGGGATGCTGTACCTCGCGGTGGATCGATGAATGCCGGGCAGCAACGTCTCCACAGCTTCCCGATCTGGCGAGGACAGATCAGAATAACATACATCGGATTAATCCGCCATTAAATCGACAAGGAAGGTTGGTTTAGAGGAAAAAAAGAAAGTAGACGGTAGCTAGCAGGCTAGCGGGCTATGGCTAACACTAGGTGATTACGCTGGTGGATTGCTAGTAATAAATCGTTCCGTTTAGTAATACTATGCAATAGGTTAAGTAATCTAGTGAAAAATAAGAAAGTTATATTATGTGAATAGGAATAAAGAGAAGGATTTAGGATAAACTCCACGAAGCTCCGAGCGTAGGTCAGACAGCAGGCAGGCAGCAGGGAGGAATCTTCAGCAGGGCCCGTCCACTCCTCCGTATCGGAAGCCTCTGGTCAGAGCGGGAGATCAGGACAGGCGATGGCTCTCTGTGGAGAGAGTGAGGCACACAGGGCTTGGGCAGGTGTGAGCTCACTCATATCCAATGTAGCCTCAGATTTCCCCAGGCACAAGACACACTTACTGTGCCCATCATTTGCAACACTGCTGCAAAGCTCTTTTAGTAGGAAATTTGCACTTTGCAAAATGAGCTCTTTTATCCAATTCAATCCAATCCACTTTATTTCTATAGCACATTTTACCAACCACAAACAGTTTCCAAAGTGCTGCACAAAATTAAAATCAATACAATACAATACAATACATAAATAAATGCTCAATTTAACTTCACTAGCCTTCATTCAAACAATAAAAAACAGTAAAATCAAATAAGAGCAATACAATAAAAAGGCACATAAATAAATAGGCAAAATTAATAAAATAAACAAAACAAACCAATAAAAGACACAGGACCACACAACTCACGCAGAGTTAAAAGCCAAGGAATAAAAGTTGGTCTTAAGACGAGACTTAAAACATTCAACTGTGGGGGCCGTTCTGACCTGGGGAGGGAGAGCGTTCCACAGTCTGGGGCCGATCAGAGAGAAGGCTCGGTCCCCCCGGTTTTAAGTCTGGTCTTAGGAACCATGAGCTGGAGCTGGCCCTCAGACCTCAGTGAACGCGCCGGTGCGTAAATTTGGATGAGGTCCATGATGTACTGTGGGGCCAGTCCATTCAGAGCTTTGAAAACAACAAACAATAAAATCTTAAAATCAATTCTAAATCGAACAGGAAGCCAGTGCAGCAAGGCGAGGATGGGGGTGATGTGTTCGCGCCTTTTGGTTCCTGTTAAAAGCCGTGCTGCAGATTTCTGGACTAATTTTAAGCGAGAAAGTGCATTTTGGGATATTCCAGTGTAAAGTGCATTACAGTAGTCCAGACGTCACGAAATAAAAGCATGCATGACTTGCTCAAAATGTTTAAAAGATAAAAAAGGTTTGATTTTAGATAAAAGACGAAGATGAAAAAAACTCGATTTTATTGCAGACTGCTATTGCCTGCTTTTCCCCATATGTGTCTAGCGACGGAGTACGAGTTTATCACCATTTATCTCTACATCAAGTGTCAATAATTAGAATCAGAAGTACAGGTGCTGTTCATATAATTAGAATATAATCAAAAAGTTGATTTATTTCACTAATTCCATTCAAAAAGTTCCATTCCATTCATTACACACAGACTGATATATTTCAAATGTTTATTTCTTTTGATTTTGATGATTATAACTGACAACTAAGGAAAATCCCAAATTCAGTATCTCAGAAAATTAGAATATTGTGAAAAGGTTCAATATTGAAGACACCTGGTGCCACACTCTAATCAGCTAATTAAGTCAAAACACCTGCAAAGGCCTTTAAATGGTCTCTCAGTCTAGTTCTCTAGGCTACACAATCATGGGGAAGACTGCTGACTTGACAGTTGTCCAAAGACGACCATTGACACCTTGCACAAGGAGGGCAAGACACAAAAGGTCATTGCAGAAGAGGCTGGCTGTTCACAGAGCTCTGTGTCCAAGCACATTAATAGAGAGGCGAAGGGAAGGAAAAGATGTGGTAGAAAAAAGTGTACAAGCAATAGGGATAACCGCACCCTGGAGAGGATTGTGAAACAAAACCCATTCAAAAATGTGGGGGAGATTCACAAAGAGTGGACTGCAGCTGGAGTCAGAGCTTCAAGAACCACTACGCACAGACGTATGCAAGACATGGGTTTCAGCTGTCGCTTTCCTTGTGTCAAGACACTCTTGAACAACAGACAGCGTCAGAAGCGTCTAAAGACAAAAAGGACTGGACTGCTGCTGAGTGGTCCAAAGTTATGTTCTGTATGAAAGTAAATTTTGCATTTCCTTTGGAAATCAGGGTCCCAGAGTCTGGAGGAAGAGAGGAGAGGCACACAATGTGGAGCTTCACAAACATCAGAGTCTGGAATGAAACTGAAAATAAAGATGCAGAGATTTTGTTTTCAGTAGTAAATGTTGCTTTAAGATTTTGTCTTTATTTTGCTCTCACTGCATAATCATAATTTGATAAACTTACAGAATGACAGAATCTGAGTATTATATCACTGTACACATTTTCCTGTCTATAACACTTAGGGCTCTTTTTTTTTTAAGTGGTTTCCTAATTTGAAGTTTGGGTTTGTTTTCTGATGTGGTTTGCATGTGCATTAAGTTTTAATGATGTTTAATGCATCTGTGTTTGATGTTTCTTGAGTTATTCAGGCTATAAAAGAGCGCTGAGCTCATAAACACCATCATCTTCTGATGAACAGCGTCTTCAGTCCACAGTCTGATTCCAGGTAAGATCATGTCGTCTCTTGTGTGAATTATTGTGTCATTGTGTTTCAGCCTTTAGTTCAGCTTGTTGACTCTCTAGTGTGCTTGTTTATGTGGAACAGTGTAGAACAGAGGTGTTCAACCCTGCTCCTGGAAAGTTTATTTTCAACCTTCTTCAGCACACCGGCATGTGTAGTTTCAAGCCATCCTGAAGAGCTTGATTAGCTGCGTCAGGTGTGTTTGATTAGGGTTGGAGCTAAACTCTCCAGATTAGTGGGTCCCCAGGAGCAGGGTTGAAGACCTCTGGTGTAGAAGAAAGTAAAAAAATTACAATGGAATTGTTTAATGCATCTTTGGAAGTTTTCTTTCAGGTCCTTGTTGGAACCACTTTCCATTTTAGGTTCTTGAGATTCATTGATAATGATGATCAGCTCATAAACATCATCATCTGTCATAAAGTTTGATGTTTATTATGATTCCAGGTCAGATCATGAGATGAAGTTTATATTGTCAACTATGTTTCAGCCTCTGGAATCATGTGATCATTTGTGTTTAAACTAGTTTACTTTAATGAACATTGTGTGTGATTTCTGTACAGCAGATCCAAATGGAAAAACTATTAGTTTCCATTACTTAAAGAAAACAGGCTTGAAAAGCAGCAGAAGAATCAATATTTCAGGAAGATCATGTCATTCTCTCGTGATCATTGTGGATTTCTTATTTTACTGAGGATATGAAAAACATTGCATGAACTTTAAAAATGAAATCAACCAGTGAGCTGCTTGGTTTATATTTAATGTAATTGTATATAATACATATTTTAAAATGGTATTGCACAGAACGACTGCCATTTGTGCATTCTGGATTCGGACAGCAATAAAATGACAGACTAGTCATTTTTTTAATATTACTAGTTTCATCGTTTTTAATAATTAGTTTATCATTGTTAGTTAATCGTGTCCTCTCAGGTAATCACAGTTTCACACGTTGTATCAGATTGTTTGTCATTTTCTACATCAGATCAACAAGCTCTAAAATGTGTGTTTTTCCAGTGTAGCGAATGAAGAGCTCTTCAAACCCGTGAAACATCTGTCAGTCTGTGTGCTGCTCCACAAACCTTCTGCTTCGACTCGCTTTGACCTGCAGAACAAACACACAAACTACTGTCAGTAACGTAAGTTCTTTAGATTTATTCCTCCATTAATAAACCATTGAACACTTACAGTTATTGTTCAGATGGACGATTTTCAATCTTTAATCTTACATTTAACGTATTTTAAGCATTTTAACATCACACACATCTCCTCTAAAGAAAATGTAAAGCAAACTGAGGAAACTGTATTTCAACAATCACACAGAAAACAGATCTGTTTTCTGTGTAATTGTTGAAATACAGTTGAAATATATTTTTCTTTATTTAAAAGAAAAATATATTTACAACAGGAAATGAATGCATGTGTTTTTTTAACTAATGACTGGTTTGTTATTTAGTGCTGCCTGTCAAGATTTCATCAAACAATGGGACAAAACATCACCTTCAACGGAACAACTGGAGTAAATATTGACAATGAATGGATCGAAATCAGTAAAGATATTCCATTGTATTTCCGGATCATTTCAGCCATTGAGATTCCACTCATGATCTTAACTCTGTTTGCGTTGTGTGCTGTTATCAAATCTCACCTCTCTGCTTCAGTTTTTGTTATTCATTTGATTATTTCAGATCTCATTCAGATCAGTTGTTTGTTAATGAAGACAATAGATTGGCCACATGAAGTGTATTTTGCAGTCATATTCATATTGGGGCTTGCAAATATCTATAGTTTGATGGTGGGTCTGTATTTTATGGCTTGTGTTGCTTTTGAACGATATCTTCTGGTTTCTCATCCTATCTGGTACAAATCTCATCATTCACTAAAAGTCTCCTGTGTTGTTTCTGTGATCATCTGGTTTGTTCCTCTGATCTTTATGTTCTCTATGCATTTGAACTCTCTGTCCATATCAATTGGCTGTTTGATCCCCTACCTGATAATCATTCTGTGTTTTGTTGGTACTTGTCGCGGTCTTTCACACGCAATATCTCTTACTTCTCTAAAGCGCAAATTAATTTTGGGCAGATTGTTTCTGGTGCTGCTGACTTACACATTTCTCATTCTGCCCAATGTAATCCTGAGTTTTACTGCAAATTTTTTTCCCATGAAGCTCAGCTTATTATTAAGGTTTATTCATTATATGGGTCACCTCCTGCCTCTGAACCCAATCGCTGACTGTTTGCTGTACTTGTTCATGAGGCCTGATGCTGGTGATTTAATGAAGTCTGTTTGCTGCTGTTGTAGAACTGACACACATCAGAATTTGAGACAGTCGGGACGAACACTTTTGAGACAGTAGAGCCACGTTTGCCAGCTGTGTTTCAGTGCAAAATCCTGCGTCTCATTCACAGACCGCCTGCAGTTCAGTTTAAACTGATGAAATAGAGCTGAACTGAAGAAATGAAGACAGTGTCATTCTGTGAAATACAGCTTTATTAGAGAAACTCTTGATTCAGAAAGCTCAAAATCCAATTGCACCGTTTGCTGTCCACAGAATATATATACAGTAAACAGATTTTTATTAAAAGATGTATTGATGAACTCCACACACGAGCAGGTTTCAGTGTGAACACTGATTCAGCATCAGTTCTGATCACTACATCAGTGCAGACGCACACATGCACACAAACACCTTTTATTCTGACTTCATTTCTGACTGACAGATGAACAATATCAAGTAGTTTAGTGTCATATTCCTGCTTGTCAGCTAGTGTTCATAATGCATGCATATTTATCATAATCTTTTTAGCAAATAATTACTATTCACGCTATTAAAATGAAAAATGACAATTTACTTGCCTTCATGTTGATCAAAAGCTGAATAACTTTCTTTCTTCTGTGGAACATAAAAGACAATATTTGTTACAAGAAGGCTTTAAAAACAGTTGAAACATGCATAATAAAAGTCCTTTAATCTTTTCCTTTGATATGTGATCTAATCTGACTAGATATATACTGCTGTCTTTATTTCTTTTGTATTTATTCTGTACTGTAATTTCTTCTTTCTGTGTTCAGACTATATAATGTAAAAGAAGGAAAATATCAAATGGAGACAGAAAATGAGAGCATTGGAGTGAAGAAGAGAGCGTTTCATTCTTACCTTACCTTAAGAGGGCAATCTGAGGGTGGGGTCTGTAATATATATAATTACTTTAGAACTTATTAATTCCATGGCGATGCATCATGCAGCCACACTGTATCACTGATGTATGTATCACTTTTATTTTGTTTTGTTTTTTATTCAAAATATTCACAAATTTGTATCATGAAGTATATATTTGTGATTGTCAAATGTGGAAATTAAAGTGTTTTGTCATTTAAAACCCTTGTGCATCTGATATGAATAAAACTTTTTGTCAAATTATAATTGAAAAGATTATTATTGCAGCTTCCACAGACTTCAGTGTATGGAATTTGAACTGAACAAATTATGAATAGTTTTTTGTATAGTAGACTTGTATAATAGCGTTACAGTACAGTACAGTATGATTCGGGAAGGTAAAGCCTGATCCGGCTTGCGTTTCCACCGCTAACAGAACCGTTCCTGGAGAGGTGTGGTGTAAGCCGGAGAGTAGCGATCGACGCCATTCTTATGTGAAGAAGAATCTGACACAGTAATGGAGGACATACAGCAGATCTTGTTCTTTGTCCTGTGTCGGCCAGACAGCCACCGTAGCTTCTCTATGTGCTTCGAAAGGGAGGGGTGAGCGCTGTTGGTTGCAGTTCGCAACCTCACCACTAGATGCTGCTAAAATTTACACACTGCACCTTTAAATCAGTAGCGTGACTTTTTCCCCCTCAAAATTCACAGATATCGCACAGAGTCACCAGAGGTGTATTTAAGGCCAAAAAATTATTTGAAATCATAATCATGACAACTATCACATTCTTCATAAGTACTTCAACAATCAATGCAACCTATAGATATTTACAGCTTTTTACATGAATAAAAATTGGGTTTTCAAAAAGTCGAGCTACTGATATATTTAGTGAAATAATAGTTCTACCATATTTGTGGCAGGGAGCCAGTTCTGCTGCAGAATTTCAACGGCATCAATTTCGATTCCATGTGACAATATTAGATCTAAAGTATGATTTTGACACGGAGTGGGTCCTGACACGTGTTGTCTAACTACAATGTACTTACTACTAACTACATGTTTAAAATATCTGTAAATGCCATGTAAATGCATTATCTACATAGATATTAAAATCACCAACAACAAGGACTTTATCTGCAGCCACTACTAACTCCGATAGAAAATCAGCAAATTCTTTGATAAAGTTTGTACGGTGTCCTGGTGGCCTGTATACAGTAGCCAGCACAAATATTAACTTACATAACATTGTTACGGTAGCTGGTAGAAGGATGAGGCAGATACGGATTTCCACAATAATACAAGATATGCTTTAATAATCCAAAGGCAGGGAACACCAACATACACAAACACAACAGAGAACCGACGAGGAGTGAATGGAGTGAGTGCAATATAAAGGCAGTGAGGATAATCAAGTCCAGGTGCAGGTGATGAGTGATGATGGGGAGCTGACGAGGGAAGTGAGTGCAGGTGATGAAACAGGAGGATCATGGGAAATGGAGTCCAGGGAAACAAGGGATCCGTAACAGTACCTCCCCCTCCCGGTAGGCGCGTCCTCGCGCTGTAGATGTAACAACCGGGAGGGGGGCGGGCGCCCTGGAGACCTCAAACCGGAGCAGGGGGAGGAGTAGACTGGAGTGGAGGTCTCCAAGGCAGGTCCAAAAACCATGGCGGGTCAGGAGCCGAAGGCGGCCATGGCGGGTCAGGAGCCGAAGGCGGCCATGGCGGGTCAGGAGCCGAAGGCGGCCATGGCGGGTCAGGTGCAGCGGGCTGCCGTGGAGGGTCAGGTGCAGCGGGCTGCCGTGGAGGGTCAGGTGCAGCGGGCTGCCGTGGAGGGTCAGGTACCGAAGCCTTTAAGCCGTTGAGCCCAGGCGGCACTGAAGGACCAGCGGGAGATGGCGGAACCAGCGGCTCCGCCGACCGAAGCGCAGCCGGGGCTCCTGAAGGCTGCAGTTGAACACAGACGACATACAACAAAGTGAACACCAGGGGGAGTGAGGAGGCCAACTGGAGCTGAGGGACGGAGGGACGGAGCGAAGACGGAGGAGTGCAGTCCAGAAGTGAGGGCAGGCCGACGAATGAACAAGGTGTGAACGGGGGCAGGATGGAGACTGGTGAGACTAGTGGACTGATGGGCCATGGTGGAGACGAGGGAGGTTGGAGCCAGGGTGTAGACTCATTTAAAGTAATGTAATCGTCTGGTTTTAGCCAAGTTTCTGTCAAACACAGCAAATCTAGATTATTGTCTGTGATAATATCATTTTGTCTGTTTTGAAGCAATTGATGGTAAAATTTGGGGAAAAAACAGTACAGCACCTTCAAACATCAACCTGCGCCCTTGACACACTTCCCACATCTTTTTTCAAAAGCGTTTTTAGCTGTTTAGAAGCAGATCTCCTAGAAGTGGTAAATGCCTCACTTCTCTCTGGGACTTTTCCAAAATCCCTGAAAACTGCAGTTGTTAAGCCCCTCCTGAAAAAGAGCAATCTGGATAACACCATATTGAGCAACTACAGGCCAATCTCAAATCTTCCTTTCATAGGCAAGATAATTGAAAAAGTTATTTTCAATCAGCTGAACAAGTTCTTAAGCTTGAATGGATACTTTGACAACTTTCAATCTGGTTTCCGACCGCATCACAGCACAGAGACAGCGCTCATAAAGATAATAAATGATATTCGCATTAACACAGATTCAGGTAAATTATCAGTGCTGGTTCTACTTGACTTTAGTGCTGGGTTTGACACTGTCAATCACAACATTCTTCTTGAAAGGCTGGAAAACTGGGCTGGGCTTTCTGGGATGGTCCTTAAATGGTTCAGGTCATACTTAGAAGGGAGAGGTTATTATGTGAGTATCGGTGACCATAAGTCTGAGTGGACATCAATGACATGCGGAGTCCCTCAAGGTTCAATTCTTGCACCCCTCCTGTTCAACCTATATATGCTGCCACTGAGCCAAATAATGAGAACGAACCAAATTGCACATCACAGCTATGCAGACGACACCAATATTTACCTAGCCCTATCACCTAACGACTACTGCCCCATTGACTCCCTGCGCCAGTGCAATTATGAAATTAAAAATTGGATGTGCCTAAACTTCCTTCAGTTAAACAAAGACAAAACTGAAGTCATTGCGTTTGGAAACAAAGATGAAGTTCTCAAAGTGAACATGTACCTTCACTCTAGGGGTCAAACAACTAAAAATCAAGTCAGGAATCTTGGTGTGATTTTGGAGTCAGAACTGAGTTTCAGTAGCCATGTAAAGACAGTAACTAAATCAGCATATTATCATCTCAAAAATGTTGCAAGAATTAGATGCTTTGTCTCCAGTCAAGACTTAGAGAAACTTGTTCATGCTTTCATCACCAGCAGGGTGGATTGTAACGGGCTCCTCACTGATCTTCCCAAAAAGACCATAAGACAGCTGCAGCTCGTACAGAACGCTGCTGCCAGGATTCTGAGCAGAACCCGAAAACATGAACACATCACACCAGTCCTCAGGTCCTTGCACTGGCTTCCAGTTGCATTTAGAATTGATTTTAAAGTATTGTTACTTGTTTATAAATCACTCAATGGCCTAGGACCTCAATACATTTCAGATATGCTCATAGAATATAAACAGATAACTCAGTTCATCAGGATCAAGTCATTTAGAAATACTAAGGGTTCACTCAAAGCAAGGAGAGTCTGCTTTTAGCTGTTACTCCAGCGCAGCTGGAACCAGCTTCCAGAAGAGATCAGGTGTGCTCCAACAGTAGCCACATTCAAATCCAGACTCAAAACACATCTTTTTATCTATGCATTTGCTGATTGAGCACTGTGCTATGTCCGAACTGTTTGCATTTTATTTTATATGTATTATCTTTTTATTCTTTTAATTCCTTTTCCTGTTTTTATGTCATTTTTAATGTATTTTATATCTTTTATGTATCATCTTGTTATTTCTGACTTTTAATGCATTTTAAATATTGCTGTCTGGTTGAAAGAGCTGGGAGAATTAGGAAGAAAGCATTTGTGATTAGGTTAAAATTTGGTAAATTTGGATAAGGGGACAAACCATGGGGAAATTTGAGCTGTGATGCATGGTTAAGATACCTCTGGATTACAGCCAGGATACTTTCCAAAGGGGAAATTTCCAAAGGGGAAATTTGAACTGCATTGCATAGATATCTCCGGAAGGGGGATTAGGGCTGCGTGGTGCAGTTTGAGGTGTCTTGGCAAAAGGGGAGATTGAAACTTTGTTTATTAGTTTGAAATGCCTTAACAGGTAGCAGTCCTGTCGTGTGAGAAAGATCCATTTAGATCTGCTCTGATGGATAGATCCGATTAGATCCAGTCTGACGGACAACAACAACAACAAAACTCCCTAAGACTTCCTAGCTCATCCATCCAGATAGCAAAATTCTCCCTTTTTACTGTTGTTTCTATTCCTTATGTTCTATTTTTATCATTCTTCTTTATGTAAAGCACCTTGAATTACCATTGTGTATGAAATGTGCTATACACATAAAATTGCCTTGCCTTGCCTTGCCTATTTACAATAAGTGCTTTTGAAGAAAAGGATCTAATATTCTGGGGGGTTTTATTTGTTGAACATCAATTACATTTCAACCTTTAAATGGGTTTGGGAGTTTTTTGATGATAGTCTGCTAAGTATCTCATCACTCTGACAAACAGGAAGGGGTCCAGAACAAATAACTGTGTCTGACATAATACTTGCGAGTTCATGCACCTCTTTAATGTTAATTTTAGTGATTTCTGACTGGCGAAGTCGAACATCATTAGTAGGAGAATGGAATTTGTTGAATAAAGTTGCTATTTTTGTTTTGTTTTTGGCACAAAAAAGTATTCTTGTTGCTTCATAACACTGCAGGATACAATCTTGAGATGCTGTTTGAGAGAGCGTTTATGTGTGTGGTTTCCTACAAAGAAAAGAAGACACACTACACACTATCACTGAATTAAATGATCGGCCGCTATCTTTACATAGGTTATAAATCATATTTCTTATCAATATAGATTGAGTGACAGTGAAGTAAACTAACGCTGAAAATGCAATGATTAAATGGCGTCTTAAAGACACAATAAGGTGCAGACAGAATACTATACAGTGATATCAAAATTAGTTTTAATAAGTTTAGAATCACACCGAACACTATTGTGGTCGTGAAACTGTAATGAGTATTACATTCAACAGTCAGAACGCAATGACAACAGAAACACTTTCAAGCAAAATAATCATATTCAAGCATTTAACAGTTAAGTTAATTACTTAACACACACAATACTGCACAAATTAAAGAGATCACAAAGAAGTAGGGTCAAAGGTTACTCTCTCTGTCCGAAACTCGTACAGTCTGGGCCAATATAAACTAACACAGTAAGGTGGATACCTCACCCCATAAGTTATATTTGGTGCTATACTGCCACCTGTTGGCACAGTTGTGTAACTTAGAGCAGAGATTAAGTTGTGATAAGACATGCAAACTCTTATATTTTGAATGTTTTGAAATAAAACTCACAGGAATAAAACTCGCATAAAACTCACAGAAAGTCACAGATATTGTGCAGATACTTTCAGTAGGAAACAGTAAACATGTTGTTTTGTGTTATATTAGAGGTGGTTTTTGACATGCATAATGAATGAATGCTGATGGGAAATGAGGAAATGTGCGATCACTACTAAATCTCTTAATAACAAGCTTTTGAAAAAAGAGTAGCCTAAAAATCACTCACATTCACTCAATCAGGGACGTGTTTTCTAATGGCAGAAACCAAACCATTATGATACTCAGTAGAAGTGCTTCAAGTTAATTCCTTCATGACTGAAACTTTAAAAAATGAATTAAAACTGTATTGTTTATAATTTTAGCTTTTATAATTATGTATTCACGATCAACATGTTAAGAAAGAACATGTTAAGAAAGAACTCGTGCATGCAATGCTGGTATAATCCAGGTTATGAAACCTAGCGAAAGTGGACGACGAGGACCAGCCGGCTGCCACACATATATCGCCAATGGAAATACCTCTAGACCAGGCCCAAGAAGAGGCCATACCTCTAGTGGAATGGGCTCGTACTCCAATGGGGCAAGGCATGCCCGGAGAAGAGTAACAGTGAAATATTGTGTCAACAATCCAATTTGAAAGTTTCTGACTCTAGCTCATCCCCATTTTGGGGCCTGAGAGTGTTATAACTTGTGCTCTAAACGCAGAAGAAAGCACTTTGGGTACGTAGCCATGCTGCAGTTTCAGGATGACCTTAGAGTCATTGGGCCCGAATTCAAGGCAGGTAGGGCTCACAGAGAGAGCCTGTAAGTCACCTACTCGCTTGACTGATGCTAAAGCTAGCAGAAGGGCAGTCTTAAGTGACAGGGGATGAAGGTCAGCGGATTGCAGTGGCTCAAAAGGAGGGCTCTTCAGAGCTTCCAGGACCATGGAAAGATCCCAGGCAGGAATGGTGAGAGGACAAGGCGGGTTGAGCCTCCTGGGGCCACCAGAAGCACCCTGTGCTTGTGTTCCCTGATGCACCTGATGACCTGAGGGATCAGAGCGATCGGGGGAAAAGCGTACAGGAGGAGGCTGGTCTTTCAAAAAGTAGGTTGGGCAGTGAGAGTTGTCTTCTGAAGCTAAGAGGTCAATCTCTGCCTTCCCGAAGATCTCCCGAATTTCGTGAATCGTCTGGGGATGGAGCATCCACTCCTCTGAGGGAAGGTAGCTCCGGGACAGCATATCTGCTCCCTGGTTCAATTTGCCCGGGACTTGCGATGCTCTCTATGAATGCAGGCTGGGCCGCTCCCATTCTAAGAGGTGCTTCACCAGCACGAAAAGACACTTTGACGATAGCGCCCCCTGGCGATTTATGTAGGACACCCCTGTCATGATCTCTGACCGGACAAGACATGGTGACCTCTCAGGTCTGGCAGGAACATCTGGAAGAACTGCTAGCATCTCTAGGCAGTTGATGTGCAGCTGACTTTCCTCCTCCGACCAGGAGCCGAAGGCCAGTCTGCCTTCGCACAGAGCTCCCCAACCTGTGTTGGATGCATCTGTTGAGAAAACCTTCCTTCTGGAGACCATTCCCTGGGGCAATCTGTAGGGGCTGCATGCATAGTAGGCTGATCTGAAGTACTGGGGAGACAGAGGCCATAAGGCCTAGCAACATCTGAAACGATCTGAGAGGAAGAGGGGCTGCAAGTTTGAAAGAAGCCATGAGCCGTTGAAAACTGCTCCCAACTGTCTGAGATCTAGGATGGGGCTGCCATCCTTTTTGGGAATGAGGAAGTAGCGACTGTAAAACCTGACTCGCTCTGGGCTGGGGGAACCATTTTTATGGCTCCTTTCTCAACAGCTCTGGAGAGAATGCAGAAAAGATCAGCGTCTATCCCAGATCTGGCGCCGATGGGCTCTGAGGATGCTAGGAAACTTCAGCAGGGCCCATCCACTCCTCCGTATCGAAAGCCGCTAGTGACATGCTGTCATCCAGAGGGTCCTCCTCCAAGCCGCCGAATGAGACCATGTCGCTCGCACCGGCAGAGGGAAGCTGGTCTGGGCAGGAGAACAGGACAGGCGATGGCTCTCTGTGGAGCGAGTGAGGCACGCGGGGCTTGAGCAGGTGTGAGCTCTCTCAAATACAAGTGCTGAGTTCCCCTGCCCCGCTGTTTTTTTTCTCACAGGCTCCTGGAAGGAAGAAAACGAAAGCTATCCGCAAGCACAGAGCAGTTCGTCTCAGTGAGTGCAGCCTCAGATTTCCCCAGGCACGAGACGGAGTCACTGTACCCGTCATTTGCAACAACACCGCAAAGCTCTTTTAGTAGGAAATTTGCTCTTTGAAAAATAAGCTCTTTTAGACGTTCAACGGATGGCAGCAGGGGAAGCGATGATCAAGCTGCTTGCAGGCATCAAGGTGGCTCGAGAGCAGAGTAAGAGCGAGTGACTGCATGACGCTGAAGCTGAAGCAGGAGTCTCAGCTCAATCCAGGCGTTCAGTAGTCTCGGTGTCAGTGAAGAGAAGAAGATTGTTGTCGCTGAAGGAGAAATGATCTGAGATCCTGCCGGAATGCCTGCTTATATGCCTGCTTTTGCCTGCTTTTCCCCCATATGTGTCTAGCGACGCAGTACGAGTGTAGTATCGAAAGGGAACTCTAGTGTTCACCATATTTGAACATCAATGAGGTTTTCTCCATTTATCACTACATCAAGTTTCAATAATTAGAATCAGAGGTAAATTAGTGAACATTATTAAAGCTTTAATAAAGCTCAAAGTTTACTGACGGACGATGTGGAGCTTCACAAACATCAGAGTCTGGAATGAAACTGAAAATAAAGATGCAGAGATTTTGTTTTCAGTAGTAAATGTTGCTCTAAGATTTTGTCTTTATTTTGCTCTCACTGCATAATCATAATTTGATAAACTTACAGAATGACAGAATCTGAGTATTATATCACTGTACACATTTTCCTGTCTATAACACTTAGGGCTCTTTTTGTGGTTTTCTAATATGAAGTTTGGTTTTGTTTGCTGATGCGGTTGCATGTACATTAGGTGTGAATGATGTTTAATGCATCTTTGTTTGATGTTTCCGGAGTTATTCAGGCTATAAAAGAGCGCTGAGAAGCTCATAAACACCATCATGTTCTGATGAACAGCGTCTTCAGTCCACAGTCTGATTCCTGGTAAGATCATGTCGTCTCGTGTGTGAATTATTGTGTCATTGTGTTTCAGCCTTTAGTCAAACGTGTTGTTCAGCTTGTTGACTCTCTAGTGTGCTTGTTTATGTGGAACAGTGTAGAAGAAAGTAAAGAAATTACAATGGAATTGTTTAATGCAGCTTTGGAAGTTTTCTTTCAGGTCCTTGTTGGAACCACTTTCCATTTTAGGTTCTTGAGATTCATTGATAATAATGATGATCAGCTCATTAACATCATCATCTGTCTTAAAGTTTGATGTTTATTATGATTCCAGGTCAGATCATGAGATGAAGTTTATATTGTCAGCTATCTTTGTGTTTCAGCCTCTGGAATCATGTGATCATTTGTGCTTAAACTAGTTTCCTTTAATTAACCTTGTGTGTGATTTCTGTAAAGCAGATCCAAATGGAAAAACTATTCGATTTCCATTTCTTAAAGAAAACAGGCTTGAAAAGCAGCAGAAGAATCAATATTTTAGGAAGATCATGTCATTTGTGCTTTCTCTCATGATCATCGTGGGTTTCTAATTTTACTAAGGATATGGAAAAAAATTAAATAAACCAGCTGCAAAGCGTTTTTCAGTTTACTTCAGTCATCGTTGTTGAGCCGAACCAGTTCTGAAAGTAAATAAAGCTCTATGCAGATGTTTTGTAATTGTACAAATTACAAAATTGTTTCTCTTGTACATCTGTAAAAATAAATTTGCATTGCACCTCAGTAATCAAACTCAAACATTCAGATGGCAATTTATTCACAGTGGAGTTTTGTGTGATCAGCTGCATGATTGTCTGCTGTCAATTAAAATGGCACATGCTTGGAACAATGAGAATAAATTCATAGTTAATGTAATAAATAACATCCTATTTATTATTTGATTATTTAAATATCCCTGTTTAGGAAGACAGGAAGATTAAAATAAATAATAAATAGGAAGAAAGATGCACTATATATTTTAAATGGTTTTGTCTTGCATTTGATCTCAAATTATGTCATTTTAAAAATGGGGAATTTAGTAAAAAAAAAAAAGTTAATGCAGCCTCTTATTTACAGCAGGAGTTAGGCTAAGCACAAAGCTGCTTGGTTTATATTTTAAAGTAATTGTATATAATAAATATTTCAAAATGGTATTGCACACCTGTTGCTGCCAGAACAACTGTCTTTTGTGCTTTATTTCTCTTTCTCCTTTTTCTTCTTAATATCTTCCCACTGCTGTAGTGGAGCGGTGATGAAATATTGTTCTTGTAAATAATTTCCAACATGCGTGCAAATTAAAGTGAAGCTCAACACTTATCACACGGTGCTCCGCAGTGGCCAAAAAGGATTTAAACAGTGAATTTTGTATTGAAACAGTTACCGTCCGAATAGATTTTCACTCAAACTATCATTGTTAGTTAATCATGTCCTCTAGGGTAACCACAGTTTCACACTGTAACGAAGCGTCAGACGTGATAGGATCCATGTGCAGCTTTATTAAACAATCGTAGTCAAACAGGCAGGGGTCAAACACCAGCAGTAACAATGTCCAAGACAGAGCAGAATTGTAAACAGGGACAGGCAAAGGGTCAGGGCAGGCGGCAGATAAAGCAGAGTAAATCCAGATATCCAAGCAGAGAATCAACAGGGTAGGCAGCAAACAATCACGAAGAGAATAAACAGTCCAAGGTCAAACACAAGAATACCGATCACAGGAAAAACGCTCAGTAGTGTCAGCCGGGGTAAAACAAGACTTCGCAACCTTCTGCTTCGACTCGCTTTGACCTGCAGAACAAACACACAAACTACTGTCAGTAACGTAAGTTCTTTAGATTTATTCCTCCATTAATAAACCATTGAACACTTACAGTTGAGCTGCACTGAATATTCAGTTATTGTTCAGATGGAGGATTTTCAACCTTTAATAATGTATTTTAGCATTTTAACATTACACACATCTCCTCTGAAGAAAATATAAAGCAAACCGAGGAAATATTTCAACAATCACACAGAAAACACATTATGCCATATATTTTCCCCTATTGTTTTTAATAAAGAAAAATATTTTTACAACAGGAAATGAATGCATGTGTTTTTTTAACTAATGACTGGTTTGTTATTTAGTGCTGCCTGTCAAGATTTCATCAAACAATGGAACAAAACATCAGCTTCAACGGAACAACTGGAGTATATAATGACACTGAATGGATGAGTGACCGAAGGGTTAATATTCCATTATATATCCGGATCATTTCAGCCATTGAGATTCCAGTCATGATCTTAACTCTGGTGGCGTTGTGTGCTCTTATCAAATCTCAGCGCTCTGCTCCACTTTTTGTTATTCATTTGATTCTTTCAGATCTCATTCAAATCAGTTGTATGTTAATGGTAACAATCAAATGGCTACATGAAGTGCATTATGCTATCTCGATCATATTGGCAGCATATGTTTACAGTTTGATTGCGGGTCTGTATTTTATGGCTTGTGTTGCTTTTGAACAATATCTTCTGGTTTCTCATCCTATCTGGTACAAATCTCATCATTCACTAAAAGTCTCCTGTGTTGTTTCTGTGATCGTCTGGTTTGTTCCTCTGATCATTATTTACATAGAATTGCTGTATTTGAACTATCTGACCATATCGATCGGCTGTTTGATCCCCTACCTGATAATCATTCTGTGTTTTGTTGGTACTCGTCGCGGTCTTTCACACGCAATATCTCTTACTTCTCTAAAGCGCAAGTTAATTTTGGGCAGATTGTTTCTGGTGCTGCTGACTTACACATTTCTCATTCTCCCCATTGTAATTATGCTTTTTGTTTCTAATATTTCTCCTAAGATGATGGAGTTGAGTTCTTTATTTTATTTTTTTAGTCACCTCATTTATCTGAACCCAATCGCTGACTGTTTGCTGTACTTGTTCATGAGGCCTGATGCTGGTGATTTAATGAAGTCTGTTTGCTGCTGTTGTAGAACTGACACACATCAGAATTCGACACACAGTCGGGACGAACACTCTCGAGACAGTAGAGCCACGTTTGCCTGCTGTGTTTCCGTGCAAAATCCTGCGTCTCGTTCACAGACCGCCTGCAGTTCAGTTTAAACTGATGAAATAGATCTGAACTGAAGAAATGAAGACAATGTCATTCTGTTCATCACAAACACGCTTCCTTTCTGTGAAATACAGGTTTATTAGAGAAACTCTTGATTCAGAAAGCTCAAAATCACTGTTTGCTGTCCACAGAATATATATACAGTAAACAGATTTTTATTAAAAGATGTATTGATGAACACTCACTGTTGATGCTTCTGCTGACTGTCTGTAGCAGCAGTAATTTAGGGTTAAAGCTAAATGTAATCCAGAGTAATGCAGCAATCGTTTGCCTTTTATTCTCACTTCATTTCCCTGCTAGACTGACAGATGAACAACATCAAGTAGTTTAATGTCATATTCCTGCTGGTCAGCTAGTGTTCATAATGCATGCATATTTATCATACTCTTTTTTAGCAAATTATTACTATTCACACTATTAAGATAGTTCACTCAAAAATGAAAAATGACAATTTACTTGCCTTCATGTTGTTCAAAAGGTGAATAACTTTCTTTCTTCTGTGGAACATGTCAATATTTTTTTTTGTCTATACATTGTAAGTCAGTGGACAGTTTTGGGTGATTCCTAAAAACACTTCATTTCAAGTGCATGAAGGACTAATATTTTGGGACTATTTGTAAGTCGTGTAACAAGAAGGCTTTAAAAACAGTTGAAACATGTATAATAAAAGTCCTTTAATCTTTTCCTATGATACGTGATTTATTCTGACTAGATATATACTGCTGTCTTTATTTCTTTTGTATTTATTCTGTACTGTAATTTCTTCTTTCTGTGTTTAGACTATATAATGTAAAAGAAGACAGACACATTCAGGCATTTTGTTCTTGGATTACATGTTTTTTGTCATCTTTTTGTGAACTGTGGACTCCTTGATTTTCTCACTGGACTGATGTTTGAGAAGATCTTATCTGTTTGAAAAAACCTTTTTTGATAACCTCTCAAGGAGATTTGTTTGTGTTATCTTATTAAGACTGTGCTAATGTTCTGTATTCCCTTCTTGAAGTAAATTTCCAAAGACCGACTCAGATTCTTGGGGTCTCATTGTCTTTTGTTCCTCTGCATTTGGGTTTGATCTCCTCCTGTGGTGGGGTGGTCTGCATCAAAGTCACACACACGCCAGAGACCCGAGTTTGATCCCCAGTGGGATCATAACATCTTATTCTTGCTTCTCGGCATGTGGATGTTTGTTTGATGCTTGTTGAACGTAAACAGCATAAGAGAATGACACAGAAGAGAAGATATTGTTGAATAAAGTTCTTTTTGTTTTTGTGCACAAAAAGTATTCTCGTCTCTTCATAACATTAATGTTGATCCACTGCAGTCACATGACTGTTTTAACGATGCTTTTGTTACATTTAAAATTGACATTATTTTACAGTATTGTTTAGTTGGACTTGACTAAGGTGTTTACTCGAATCCAACTCTAATAATAAATGAATAAAAATGAAATGCTGCCTGCTTTTATGACATATACTGTACATATACTAGGATACTCTTGCAGGTAAAAAAAAAAAAGTTGTAGCATCAAGTAATATCTAATGAGTCACATCAGTTAAATTTTCCAAGTATTGATTTTAGATTGAGTGAAAATTCTGATTAATCATCTGCCCACAATACTGAACATCATACATCAATAGCTATATTTCAGCTACAATTCATACTATTACTGTGACTGTTGTTTTTGAAGATACTTCAATACTGCAATAACTTTTATGACTATAAATAAACGTATTTGTGCTATTAAAATGTAATTTGCATTAACATCAAAAAGTAATCTGATTACATTCTACACGTTACTAGTAATGCGTTACCCCAACACTGCTCATTTCAGATGAGATTGAAAACACCTGATCTCTAAGTTTTCTCAGAGGAGAGCTATGTTAGAAATGTGTCCATCTTGAACATAATCAGAATGATCAGCTAATAAGGGTAAATCGACACACTCTGGTACACTGGAGGAGCATCTGTATTGGGTTTCCACAGTTTTACCTCGACAAGTTGTAGAGATCTCTGATATCAGAACACGAGGACATGATTCCATCAAAGATATGTGAAGTTCAACTTCTATGAAGTACAATTGCGTTTGCAATATTTCGCATTTATATTTTTTGCATATTCATTTTAAAGTTTTCACATGATTTTATACAATTTTTTTTGATTGATTGTTAAATACACACAATATCATTGTGTTATTACTGTATTATGTTTAATACAGTATCTCTTCAGTTTAAACCATAAACGCATGCTGTCCATTCAAGTGGACATCTGAAAATCTCTTCGAAGAATAAGTGTAAAAAAAAATTGCCCCAAGAGCAATAAAAACAAATAAGAAAAATATCCTTACTGAGGTTATCATAATTCATGCATGAAAGGGTTAAAGGTGCAATGTGTAAAACTTAGGAGGATCTATTGACAGAAATGCAATATAATATACATAACTATGTTTTCAGTGGTGTATAAAGATTGTATATAATGAACCGTTTTGTCTTTATTACCTTAGAATGAGTCATTTCTATCTTCACATCGCGGGTCCTCTTAGAAGTTAAATTGCAATTTTGCACCGACATGTTTCTACAGCAGCCCTAAAGAGACAAACTGCTCTACAGAGAGCGTTTTATCACTATGTTGTTGTTTTTCTTCGTCGTTGATGTTTTTAGGGGCAGCTTGCATCGTCAATGCACTGAATACGAACAAAGAAAAATAAGTAATAGTAATAGTAGTCGTCATCTGGTTTATTAGAAGCAGAGACCGTTCTTTGTTAGATGTAAGAAGAACCTCATTGCTTGACTGACTACTCTCTGCTGTCTCAGATGACATCTTTGTCCTGTGTCAGCCAGACGGCCACCGTAGCTTCTCTATGTGCTTCGAAAGGGAGGGGTGAGCACCGTTGGTTGCAGTTCGCAACCTCACCACTAAAAAATTTACACACCACTATAAAATTTACACACTGCACCTTTAAATCAGTAGCTTGACTTTTTTACAGATGATAACACATCGTCACCAGAGGTGTATTTACGGGAAAAAAATTTATTTGAAATCATAATCATGACAACTAACACATTCTTACGGAAGAGGATTAGGGCCAAGCAATAATAAAAAAATAAAACCATCTCGAGATTAAAGTTGTTAAATTACGAGAAAAAACTCGTTAAATTACGAGAAAAAAGTCGAGATAAAATGTTGAGAATAAACTCGTTAAATTACGAGAAAAAACTCGTTAAATTTCGAGAAAAAAGTCGAGATAAAATGATGAGAATAAACTCGTTAAATTACGAGAAAAAAGTCATTAAATTACGAGAACAAACTCGTTAAATTTCGAGAAAAAAGTCGAGATAAAATGTTGAGAATAAAGTCATTAAATTACGAGAATAAAGTCATTAAATTACGAGAATAAAGTCATTAAATTACAAGAATAAAGTCATTCAATTACGAGAAAAAAGTCGTTAAATTACGAGAATAAATTCGTTAATTTAATGAGTTTATTCTCAACATTTTATCTCGACTTTTTTCTCGAAATTTAACGACATTTTTCTCATAATTTAACAACTTTTTTCTCGTAATTTAATGACTTTATTCTCAACATTTTATCTCGACTTTTTTCTCAAAATTTAACAACATTTTTCTAATAATTTAACGACTTTTTTTCTCGTAATTTAATGACTTTATTCTCAACATTTTATCTCGACTTTTTTCTTGAAATTTAATGAGTTTTTTCTCGAAATTTAACAACTTTAATCTCGAGATGGTTTTATTTTTTTTTTATTATTGCTTGGCCCTAATCCTCTTCCGTACATTCTTCATAAGTACTTCAACAATCAATGCAACCTATAGACATTTACAGCTTTTTATATGTTTTCAAAAAGTCGAACTACTGATGTATTTAGTGAAGTGATAGTTCTACCATATTTGTGGCAGGGAGGCGGTTTTGCAGCCTTGGCTAAACGTAGTATACACGAGACTAGATAATGATCATGTCGTCACTCTGCTGCAGAATTTCAACAGCATCAATATTGATTCCATGTGACAATATGAGATCTAAAGTATGATTACGACAGTGAGTGGGTCCTGACACATGTCTAACTTCAATAGAGTTTAGAATGTCTGTAAATGCCAATCCCAATGAGTCTTTATCATTATCTACATGGATATTAAAATCACCAACAACAAGGACTTTTTCCGCAGCCAGTACTAACTCTGATAGAAAATCAGCAAATTCTTTGATAGTGCTGTATGCTGATAGTGCTGATAGTCTGTATGGTGCCCTGGTGGCCTGTATACAGTAGCCAGCACAAATGTCAAATGGGATTTGTCGTTTACATTACATAACTTTACATAAAGCACCATCACTTTGAAGGAATTATATTTGAAAGACTTTTGAGTAATACTGAAGACATTAATATAAATTACAGCAACAGCCTTTCAGTCGAGGCTCGTGTCGATAATTTAAAGTACTTATTTAAAGTAATGCAATCATCTGGTTTTAGCCAAGTTTCTGTCAAACACAGCAAATCTAGATTATTGTCTGTGATAATATCATCTAAGATAAGTGCTTTTGAAGAAAGGGATCTAATGTTCAGCAGCCCAAACTTTATCATTTGTTTATCAGTATTATCTCTGTTTTTTATTTGATGAACATCAATTAAATTTTTACCCTTAAATGGGCTTGGGAGTTTTTTGATGATAGTCTGCTAAGTATCTCATCACTCAGACGAACAAGAAGGGGTCCTAAATGGTTCAAAATCTAAATGGTTCAAAGATCTCCCGAATTTCGTGAATCGTCTAGGGGTGGATCATCCACTCCTCTGAGGGAACGTTGCTCCGGGACAGGATGTCTACTCGCTGGTTCAATTTGCCTGGAACATGCAATGCTCTCAGTGAACGCAGGTTGGGCTGCTCCCATTCTAAGAGGTGCTTCGCCAGTGTGAAGAGACGCTTTGACGATAGCGCCTCCTGGTGATTTATGTAGGACACGACTGTCATGCTCTTTGACCAGACAAGATGTGGTGACCTCTCAGGTCTGGCAGGAACATCTGGAAGAATTGCTAGCATCTCTAGGCAGTTGATGCGCAGCTGACTTTCCTCCTCCGACCAGGAGCCGAAGGCCGGTCTTTCTGGAGACCATTCCCAGGGGCACACATCGGTTGCACCAATGTGGGTCCTTCCAGAGGGCCAGGGCTGTCAAGCAGGCCTGTCTCTTCCTGATACACAGGCGGCCGGGCCACCAAGCATGAGGTGGAACCTGAAGTTTCAGCCAATCTGTAGGGGCTGCATGCATAACAGGCCCAGCTGAAGTACTGGGGAGACAGAGGCCATAAGGCCTAGCAACATCTGAAACGATCTGAGGGGAAAGAAGCCACGAGCCGTTGAATGGCCAGAGCGTGCTCTGGCGAGACTGTAGTCCTTATTTGGGCTGAATCGAAAACTGCCCCAGCTGTCAGAGATCTAGGATGGGCCAGAGGCCGCCATACTTTTTGGGGATGAGGAAGTAGCGGCTGTAAAACCTCACTCACTCTGGGCTGGGGGAACCATTTCTATGGCTCCTTTCGCCAGCAAAGTCCTCACCTTGGAGCCGAGGACGTGAACATCCTTTGCTCTCAGTGAGGTGGGGAACACGCCGCTGAAACGCGGGGGTCTTCGAGCAAATCGAAGTGAGTATCCTTGTTTTATAATCCCCAACACCCAACTTGATACTCCAGGGATGGCCTGCCAGGCCTCGGCCCGTGTGGCAAGGGTTTGGATTAGATCGGACGACAGGCCGCTGTGTAGGTGCCTGGCGTTCATGGGAGGCAGAAGAGTAAATTGGAACTCTTTTTGAGTATGTTTGTTTTTTTGTTGTGTTCGCTATAACAGGACAAGTCTGGTCCATAGAATGGAGTTGCTTGGCCTGAAACACTTGAAGTATGGCCATGGTGTGGAGTGCTGAAGCTGCTTGGCTGAGTAGGCATGTCCAGCGAGAGCTGAGGTGGTCCTACACGGCTTGGATGGAAGGGAGGTCTTGGCTTTCCACCCTATGGCAGCAGGCGGGCAGAGGTGCGCGGCCACTGACTCGTCCAAGGGCAGCAGCTTCTCGTAGCCCTTCTTCTCAGAGCCGTCGACAGTGGTGAGAGATTTAATCAGCTCATCATGGACCTCCAGGAAAAACAGAGCTGCACGCTGACAAGAGGCCTGATGGCGCCCCGGCAGGTACCATTCGTCCAAACAGCTGCATGTGGGCTCCTCTGAGGAAGACCAGTGGAGGCCGAGCTCCTCAACAGCTCTGGAGAGAATGCAGAAAAGATTGGCATCCATCCCAGATCTGGCATCGATGGGCTCTAAAGATGGTAACAGGGAGGAATCTTCAGCAGGGCCCGTCCACTCCTCCGTATCGGAAGCCTCTGGTCAGAGCGGGAGATCAGGACAGGCGATGGCTCTCTGTGGAGAGAGTGAGACACACGGGGCTTGGGCCGGTGTGAGCTTACTCATATCCAATGTAGCCTCAGATTTCCCCAGGCACAAGACACACTTACTGTGCCCATCATTTGCAACACTGCTGCAAAGCTCTTTTAGTAGGAAATTTGCTCTTTGCAAAATGAGCTCTTTTATCCAATCCAATCCAATCCACTTTATTCCTATAGCACATTTTACCAACCACAAACAGTCTCCAAAGTGCTGCACAAAATTAAAATCAATACAATACAATACATAAATAAATGCTCTATTTAACTTCACTAGCCTTCATTCAAACAATAAAAAACAGTAAAATCAAATAAGAGCAATACAATAAAAAGGCACATAAATAAATAGGCAAAATTAATAAAATAAATAAAACAAACCAATAAAAGACACAGGACAACACAACTCACGCAGATTTAAAAGCCAAGGAATAAAAGTGGGTCTTAAGACGAGACTTAAAACATTCAACTGTGGGGGCCGTTCTGACCTGGGGAGGGAGAGCGTTCCACAGTCTGGGGCCGACCAGAGAGAAGGCTCGGTCCCCCCTGGTTTTAAGTCTGGTCTTAGGAACCACGAGCTGGAGCTGGCCCTCAGACCTCAGTGAACGCGCCGGTGAGTAAATTTGGATGAGGTCCATGATGTACTGTGGGGCCAGTCCATTCAGAGCTTTGAAAACAACAAACAATAAAATCTTAAAATCAATTCTAAATCGAACAGGAAGCCAGTGCAGCGAGGCGAGGATGGGGGTGATGTGTTCGCGCCTTTTGGTTCCTGTTAAAAGCCGTGCCGCAGAGTTCTGGACTAATTGTAAGTGAGAAAGTGCATTTTGGGATATTCCAGTGTAAAGTGCATTACAGTAGTCCAGACATGACAAAATAAAAGCATGCATGACTTGCTCAAAATGTTTAAAAGATATAAAAAGTTTTGATTTTAGATAAAAGACAAAGATGAAAAAAACTCGATTTTATTGCAGACTGCTATTGCCTGCTTTTCCCCATATGTGTCTAGCGACGGAGTACGAGTTTATCACCATTTATCTCTACATCAAGTGTCAATAATTAGAATCAGAAGTACAGGTGCTGTTCATATAATTAGAATATAATCAAAAAGTTGATTTATTTCACTAATTCCATTCAAAAAGTTCCATTCCATTCATTACACACAGACTTTATTTCTTTTAATTTTGATGATTATAACTGACAACTAAGGAAAATCCCAAATTCAGTATCTCAGAAAATTTGAATATTGTGAAAAGGTTCAATATTGAAGACACCTGGTGCCACACTCTAATCAGCTAATTAACTCAAAACACCTGCAAAGGCCTTTAAATGGTCTCTCAGTCTAGTTCTGTAGGCTACACAATCATGGGGAAGACTGCTGACTTGACAGTTGTCCAAAAGACGACCATTGACACCTTGCACAAGGAGGGCAAGACTCAAAAGGTCATTCCAAAAGAGGCTGGCTGTTCACAGAGCTCTGTGTCCAAGCTCATTAATAGAGAGGCGAAGGGAAGGAAAAGATGTGGTAGAAAAGAGTGTACAAGCAATAGGGATAACCGCACCCTGGAGAGGATTGTGAAACAAAACCCATTCAAAAATGTGGGGGAGATTGACAAAGAGTGGACTGCAGCTGGAGTCAGTGCTTCAAGAACCACTACGCACAGACGTATGCAAGACATGGGTTTCAGCTGTCGCATTCCTTGTGTCAAGACACTCTTGAACAACAGACAGCGTCAGAAGCGTCTAAAGACAAAAAGGACTGGACTGCTGCTGAGTGGTCCAAAGTTATGTTCTCTGATGAAAGTAAATTTTGCACTTCCTTTGGAAATCAGGGTCCCAGAGTCTGGAGGAAGAGAGGAGAGGCACACAATCCACGTTGCTTGAGGTCCAGTGTAAAGTTTCCACAGTCAGTGATGGTTTGGGGTGCCATGTCATCTGCTGGTGTTGGTCCACTGTGTTTTCTGAGGTCCAAGGTCAACGCAGCCGTATACCAGGAAGTTTTAGAGCACTTCATGCTTCCTGCTGCTGACCAACTTTATGGAGATTTCATTTTCCAACAGGACTTGGCACCTGCACACACTGCCAAAGCTACCAGTACCTGGTTTAAGGACCATGGTATCCCTGTTCTTAATTGGCCAGCAAACTCGCCTGACCTTAACCCCATAGTAAATCTATGGGGTATTGTGAAGAGGAAGATGCGATATGCCAGACCCAACAATGCAGAAGAGCTGAAGGCCACTATCAGAGCAACCTGGGCTCTCATAACACCTGAGCAGTGCCACAGACTGATCGACTCCATGCCACGCTGCATTGCTGCAGTAATTCAGGCAAAAGGAGCCCCAACTAAGTATTGAGTGCTGTACATGCTCATACTTTTCATGTTCATACTTTTCAGTTGGCCTAGATTTCTTTTTCTTTGTATTGGTCTTAAGTAATATTCTAATTTTCTGAGATACTGAATTTGGGATTTTCCTTAGTTGTCAGTTATAATCATCAAAATTAAAAGAAATAAACATATGAAATATATCAGTCTGTGTGTAATGAATGAATATAATATACAAGTTTCACTATTTGAATGGAATTAGTGAAATAAATCAACTTTTTGAGGATATTCTAATTATTTGACTAGCACCTGTAAATTAGTGAACATTATTAAAGCAGTGCAGAATCAAACTAACTCAAAGTTTACTGACGGATGATGTGGAGCTTCACAAACATCAGAGTCTGGAATGAAACTGAAAATAAAGATGCAGAGATTTTGTTTTCAGTAGTAAATGTTGCTCTAAGATTTTGTCTTTATTTTGCTCTCACTGCATAATCATAATTTGATAAACTTACAGAATGACAGAATCTGAGTATTATATCACTGTACACATTTTCCTGTCTATAACACTTAGGGCTCTTTTTTTTTTAAGTGGTTTTCTAATTTGAAATTTGGGTTTGTTTTCTGATGTGGTTGCATGTGCATTAAGTTTTAATGATGTTTAATGCATCTTTGTTTGATGTTTCCGGAGTTACTCAGGCTATAAAAGAGCGCTGAGCTCATAAACACCATCATCTTCTGATGAACAGCGTCTTCAGTCTGCAGTCTGATTCCAGGTAAGATCATGTCGTCTCATGTGTGAATTATTGTGTCATTGTGTTTCAGCCTTTAGTTCAGCTTGTTGACTCTCTAGTGTGCTTGTTTATGTGGAACAGTGTAGAACAGAGGTGTTCAACCCTGCTCCTGGGGACCCACTGTCCTGGAAAGTTTATTTTCAACCTTCTTCAGCACACCGGCATGTGTAGTTTCAAGCCATCCTGAAGAGCTTGATTAGCTGCGTCAGGTGTGTTTGATTAGGGTTGGAGCTAAACTCTCCAGGACAGTGGGTCCCCAGGAGTAGGGTTGAAGACCTCTGGTGTAGAAGAAAGTGAAGAAATTACAATGGAATTGTTTAATGCATCTTTGGAAGTTTTCTTTCAGGTCCTTGTTGGAACCACTTTCCACTTTAGGTTCTTGAGATTCATTTGATAATGATGATGATCAGCTCATAAACATCATCATCTGTCTTAAAATTTGATGTTTATTATGATTCCAGGTCAGATCATGAGATAAAGTTTATATTGTCATCTATCTTTGTTTTTCAGTCTCTGAAATCATGTGATCATTTGTGCTTAAACTAGTTTCCTTTAATGAACATTGTGTGTGATTTCAGTACAGCAGATCCAAATGGAAATATTTCAGGAAGATCGTGTCATTTGTGCGTTCTCTCATGATCATTGTGAAAATACCTTACGCCCCCTGAGAAACAGTTACTGTCCGAATAGTTTTTAATAATTAGTTTATCATTGTTAGTTAATCGTGTCCTCTCAGGTAATCACAGTTTCACACGTTGATCAGATTGTTTGTCATTTCCTACATCAGATCAACAAGCTTTAAAATGTGTGTTTTTCCAGTGTAGCGAATGAAGAGCTCTTCAAACCCGTGAAACATCTGTCAGTCTGTGTGCTGCTCCACAAACCTTCTGCTTCGACTCGCTTTGACCTGCAGAACAAACACACAAACTACTGTCAGTAACGTAAGTTCTTCCAGATTTATTCCTCCATTAATAAACCATTGAACACTTACAGTTGAGCTGAACTGAATATTCACAACAACAGTTACTGTTCAGATGGAGGATTTTCAATCTTTAATCTTACATTTAACGTATTTTAAGCATTTTAACATCACACACATCTCACAAGAAAATGTAAAGCAAACTGAGGAAACTGTATTTCAACAATTACACAGAAAACAGATCTGTTTTCTGTGTAATTGTTGAAATACAGTTGAAATATATATTTTTTTATTTAAAAGAAAAATATATTTACAACAGCAAATGAATGCATGTGTTTTTTTGAACTAATGACTGGTTTGTTATTTAGTGCTGCCTGTCAAGATTTCATCAAACAATGGAACAA
Organism: Megalobrama amblycephala; assembly: GCF_018812025.1. Taxonomy (NCBI): domain Eukaryota; kingdom Metazoa; phylum Chordata; class Actinopteri; order Cypriniformes; family Xenocyprididae; genus Megalobrama; species Megalobrama amblycephala. The sequence goes on from NC_063050.1 coordinate 57,189,091, forward strand.
AACATCAGCTTCAACGGAACAACTGGAGTATATAATGACACTGAAAGGAGGATTCGTTTTCCATTATATTTACGGATCATTTCAGTCATTGAGATTCCAGTCATGATCTTAACTCTGGTGGCGTTGTGTGCTCTTATCAAATCTCAGCGCTCTGCTCCACTTTTTGTTATTCATTTGATTCTTTCAGATCTCATTCAGATCATTTGTAAGTTAATGATAACAAGCGAATGGATACGTGAAGTTGCAATCGTGTACAAATTGAAAAGTGCAAATTTGTATAGTTTGATGGTTGGTCTGTATTTCATGGCTTGTGTTGCTTTTGAACGATATCTTCTGGTTTCTCATCCAATCTGGTACAAATCTCATCATTCACTAAAAGTCTCCTGTGTTATTTCTGTGATCGTCTGGTTTGTTCCTCTGATCTTTGTAGGCCTAGCCGTCTGTTTGCAGGATTTTACCGGTCTGCCCCTATCGATCGGCTGTTTGATCCCCTACCTGATAATCATTCTGTGTTTTGTTGGTACTTGTCGCGGTCTTTCACACGCAATATCTCTTACTTCTCTAAAGCGACAATTAATTTTGGGCAGATTGTTCCTGGTGCTGCTGACTTACACATTTCTCATTCTCCCCTATGTAATCACGGGTTTTATTGAAGAGATTTTTCCCAAGTTGAAGGACAGTTTATTATTTAAAGTTTTAGATTTTCTTAGTCAACTCATTTTTCTGAACCCAATCGCTGACTGTTTGCTGTACTTGTTCATGAGGCCTGATGCTGGTGATTTAATGAAGTCTGTTTGCTGCTGTTGTAGAACTGACACACATCAGAATTCGAGACAGCCGGGACGAACACTTTTGAGACAGTAGAGCCACGTTTGCCTGCTGTGTTTCCGTGCAAAATCCTGCGTCTCATTCACAGACCGCCTGCAGTTCAGTTTAAACTGATGAAATAGAGCTGAACTGAAGAAATGAAGACAGTGTCATTCTGTGAAATACAGCTTTATTAGAGAAACTCTTGATTCAGAAAGCTCAAAATCCAATTGCACAGTTTGCTGTCCACAGAATATATACAGTAAACAGATTTTTATTAAAAGATGTATTGATGAACTCCACACACGAGCAGGTTTCAGTGTGAACACTGATTCAGCATCAGTTCTGATCACTACATCAGTGCAGACGCACACATGCACACAAACACCTTTTATTCTGACTTCATTTCTGACTGACAGATGAACAACATCAAGTAGTTTAGTGTCATATTCCTGCTTGTCAGCTAGTGTTCATAATGCATGTACATTTATCATACTCTTTTTAGCAAATAATTACTATTCACGCTATTAAAATGAAAAATGACAATTTACTTGCCTTCATGTTGATCAAAAGCTGAATAACTTTCTTTCTTCTGTGGAACATAAAAGACAATATTTTGAGATTTTTTTTGTCCATACAAAGTCGTATAACAAGAAGGCTTTAAAAACAGTAGAAACATGCATAATAAAAGTCTTTTAATCTTTTCATTTGATATGTGATCTATTCTGACTAGATATATACTGCTGTCTTTCTTTCTTTTGTATTTATTCTGTACTATAATTTCTTCTTTCTGTGTTTATTTCAAATGGAGACAGAAAATGAGAGCATTGGAGTGAAGAAGAGAGCGTTTCATTCTTACCTTACCTTAAGAGGGCAATCTGAGGGTGGGATCTGTAATATATATAATTACTTTAGAACTTATTAATTCCATGGCAATGCATCATGCAGCCACACTGTATCACTGATGTATGTATCACTTTTATTTTGTTTTGTTTTTTATTCAAAATATTCACAAATTTGTATCATGAAGTATATATTTGTGATTGTCAAATGTGGAAATTAAAGTGTTTTGTCATTTAAAACCCTTGTGCATCTGATATGAATAAAACATTTTGTCAAATTATAATCGAAAAGATTATTATTGCAGCTTCCACAGACATCAGTGTATGAAATTTGAACTGAACAAACTATGAATAGGTTTTTGTATAATAGACTACTTTATTTATGGCTCGTTTCCACCGAGCGTTACAGTACAGTACGAATCGGGACGGTACACAGCAAAATCCCCAGAGTTAAATCAGCTCTGCTCAGAGTACATATGGTCCCTCTCTAAATAATGTTAAAATACCACTGAAGCAGAGTTAAATTTAATGAGATAATTAAGCACTTTATTATGTAATGATGGCACATTAGTGATGAACACCTGCTGTTAACAAGCAGAATCACAGAAAAAATAAGAAAAAACAAGAACTACATGTGACTTAAGTCACAGCCTTATTAATTGCTTAATAGGGGTGAGCGCCGTTGGTTGCAGTTCACAACCTCACCACTAGATGCTGCTAAAATTTACACACTGCACCTTTAAATCAGTAGTGTGACTTTTTTCCCCCTCAACATTCACAGATAACGCACAGAGTCACCAGAGGTGTATTTATGGCAAAAAATTTATTTGAAATCATAATCATGACAACTATCACATTCTTCATAAGTACTTCAACAATCAGTGCAACCTATAGACATTTACAGCTTTTTACATGAATACAAATTTCAAAAAAAAAATCGAGCTACTGAGGTCTTTTCTAGGGCACTTAAAAAGCGATTCATGCACAGAAGCGTCTTTGTGTTCGTGGCAACAGTGGCAGGACTAGTTAACAGCATCTGTTTAACGTCTAATCTCTCTGTTAACCCATCGCAGTGAACGACCTCAGACAGGGTCATAAAACACAATCACAATCAATCAAGGCATTAATTAAAGCTGTTAAAACAATTCACTAAGACCAGTCAAAAACATTGAGGTTTCAAAGCATGAAATCAGTTTAATAAAAATGAGAAATGCATTGAATTATTCACTCAACCATTTCACAGCAGACTGTGTATTATATTCTGTTGCATGTAAATGATTATAAACACAAATATACACATTCTCATGATTCAGATCAGAGAACAATGTCAGTATTACTCATATATAATAGTATGTAATATTTATTTACTTTCAGGTACAGTTGTTTTTCTCATTTACTGACCTGTATGGATGTCAAAAAGACGACTGCAAAGCATTTCCCTCTATTCTTAGATATTCTGTTTAGAAGCCTAATGCGAGTCATGCTTGAACAGGAGAGTGCATGTAAACTCACTGAGCGCTGGAACTCAGTTTATGGGTCAATAAACTCAATAAAATCAATAATCACTACTGTAAATACTGAGAGCGACGCCCCTTTAACCGTTTAAATAGCTGAAGCTGAAGTAAATGTGGTTGTGATCAGTACAGTTCTGCGCCCGTGTGACTATGAGACGCTGCAGGTGGAGGATTTGGGCGGCGGCTGCTCCAGGATGGACTCCCGGCGCAGGTCGTTGGGCACCGTTCCGTTCGGACCCCACACGTTCAGCTCGCCGAAGATGCCCGTCTCGATCATCTCCTCCTGCCACGGGATGGAGATGTTTCCCGACGCAAACTCGTCGAAGAACACCTTGTCGTCGTCCTCCAGGCCGACCCCCTTTACCGTGGAGAACGCGCCCACGTCGTCCAGATCCTTGGCGTAGACGGTCTTGGAATCCGGGACGAAAGGAGGCGGCAGAATCCCTGTGGGGCGTCAATGTGGAGTTAGTGCACTCAGAAGACAGCATCTAGTATTCAGAAAGATTTGGCTCTTGTGCTCACTGCATTTATTTCATCAAAACTTGGTTATTAAAAATGATTCCTGTGATCAAAGCTGGATTTTCAGCATCATTACTCCAGTCTTCAGTGTCACATGATCCTTCAGAAATCATTCTGATATGATGATTTGATGCTCAAGAAACATTTATGATTATTATCAATGTTGAAAACAGTTTCATATTTCTGTGGAAATCGTCATACATTACCATTCAAAAGTTTTATTCAGCAAGGACGCATTTGATCAAGTGACAGTAAAGATATTTATAATGTTACAACAGATTCTATTTCAAATAAATGCTGTTCTTTTGAACTTTCTGTTCATCAAAGAATCCTTTTAATTTTATTTCATTTTATAGTTTATTCTATTTTATTCTTATTTTTATCATTTTAAACTGTATTTTATTTTATTTTTATTTTATTCTATTCCGTTTTATTTTATTTTTAATTTAATCTGATAATTTTATATGTAATTTTATTTCATTTTACATTTTTAATTTATTTTTTAAATTTTTAAATTTTATATTTTATTTTATTTTTAATTTTATTTAATTTTATTCTATTTTTATTCTGAATTTAATTTGTTTAATTTTATATTTAAATTTTGTTTAAATGTATTTTATTTATCATTTTGTTTTATTTTATTTTATTTTTAATTTAATTAGATCATTTTAAATGTACTTATATTTCAATTTACATTTGTAATTTTTTTTTATTTTATTTAATTTTATATTTATTATTTTATTTTTAATTTTATTTAATTTTATTCTATTTTTATCCTGAGTTTAATTTTAATTTTATTCTATTTTAATTTTATTTAATTTTATTCTATTTTATTCTTAATTTAAATTTGTTTAAATTTATTTCATTTTTATCTTATTTTATATTATTTTAATTTAATTTGATCATTTTATATGTAATTTCATTTTATTTGACATTTTTAATTACATTTTAATTTTATCATTTTGTTTTATTTTTTATTATTTTATTATTTTATTTTATTTTATTCTATGTTATGTTTTATTTATTTTTTAATTTATTTTAATCTTTTTTTTATGGATATACAGGTCAAACCAAAATTATTATTATTAAATTATTATTCAGATATTTTTTATATATTTTTACTAGTGTGTTCAGGACACTATAGTTAATTTATGTAAGTGAGGATAGCAAAATAAAGTAAACTGTGACATATTATACCCAAAAATTCTTCATACAGTGGACTACCAGTAAAATTGATTTGGAACCAAAAATGATTCAGACACTTTGACCTGACCAAGTGTTATCTGACATAATCTGACAGTTTAATTATGAGATCTTGTTATATTTTATTACCCTTTTTTTTAAGCTGCAGTGAATAAACTGAATTAATGAATGAAATGTTCAAGGTGTCTGAATAAAATTTGGTTTGACTGTATATAAACATCATAAAGATCATCTGTCTGTCTGTGGCAGGTTCACATCTATAACGTGGACGAGACCCAGGATTCTTTGATGAATAGAAAGTTCACTTTTTTTTTAAATTTGAAATAGAATCTTTTGCAACATTATAAATGTATTTAATGTCACTTTTGATCAGTTTAATGCATCCTTGATGAATAAAAGTATTCATTTCTTTCAAAAACACAAAACATCTTACTGACCCAAGTTTCCACAAAAATATGAACTGTTTTCAACACTGATAATAATCATAAATGTTTCTTGAGCAGCAAATCATCATATCAGAATGATTTCTGAAGGATCATGTGACACTGAAGACTGGAGTAATGATGCTGAAAATTCAGCTTTGATCACAGGAATAAATTACACTTTACTATATATTCACATAGAAAACAGCTGATTTACACTGGAATAATATTTCACTGTTTACTGTATTTTTGATCAAATAAACACAGCCTTGTTGAGCAGAAGAGACTCTTTCAGAAACATTACTGATGTCACGTTTGCGTCTGCACCTGCGTCGAGTTTCCTCCAGTTGAGCTCGCTGAAGAACGGATGACTGCGGAGCTCGTCACACGAGCCGTTCTTGAAGCCCAGCCTCTTGTCCACCTCTTTGGCCAGCAGACCCTCGCAGATGGACTTGGCGTTCTCACTGAACTTCTCTGAGTAGGTCACGGGGTCGTTCAGGATCCGCTTCTTCACCTCTTTATTCTCCACCTGAGCAGCACAAACAGTCAAGAACAACAGCGGCTGTTTACAGACTGTCACGCATTTATCAGACACTTTCACCCTTATTGACACACAGGTGGCGCTGTCTCCAAATGGCTGCAGCATCCTCACCACTGGGTAAAAAGCATCTATCAAATGTGTCGACATGATGTAAGAATGAAGCTGAGGAGCACCTTCTCTCCTCGAGTCCTGAAGGGTCCTTTAGCGGCGATGAACTCGTACAGCGTGACCCCGAGAGTGAAGTAATCCACGGAGTAATTGTACTCCTCGCCCTTCAGCAGCTCCGGGGCCATGAACCCTGAAACACACACACACACACGGCATGGACTGAAATAACTCTGGACCGAGCTGTCAGGAAGTTCATTCAGTTATCAGTCAGAGATGAGAGTGATGTAATATAATACAGGTGACGTGGTTAGTTAACGTCACGACTTCAGTTCAACAGACACATCGAGTGTGTTAGACAGCGATTACAACTTGTGCTTGTAATGCTTAAATATAAGGATAACATATTAGGACAACAATATTAGGATAATATTTGAACGTTTTGCTTGTCGATCCAACATATGAATGAAAACTGTATCTCACTGACAGTAAATAACACTGACCTGGTGTTCCAGCGTAGCCTTTGATTTTCTCCTGACCGTCTGCGAGCTCCACAGCCAGACCGAGATCCGAGATCCGGACGTTCCCTGAAAACAGACGCGGTCACACAGACATGATGTCATGTGACTGAACCATCAGATCATGAGTGTGAGTTCATCATCATGTTCACCTTCATTGTCCAGCAGGACGTTCTCTGGTTTCAGGTCTCTGTAGATGATTCTCTTCTGGTGGAGATGCTCCATGCCCTGGATGATCTGAGCGGCGTAATAACAGGCTCTGGCCTCGGAGAACCCGGGGTTATTCTCGTCCACGTTATAGATGTGATACCTGCCGCAGACAAGAACAATGATTCAATTCAATTACACATTAAATTAAATATAAAATAGCATAAAAATAAATTAAATTAAATAAAAACAAAATAAAATACAAAATAGAATTAAATGAATTAAAATTAAGTAAAATAATACAATTAAAATTAAATAAAAAATAAAATTAAATATAAAAGAACAAAATAGAATAAAATTAAAAATGTAAAATAAAATAAAATTAAATATAAAATTATCAAATTAAATTAAAAAATTAAAATAAAATATGAAATGATAAAATTAAAATAGAATATAAAATAGAATTAAATTAAACAAAAACAAATATAATAAAATGATATAATTAAATAAAATTAGAAGTAAAATAGAATATAAAATAATAAAATGGAATACAATTAAAAATAAAATAGAATATATAATAGAATTAAATTAAATAAAAAATAGAATAAAATAAACAAAATAAAAATTAAATAAAATAAAAAACAAAATAAAATATGAAATAGAATTAAATAAATTAAATAAAAATAAAATTAAATATAAAAGAACATAAAATAGAATAAAATGTAATATAAAATGATCAAATTAAATTAAAGAAATAAAATAAAATAGAATAGGATAAAATACAACAGAATAAAATTAAATTAAAAAAATACAATAAAATATGAAATGATGAAATTAATGATGAAATGATAAAATTAAAGTAGAATATAAAATATAATTAAATTAAATTAAAAAATGAAATATAATAAAAATTATATAATTAAATAAAATTGCAATTAAAATAGAATATAAAATATAATTAAATAAAATTTAAAATAAAATAGAATATATAATAGAATTAAATTAAATAAGAAAATAGAATAAAAAATTAAATTGAATTAAATTGAATTAAATAAAAAACAAAATAAAATATGAAATAGAATTAAATTAAATAATGAAATTAAAAATAAAATAAAATACAAAATAAAATTAAATAAAATAAAATTAAGTCAAATAATAAAATTAAATAAATAAAAATAAAAATAAATATAAAAAAACATAAAATAGAATAAAATAAAAAAATGTAAAATAAAAATAAAATGAAATATAAAACGATAAAATTAAATTAAAGAAATAAAATAAAATAGAATAGGATAAAATATAACAGAATAAAATTAAATAAAAAACTTAAAATAAAATATGAAATGATTAAGTTAATGATTAAATGATAAAAATTAAAATAGAATATAAAATAGATTAAATTAAATAAAAAATAAATATAATAAAAATGATATAATTAAATAAAATTACAAGAAAAATATATAAAATAGAATTAAATAAAATGGAATATATAATAGAATTAAATAAAACAATTTTTTTAAATTAAATTATATAAAATTGAAAATAAAATATAACAAAATCAAATTAAAAATTAAATCAAATATAAAATGATGAAATTAAATTAACTCTTTCGCGTCAGCATTTTTATTTTTTATTTTTTATTAAGTGTGTGTGAGTCTGACCTCAGGTCTCCTCCGTTCATGATGGTCATGACGAGACACAGCTCTGTTTTGGTCTGGAAGGCGTACGCCAGTGACACGATGAATCTACTGTGAACTCGAGCCAGGATCCGTTTCTCCACCATGGCTCCCTGAGGAACCAGAACAACACGACTGATGATCTTCAGCTCAGAACATCACACTGTCAAAGTCATGAATGAGCGGGACCAAACACACAGCGGGAGGTTCAAATCAAATAATCATATCAGTGTGGCTGATCACGTGACTCTCTCTTCAGTACTGAGACATTCTCACATTCGTGTTCACTCAACTCATCACATCACTGCATAACTATGGAGGACCAGGGGTGCCACATAAAAATAAAAAGAAGAATCAATTAATTAATTTAATAATTCAAACATAAAAATGTATATAAATGAATCACTTTTTATATGGGCAAATTAATAGACATATTTAAAGATGTTTATTTAATTCCTGTTTTTAAATGTAATTTAATAAAACAATAAAACATTAAATTTTAAAAATCTTTTTTGAATGTATAAATAAATAGACAAATTTGAAATGGGATATTTAATTCATTTTTTAAAACGTAGATCAATAAAACAATAAAAAGTTCATTAGTAAATCATTTTAAATGTGCATTTAAATCGCTTTTTTAAAAAGAATTTGGCAAATGCTTTTCTTTCTCTATTTACCAATTGCTTTTCTTTGTCGGTTTGCCAAATGCTTTTCTTTATCCATTTGTCAATCGAGTGGTAAAATGCCATTGGACAGTACACACGTGGGAGCAACCAATCAACTTTCCCCTCAATTTGAAGAGCCAATCCTCTCTCACTTGTAACACTCATTGTCATTGGACAATTAGTACGGTGACCGGGATTTAGTTTTGTCGTGGCCACAATATATTAATTCGTGGGAATGTGATAATAAGTTGTGGTCACGAGATCATTTTGTCGAGGTAACAACATCCTTATGTCGTGGCCACGAGATCATATGTTGAGGGAACGACATAATTTCTCATGGCCACGAGTTAAATGTGTAAACAACCTGCGCAACCATAGCAACCTGGAATTATCAGAAATGGACAATACCATAATAATATTTTTAATTAAGAATGAAAAATAAGGGTGGTATGTATATATATATATATATATATATATATATATATATATATATATATATATATATATATATATATATATATATAATATTCCCGTAAATGAACTCCTTGTAAAATTCCCGTGCGCCTACAGAAATAGAATAAAATCATGCTTTCATAGGTTTTTGAAAAGCATGATTTTATAATAACAAATAATAATAATAAACAAAATATTCTAAAATAGTAACACATTTTTTAAACTTAAACTCTGAATTAATTCGAATGCTGTCACAGGCACGAGGGGCTACAAGAGAAAACAGACGCTCATTTACAGAAATAGACTACAGAAATAGGCTACAGTCATAAAGTAAAGAATATTAATTAGATAAAGAAATATGGGAAATGAAGGGGAAAATAAAGCAAATAAATATACACAGTGTGCGATTTGTAGGGGGGACGGGGGGATTTCCCCTCTTCTGGTCTATGTATCCCTGCCTCTAAAAAAATATCCCCCCTGGGTGATGCTACTCCACAAACCACCAACAGAGCATATAAAATAACAAAAATAAAAATCTTTTTTTAAAACATCGCCAAATAAAACGCTGCGTTTATATGTAACTGTCTCTTTACCACCACAACAAACGGGACACTTTTCAGACGCGCATTCCGACTTCACCTCAGCGCAAGTCAAACGAGCGAGGAAAAGGTGCAGGTGACAACGAGTGAGCTTCAGTTGAACAACAGTGAACTGCGATCAGATGATGTTAGTAAAACTCAGAAAAATGAACATGACTGTCCAATCAGCCGTTATACTGTGCTTGCGGCGCGCACTCAAGAATTGCATGAGCAAATGCGCCGGCGCGCGCTGCATAATTATTTTATTATAGCTTAAATAAAGCGCAAAAGAAACTACGAGCAATGGCCGTCGGTGTTCTGTTAAGTCATGAAATTACCAAACATGCGATTAAAGCTGCCTCAAAACTGTGCATGCATGTATTTGTTGACATGGTTTTAAAGCTATTGTTATCCCATTTGTTGGCCGTAAAACGTCCTAAAAATGTACACATGTACACCAGGGAAATCTAAATTTTCTCGGGGTACCATGCCCCCGTACCCTCTAGTAAACTACATTTTCTGACCTCGGGAATTATCAAACCCTGCGTACAGCACATCTTATATTCTATCTAATGAAATCTGAGGTAAACGTGTATAAATAAATGGGACCAAACGCGATTTAATGTAAAGGGTTGTGTCTCCTTATTCTATTAATAACTACCGATTGATTTTGCATTTCTATCAGAAATTAAGAATTATTAGTGTCATTGTAGTGCTGCAAATATCTAAGCTATATCTAATACTTCAAATCTCAAAGTTAAATCAGATTTTTTTTGTAAAAATGTTTCTGTAACAGCTGCCAAAAATAGTATATAGCTCCACTGTGGTCTTTAACAAAAACAAAAAAACAAAAAAAAAAACTTTTCAAAACATCCCTTCCCTCTGTTTTTTTCACAAATCGCACCCTGAATATACAGATGTAACTAATAATATAAAAATATTAAATAAAAAATAAACGATAAGTGAATGGATTTAAAAGAATGCTGTCTGCAACATCGCGCGCAATACAATATAATATGCACTATGTTAATATAATAATTTCTTAATTCCATTCTTTTTCTTAATTAAAAATATTATTATGGTATTGTCCATTTCTGATAATTCCAGGTTGTTATGGTCACGCAGGTTGTTTACACATTTAACTCGCGGCCATGAGAAAAATATATCGTTCCCTCACCATATGATCTCGTGGCCAAGACATAAGGATATCATTACCTCGACAAAACAATCTCGTGGCCGTTCCCACGAATTAATATCTTTGGCCACGACATATTATCACGTTCCCACGACTTTATATGTTGTGGCCACGACAAAACTAAATGAACAGAACATGTCCCCTCCCGGTCACCGTACTAATTGTCCAATGACAATGAGTGTTACAAGTGAGAGAGGATTGGCTCTTCAAATTGAGGGGAAAGTTGATTGGTTGCTCCCACGTGTGTACTGTCCAATGGCATTTTACCACTCGATTGACAAATGGATAAAGAAAAGCATTTGGCAAACCGACAAAGAAAAGCAATTGGTAAATAGAGAAAGAAAAGCATTTGCCAAATTCTTTTTAAAAAAGCGATTTAAATGCGCATTTAAAATGATTTACTAATGAACTTTTTATTGTTTTATTGATCTACGTTTTAAAAAATGAATTAAATATCCCATTTCAAATGTGTCTATTTATTTATACATTCAAAAAAGATTTTTAAAATTTATTGTTTTATTAAACTACATTTAAAAACAGGAATTAAATAAACAACTTTAAATATGTCTATTAAATTGCCCATATAAAAAGTGAATCATTTATATACATTTTTATGTTTGAATTATTAAATTAATTAATTGATTCTTCTTTTTATTTTTAAGTGGCACCCCTGGTCCTCCATACATAACATACATGCAGACAGAGCTAAATATAGGCTATTTAATACGTTTAACGGATTTCCTGCAAATATATGACATCATTTTGCACATTTGTCACTTCTCTTATTTCATATTATATGCAGGTTTCTGATTCACAAACGATGATTCACAGATTCGACAGAAACACGATGAAGCTCGAGCGAATGTTTCCAAACAGCAGAATACTTTGTTTTTTAATGTTTTCATGTTTATAACTGTGACTGATAAACCAGTCAACAAAAATATGTTCTAAGAACGTTTTTCTAACGTTCCCATTAAAAGTTATTTCTGAACGTTCTGATTAACAAATAATAACATTTAAGAAACGTTAGACGAACGTCCAACTAAAACTTTTCAGAAAAACGCTCCATGAGCGATGTATAAATGATGTTTTTGTGCAAACATTTTGAGAACATTATTAAAGCCCAGATAACGTTGAATGAACGTTCCATTAACGTTACTGAGAGAACCTTTGCCAGAACGTTCTGAGTTGGACACTCAATTACGGTCAGTATCATCCTGTGCCGATCGCATCTCCAGAGTTCCTGCTGTCCAAGATTTCCACGACAAATCTGTTCCATATTTAAATGTGTTGGAGTGGCATTTCATAATGAGCTGACGGCTAAAGCTTCATCAGCTCTAATACTGCGGCCTGTTAGCAGCGCTGCTAATGCTAGCTGATGTTTACGTTCACACCTGATCAATCCTGACCAGAAACAGGATGATGCTCTGACTTCTCGTCCTTTAATCAATCAGTAAATCACTGATAAAAGCACAAACTCGCTTGGAATGATGAGACCTTTCATAAGCTGTGATCTGAAACAGGATCGTTTTGAGGAGGGAAGCGCTGGTAAAGCATATTAGCCCCAGTAAAGCCTTCACCTTCATCATGAATGTCACGTCTGAGCTGCTTAATCGCACAAAATCCATGTCCTGTTATCTAAGTGTTACCAGTACCAGTCTATCAACACATGGCCATTAACATTATCTCCTCAAACACATCATTTTGAATAAAACTAAGATTTGAGTCACAAGAAAGTGTCATTTGCGTGTATATTTTTATTATTTCATTGGAGCAGTTTTGTACTGCTGAACTTTCCAGAAATCATATTTACCCATTTCAGGCCCAAAGCACCAATAATCAATTACTAGGCCTATTTCAACCCCCATCAACTTTACAATTACTAAATTGCTTATTAATAAATGTTCTCCTTTTTTTAATTATTGTTTCCTCTACTAATTATGTGTCTGATTTTCAAATTTCCAACCTATTTTGGGTTCATTTTAAGCCAGACATATAGTCATTTTTAATCAAAAGTTTAGTTAAATCCAGCACGTTGGTCAAACATTATCCCAACTACTGAATCAAAACAATCCAATCGCTGGGTTTGTCCATATTTAACCCAACTTGGGTTGTTACCCAGCAGTTTTTAGTGTTAATTACCCATTTCAGGCCCAAAGTACCATTACTAGGCATATTTCAACCCTGTCAGCTTTAGAATTACAATACTTCGAGTAAACTGTGGTAGTATCCTGTTATATTTAGTGTTCAAAGAGGGAACGTTCGGGCAAGGTTCTCTCAACGTTCTTCTAGTAACGTTAATGGAACATTCGTTCAACGTTATCTGGTCTTTAATAATGTTCTCAAAACGATAGCACAAAAACATTATTTATACTTTTTATACGTTTATACGTTTTTCTGAAACATTTTTTAAATGTTGCTACTTGTTTCAGAACGTTCAGAGAACATTCAAAACTAACGTTCCCATAATGTTTGAACAAAAGAATGATCAAATTAATGTTCCCTTAACGTTCACACAACCAATAAATAATGTTTTAAACCATTTAACAAAAACTGGAATGTTCAGATAACATTAAACATTTTCATAACTCAACGGGAACGTTCTTGGAACATATATTTGTGACCAAGTTGTTTGGATGCCACCAATAGCACAGTTTCCTGAAAAAAAAGACCTGCATGTTTCCTCATAATTCCCCTCAACACAACGACCTGTCAGCTTTAGAATTACAATACTTTGAACAGATATCCGAGTAAATTGTGGTACTATCCTGTTATATTTAGTGTTCAAAGAGGGAACGTTCTGGCAAGGTTCTCTCAAAGTTCTTCTAGTAACGTTTATAGAACATTCGTTCAACGTTATCTGGTCTTTAATAATGTTCTCAAAACGATAGCATCATTTATACATCATTCATGGAACGTTTTACTGAAACATTTTAGTTGGATGTATATCTAACGTTTTTTAAATGTTGCAACTTGCTTCAGAACCTTCAGAGAACATTCAAAACTAACGTTCCCATAATTTTTGAAGAATGATCAAATGAATGTTCCCTTAAAGTTCACACAACCAAGAAAAAAACTGGAATGTTCAGATAACATTGAACATTTTCATAACTCAACAGGAACGTTCTTGGAACATATATTTATGACCAAGACGCTACCAATAGCACAGTCTCCTGAAAAAAAAAAGACCTGCATGTCTCCTCATAATTCCCCTCAACCCAACACAATGAGCTGCTTCCATACCTCATAGCCTTTCCTCTTCTTCAGCCTCTTCTTGTTGAGTTTCTTGCAGGCGTACAGCTTCCCCGTGCCCTTCATCTGACAGGCGGAGACCTCTCCGAATCCACCTTTTCCCAGAACACGGAAGTCCAGGAACCATTCCTCGCCTATGGGCTGCATCTCCAGCCACTTCCACTGCAAGAAGCGCTTAAAGTACATGGTCTCTAGATAGAAGGTGAAGGGAACCTCTTTGAGGAAGTTGAAGACGCTGGCCTGGATCTCCACGAACAAGTCGTCCGCCGCATCCTGGTGTCGTTCCTTCACCTTGGTGATGTCGTTCTCGGGTAAAAACGGGCAGAAGAGCTTGGCCGAGGGCTCCATGTAGCGCTGCAGGATTTTCGTGGCTTTCTGAACTCGATCCTTATCCTCGGCCGTGTCGTACGCCTCCACGTCCTTCCAGAGACGACTCGGGCCCTTGTACTCGCTGGTGGTTTCCAGGTACTCTTGAAACAGCCGTTTTCCGATGGGCTGCTCCACGCAGATGCTCTTGAACTGCAGATCCAGGGTTTCTCGCAGATCTTCGCACAACGTGATGTGGGGCAGCTTGAGCTTGTCGTGGTACTTCTTGTCTCGGTTGGCCGCCGGGTTGGCCGTGCCATCGAAACTGCCTCGGGCCGAGATGTACGCCGAGTTGGCCACCACCGTAGTCAGGCCGCCGATGTCCATGTCGAGGTACAGGAGGTGAACGTGGACCTTCGGAGTGAGAACGAGACGAGACTGGCAGCTGAAGGGTCACAGCGAGAGCATTGAAGCCGAGCGCGTGAGACTGGAGAGAGTGCGATTAGATCATGAGATCCAGATGAGGTCCAGATGTCCCAGAGGAACGGACCGTGACCGAAGGATCCAGCACGACGTCTTGCGTCTGATGGCAAAGTGAACAATAAGCCCTGCAACACACACACACACAGATCTACCTGACTCAACATCTTTCATAAGGCTTTATCCTCTAACTCCATAATACCTTCCTCAGGATAAAGCCCTTCACTGATGGAGGAGTGAGAACCATCACTCGCTCAGTGGTAAATAAACCCCTGAATCAAGAAAAATATTGCTGAATTATTACTAATAACACTTGGCCAGAAACACAGTGCCAAGAAGAAACAAGAAAAGCTGGATGAAGATGGTCAACAGTTTTCTGACACAATGACAAATCCCTGCTGCTCACTACTGACATTAAAGCCCAAAGTATACTTCACTTTTTAGGCATACGTGAGGGTCAGCGTACAGTGAGCGTGACGCAAAGAAGAGTACGTGCGTACTGTACGCGCACCGCCGGATTTAGCCCCAGGTATACTTCGTTTTTTACACGCACAGCCTTGCAAAGTTTACTTTATTTGTCTTGTACGACTTATGCGTAGTTTTGAGCCTGTGTACGCGTACAAGTCAAATGAAGTATACTTAGTAAGGATGTGCGCTTAACTGTGCACGTAAAAAACAGGGGTTTAGTAGGCCTGGTTTTAACCTGGTAGAGTTGAGTTGGTCAAGTTGGTTAGAGCTGGTAGACCATCTTAATTAACAACAACCCAGCTTGATCATTTGACCATGATGCGCTTCAGGAACCCTGTAATCCGCACAAATGCGGCGTTCCGTCACAGCGGATCAGAGAGAGTAAAGGTTCTGGAAATCATCTTTGTGCCTCACTTTTACTGTTGTTCAATGATTTTTCATGCGTGAAATCCAGCCGTTTCAATAGGAATGTGTGCAATTGGGAATTTTGTGTGAGGGTCACCAGGGGCGTCGGACTGGGGGGGTAAAGGGTACCGAGTACCCAGGGCCCGAGGCAGGGGGGGCCCCCTTAGAAGTCAGTTTTCTATACATGCATATACATACACTAACATTTGTATAGCATTTATGTACAAATAAAAAAGCTCCTGTGCAAAACTAAACTTGTAGTTAGACACTGGTTTGGTATAAAAAAAAATCATTTTCATGCTGTGCAGGGCCCCACCACCCCTCTCGAATCAATGTAAATGGTACGACCCGCAAGTCAGGTGCTTCTGCTGCGGACCTGCGGTGAATCAGTTAATGAGACAGGAGCTAGAGTTAGCCGTGATATGAACTAGGAAGACAGGGGAAGAGTCATGTCTTTCCTTAAGAAAGGAAAATCAGGGGCTCAAAAACGAAAAGAAAAGAAGATTAAAGAGAGAAAGGCAAATGAGGGCAAGCAGTTGCTCACTCAGTTTTTTGAAAAGAAAGGTGAGCTCCAAATGCATCAGAGCATTGACATTGTTTTAACATAAATATCTACTCCAGGTAGAATAGCATACATTTATGTTCGTACTCTATTTGAATAATATACCAATACTTTATAGTATCACACCCTACATGGCGAGCAAACAATATTTCTGAGTAAATAACGGAGTGAGAAGCAGACGGAGGCGGAGCTGGGAGCTCAACACACAGCCACTCCAGGCAGCTGAGCAGCTTGTCTCCTCTTCTGCTGCAGTTCTCCCCAGAGTCAGAAGTTTACATGAAAACACTGCATATTTCCCTCCATTGTCAAAATCTAACACCCGCGAAAACACAGATCGTTAGCGCCTATTTTACTGCATTGTTATGCAAATTAGCTCGCGCACGCTCTTACATTAAGTACAGGATTGTTCTCAGTTTAATGCACATCTTAATGATTGAAAATGACTTATTTTAAAACGTAATTCAAAGACTGAATGTTTAGTTTGGCGGTTAGTGTACCCTGTGATTCTATAGTCTGCATTTATTTTAAACAGACAAATAATCAGCAATTAACTTGTACTTAGCCTACACTTTAAAAAAGGTATTGTGACAATAAAGGATATTTTAGCAACCATTTAAAGCCATATATTTCAGTTTCAGACAAAAAATATATTAATCAGAGTGTGGCTTATTTTGTTTACATTTTAAAGGTGCCCTAGAATCAAAAATTGAATTTACCTTGGCATAGTTGAATAACAAGAGTTCAGTAGCCTACATGGAAAAGACACATTGAGTTTCAAACCCCATTGCTTCCTCTTTCTTATGTAAATCTCATTTGTTTAAAAGACTTCGGGAAAACACACGGATCTCAACATAACACCGACTGTTACGTAACAGTCGGGATCATTAATATGTACGCCCCCAATATTTCCATATATGCCAGCCCATGTTCGAGCGTTAGACAAGGAAAGGCAGTATTGACGTCTGGATCTGTGCACAGACAAGGTAAGCAAGCAAGAACAATAGCAAAAAATGGCAGATGGAGCAATAACAACTGACATGATCCATGATAGGATGATATTTTTAGTGATATTTGTAAATTGTCTTTCTAAATGTTTCGTTAGCATGTTGCTAATGTACTGTTAAATGTGGTTAAAGTTACCATCGTTTCTTACTGAATTCACGGAGACAAGAGCCGTCGCTATTTTCATTATTAAACACTTGCAGTCTGTATAATGCATAAACACAACTTCATTCTTTATAAATCTCTCCAACAGTGTAGCATTAGCCGTTAGCCACAAAGCATAGCCTCAAACTCAGAGAATCAAATGTAAACATCAAAATAAATACTTTACTCACATGATTCGATGTATGCACACAGCATGCATGATGAACATCTTGTAAAGATCCATTTGAGGGTTATATTAGCTGTGTGAACTTTGTAAATGTGCTGTAATATAGTGGAGAGCTCGTGTGGCAGGGAGCACGCGATTTAAAGGGGCGGTGCGCTGAAAAAATCAGTGTATAGTTAATGATGCCCCAAAATAGGCAGTTAAAAAAATTAATTTAAAAAAATCTATGGGGTATTTTGAGCTGAAACTTAACAGACACATTCAGGAGACACCTTAGACTTATATTACATCTTGTAAAAAAGCATTCTTGGGCACCTTTAAGTGTTATTATGATAAAAATGCAATACCCCTCCCATTGGTATCACTATGGTATTTGGTACGGGGGCCCAGCAAGATGGTTTGTACCCAGGGCCCAAAATTTGGTGCTACGCCCCTGAGGGTCACATTTTGTAAGTTGGTCACCCAAATTCACTGCAGTGACCAACCGAAAGTTGATTTGAAGCGACTTCAGTGTGAGCTGTGCTTCATTAATGCCAAAAATGTTCAACAAGAAACATTAAAAGGTTGACGGGATTTGGTTTTATCCAAGATGAACTGACTGGATGCTGATAAGTGTCTCTGTATGAATACAAATTATTATATTCAGTTCAAAGATTATGAAGACAAATATTTATCTTACTTCCTTTAAGGATTAAATGGACATTAAATGGAAACTAATTTTAATTTTTATCATATCAAGTTGAGTAGAAGTGATGCATAAAACATCATGAGAACATCAATGGTCGCTAATATGAGTAAAGGCAAAAGAATAATATTATTTTGAAGGGGAGAAAGTGCAATGCGCAATATGGCGGAATAATCCCCGCCTTCTAAATAAGAGCCAATCGCTGATTGGTAAAGTCATCGCATCACTGCAGCGGCCGTTAGAAGCTCCGGTTTTTATAGAAACAGTCAGATGCGCGCTTCCGCGCACTTAACTTGATCCAGCCTGAAAAATAGGTTTTTTTTTTGTCATGATTCGAGCATTTTGACACAAAATTTGAGACATTTGTCAGATTTCATAGGTGATTTTATATATGAAATTTAATCGAAAGCTTGGCGAACAGCTTTGGAGAATTTGATGTTTCCCCAAAAGCTGCAACTGAATGCGAGAGGCGTTTCTAAGATTGCTTAAAAGGACTTTGATAATCAACTTCCTGAACACGATTACTGAAAAGAGATCAAATTTAGTGTAATTTCACATGAAAACACTATTATTATTATTATTGGACTATATGAATCATATATTCATATATATTATTTTCCCTTACACTGTATCTACACCGGACGCAAGCGGCGCAGCGCGATGTGTGAAAAGACAACAGAACCGTTTTAATCAGTGATATTGTCTACACAACGATTTCCCGACAGTAAATGGATTCCCCGTTCTATTTCTGAAGCAGTCCAAGTGCTTTGCCTCAGTCGGTTTGTCACATTTAACGCAGACACTGTGTCAGAAATTTGTCAATAATCAATATCACTGATTATAATGGGTTCTATTGTCTTTTGACGCGTTGCATCACGCCGCTCGCATCTGTGTTATTTTCTCAATCGTTTAAATGAAAACATCATTAATATATTTCACAGAAACATCTGATAATGTTATTTCACTGAGAGCACAAAGAACCACACAAGCACATAAATCATTCTGTTTAATTTCTATACATGAATAAGAAAAGTATATTTTCTTTAGTATTTGTTACATTGTACAAAAAGGGCTGGACGTTTGAGTTGTTGATTTCATGTTCTCAGAGCTGCGGTCATCAGAGCTCCACGTCCAAAATAAAAAGCTCCAATATCAAAAATAGCTGCCTATGAGAGCAAATCACCACAAAACGGGGTACAAAATTCAGCAAACAGTGATAAAAGTCCGCGTGTCACACCTCACACCGCAGGATTCTTCAACAGTAGCCCTGAAGATACAGCAGCAGCAGCAGCAGCACAAAGACGATCAATCGAGCTTATCTGCTCATAAGCTACTGAAGATAATAGACTGAGCTGAAGAATTATGGGAAGCATTTGAGGGAATCCTTACAGCAGGATCACAATATTGAGTTTCAAACAAGAACTGGGAAACAAAAGGAATCTGCATATGATCGCAGCGACGGCGTTAACGTCACCGGTTCTTCAGAGCTCCAGAACCTAATCTTCATCATCATCATCAAAGTCCTCCTCATCATCATCTTCCTCTTCATCCTCCATGTAGGATGTGGGCGTCTCCTCCCTGGACCCGTTGGAGCTGGACGGGCCGCGGTCACTGAACAGAGATCAGCACTAGTTAACACACGCATGTCAGAGAAATAATCCAATTATCAACTTAAAAACATCATGTTCAAGATCATGTGACACTCACGTGGCCACATGGGACAGCTCTCCGATCAGCTGGTTGATGGCACCCTGAGCCATTTCTACAACAACAGACAAACACTCATGAAGGTCAGCACACTCACACACACTCACACACTCACACACACACACACACACACACACACACACACACACACACACACACACACACACACACACACACTCACACACACACACACACGTCTCTGACCTGTGACGTAGGGCTGCAGGGCTTTGGGAACGAGGCTCTTGGCGATCTTCAGATGCTCCGGGCTGCAGCGGCCCGACTCCAGGCCGAACGCCAGGCCCATGCGCTTCAGCACCTCCACGTCATCGTGGATCTCAAACATGTTGTCGAAGTTGAACAGATACTCAAACCTGCAGAGACACGAGCGCTGGTCAGAGACGGACGAGCACACGCAGCAGAACACGCGTCACATGCTCACTTGTCGTTGGAGATGCTGCAGTCAATGACGGTTCTCTTGCTGGTGTTGACGATGATGAAGGGCAGGTGAATGACCGTGTTTGGAGGCGGAGCTCTCTTACTCTGCTGCTCCGCCTGACGATTGCGCTGCACCAGGTTCTTGAAGGCGATTTGCTGAAAAAAAAAAAAATCACGAGACGAGAATTACAGGAATCGCCTTTTATCATCATGAGAACGACACAAACCAGTTTCCAGATACCCAATCATTTATACGAGGAACGTCAAGAGGAAAATCCATCAGATTTGGCTTAAATTAAAAAATAAATAAATAAATAAATCAGAAAAAGCTTAAACATATGGGGCAATTAATAAAAAATGAACCCCGCCAAAAAACAATTTTATTTTCATTTTATTTAAATTGTTTTATCAAATTAACTGCTGTTAAATATATTTTTATTAGATTTTATTTTTTTATTGTTTTATCAAATTAAATGCTGTTAAATAAGATCTGTAATAAAAAATGTGGCTTAAATGTGTGTAATTGTGATGAAAATATTGTGCAATTAATAAAAAATTATCTTTACACACACACACACACACACAAACTTTTAATTAGATTTTATTTATATTGTTTTATCAAATTGAATGCTGTTAAATATATTTATTTTTTATTAGACTATTTATATTGTTTTATCAAATTAAATGCAGTTAAATATATTTTTATTTTTTATTAAACTATTTATATTGTTTTATCAAATTAAATGCTGTTAAATATATTTTTATTTTTTATTAGATTTTATTTATATTGTTTTATCAAATTAATTGCCATTAAATTTTTTATTTTTTATTAAACTATTTATATTGTTTTATCAAATTAAATGCAGTTAAATACATATTTATTAGATTTCATTTATATTGTTTTATCAAATTAAATGCAGTTAAATATATTTGTATTAGATTTCATTTATATTGTTTTATCAAATTAAATGCTGTTAAATATATTTTTATTTTTTATTAAACTATTTATATTGTTTTATCAAATTAAATGCAGTTAAATATATTTTTATTAGATTTTATTTATATTGTTTTATCAAATTAATTGCCATCAATTTTTTTTTTTTATTAGAATATTTATATTGTTTTACCAAATTAAATGCCATTAAATATTTTTTTTAATTTTTTTATTAGATTTTATTTTATTTATATTGTTTTATCAAATTAAATGCTGTTAAATATATTTTTATTTTTTATTAGACTATTTAAATTGTTTTATCAAATTAAATGCCGTTAAATATTTTTTATTTTTTATTAGACTATTTATATTGATTTATCAAATTAAATGCAGTTAAATACATATTTATTAGATTTCATTTATATTGTTTTATCAAATTAAATGCAGTTAAATATATTTGTATTAGATTTCATTTATATTGTTTTATCAAATTAAATGCTGTTAAATATATTTTTATTTTTTATTAAACTACTTATATTGTTTTATCAAATTAAATGCAGTTAAATATATTTTTATTAGATTTTATTTATATTGTTTTATCAAATTAATTGCCATCAATTTTTTTTTTTATTAGAATATTTATATTGTTTTACCAAATTAAATGCCATTAAATATATTTTTAAATTTTTTTATTAGATTTTATTTTATTTATATTGTTTTATCAAATTAAATGCTGTTAAATATATTTTTATTTTTTATTAGACTATTTAAATTGTTTTATCAAATTAAATGCCGTTAAATATTTTTTATTTTTTATTAGACTATTTATATTGTTTTATCAAATTAAATGCAGTTAAATATATTTTTATTTTTTTTATTAGATTTTATTTATATTGTTTTATCAAATTAAATGCAGTTAAATATATTTTTATTTTTTTTATTAGATTTTATTTATATTGTTTTATCAAATTAAATGCTGTTAAATATATTTTTATTTTTTATTAGACTATTTAAATTGTTTTACCAAATTAAATGCCATTAAATATATTTTTTTATTAGATTTTATTTATATTGTTTTATCAAATTAAATGCTGTTAAATATATTTTTATTATTACATTTTAATTATATTGTTTTATCAAATTAAATGCAGTTAAATATATATATATTTTTTTAATTAGATTTTATTTATATTGTTTCATCAAATTAAATGCTGTTAAATATATTTTTATTTTTTATTAGACGATTTATATTGTTTTATCAAATTAAATGCTGTTAAATATATATTTTTTTATTAGACTATTTAAATTGTTTTATCAAATTAAATGCCGTTAAATATATTTTTATTTTTTATTAGATTTTATTTATATTGTTTTATCAAATTAAATGTAGTTAAATATATATATTTTTTAATTAGATTTTATTTATATTGTTTTATCAAATTAAATGCAGTTAAATACATATTTATTAGATTTCATTTATATTGTTTTATCAAATTAAATGCAGTTAAATATATTTGTATTAGATTTCATTTATATTGTTTTATCAAATTAAATGCTGTTAAATATATTTTTATTTTTTATTAAACTATTTATATTGTTTTATCAAATTAAATGCAGTTAAATATATTTTTATTAGATTTTATTTATATTGTTTTATCAAATTAATTGCCATCAATTTTTTTTTTATTAGAATATTTATATTGTTTTACCAAATTAAATGCCATTAAATATATTTTTAATTTTTTTATTAGATTTTATTTTATTTATATTGTTTTATCAAATTAAATGCTGTTAAATATATTTTTATTTTTTATTAGACTATTTATATTGTTTTATCAAATTAAATGCAGTTAAATATATTTTTATTTTTTTATTAGATTTTATTTATATTGTTTTATCAAATTAAATGCAGTTAAATATATTTTTATTTTTTTTATTAGATTTCATTTATATTGTTT
This sequence comes from Megalobrama amblycephala, assembly GCF_018812025.1. Taxonomy (NCBI): domain Eukaryota; kingdom Metazoa; phylum Chordata; class Actinopteri; order Cypriniformes; family Xenocyprididae; genus Megalobrama; species Megalobrama amblycephala. The sequence continues at coordinate 57,212,798 of NC_063050.1, forward strand.
TATCAAATTAAATGCAGTTAAATACATATTTATTAGATTTCATTTATATTGTTTTACCAAATTAAATGCCATTAAATATATTTTTAAATTTTTTATTAGATTTTATTTTATTTATATTGTTTTATCAAATTAAATGCTGTTAAATATATTTTTATTTTTTATTAGACTATTTAAATTGTTTTATCAAATTAAATGCCGTTAAATATTTTTTATTTTTTATTAGACTATTTATATTGTTTTATCAAATTAAATGCAGTTAAATATATTTTTATTTTTTTTATTAGATTTTATTTATATTGTTTATCAAATTAAATGCAGTTAAATATATATATTTTTTAAATTAGATTTTATTTATATTGTTTCATCAAATTAAATGCTGTTAAATATATTTTTTTTATTTATTAGACGATTTATATTGTTTTATCAAATTAAATGCTGTTAAATATATATATTTTTTTTATTAGACTATTTAAATTGTTTTATCAAAATTAAATGCCGTTAAATATATTTTTATTTTTTATTAGATTTTATTTATATTGTTTTATTAAATTAAATGCTGTTAAATAAGACAACTGTAATAAAAATTGGGGCTTAAATGTGTGTAATTGTGATAAACATATTGTGTAATTAATAAAAAAATTTGTCTTTTCACAAAAAAATATATTTTAATATTTTATTAGATTTTATTATATATATTAGATGTCTTTTCGCATTTAAAATTCATTATTTGCTTTGATGTAAATACAGACATCTGTATAAAAAAAACTTGGGCTTAAATATAAAAATATTGTGCAATTAAAAAAAAAAATGTCCTTCAAGTATATATATTTTTATATATTTTATTAAATTAGATGCTGAAAAACAAAATTCAGTTCTGAATTTTTTGCTTTAACTAAAGTGCCAAAACAACAAGATCAAAACTGAATGCCACACATCTCTTTTCTTTCATTTTACCCATCATGCTCATATAAACGAGAAGGTATGAGGTGGTGATGTACACAGAGCTCTGACAGACAGGAAGTGATGCGACGTACCTGCAGTATGAGCTCCTGCAGCTGAGACTGTTTGTGTTTAATCCTCTCGAGTCGTCTCTGCCGCTCGGCCTTCAGGAGACACACAGCATCACACTCATTCAAGAACATCACGAGACATCCCAGAAAACCTTCATCCGACTGACCTCCAGATCCTGACATTCCTGCGCAGAGTTGGTGGGGAATCCGATCCATTTGATCTCCTTCTTGTCTTTGGAGATGATGTTCATGGCCATCAGGACGTTCAGAGCGTCGTAAACCCGTCTGCGGATGTTCTTCTGATCGTACACGTGCTGGAGGACCAAAAACACGAGCCGAGTGAGCAACGAGCGCCTCTGTGACTGACAGCGAGTGACAGGAACAGGAACTGACCGCCTCGTTCGGAGAGATGTTGTTGTCTCCGGAGCTGAACTCCGCCACCAGCTCGTCCGCCACCTCATTGTAGGACGTCACCACCTTCTTCTGCACCTTCTCACACACTTTCATGGAGAAATGCCGCAAACCCTTCCCGCTCTTATCGCCCTTCCTGCTGCGCCTGCCGGAGGAGCTACTGATTCATGTCACATGATCACAATGCTAAAAACAACAAAACGTGTTCCCTGTGAATGATGACGCTCCTCCACCTCAGCACTGAAACTACTGGGGCTTGCATGAGAAGTGCCTAAATGACATCACTTCCTGTGTGTCACTATTTTATGGCATGTTCCATTTGCTTTAACCCTCTGGTGCTGTTGGATAATTTTTGACCAAAAAAAAAATTAATTTTTTTTTTTTTTTTTTTTTTTTACAATTTTTTACTTCATCTGAATGTTACGAAACTTGGTAAAGGTTTTGGCACTTGCTATGTGAACACACAAAATAATCATGGACATGATTCGAAAAGGTTAAATGATCCTGAAAAAGTGTCACACTTGTAATGTTCGCGGTCAAAAATGAGCACAGTGGAAATGAATGGGGGATGAATTTCATCTAGTGGAAGCGTTTGGTACTGCGCCCAAACAAAATCTGACTGAAAACTCATTTTTTGAGATATCAACCTCAAATTTGTTCAGATTTATGGCTATGATTTTCTCACAGTTTTAGAGTAAAACTTGTTATGGTTGGAAAATGTATATTTCATATAATAAAAGGTACTTTTGTTCCTTTTTTTTTATAACAATAAATGTAAAAATGTAACTTTTTTAAAAACTAAAAAAAGAGACCAAACTTCAGTCTGTGATCCAAACAATTCAAGATTTACCAGTCTATGATTAAAAAGTGAATAAATGGATAATAACTACAGCATAAATATAATTCAGTACCATAAAATCCTCCAAAAACACAGTATATCTAATGAAAAACATTATCGAACTAAAGTATAGTGCAATCATTTCATTGAAAAAAAAGAAAAAAAAAGTTGGTCATTTTTGACCGACATGCGAACAGAGGGTTAAAGGGTTAGTTCACCCTAACATAGAAATTAATTCATCATTTAATCACCCTGGTGTTGTTCTAATGCTGTACGCCCTTCTTTATTTTTTGGACCACAAAAGGAGAATTTTTAAATACAGTTGTCCATATAATGGCAGTGAACAGTGACCAGCTCCAAGCTTTAAAAAAAGACGAAATATCACAGACTTGTGTCGTATATTCCACGTGTTCTGAGGGTTTATTATAGGGTTTAGCGAAAAACAAACTGAAATTGAATGTATTATTTAATGAAAATCCGGCCCTCGGCGTTGGTCTGGAGAAAGTACATGGATACTTTTTTGGGATTACTAGTTGTTGTATTTCATGTCGTGTTTTTTTAAAGCTTGATGCTGGTCGATATTCACTGCCATTAAATGGACAATTTTTAAAGATTCTCCTTTTGCGGTCTGAAAAAGAAAAGCATTAGAACAACAGTTAATGATGACTTAATTTAGTTAATGATGATGAACTGTCCCTTTAACAAGGGAAAAATTGAGTTAAGCCCAAATAATGGAACAATGGAAATTGTTACATGTTTAGTAATTAAAACGAATAGAAATATTTATCTCCTACAGGGAAGACAAGCTGATTTCCATGTGACTGACAACAGTGCAATGTTTGTGTGATATTCATGTGAAGCAGCAGCTGTGACAAACTTCCTTCAGTGATCCTGACGAGGACCGTAGGGCTGCACGATTCACTGAAGCAAAACAACATGGAGAAATGGCTTAGTGTGAACGTCAACACGCAAAGGATGTGATTTAACCGAATAACTATATGCACTATATATTAAATATATGCAAATATAATGCATTTCCATGTGAGCAGCTCATGATTCACAGTAACGCTGCGCCACATGATCTGCTCTGAGTTTGAGTCACTTTAATATACATTTGAGAAGCACTTATCGACAGAAGAGGCGTTTTGAGGCTGCTCCATTAAAATAAATTTTTTTGTTTTTTTTAAATATTTTTATTTGGCAATAATATTTAATTATTTCATAGTCACATTGATATATAATCACAATTTTTTGCCAAATTTGCTTGAAAATTAAGAGAGCCATAAATATTAGTATTTTCATTTTACATTGTAAAATCAAAGTATATATTTGTTTAAATACTTATTTTTTATTATAGAACGAAATATTACAATAGAATTTTTTCTTATTTAGTTTTTATTTAGTATTTATATTTTAATAATAACTATTATGTTATAGTCATATTGATATAAAAATCACAATTGTAAGAAAGCCATAAATATATTAGTATTTAATATTTAAATACTTCATTTTTTTATATTACAGTGAAATATTACAATAGTAATATATCTTTATTTTTATCTCGCAGTAGTAGCAATAATAATAATTATAATAATTTATAAATATTATATAAATAATAAATTAATAATCTTTTTTTTTATTTTACAGTGAAATATTTCAATAGTATTATGTTGTTGTTGTTGTTGTTTTTTTTTTGGGGGGGGGGGGTATTTAGAAGTAAAATATAAACTACTTCTTTAGTGATATTGATATACAATCACTTTTTTTTTGCCAAATTGTGAAGCATTACAATCAACCACAGCAAACCTGTTTTTTTTTTTTTTTGAAAATGAAGAAATTTATATTATACATAAATATTTTTTAAATACATATTTTTTTAATTTACAGCCCAATAGTAATGTTTCTTAATTTATTTTTATTTTAGTATTTTTCATTTCTATTTAATAGTAGTTGTAGATATTAATATTAATATAAATAAATTATTACAATAGTAATATTTCTTTATTTTTAATTAGCAGTAGTAGCAGTAATAATTATAAGTTTATAAATAAATTAGTAATTATTTTTTTTTATTTTAGTGAAATATTTCAATAGTATTGTTTTATTTCATTTTTAGTATTTTTTATTTTATTTTTATTTAACAGTAATATATAAATTATTACTTTAGTGATATTGATATATAATCACAATTTTGTGTGTCAAACTGTGCAGCTCTACAATCAACCACAGCAAACCTGTTTTTTTTTTTTTTTTGAAAATGAAATTAATACTATACATAAATATTAGTATTGCATTCAACAGCTGTAATTTTTTTTTAATATTTTTTAATTTACAGTGAAATCTTTATTTTTTTTTAGTATTTTCATATTTCTATTTAATAGTAATAATAATAATAGCAGTTGTAATTATTGTATCATATTGATCCAAAACCACAGAAGTTTGGCCAAACTGTGCAGCTCTACAAACCTCAGCAAACCTGAATTATTATTTTTTTTAATTAAAATCACAATTTTAAAACCCATTTGTTCCCCTGAACTCGTGCAGCCCCTGCCCATCATGCCACAGTGCCAGTCACATGAACATTACGTGATGCATGAACTGATGTTCTCATCTCTGGCTGCAGAAGCTCGAGCACAGATGATGCTGGGACAGAAACAGACGGGTCAACTAACCCGGTGGACCAGGGCGAGGACTCTTGTGTCTGGGTCTGAGGCGTGTGGAAGTGTGCGGTGGGCGTGCGCGGGCTGGTTAACAGGACGCCCGTCCTCTGAGGGGTGCCAATCACCTGCAGGGAGACGCACCAACCGCTCATCAGCACAAACACAACATTACAAGTGCGGAGAGTGAATTCAGCGGTCAGTCTACAGCTCCTCTGGCCGAGCACCTGTGTGCCGCTGTCAGTAATAGGATGATGATGATGGTGGTGATGAAGAGGCTAATCCCGCTGACTCCAGCGTTCTGTGATCCGCTTACACAGACTCTCCCGGGTCACCTCACACAATGTTAATGGAGGGCTTTATCGCCACGGAGACCAGTGGGAGGGGTCAGCGGGTGTGGTCATGTGACTGATGCGAGCAGGATTCTTACCACATGCGGCAGCACATTAGCGCCCACAGCAGCACCGGCGGTGAGTGTTTTGGGCAGGATCTGCTTGACCGTAGTGACGGACGCTGGATGAACGGTCAGGAGCGACAGCACACCTGCAGCTGCAATCACACACACGCTCATTAATATTCATGTTATGAGACCTCAGTGTGTTTCATTACAGCGCCCCCTGCTGGTCAGGAAGTTACCCATCATGCACTGAGCAGATGACCGACGGTACTCACGTTTTCCTGGACTCAGAGTCTGGTTGACAAACAACTTTATCTCTCCATTGGTTTCTTTGAGTCCAGCCTGAGGATCAGAGAGAGCGATCGTGACATCATTACATCATCACAGGAGTTTGTTTGCTGCTGCTTGTGTTTAGCGATCATAGAAACACAAACAGCCTCAGTTTCAGTTCCACAACAAACATCTATCAATATAAACACATACAGTACGTGTGTTACAGTGTCTATTAGGGCTGGGTACAAAAAATCGATTTCTCGATTTTAATCGATTCTCATTTTTACGAACCGATATTGATTCTTAAATCCCAAGAATCGATTAGTCTAGTCTGTTTTCAGTTGATGAATGAGCAGAATATGTAGCGCCTCCATCCAATAAATCACAATAATCTGTTACTTTTGATATGAAGCAAAGTCTCAGATTTCAAATGACGTCCATCTTATTATGAGATTCAGAAAATAAACACCGTTTTGGCGCTGTTTAATGTGGCGTGACAGATCGCTTTAGCGCCTCAGTTAAAGAGAAGCATGTGATCATCCTCTCCTCCGCTTTAATACCAGTTACAGCGCGAAATAAACATGAACATCTGAAGGTATGTTAAAATATACAGTACAACTTACTGAAATCCGTATCATGTCTCGTGTAATCGCTCAATCAGTGCTTCAACCTCAATAAAACAGCTTCAATGTCACGTGACGTCACATTTACCTCAGAAAAACATATTCAGTGACCATAAACTCATTAGTCAGCTAGAAAAGTGCTCTAGAAATCAGCATTCTGATAAATATAGCTATGCACCGTTACATATTCATTATAATGTTCTTCAATATTTAATGCATGTTTGAATAAGCCGCGTTTTAAATGTTTATTTAAAAAAAAAAACGAATTGGAGTAGAAATATGATTATATAATTCTAAACTTTATTGATAATAAAAACATCATTGAGTGTAATTTAAGTGTTTGTGTATAAATAAGTTAATTTAACCTTCAATATTATTATCAGCTGACTCTCATGTGTAGTTTACAGCATTAGCTCAGAGATTTTTTTCCTCTAGAAAATTTGCCATGTGCTGAAACTGAAATACTACATCCAAAATAATAAATCGTAATCGAATGCATGTGAATAGTAATCGAATCGTGAAAATTGTGTCAATACCCAGCCCTCGTGTCTAGTGCTGCCAATCTGATGAACATCAACTATTGGCCCCAATTTCCAGCAGAAAATACTCTATCCAGGTCAATTCAGACTAAACCACAATGCAAACGAGAAACTCGGCTAGGCAGGAAAATATAAACACACGTGTGGTTCTTACATCTTTAGCCATGATGGTGACCTGAACACGTGGTCAGTCTTTGGTCTGAGACGGCAGAAGAGCTGAAAACACAAAACACAAATATTAAAGTCGGCATAAACTGCAGGGTTGCCAGATTTTCACAATAAAACCCGCCTAACTGCTACTCAAAACTAGCCCAATCACGTTTCAGGGTAAAAATCATGTCCCGTAGGGTAAAATCCGCATTTTTTTGGCGTGGTTACCATGGTAAAATTAGCATTCCAGGGCTAAATATCACGTTATTGGGGTCGCTTTAACACACAGACAGAAAAAACAACCCCGCGGCAACAGTTAAAGGGTTAGTTCACCCAAAAATGAAAATTCTGTCATTAATTACTCACCCTCATGTCGTTAAAAAATTACGATATTTTTGATGAAATCCAATGGCTCAGTGAGGCCTGCATAGCCAGCAATGACATTTCCTCTCTCAAGATCCATTAATGTACTAAAAACATATTTAAATCAGTTCATGTGAGGACAGTGGTTCAATATTAACATTATAAAGCCACGAGAATATTTTGGTGCGCCAAAAAAACAAAATAACGACTTATTTAGTGATGGACGATTTCGTGGCTTCGGAGCGTTATGAATCTTGTGTCGAATCAGCGGTTTGGAGCGCCAAAGTCACGTGATTTCATCAGTTTGGTGGTTTGACACGTGATCCGAATCATGATCCGACACAAAAGATTCATAACGCTCCAAAGCTTCCTGAAGCAGTGTTTTGAAATCGGCCATCACTATATAAGTCGTTATTTTGTTTTTTTTGGCGCACCAAAAATATTCTCGTGGCTTTATAATATTAATATTGAACCACTGTACTCACATGAACTGATTTAAATATGTTTTTAGTACATTAATGGATCTTGAGAGAGGAAATGTCATTGCTGGCTATGCAGGCGTCACTGAGCCATCGGATTTCATCAAAAATATCTTAATTTGTGTTCTGTAGATGAATGAAGGTCTTAACTTTCTTTTACCTCGACAGAGTCTCATGTGCGAGGCGTTGTAAAAGATGCGAGACATGAGCGTAACAGTCAAACACGTCTGTCTAGCGCATATTTACATAGAAAAACAACAGAAAAGTAGCGCATCGTAATATAAAAACACCCTAATTCCACGGGAAATAAACACTTGGCAACACTGGGCTTCTGGAACAAGAACAAATGTAGGGCGGGGCTTGATTTTGTCCAGTGGGGAATTGATAGGATGGTTTGCTATTGGTGGATCTCATGTGAGTGACAGGTAGCCCCGCCCTCGCGCCACTAAACACGTCATCAGAGAAAAGATATCGCTGCAAGAATGAGAAGTTATTTTGATTCGAGATTACAGTGAGCAGTCAGATATGAACTTACATAATGCATATTTAATAAGCTCAACTCCATGTTTATTAGAGTAAGATGAAGAATAACACAAATACTAACATCAGGAATAAGAAGTTTAACTTTTTTGACGTCTAGCAGCAGCTCTATTGTATGGAATAAGAACAAATATGCGTTGATAAATCATAATTATGACATAAAAATCTAAAAAAAAAATCATAATATTTACGTTTTTGTCTTTTTTTTAATGGGCGTCCATACGTTTGTGTTCAGATGAGCAGCTTCCGTTTCTGCGCGCGCGGATTCATCATCGCATCGCGATCCTCCTCGCGCTGTTGTTTGTTTCTCACTAGATGACAATATCGCGTTAGCTCGACGCGTTAGCTACAGCTAAGCTAACCTAACCTAGCGAGCTAACGCTTCCACTTACGTTACACACACACAAACTACGTAACATACGCTGATTTCTCTTACCGTAACTACCGCGCTCACAGCCGCGTCATATCTCGCGCTGATATTTACAGTTAGTTGATCAAATCTGTGTTTATCGCGCCGGAATCAGAGCGCAGCGCGAGCTTCTGCAGCAGTCAAACTGAGCTTGGCGGTGTCTTGCGAGGGCGCGTCCTGATTGGATACGCGCGGTGTGACGCAAGCGCGCACTCACAACTTCATACGTAACGCAGAGAAATCCTCTGAACTGCCAATGGGAAATCCGAGTCATCTCAGCGAATCGGTTCATAAACGAATCAGTGATTCACTCGAGTCGCCAGGGCATCGCCATAGAACTAGTTATTTTAACTATTAAAACGTTATTAACGTTCTGTCATAGATAAATAAATCCAAACCCAGCTATCGTAACTTTAGTGTGTGTTGTATTAAAGCTAATCAAGTGTTTTACAAACTTTAGGGAATCGGTTCGAATGAATCATGAAAAGAATGATTCATTCGCGACTCGCACACCACACAGTCTTAACTTTGTCGAGTTAATTCTTCTATTAATTTTACTTGAGAAGCATGCACGTTAATTCATTAAGTTGTCTGTATGATAATGACCCGCAGATGTTACTGACCTGTTGAATGTCTCTGGTGTTTCTGTGGTCTGTTCTCATTAGGCATGTTGGAACATGTCTGTAATTCTGCAGTATTTATTGTGGCATTTTTTAAAACGCTAATTTTGCACATGCGCACATTTATCGATTAGATTTGAGCACTGAATGACCTACAGTAGCATGATTACATTTACACTACTGGATGAAAGGCATTTTAAAACAAGTATACTGTACTACAGACATTACTGTTTGACCACAATGTGTTCGGCTGGTTTTGTATGGAAGCTCATTTCTGCCACATAAGAAAAAATATCATGCTTTGGTAAATCTTTGTTAGGACATAAAACATTCCAAATTATGACATAAAATTTTAATTATGACAAACTAAGTCATAATTATGAGACAAAAAGTTGGTGATTATGGTGATTATGAACATACTGATTATGAACATACTAAATCATTATTATGAGATAAGAAGTCAAAAATGACATAAAAAGTTGAAATTATGACGTAAAAAGTCCATTATGACATACTAAGTCATGAGATTAAAAAGTCAAAATTATTGTAAGGCAAAAAGTAAATTATGACCATACTAGGTCATAATAAGATAAGACGTCATTATTATTATTAAGTCGGAACTGACATAAAAAGTCATAATTATAACATAAAAAGTCCCTTATGACATACTAAGTCAATTATGAGATTCAAAGATCACAATTACGAGACAAAAAGTCAATTATGAACCTACCGAATCATTCATATGAAATAAAAAGTCATTATTATGAGATTAAAAAGTCAAAATTATGACAAAAATTTAATTATGACAAAGTCATAATTATAAGACAAAAAGTCATAGTTATGAACATACTAAGTCATTATTATGACATAAGTCCATTATGAGATAAGTCATAATTATGAGATTAAAGTCAGAACTGACATAAAAGTCATAATTATAACATAAAAAGTCCCTTATGACATACTAAGTCAATTATGAGATTCAAAGATCAAAATTATGAGACAAAAAGTCGATTATGAACCTACTGTATCATTAATGAGATGAGAAGTCAAAATTATGACAAAAATGTAATTAAACATAATTATGAGACAAAAAGTCAATTATGAACCATAATTATGAGACAAATTAAGATTAAAGTCAGGACATAAAAAGTCATAATTATGGTGATTATGAACATACTGATTATGAACATACTAAATCATTATTATGAGATAAGAAGTCAAAAATGACATAAAAAGTTGAAATTATGACGTAAAAAGTCCATTATGACATACTAAGTCATGAGATTAAAAAGTCAAAATTATTGTAAGGCAAAAAGTAAATTATGACCATACTAGGTCATAATAAGATAAGACGTCATTATTATTATTAAGTCGGAACTGACATAAAAAGTCATAATTATAACATAAAAAGTCCCTTATGACATACTAAGTCAATTATGAGATTCAAAGATCACAATTACGAGACAAAAAGTCAATTATGAACCTACCGAATCATTCATATGAAATAAGAAGTCATAATTATGAGATTAAAAAGTCAAAATTATGACAAAGTCATTATGAGATAAGAAGTTATAATTATGAGATTAAAAAGTCAAAATTTAATTATGACAAAGTCATTATTATCATATTATGACAAAAAAGTATAAGACATAATTATGAGAAAAAGTCATAAAAGTTATGATGACATACTAAGTCATTATTATGACATAAGAATCATTCATATGAAATAAGAAGTCATTATGAGATAAGTCAAAATTATCATAATTATGAGATTAAAGTCAGAACTGACATAAAAAGTCATAATTATAACATAAAAAGTCCCTTATGACATACTAAGTCAATTATGAGATTCAAAGATCAAAATTATGAGACAAAAAGTCGATTATGAACCTACTGTATCATTAATATGAGATATGAAGTCATAATTATGAAATTAAAAAGTCAAAATTATGAGACAAAGTCAATTATGAACATGCTAAGTCATTATTATGAGATAAATCAAAATTATGAGATTAAAAAGTCAGAATTTACATAAAAAGTCATAATTATAACATAAAAAGTCCATCATGACATACGAAGTCATAATTATGAGATGCAAAGATCAAAATTATGAGACAAAAAGTCAATTATGAATGTACTGAATCATTAATATGAGAAGTCATAATTATGAGATTAAAAAAACTAAATTATGACTTGGTATGTCAATTTCAACTTTTTATCTCATAATTATGATTCACAAAAGCATGATATTTTTAGGTGGAAATGGGCTTCTATAGTGCACGATAAACTCACAAACACGTTTACACCTCATATCGCTGAGTGCAGTCATTCCACATCTGACACAAAAACAAATCTCCCAGTGACAGAAGTCAAGTTTTTAATTGTGTATTTTGCTCCTAAATGAGAATCAACAGTCCAGAGAAATGATTCAGAGTACTCCAGTTACATCTGTGAAGAGTTTAAGAACCGCCACCTTGTGCTCAGAATCCCAGCCAATCACAGGCTTCAGTGTTTCCTGCGACATCTGCAGTGCAAAAGAGCTTCTCGTCACAACAGCTGCACGTCTGCTGACTTCAGCTCGTCTCAAGGCACAAATAAATAGCGTTTGGTCATTTATAACACATTATAACAGACACATTATAAAAGTTGGAGTCTTCCTTTCATTACTGTATTCATGTTTTATATATTAATGCTTTGTATTTGATTATCTGCCCTTCAGTTTCTCACAAACCGTTTATCATCAATATGATGCATTAACGTGAGTTTGATGCGAGCGTCTCCTCAGGAGAGACTCAGGTGAGCGGCTTCCTCTCGGCCCGCGGGATGCATTTGAGCGTGGCGGCTCTCCACAACACTGGAGCGAGGAGGAGGCTTAGAGTCGTGACGCTGAGAACCAGCAGATACACCTGTGAGGAAGAAGAACATTTGTTCTTGTTTGCGAAGCGTTTCACTCGGATATACGTCAGTTCAGAGCATTCTGGGAGAGTACTGACCTCTCTGGAGATGATGCCGGCCCGACGAGCACGACTGCCCAGGACGAAGGAGAACTCGCTGACCTGCGCCAGTCCGGCCGACACCAGCCAGCGGATGTGACGCGAGCCCGGAGGAAGGATGGCGGACAGAACCAGCACCGCCATGATGAACTGAGAGCAGAGCGTCAGACCGCCGTGAGATTCATATTCACGTTCCAGAAATGAGTGTCATGTGATATGAACGCAAATACCTTCATAATGACCAGAGAGAAGGTCAGGACCAGCAGGATGGTCAGCTCGTACAGGACGAAGGTCGGGAAACACGTGCAGCCCTGCGGACAACAACGGCCGTCAAACACTTACAATATTCCATCAGAATTTGGTCTTACTGTTTATTGTATCCGCTGGCGTTCTTATTATTCTTCTGCTTCTTCTTCTTCCGCTCGAGTCTATGGAAGCTCATAGAACCAACTGTGGGAAAGTTATGAAATTTGGCACACAGATACAGGACAGTCTGAACAGTCATCATAGCAATTTTGGAGTCTCTGTCTCAATCCCTCTAGCGCCACCAACTGTCCAAATTTGCACTTACGTTTCACGTAAGGGCTAGAAACTAAATTGTTTTTTCATCTGATTCCTTGGTTCAAGACGATTTGATTGCACCCTATGATGTCATAAAATCTTTTCCGCTATTTTGAATTTCCTGAAAATTCAGTTTTCCAAATTCAAGATGATTCGTCAAACCGTTCTCAAATAACGTGCGAACAAATTTGACAAAGTGCCTGCCAAAATGAACGTGAGGCTGTTCTCCGCAACGCTTTAGCGTTTTCTGACCAAACCTGGTGTGTGTTATGAGAACCATGACCTGAGGGTACCTGCATAGTGCCACCTAGTGGTCAGGAGATATGAAAAATAGCTCTTTTTGCTTATAACTATTGAACGATTTTGGCAAAAAAAAAAAAAATCACAAAGCTGGTCATTTCATATCAGCTATTTTGGGTGTCGGCCATTTTGAATTTGCTTGTAAAATGCCCCCTTGTGGTAAAAAGTTATTATGAAATTTCCCAAAATGCTAAGAACTTTTGATTGAATTAACCTATTGTAATGAAACTGATTGGAGTCTTCCATTCATTGCTGTATACATATTTTTTATATATATTAATGCTTTTTACTTGATTATCTGACTCTAGCGCCACCAACTGTCCAAATTTGCACTTACGTTTCACATAAGGGCTAGAAACAAAATTGTTTTTTCATCTGATTCCTTGGTTCAAGACGATTTGATTGCACCCTATGATGTCATAAAATCTTTTCCGCTATTTTGAATTTCCTGAAAATTCAGTTTTCCAAATTCAAGATGATTCGTCAAATCGTTCTCAAATAACGTGCGAACGAATTCGTCAAAGTGCCTGCCAAAATGAACATGAGGCTGTATCTCCGCAACGCTTTAGCATTTTCTGACCAAACTTGGTGTGTGTTATGACAAACAAGACCTGAGTGTACCTGCAGAGTTTAGGCATAGTGCCACCTAGTGATCAGGAGATATGAAAAATAGCTCTTTTTGCTTATAACTGAACGATTTGGCAAAAAAACCCCCAAAAAAACAAAAAGGTCTCTTTTTGGTCTCTTTAGATTCAGTGAGTCAAGTCGAGTAAAACGATACCCAAATTTCCCATATCAGGGTTTCGGTCATTTTGAATTTGGTTGTAAAATGCCCCCTTGTGGACAAAATTTATAATGAAATTTCCAAAAATGCTAAGAACTTTTGATTGAATTATCCTATTGTAATGAAATTGGTTGGAGTCTTCCTTACATTACTGTATACATATTTTGATATATATTAATGCTTTGTATTTGATTATCTGACTCTAGCGCCAACAACTGTCCAAATTTGCACTTACATTTTACGTAAAGACTAGAAACAAAATTCCTTGGCTCAAGATGATTCCATAGCACCCTATGATGTCATAAAAAACTTTTCCGACATTTTGAATTTCCTGAAAATTAAATTTTCTGAATTCAAGATTATTCGTCAAGCCGTTCGCAAAAAACATGCGAACGAATTCGACAAAGAGCCTGAAAAAAAAAGTGAGGTTATATCTCCGCAACGCCTTAGCGTATTCTGACCAAACTTGGTGTGTTATGAAAACCATGACCTGAGGGTACCTGCAGAGTTTAGGCATAGTGCCACCTAGTGGTCAGGAGAAATGAAAAATGGCTATTTTTGCTTAACGGTTTGGCCAAAAATCAAGAGACCAAAACTGGTCTCTTTAGGTTTGGTGAGGCATGCCAAGTCGAACAATACCCAATTTTCCCATATTCGGCCATTTTGAATTTTGTCGTAAAATGCCCCCTTGTGGTCAAAAGTTAAAATGAAATTTCCAAAAATGCTAATGACGTTTGATTAACCTATTACTGGTTGTAATAGATTCCTTGGGTCATGCTGAGAACATAGATACACCAATTTTGCCATAGTCGGCCAAACTTCCTGTCCGCCATTTTGATTTTCTTTCAAAACCTACTTTCTCATACTCCTCTTAGACCATTTGTCTGATTTTCACCAAATTTGACTCAGATCATCGGCAGACCACGTCGGAAAAAAGTTATGGATTTCTTGTCGATAGATGAAATGTTTTCGTATACCGCATCAACAAAATTGATTGACACCAAACTTTCCATGTGTCACTTTACTCTGACCACACCACATCAATTTGGTCACAGTGCCACCTATTGGTTGAAAGTGATAAACCATTAATTCATATTACTAGTGATTGTATTTGTGATCTTAAGATGTCTTAATCATTGTTGCAGTTGATCTGATGCTCACAGCCATGATGGCCTTCTTTGTGCTCGACCCCTTAATTGCTGCTTGCAGCTATATTTTGATTATGTATTTATAAACATGCCATTAATAGCAATATTCTGCAATTTTGTCCTAATATCCCATAATCCATAGCGACAGAATCGCCCACTCACCAATAGATGCAAAGAAGATGATGGCCAGGAAGTCTCTGATTGGTTCAGTGCAGCTCATGACCTCAGCTGTGACCATGTGACCTTGCGATGAGAGCAGCGCTCCGGCCAGGAAGCATCCCAACTCCATAGACACGTCCATAAATTCTGTCACCTGGAGTATGGCAGCAGTATCTTATATATAACACCGAACACTGTGACACCGAGAGAGAAGGAGACGCTTACCGTCAGCATCATGAACACAAAGGCGCTGGTGCCCAGCACTAGTATTTCCTTGTTCCCTTTGCTCTCCGCATGCAACTTCCTGTAGAACGGACCAATCAGATGAGAGCGCAGGAGCCAACACATCAGCAGCACGGCCGCCAGCGACACCAGGACCCGAGTCAGCAGAACCAGAACATGCAGCGCTCCCATCAGCACACTGACACGGCACAAAGACCAGTTAGATTCATATTTCACACCATAATCACTTTTGTAATTGAATTAAATTTTGATTCACCTGTCAGTGTCTCCATTTCCTCCTTGAATCAATGTGGGCATGACAGCGATGAACAGACCGAGCTGCACGTCCTGCATGACCAGCATGCCCAGCAAAACACTGCTGTAGTCCAGCTCACCTGTGTCAACACAAAAAAGAGGTTGAAGAGGTGGTGTTTTACAGTAAATACACACATCACAGCTGAGAGCGGATCCACCAACACAACTCACCCTCCTTTGACTCTCCTCTGGAGCCTCCGGCCAGGAAGCGAGACACCAGAGGAGTGCTGGAGAGAGACAGACAGCTGGAGATGAAGACGGTCTGTGTGGGGTGAAGGCCGAGCATCTGACCCCACAGCAGGCCAGCGGCCACCATCAGGAGACTCAGATATCCAGAGCCCTGCAGCGAGATCTTCCACACCTGAACAACAACAACCACCATCAGATTCTGTGTTTCTGCAGCACTAGAGGGCGAGTTTACTGGCTGACTGGAGATCAGCGGCTCATTTCTTACTCCTGTGTGACTCATTACACTCCTCCACCCCTTTTAATGATCTGACATATTTCCCTCCAGCTTCAGTACATTCTTTTCTCAAGCCCGACTTGTTTTTACCTTGTGGAGGCGTTCAGGTGAAAACTCCAGACCGACCACAAAAAGAGTGAAGAACACGCCCAGCTCTCCTAACGTCTCCACCTGAACCATCGACTGCAGGAAACACAACATTACAAACATGTGGAAATGTGCACACATGATTCTGGAGATGTTCATCACTCACTTTAATGCTGTTGAGTCCTGATGGGCCGAGCAGAACCCCGCAGATGATGTAACCGAACATGGGCGGCAGTCCCATCAGCGTACACAGCCACCCGCACGGCAGAGACAACATGACCACGATCACCAGATCCTGAGGTACAAAACACACCGGTCAGCTGTACTTCTACAGCGCTTCATACAGTACAGACTTCACAGTAACAAACAGAATCAATGATGCAAACTTCATCAAACGTTTCTGATGCCCGGCCTACAGGAAAACTGACATCTATTCAAATATTTGATTGTTTTATTTGTGATAATAATGCGATGAAACATGGCAAATTGCGCGACATAATTTTTGGCCAGACCGTCATACAAAGAAATTAAGAAGACATGCAAAAACAAGAAATATAGCTGCGGGCAACAGTTATCGGGGTTCAAGCTCTTCAAGGCCTTAAAAAAGGTATAATGTTTTAATTAGCAAGCCTGTAACCGTCTCATTCATAGATGAAAAAGACCATTTACAGCCAATTTACCATAGTAAATATATGGTGTATCGAAGTTGAGCGAAAACCTCGGACTAGTTCGCCAAAGTTAATTTTCAAAAATAATCTAATCTAATAATCTAAAATACAGCGGTGGTCCTAGAGGTAAAGTTGCTCAGAATGAGGAGTTCTACCATGTGGTACGAATTTTGTGGGCAAGTGCGAAAAATCGTGCGACACACAATCCTTTACGCCCCCCGGTGGCAGATTTCTTTCAAATTTGTCAAACAGGCCCAGCGAGTTTCACGCCAATCGGCCTCCGTTAACCTTTTCTGATAGCTGCTCAAATTTCATTGGCCGATGACGGACATGTTTTTCGAGATACGTCAGTGTCCTCATAGACAGTCGTGGCACCTTGGACAAAGACACTGCATGCTAATTTTCAAGGTTTTTTCAAAAAATCCAATATACACGAAAATTGCGGTGAACGAATACTTGAGTCTAGACCTAACGGTTCAGGAGTTATGCGCCATTTTGTACTTTTGACCACTGTAGCGCCCTCATCAGGCCAGCCTTGGTGACGTTATAGACGGTGTGCGTACTACCATCCCTCAAAGTTTCGGGTCTCTCTATGACTTACGGTTTGGTCTGCCTGATCACTTTTTAGGGGAGAATGTTAATTACACATATTAATAAATGGCGTATTATTGATTAATATGTAAATTAATTAATTAGAATATGCATGTAATTATGTGCATTAATTAGAAAAAACTATCATGATTAGAATCGTGTTAATAAGATGATGCTGATATTCCTGAAACTAAAATATGAAGGTTTTTGTTGATCATTTCCATCTGTCGCTCCAGTGAACTGTGACGAATAACACCACAAAGAGAGGTCAGAGGTCAGAGGTCACAGGCTGACCTTGATGAAGTGGTGGTCGGCGCGGGGCATGGTGGAGTCGCGTGGTTTGGTCAGCACATACTGGTTATTCTGCGAGTCGATCAGCATGCTGAGCCCCAGATTGCCTTTGTCCTCCTGCCTCGACACGTTCTTCCTCTTCCCGTCCTCCTCATCCTCCTCCACCCTCAGGACGGCCTCCACGTTCACCCCCTTCATCTGGACAGAAATCAATCAGTAATCATTCTTATCACTATACACGTGTGAGTCATGTGACTCTGTTGCGAACTGCACACCTGTTTGTTGTTGTCGAAGGCGTGGTCCTCGATGTCCTCCTCCAGCCGGTCTGCGGCCTTCCTCACGTCCTCCAGGATCTCGTCCAGCATGGACAGGGTTTTGTTTCGGTCTTGTGCCACCTTCAGCGCCTCCTGCTGGTGTTTCTCCGCTGCCACCAGCTCCATGTACTCCTGCTCCTCCTGTAAACACACGCGTGTGCATGACAAACATGGAAGACTAAGAGGCCATTTTCAAAGTCTTGATGTTGTTTTTGTGCTCTACTAGATTGAATGTTGATTATTCTCCTCATATTCTCCATTGTTGCAGCTCCTCTCTTCTCAGTCTGTCAGTAACGCTCTGTTTAGTTCCTGTCTCTATGAAGCCCCTCCTTCTGAGAAGCACAATGTGCTCTGATTGGTCAGCTGAAGTAGTGTGTTGTGATTGGTGTTTGGGAAATGTCCCACCCCTTACCATAGCCGCCAGTTTGAACATGCTACTAACTAACTCAACCAGGCCCCGCCCCTTTATTCTGTGCATTAATTATTTAAATGAGGACTATTGTGACTGACCTTGATGGCGGCTTCCCTGAGCGCCTGGAGTCTCTGCCGGCTGCTGTCCTT
This sequence comes from Megalobrama amblycephala, assembly GCF_018812025.1. Taxonomy (NCBI): domain Eukaryota; kingdom Metazoa; phylum Chordata; class Actinopteri; order Cypriniformes; family Xenocyprididae; genus Megalobrama; species Megalobrama amblycephala. The sequence goes on from NC_063050.1 coordinate 57,231,564, forward strand.
CATGTTGACCACGTCTCTGAAGTTCCCCTTCAGCACCCTCTGCAGCCCCTCCACGGCCTGGAAGAGGGAGCGTTCGCTCTCGTTCAGCTCGCGCTGAAACACCTCCAGCGTGTGAACGCGGAACAGCTTCTCCGGCTGCGCCAGCGTCTCGTCCCGCTCCAGCGCCACCGCGGCCGCGCCCAGCTTACGGACGGCCGAGTTCTTCTGCCTCAGCAGGATGGAGAGCCGCCTGCAGTTCTCCGTCACCCACTGCTGTCCGTAGACGCCGGGCTGCGCTTTGTGGACCTGCTTCGGCTGCAGCGCCGCCACCAGGCCGAGGCACAGCACTGCACACAGGGCTCGCATCCGACCCGCTGCAAATCAATCCACGCCAGGGTTAATAAAATCACCATGAAATCAAAAAAAAATTTTTTTTTAATGGAATATTGCAGTGTTTATTCTAAATTATTAATCTGTGCACATTTTTATTGTGTTTAATTCATAATTTTCTCCTCTCTCTTGCAGCATCTCTTCTCTGATGATGAGGGCGGGGCAATCTGTCACTCACATGAGATCCACCAATAGCAAACCACAACCATCCAATCAATTCCCCACAGACAAAATCAAGCCCCGCCCCACATTTGTTCTTGTTTGCGAAGCGTTTCACTCGGATATACGGCACAATAGAGAAGAAAAGACGAGCGCAACTTCTCTTTTATGCCAACTTTAAAACTAAAACTATAAAAAAAACATTTTCATTATTTGAAATAAAATGAACGTAACTGAAATAAAATATGCAAAACCTTAAACTTTTATTTCAGCTAGTTGCTAACTAAGGCACGATTTCTTATTTTTATATTTAGTTTAATTTAATGTACTGAAAGAACTAAAACTGAAATAAAGATTAATAAAAAACTATATAGGCTAGACTTATTTAAAAACAAATGTAAACAACAACAAAAACTAAAACTTTAACTAAAATTACATTTTAAAAAATATCAAAATAAAAACTAATTCAAAATATTAATAAAAACTATAATAGTATCTCACTACCTATGTTTCCATACATCTATTTTTATGCAAATTTTGGGATATCGTATAAAAAAAAACTGCTGGAAGGAAACGCCAAGATGCACATAAATTCTAAAAAAAAAAAAACATTTTTTATCTGATAAGAAGATATGCGCATAAACTAATCCCTCAACAAAGCAATAAACTCAGCAGAGGCTGTGATTGGATAACTGGACTAACCAGTGGACCAATCACATTGCAGCATCTCAAATGTTGGTTTGGTGGTTCTGAAACGCGAGTCAAAGTCTGTCATCAGAATGATTTGGTTTAATTCCTCCAGAAGCGTCTCACAGGATTGTGTTCCCAAACACCAGCATCCGAACACAAGATCACATGACAGCGTTTATTGTGTTTCATCTGTCATTTATGATGGAGGAAAAAAGAGCCACTTCCATTTGTGCACCAGGAAGTGAAGATTTGTTCTCTTGAACACTGATCCACAGTGTAAATGAATCAGGGAATATTACTCTAAAACAAGATCCAGTAGATATGAAAGCTCCAGTACTCACCCAACATATGAATCTGAAAGGGTGTCACTCCTGTAGGTGTGTCACTAACTAGACAAACAACCCTGAAGTGTGTTTACCGGCCCGTCACACCTACATCCTGCAGAAACACACCAGATATTCGTGAGCATTTCATCATTGAATCAGTGTGGAATTAATAAAAACACAACACAGCAATCTTCACTTCAGCAGCCAATATTAAAGACACGCTGATGAAGGAATGTGGCACAACAGGGTGGATGACGTCACACTAATGCTTCAGAGTAATGACACAGCTATTTTTCTGTGTTGATATAATATAATGAGATATGTATTTACTCTGTCAAGTCTATTGACCAAAGTCGATAATGATAACTATATTAGCATCCACAGTAACACAAAATGTCCTTCTGTTTATTATAAGCGTTTATTATTTTTGTGCCTGTCGCTTTAAATGCTCGAGCTCTTTAAAGTAGGATGGATTCTGATTGGCTGTCAAACAGTGGAATATGCATGAGTGGGAGGAGCTTCAGCCATAAAATATGAATAAAAACATACATCAAAAGGAGTGTGACGTCACGGGTGAGCTCGTTTTCTAAAACTGCCTTCAGTCAGTGTTTTAGATTTAATATATTGTACTTTATTTCAAGTAACGAACATGTTTTTTAAATAATTTTACTTAACTATAATAATAACCCTGGTAATTCTGAGGACAGACAGAAAAACATACTAAAAACATGGAGGATTTTCCCCCCTTGATATTTGAGATAATATTTCATTTACATTTTAATTTAAATATTTCATAACATTAGCAACAGAGACACAGCGATGACGTGTTGTTGATGTTTAAGAATCATTTAACTAAAAAACTGATCGATGTCAAGTGACTTCGCCTGACTGTAAATCACTGCTGTTGAGCGAATTAATATTCAGAATTGTGGATCAAACGCGTTATTGTTATCATTAATACGTTTACGGTTGTCAAGTACATTTTCTACATGACGCTCTGCGCGTTAATATCAGCGTTAATGAACAGAAAGAGAGAATAACTCGTACCTGGTCAGATGCAGAACTGAAGAACTCGTCAGTGAATGAAGGAAACAATCGCGCTCTTGTGACGCCACATACTGCGCGCGCACACCGACCACCAGCGGCTCTTAAACCGGCATGAACCTCCCGGACGGACACGGACAGCCGGCGGTAACGGTGAGATCCGCGCTCCGTTACCGGAGCAGGTAACGGCTTGCGGGAGAAGCGCTGATTCGGCTCCGGACGGACAGGGGAGCGGCTCATGCTAGACTAAACTTCACCGAAAGTTCGCGGAAGATTGACGATCATTACGCGTTTTTGTGTGTCACGCGAATCTCTGGCTGTCAGAATGAGTTTTTCAGCTGTTTTTATGTTATTAGCTCTGAAAACAACTAAGTTCACTCCTGACTGAATCACATCAGCAGCGCGGGTGATTGTGGGAAATGTAGTTTTCGTTCCGTACTGCGCCTGGTAGAAATACGAAAGCCACAGAAGAAAAAAAAGTCTGCTAAAAAGTCGAAATTATTATTGTTATTAATTTTTAAAATAATATATTAATACTATTTATACAAAAATTATTATTATCTGCTAAAGTTTAAATTATTACTTTCTAAACCAGCATTAATTTGATGTTGTCATAATTAGTATGTGATAAAATTCGAAATCGAAATTATATTATACTAAATCAAAATTTAAAAAATTATTGTATTGTCATAATTTCGACTTTTTAATGTCATAATTATGCCATTTTTTTAAGTCATAAATATTACAAAAGCACGATTTCCCCCCTTATATGGCGGAAATGGGCTTCCATAGAAATGCAGCTAATGACTAGAATTATGGAAACTGAATATGACTGACTATGGAAAACTTACACGTTGAGCGGTATGATTTTGCCATATACTATAATCAAGCTGTAATTACAACAATTAATAACTTCTTAGTTTTCGTTCCGCACTGCGCCTTTGCTCTGCTAAAAATTTGAAACTATTATTAGTTTTTATATTTATAATTTTTTCTATTAATATTTATTACAAATTATTATTATTATCTGCTAAAGTTGAATTTATTACAGTCTAAACCAGCATTATGACATTTGAAATTATTCAAAATCAAAATTATGTTATACTAAATCAAAATTAAATTTTATTTAATGTCATAATTTTGACTTTTCAATGTTAAAATTATGACTTTTTAAGTCATAAATATCAAATGATTTACAAAAGCCCTTGTATGGCGGAAATGGGCTTCTATAGAAATGCAGCTAATCTGACTAAATATGTATGATTTTGCCATGTCCTATAATTACTAATATCAAACTTTATATAATTCATAATTAATAACTTCTACATGCGTACTAATATAAACAATTAAAAGTTAAACCTTTTAAGTATTTTCAAGAGCAGCGCAGGTGTAAAAACTACATTTCCCAGAGTTCTCCCGGAGCGTCCGCTGGTTTCCGCGCATGCGCACAGGGAGCTGCTCTGGCGATGAAGATGGTAGGTGAGCGCGCAGGGGGCAGTGTTTATCTGTAATGTTTGATGACTGCGAACACTAGACGCTCGTTCCGCGCTCGAGTCGCGTTGTCATGCTGTTTCCGTGCGTCCGTTTATGAGGAAAACGGAGGGTGTTTTGAGAGCTCTGCTTGTCACCGGAACCGATCGCCCTTCTGCACACTGAGCTCTTCATAAACTAAAATCTACACGTGCCATGGTAATGCACTGTAAATATCATGATATATGAATGTGGTAACAAATACTCTGGTATTATACCAGCTGATACCATGGTAACACCACAGTATTTTATGATAACGGTTGAATAAACGTTTAGTTCAGGCGATTCTTACATAATATGTTTAATTATCAATTTTTAGTGTTTGAACAATCATAATTTCAAGTATATGTGATGTCAGTTTAGCCTTTATGGAAGCTTATTTCCTCCACAAAATAAAAAATAAAAATAAAAACGCTAATTCCGTCTTTTTATCTCACAGTTCGTAATTTTTTCAATCTCTCTTCGTCCGAAATCGCGTACTGAGTAGGTACTACATTTAGATTTTAACTTACAGTATGAGTTCATTTGAACTTACTTCACGACCGTTTAAAAAGTACGATCAATATATTATGAATATGGGTAGTATGAATAAAATTCGTATGTATTACATCCGCCATGTTGTTACTGTCACGTGACCTACCAGCGTGAGTTGCGTCGCTTCACTGCCATTCATAAATACATCGAATACACACTTCAGAATCTCTCTGGAAGCAGTAGGTCATCGGGGTACTTTTCGCCTACTGTTTTTCGAATACCATGAATTCCGACATATATTGGCGTACTGTTTTTTCGCATTCTATGTAGTTGGGGAAAAAATAGTGCACGATTTACTATTTCGTTCCCTCGATTTATAAATCATGCGCATGATTTAAGTTTTTTTCTTGCATGTCATGTGAGGGGCTCCGTAGATTTTGGACCAATACAAACTCACAATTCTGAAAAGAAAAGTCAGAATTGTGAGATAAAAATGTTTTATTCTATAGAGAAAAATCTTGCGAGGAAAAAAAGTCGCAGTTACCTTTTTTATTTTTTATTCAATGGTGGAAACAAGCTTCTATAACCCTTCAACAAAGTTTGAAGTGTTTTCGACTGAAGAAGTAGATGATTTTAACCGAGTAACTGGTACTCTGGCATCAATAAATGTTTGTATGGATAATGAAGTTGTCCACTCATTGGTCAAAGGTGTCATACTGAAATTCCACACACTGGTGAAGGACTGGATTCACTGCCTCTGTTTACTGTAACTAATGGTTAACGGTAGGCTTGTGTGTTGTTGTTCCTCCAGCATAAACTGAAGTCGACCCAGAAGGAGAAGATCCGTCAGGTCCTGTCCTTCAGTCGGGCCGCAGAGAGAACCGCTCTGTACTGCCTGACCCACAATGACTGGAGACTAGACACGGCCCCGGATAACTACTTCCAGAGCTCCGATCTCTTCCACAGAGACTCCATGAAAGCAGCGGTGGACCGCAAGAAGCTGGATCAGCTGTACAAGCGCTATAAAGGTGAGCGGCCGTGTGCGTTTGTGTTCCTGTACCTTCATTTGTGCTGCTGCTGCTGCTTCTGTCTGCAGATCCGCACGACGAGAATAAGATAGGCATCGATGGAATCCAGCAGTTCTGCGACGACCTCATGCTGGATCCCGCCAGCGTCGGCGTCCTGATCGTGGCGTGGAAGTTCAGAGCGGCGACGCAGTGCGAGTTCAGCCGCAAAGAGTTCCTGGACGGCATGTCTGATCTGGGGTGAGACACCTGACATCAGTTAAGAGACATCATAAAAGTGTAGATACTGTAGCGTTCATTCTTCAGGTCAATCATATATTCAAGGGAAAAAAATCAGTTTGAATGAGGAAAGCGATATCTTTGTCCTTTCAATGATTAGGGGATTTCCCATGACTGACAGCACATGTATTGATCTCTATGAAGCGTGCAGATATTACTCTTACGGTGTTTGTTTGTCTAGATGCGACAGTCCAGAGAAGCTGAAGAGTCTTTTACCCAGACTAGAGCAGGAGCTGAAGGATTCTGGGAAGTTCAAAGACTTCTATCAGTTCACATTTTCCTTCGCCAAGAACCCTGGTCAGAAGGCTTTAGGTGAGCGATCGGTTTAGTACGCATTTGTGCTGTTGGGCGCGTCGGTGTTGACCCTGATTGTCTCTGTCTCAGATCTGGAGATGGCCGTGGCCTACTGGAATCTCATTCTGACCGGCCGCTTTAAGTTTCTCGACCTCTGGAACACTTTCCTCCTGGTACGTCACTGCATTACATAACCATAATCCATCAGAATGACTGAAGAAACACTGCACAAGCTCACATTACACAGTTCCTTTGTGACATAATGGATCTCAACTACACAAAACAAAAGCAGTACTATTTTTCAGTGATTCTGTATGTATTTCATGAGAATGCAGTGCGTTTTGTGTTCACGAACCTGATGAATCAGTGATGGTTTTGCTTCTGTTTCTGTAAAGGAGCATCATAAAAAATCCATCTCTAAAGACACGTGGAACCTGCTGCTGGACTTCGGGAACGTGATTGCTGACGACATGTCGAACTACGACGAGGAAGGTGAGACTGATTCAGTGCTTCATGAATTCAAAGGGTTAATTGGGATTTCATGTCAGTGAGCGCAGTTACATGCACAACCTGATAAAGTCTTATAAACGCGGTTATTGGTTTGCATGTAAACGGTTTATTTCAAGAGGCGAATCTTTGTGAGTTGCCAGCGTATGGGTGTGCATGTAAACGTTCTCAGTGTTTGACCTGATTCTGTTCTGATCGAAGAATTAACGGTGAATGGTTTGATTGCAGGTGCGTGGCCGGTGCTCATCGATGACTTTGTGGAGTTCGCCCGGCCGATCGTGACGGCAGAAAATCACAAGACTCTATAATGAGCGCTGACAGGGAGGACGAGCCTCTCCAGACTGACTTTTTAAATAAAAAACTACAATAAAAGAATTTAAAAATAAATATACATCTTTAACTGCAGAGAGAGCTTTGACACTGCACTGATGAACACCTGAGATCTGTCTGGACACGAGTGTTTTCCCATCAGTCAACAGTCTCATGATGGCCAACATATACATGCATGTCTGCTTGTTTGGTCATTTATACGGAGTATTAAGTAAGAAAGCTTGTTTCCACCACTGAATATAAAAATAGGTAAATGTGGTAATTGTGAATTTTTTTTTTTTTTTTTCCCCTCGGAATTCTGACATTTCTCTGAATTGCAAGTTTATTTCTGGGAATTCTGACTTTTTTCTTGGAATTGCAAGTTTATTTCTCTGAATTCTAACTTTTTTCTCGGAATTGCAAGTTTATTTCTGGAAATTTTGACTTTTTTCTCCGAATTGCAAGTTTATTTCTCAGAATTCTGACTTTTTTTTCTCCGAATTGCAAGATTATTTCTAGGAATTCTGACTTTTTTCTCGGAATTGCAAGATTATTTCTCAGAATTCTAACTTTTTTCCCGGAATTGCACGTTTATTTCTCTGAATTCTGACTTTTTTCTCAGAATTGCAAGTTTATTTCTCAAGTTTATTTCTGCAAGTTTATTTATTTATTTATTTTTCCCGTGTAATTGCAAGGTTATTTCTCGGAATTCTGACCTTTTTTCCCCCGTGTAATTGCAGTTATTTCGGAATTCTGACTTTTTTCTCGGAATTGCAAGTTTATTTCCCGGAATTCTGACTTTTTCTCGGAATTCTGACTTTTTTTCTCGGAATACTAACTTTTTTCTCAGAATTGCACGTTTATTTCTGGGAATTCTGACTTTTTTCTCGGAATTGCAAGTTCATTTCTCGGAATTCTGACTTTTTTCATCAGAATTGCAAGTTTATTTCTCAGAATTCTGACTTTTTTTTAGGAATTGCAAGTTTATTTCTCGGAATTCTGACTTTTTTCCCTCGGAATTGCAAGTTTATTTCTCGGAATTCTAACTTTTTTCTCGGAATTGCACGTTTATTTCCAGGAATTCTGACTTTTTCCTCAGAATTGCAAGTTTATTTATCAGAATTCTGACTATTTTCTTGGAATTGTATGTTTTTGTTTTTTTTCTCACAGATTCTAAATTTTTCCTCATAATTCTTACTTTTTTCCCCCTGACAATTCTGACTTTTTTCTCGGAATTTCAAGTTTACTTCTTAGAATTCTGACTTTTTTCTCACAATTCTGACTTTTTTTTCTCTCACAGTTCTGTTTATTTCTCACAATTCTGCCATTTTTCTCATAATTCTGACTTTTGTCACATTTGCGATAAATGTACAATTACTAGTTATAAATTCCAAACTGAAAAAAAAGAAGAAAAAATAAATCTGTAGTCGCAATTAAATTTTTTTTATTCTGTGGCAGAAACAAGCATCCATAATTAAGCTGTGCAGAACTTCACTTAGAGAAAAAGGAAATAAGCTTAATTTAGTCACATGACGTCGACAGTCAAATGTGTTTGGTTTTAAGATTTATTTCACTGTTTGAGTTCCACTCACATCAAGCAGAAGTCAGAATATCTGTAGAAATATCTCAGCGTACAAGACGAGAAATGAAGCATCCGAACTGAGGAGTGTCGTTATCCTTCTCAAGAGTTTCTGAGTGAATATGGCCATCGATAATAAGAGCCGTCATTCAATCACTAACAAACGCTGATAAGATCCTGTTTGTTCACGTTGTTTGATTTGTTTACAGGCGTCTGTGATATTAAATCGGCAAACGAACACCTCAGCGTTTGCACTCTTCGTCTGGACGAGTTTCTGTGCTGTCAAAGTTTTAACACTGTTTTTATTGTTTAGTTTGCTTTGGTTCGCTCTGTACTTGTGTAACATTCATCACATGTGCTTCAGTTCAGCTCATCACATCAGTGTTTCTCTGCATGTAAATAAAGATTATTTAACAAAACTGTCACATTATCTTTAACCAGTATTTTTTTATATTAATGTTTTGGCTCAAATCTGGAGTCTCTCCGAATACACATTATCATCAACATACAGTAAACTTCAGGAATCATTAAGATTTTTTAATGTTTCTAAATTCAGAAATCAGTCTAATAAGCTGTTTTCAACACTGATAATAATCATAAATGTTTATTGAGCAGCAAATCATCATATTAGAATGATTTCTGAAGGATCATGTGACACTGAAGACTGGAGTAATGATGCTGAAAATTCAGCTTTGATCACAGGAATAAATTACACTTTACTATATATTCACATAGAAAACAGCTGATTTACACTGGAATAATATTTCACTATTTTTACTGTATTTTTGATCAAATAAATGCAGCCTTGGTGAGCAGAAGAAAACAAAAACATAAAAAATGTGTAATTATTCCAAACTTTTGACCATTACTGTAAAACAACCCATCTTCCGTGAAGACAGGGTTACAAAAAGTGCGTTACTCACCGGAGTTCAGCTGAAAAGGCAGAGCAAATTCTGATTATTATAATAACACACACTAATGAATCCCTGACAATAAGAGCAGGAGGACTGCACCATAAGCCGTCTCTGGCATGTTTAGTGTGTGTGGGACAGTAATGCCGCTGACAGAGCTCTTATCCTGCTGCCACGGCCATTGCCTTTTTAGGAGACACCTGATCGCAGCCCAGAGCCGCCACACAAAGAGCCGCTGATAACGTCTGGAGCGAGTTCAGATGATGAACCTCCGTCACACAGAGCAGCTCAACGCAGCTGGACCAAGGTCACTTCCAGCCTTTCAGGAGCTTGATTTGATGCTGTAGGATCTCCAGCACCTTCATGGAAAAGTTCCAGGCTGCCATGGTTCTCGGAGGAGTGGGAGACGCCCTGGGATACCGCAAAGGCCGGTGGGAAATGTGCACCTCGGGGACTCAGATCCAGAAGGAGCTCGCCGCTCTCGGGGGCCTCGAGGCCTTGAAGCTGGACGCTGACCACTGGCCGCTCAGCGACGGAGTCTTGATGCACATGACCACCGCTGAGGGCCTGATCACCGGTGAGACTGATAAGACTCATTTATAATGTTACAAGATTCTGTTTCAAATAAATGCTGTTCTTTTGAACTTTCTGTTCATCAAAGAATCCTGAAGAATAAAATGTGACACTGAAGACTGGAGTAATGATGCTGAAAATTCAGCTTTGATCACTGCATATAAATTACACTTTACTATATATTCACATAGAAAACAGCTGTTTTAAATTATAATAATTTTTCACAATTTTTGATCAGCCTCGGTGAGCAGAAGAGACTAACATGAACAAACAATAGTTGTATTTCTGACACTTTTTTTCTATTGTCATTTCAGAACACAGTATGCGATATCTATAAATATAAAACATTTGTAAGCTCTCCACGAGTGTTTGCTCTCAGAATAGGGATGAATGCATGTGAAATCCCTCTATAACTCCCTCTGAAATGTGGATTGATCATAATACGGCGATCTTTCCTCCGCATGACTCACGCTGATAACCCACCCAGAATAGAGCTGCGGGTCACGGCCACCGGTTTGGGTTCTAATGCGCCGTGACACGCGCTAATCTCTGTGACCGTCATAAATAACGGGCTTCAGGGCGCCGTAATCCAGCAGGACCACCGAAACCCCTTCAGTCCTGGTCCAGCACACCCGAAATAGAGCCTGAGTGAACAAACGCTCTATTAACGTTAGAGGAACGTTTGTGCCAGAACGTTCCCTGACACATAATGCATCAGTGTATATATCAGTGTCACGTATTGATTATGTTGAGCCTGCAGAAGTTAATCAGCTCCTGATTGAGCTTCCTGTCATGGCACACGAGAGTCCGTGTGGCCTTCATCTGTTTTCTGGCCTGGTCCCTGAGGAGCACTAATGCGCTGGAAATGCCTTCCGTCCTCCTCACACAAACACTGTAATCAGCCGCGGATAATCACTGCTAAACTAGTCCTGACACATGATGAGCGCGGCTGCGGATGCCACTCGTGCTCCAGCAGCCGGAGGATTTGATCCTGTCTGTGTCTGTCACATCATCAGATTACTGGTGTCTGGAGGATCTGTACCGGGAGCTGGTGCGGCTCTATGTGGAGGCCATGGTGAGTCTGCAGGGTCGAGCTCCGGAGCCCAGCACTGTGGAGGGATGCGCCAACCTCAAGCCCCACAACTTCCTGTTAGCCTGGCACACGCCGTTCAACGAGAAAGGTACAGATGGACTGCTGAGGGACTGAGAATCCGTCTGTCATTCGGCTTCTTCAAACCAACGTTCAAAGACTGTCTCAAAGTCAGATTCATAATTATGACTTTTTCATCTCACGTTGTCTTTTTTCTCATAATTGCACATTTTTGTCACATGACTTTCATCTCGTATATAGATTTTTTAAGCTCATCATTTTGACATTTTATCTCATAATGACTTAGAAAGTCAACTTTTTACAGCATAACTATGACTTTTTGTTATAATTATGACTTTCATCTCACATTTTGTCTTTTTATAAAATAATTGACTTGGAATGTTATTATTTTGACTTTCAGTAAAAAGTCAATTGTGACAAAAAAGCTTTTTTGTCAGTTTTTATCCTTTTACAGCACAATTACAACTTTGTCATAATGACGTCTTCATCTCATAATATGACTTTTTATCTCATAATTAAGACTTTCCTCATAATTAAGATTTTTTGTCATAATTATGACGTTTTCATCTCATAATGTGAGTTTTTATCTCATAATTAAGATTTTTTGTTATAATTATGACGTTTTCATCTCATAATGTGAGTTTTTATCTCATAATTAAGATTTTTTGTTATAATTATGACGTTTTTATCTCATAATGTGAGTTTTTATCTCATAATTAAGATTTTTTGTTATAATTATGACGTTTTCATCTCATAATGTGTTATCTCATAATTAAGACTCTGTTATAATTATGACGTTTTTATCTCATAATTAATACTTTTTGTCATAATTATATTTTAATCTCAATGTGAGTTATCTCATAATTAAGACTTTTTGTTATAATTATGACATTTTTATCTCATAATGTGAGTTTTTATCTCATAATTAATACTTTTTGTCATAATTATATTTTCATCTCATGTGAGTTTTTATCTCATAATTAATACTTTTTGTCATAATTGTTTTTATCTCATAATGTGAGTTTTATCTCATAATTAAGACTTTTTGTTATAATTATAATGTTTTTATCTCATAATTAATACTTTTTGTCATAATTATATTTTCATCTCATAATGTGAGTTTTTATCTCATAATTAAGACTTTTTGTCATAATTATGTTTTTATCTCATAATTAATACTTTTTGTCATAATTATATTTTCATCTCATAATGTGAGTTTTTATCTCATAATTAATACTTTGTCATAATTATATTTTCATCTCATAATGTGAGTTTTTATCTCATAATTAAGACTTTTTGTCATAATTCTGACTTTTTATCTCATAATGTGAGTTTTTTTTGTCATAATTATGACGTTTTCATCTCATAATAAAATTCAACTGTATGAAATGCCTTTCCTCGTCCTGTTTGCTCCAGTTTGATGCTGTTGTTCCTGCAGGATCTGGTCACGGAGCTGCGACTAAAGCCATGTGTGTGGGCATGCGCTACTGGCAGCCCGAGCGGCTGGACAATCTGGTTGAAGTGAGCATCGAGACGGGCCGAATGACCCACAATCACCCTATAGGTGCGGCATCATGACACGAGGAACATGCATCACTCCATCACTCCTTCACTGACGGGTCTGTTCTGTGCGCAGGGTTCCTGGGGTCTCTGTGCACCGCGCTCTTCGCCTCATACGCGATCCAGGGCAAACCGCTGCAGAGCTGGGGTCGCGACCTTTTGACAGTCATTCCCAAAGCTGAGGAATACTGCAGGAAAACCATCCGACACATGGCAGGTGAGCGGCTCTGGACCTCTGACAGCGTAAGAACAACACAGCAAAGTGTTGACGTGTTCTTCTGCTGTCCAGAATACCAGGAGAAGTGGTTTTACTTCGAGGCCAAATGGCAGTTTTATCTGGAGGAGCGAGGGATCGAAGACGGCGAGAGTAAAGCCATGTTTCCTGAGCCATACGACGCTGAAGAGACAGACAAGGTCAAACACATTCATCCCACCGCAGTCCCCCGGATTAATCACATTAACATTGACATTTAAATCATAATTATGATATAAAAACTTTTATGTCATAGTTTCAACTTTTTGCAGTATAATTTTGACATAATTATCACTCTATCATTTCATATTTGTACATTTTATCTCACAATTACTAAGTATCTCACAATTTCTACTTTTTATGGCATAATTATGACTATTTATTTACTGAAATATTTGGTCTTTTTATCCCATAATTTAGACTTTTTAGCTCATAATGGCAGTATCTTATAATTTTGAATGGCTATCTCATAGTCATGACTTTTTATCTCATCATTTTGACTTTTTTGTCATAATTATGACTTTTTTCAGACATTAACATCTAACAATCAGAATTTTGTGACATAAAAAGCATTTTTGTCATGATTATAACTTTTTACAACACAATTATGACTGTCATAATCATGACTTTTTCAACTCACATTATCTTTTTTCTCATAATTACAAATTTTTGTCATCTCATATTTTGACTTTTTAAGCTAATAATTTTCACTGTCATAATTTTGACTTTTCAGGACATAATTTTGATTTTTTTTTTTAAATCTCACAATAACTTAGTATTTTATAATCTCAACTTTTTATGTAATAAAGTTATCTTATATTTATGACTTATTATTTGACATTAACATTGACATTCAATAAAAAGTCACAATTGTGACAAAAAAGCATTTTTGTCATTTTTTTTATAATTTAAACTTTTTACAGCATAATTGCGACTTTTTGTCATAATTATGACTTTTTATCTGACATTAACACTGAAATACAGTATAAAAAAAAAGTCATAACTGCGACAAAATTACTTTTTATCTCATGGTTTAGTATCATATAATTTTGACTTTTTAAGCTCATAATTTACATTTTGTCATAATTTTGACTTATTGACTTCTTTAGCTCATAATTTTGATTTTGTATCTCATATTTTTGACTTTTTAATCACATAATTATGATTTAGAATCTCATTACTTTGATTTTTGCCATATTTATGACTTTGACTTTTTAATCTCATAATTTTTTAATCTCATAATTTTTTACTTTTTGTCAATTATGACTATCTCGTAATTTTGATGTTTTGTCAATTATGACTTTATCTTATAATTGTGATGTCAATTACATCTTTTAACAACATAATTTTGACTGTTATAACTGAGACTTTTTGTCTCATATTTATGATTTTTATCTCATAATGTAATTACTCCAGTCCTTTGGGTTCCTCACATGAGCTCATCTCACAGGACTTAACTGAACCCGAGTGGGCTCACAGGTTCTGGTGCTGGTGTGTGTGTTCAGATGTACAAGCGCTGGAGTTCTGAAGGCTGTCCGGGCCGCAGGGGTCACGACGCTCCCATGATCGCGTACGACGCTCTGCTCGCCGCCGGATCCAGCTGGGAGGAACTGTGCAAACGGGCCATGTTTCACGGAGGTCAGGAACGCTTCATTAAAACACTCCTTAATTTTCATTTATCCGGAAGCCTTTAGATCAGAAGGTGTGTGAATGTGATGTTTCAGGTGAGAGCAGCGCGACGGGTCTGATCGCCGGCTGTCTGTTCGGCCTGCTCTACGGGATCAGTCCGGTTCCTGCTGGACTCTATCAGGATCTGGACAAAAGAGACAAACTGGAAGATCTGGGAGGACGATTATACCGAGCGGCGGCAGTAGAAAGTAAAGTGCTGGACTCTGTCTGTCACCTCCTGTATTAACATGAATGAGTTAATCACACATTCATGCGCTTTATGGACTTTATTTTAGGCAACATGATTATCTTAAATGTGTAGTGGTTGGAAAATATACAAAAATAATAAAAGTTTTCTTTCTGCTTTAGAAGTATTTTCCATTGTTAGTAAACTAGTTAACTATGAAACCTTGTAAGGTGATACAATCTTACAAATCTGAATAACTTGATGGACACAAGGTGGCGCCAAACTCTTAGCTGTGCTGTAACTCATGTTAACCTGGTAAACTATTGACTATTATCAGCTGGCTGCTTAAACATCATCAAATCAAATAAAAAATGTTTCTTTTGTTTATTAGCATATCAAATATTTCTCATTATATACCAGTTAAAAGTGTTAATCAACCAAAACAAAACTCTTAATGCTGCTGTAAGTGATGATTTTGTAGTATCAAACATGAAACGTCTCTATATATAATGGACAGCACTGAAAGAGTCCCTTTAGCCAATCAGAAACGCATGATTTTGTGTTGGCTGTTAGTTTTTTGGAGTTTATGGGAGAATGGGGCGTGGTCAAAGCAGCAGTGGGCGTGGCTAGTTCAGTGACTGATTCACAGTCACAGTTCATTCATTCAGATTCACTTGAGGTCTTATTAATGAGTTCTTCACTAAACTTAAGACACTTGCCCTAGAATCTTAATTAAAGACTTTTAATTCAACAATTCTGGATAAAGATATTGATGATAGTCACACGTATTAACCTGTTAACTCTCACCCCTGTTTTCTGTTCCAAATTTGAAGTTGATATCACAAAAATCGAGCCGTACTGTTTCCAGACAGAGTTTAATACAGTATGTGGTGAAGCACAATTCAAGCAGAAGTCTGATGTGTCGCTCCACAGAAACACACTTTTATTCCACAGAGTTCAGAGAGACGGCCGGCCGCCCTCCGTCATCCCAACGCTGGACCGGCGATCCGTGAAGCGGCTGATCCTGGATCGCTCGACGCGTCCGGAAGTCAGGGCCGTCCTGGAGAATCTCCTGCTGTACCAAACCCGGGAGCCACCGGCCTCTCCTTCAGCCACGGCGCGAGCCGGTCCTCGTGTCTCCGCCTTCCAGCTCCTCCGATCCAAGTTTCTGAAGAGCGCGCCGAAGCCGGCCATCACCCGCAGACGAGAAGTGGGATCTCTGAACGCCAAAGAGCGACGTATTACAGACGCAAACGGGCTGAGAGCGAACTCAAGACCTGGGATGAGGAGAAAAGGCCGGGTTCAGGACGTCCTGGATAAGTTTGCAGCGGCGGCCTCGGTGGAGAAAAAGGACGTGAAGAAACGGACGCGTACAGGCGCATTAAACAGCATCATCAAGGCCTTCGAGACTCTAAACCATTCGACGTACAAGATCAAGAAACACAACAGCAAATCGAATCATGCGCTGGACGTACTGAAGCAACACAGACGTCAGACTACAGGAACACAGAACCTGAGTGAGGCCTTCAGTCCAGAGATGAGAGAGAGACGAGCGGAGGAACGGCTCAACGGAGATGCAGTGAAACCTCTCGGACAGACTTCCAGCACTCAGATCCTACAGGAGCCTCCAGAAGATCCACAAATCACAACCTCAGAAAACATCAAGCGACCTTCAGCTGCTCTTCAGGACGATCACAGCTGGGATCTGGACGATACGCCGCCGTCGCCTTCAGAAGAGCTCGCTGTAAACACCCGCTTCTCACCCGCTGTGACCGAAACACAGGAGGACGACGAGCTGCTCGCGCTCAGCTTGAGTTCATCCAGACGCTCTGATGGAGAACAGGACGAGGATCTTCCTCCTCACGAGCGTTTCTCCTCAGACGGTCAGATTTCCCTTCTGGGAACGAATGACGAAAACGCATGTCATCCGTCGACAGGAGAAACACAGAAGTACAGGACCGTGAATTACTGCGACCCTTCAGAGCGACGCTTCTACATCCACAAAACCATCCGGTTCACTGACACCTTCAACTTCTGAAGACTGTTATGTGATTATTTATTATAATAAATCAACTATGTTGCATGAGTCATATCCAGTCAATAGGGAATGTTCTCAGAACGTTCTCTCAAATGTTCTTCCAGTAGCGTTAATAGAACGTTTGTTCAATGTTATAATGTTCTCAAAACATCATTAATGGAATATTTTTCTGAAATGTCTAACGTTTTTTAAATGTTTGTACTTGTTTCAGAATGTTCAGAGAACATTTCGATAATCGCACATCAAGAACGATAACTAGCGTTCACATTAACGCACAATATCGTTCTGTTTATTCTCAGTTTTGTCATCTGTCGCTTTAAATGCTCGCGCTCTTTAGAGCAGGACGGATTCTGATTGGCTGTCAGTGTTTTGTATCATTCAAAAATCGTTTTGAAAGTGATTCTGTGCTGTTATCAATATAGTTGTGGACTCTTTTAGCCAAGAATGACGATAAAGATATAGTTCTAAATATAAAAGAATAGCTGTAACTAGATAAAAAAGTTTGAAGACAAACTTTAAGTTGGCTTGAAAAAGCCGGTCCAGAAAGTTTGAAGGAGTTTTAAAAGTTTGAAGCTTTTCAGTTTGAAAGTTTAAGTTTTATTAGATAGATTTAGTTCAATAGATAGACTTAGTTTGATAGATTTAGTTTGATAGATAGATAGATAGATAGATAGATAGATAGATAGATAGATAGATAGATAGATAGATTCAGGGTACTTAAGGCGGTTGCTAGGGTACTCAGGGTGGTTGCAAGGGTGTTGCTATGCGGTTGCTAAGGTACTTGGGTGGTTGCTAAGGTGTTGCTATGGGGTTGCTAGGGTATTGGGGTAGTTGCTAGGGTGTTGCTATGCGGTTGCTAGGGTACTCGGGGTGGTTGCTAAGATGTTGCTATGCGGTTGCTAAGGTACTCGGGTGGTTGCTAAGGTGTTGCTATGGGGTTGCTAGGGTATTTGGGGTGGTTGCTAGGGTGTTGCTATGCGGTTGCTAGGGTACTCAGGGTGGTTGTTATGGTGTTGCTATGCGGTTGCTAGGGTACTCAGGGTGGTTGCTAGGGTGTTGCTATGAGGTTGCTATGGTACTCAGGGTGGTTGCTAGGGTGTTGCTATGCGGTTGCTAAGGTGTTCTGAGTGGTTGCTAGGGTGTTGCTATGTGGTTGCTAGGGTAATCTCCATGGTTGCTAGGGTGTTGCTATGCAACTCAGGGTGGTTGCTAAGGTGTTGCTATGCGGTTGCTAAGGTGTTCTGGGTGGTTGCTATGGTGTTGCTATGTGGTTGCTAGGGTACTTGGGGTGGTTGCTAGGGTGTTGCTATGCGGTTGCTAGGGTACTTGGGGTGGTTGCTAGGGTGTTGCTATGCGGTTGCTAGGCTACTCGGGGTGGTTGCTATGGTGTTGCTATGCGGTTGCTAGGGTACTTGGGGTGGTTGCTAGGGTGTTGCTATGCAGTTGCTAGGGTACTCGGGGTGGTTGCTAAGATGTTGCTATGCGGTTGCTAGGGTACTTGGGGTGGTTGCTAGGGTGTTGCTATGCAGTTTCTAGGGTACTCGGGGTGGTTGCTAGGCAGTTGCTATGGTAACCTGGGTGGTTGCTAAGGTGTTGCTAGGCAGTTGCTAGGGTGTTCTGGGTGGTTGCTAGGCGGTTGCTATGGTAACCTGGGTGGTTGCCATGATGTTGCTAAGTGGTTAGTAGTTGTCACAGATGGTTACTATCAAGTTTTTATAGAGTTGTTAGCATGTTCTTAGCCCAGTTTAACACTTAGCTAATCACTATTAGCATGTAGCTATTCACTGCTAGCATGTGTATCATGTTGGAAGTCCAGATTGCTAGCATGAGTCAAAAGAGCCAACCGCCATCTCTCTACGATGTTCTGATGCAGAGATATAGATTTTGCAAAACGGTTGCTAGGGTACTCTGTTTGGTTGCTAGGCAGTGGCTTTGCAGCTACCAATGATGATACTCCAAAGGCTGCTTGACAATATAAACCAACCCCCATGTCTGTACGATGTTCTGATGCAGAGATATAGATTTTGCAAAACGGTTGCTAGGGTACTCCATTTGGTTGCTAGGGAGTGGCTTGGCAGCTACCAGTGATGATAGATAGATAGATAGACAGACAGATAGATAGATAGATAGATGGATGAGTTTGAATGAGTTAGATAGAAAGATAGATAGATAGATAGATAGATAGATAGATAGATGAGTTTCAATGAGTTAGATAGATAGATAGATAGATAGATAGATAGATAGATAGATAGATAGATAGATAGATAGATAGATAGATGAGTTTGAATGAGATAGATAGATAGATAGATAGATAGATAGATAGATAGATAGATAGATAGATAAGTTTGAATGAGATAGATAGATAGATAGATAGATAGATAGATAGATGAGTTTGAATGAGATAGATAGATAGATAGATAGATAGATAGATAGATAGATAGATAGATAGATAGATAGATGAGTTTGAATGATAGATAGATAGATAGATAGATAGATAGATAGATAGATAGATAGATGAGTTTGAGTGAGTTAGATAGATAGATAGATGAGTTTGAATGAGTTAGATAGATAGATAGATAGATGAGTTTGAATGAGTTAGATAGATAGATAGATAGATAGATAGATAGATAGATAGATAGATAGATAGATAGATAGATAGATAGATAGATAGATATTTAGTTTGATAGATAGATAGATGATGGGTTTATGATTTTGAATGAGTTTCAATGGATTAGAAATAGTACATAGAATGGCACTTGAGTCTAATTGGGTTTGAGTCTAATGGGCTTCCATAGTTTAAATTTGAATTTTGACAGTTGGAATTTGAAAGTCTTGGCTCATTTGAACATTCCGTCAATGAAAGTCAATGGGATTTTTTCCAAGTTTGATCAGCATTTTTAGGAAAACCGTAAGTCGGATCAGTCTGAAAAGATATAGCAACCCGAGTCAGAACAGTCTGAAGGTCTGGGCTGAGTTTGGTGGTTGTAGCTTGAACAGTCTAGGAGGAGATAGTGTTCAAATTTTCGGTCAGAAGAATAATAATAATAAGTTTATATAGCAGATCAGTAAGTTGGCTTTTTCAAGCCAACTTAATGATAACGATATCGTTGGGATCACTTTCAGAATGATTTTTTCCATCTGTTGAACGTTAAAAACACTGACAGCCAATCAGAATCCATTCGAATTTAACGTCTCGCGCATTTAAAATGGCGCTCGATCTGCCATTTTAAACCTATCGCTGAAAAATCCTCCACTCTTTGACAAGTCAAACCCCCTTTTCAATCAATGATACTTTAAAGAAAATATGGAAATCAATCGGTCATACCCTTGGAATAAACGACAGAGAAGTATAATAAATGGAGATGAGATCATTATAACCACTAGCAAACAGTGAAAAATAAAATTACCTCAGGTATCCAGCGCTAGTTTCGACAACATTGTCTTCTTTAAAGCTGCAGTGAAAAAGACGAGGTGTTTTTATTCCACTATATTGACTTCGTCAGATAAATTCAGTTAGATTATTAGATCATTACACTCGAAATATAGCATTCTGAGGACATCTGCTGGTTAAAGCGTGTAAATGCAACAAGAACAGCAAAAACATGTTGTGACCACAGCGCGAGCTAAACAGACCGTCATCGTTTAGTGTGGACTCAAATGACGAACAAGTTTTTTAAAAGTGTAAAAAAACATAATTTTGAGTTTTTATTAAGTATTAATGAGATTATGTGGTTTTTATAATGAAATAACACTGATTTTGTCATTTTTTACAAAATTTGTCACCAAAAAAGTCATTCAGTTTAACCAAAATTTCGGTTTTACCGAATGACGATATTTTCAAACAATGCTAACAGGCTGATATCTAGCTAGCTAGCAAAATAACAATCAAACATTTTATATTTAGTACAAGTTTTTAAAATATTACAACATTTTCCATGTTTTATAGCAATTGCACCGAATGACCTGATGTTTCGGGACATGCGTATGATCAAGAGAAAACATGAATTTATCAAATAGTTAAAAGAGAGTTAGTTACTTTACTTCATGATCATGTGGTCCTTTGCAGGTGTCTGAATGATGTCACATCCTGTCACATGACTTGATCCAAAATGGTCCCTTTATATCGGTTACTCCGAATGACATCAATGAAATTAGTTTTTCCGGACATTCTTTCTCATAACAAAGCAACGACTTCTACACATAATTTTAATATCATTTTGCACTATGTTGATATATGATGTTATAAAATCATGCCAGAATAAAAAATATATACATTTATTACATTTTAAGATATTTTAATCACAAATGAAATGGCTGTATTGGCCTTTGGACGGTTAAACCAAATGACCTTTTGACACTTCAACATCTTTAAAATATCTTTATATGGAGCAAAATATAATTAAAACCTTTTGGATTCAATAAAAGAGATCTATTTGTACTACCTTACACACTCTGGGTGTCATATATATATTTTTTTATTATTATTATTAAAGCCTTTGGACAAAACAATGACCTGTCACGTCATTGACCTGAATATTATCGTTCTTGGTGTGAACGGGCTTATTTTGTGTCTAAATTTACACACAACAAACAATATATTTCATTCACAAGACAGTGGCTGTGAGGTTCATGTAAATCGACTTTTGTGTTTATTTTCACACAATGCAAAACACTTGATTTGTGTGAGTTCTGGTGTGAGATAACCAGCTGCCGGAGTTTATTCAGCTCCTCAGACTCCTGCTGTTTCTGTGTCAGGCAATTCATAAAAGGGAGAAAACTAAATAAAAAACTTTAAATTATGCAGGATTAGTAAATAGTAAACAGGCCACACATCTATAGAAACCATCAATAATCATGATCTAAACGTCTCTCGTCTGAATTCACGTGTAAACGGTTAAACTCACAGCGTGAGCTCTATAAACACAGACACACCCTGATCATAATAAAGGTGCGTCAGACCACAGCAGATCACGTGACTAACTCACGACACGCATGTTTTCATGTGTATCTGTTGTTCGTCTCATCACAGCGTGTGCTGCAGTTAATCTGATCAGTTTGAGGTGCATATGCTGCATGTTTAACCGAGCGACCTCATTTCCCCGGTTCATGCTGTCAAACACTGACCAGATCGACAGGAATAAACACTTCAATAACAGCAGATTTCCATCTCAAAACACGGCAAATCACCCATCAGTTCAGAGAAAACACATGCTCGGAAACATGGAGTCTGTTCCTGGAATAATCAAACGTCTGTGGTTAATCCACTCAGTTCAGCGGCCTCAACTGGACCCGGATCAGCGGGATTTACTAGGACAGTCGAACAGAAACTCTGACACAACCAACCAGAAACATTATAAAAATACTGTTTCTGAGGGTAATTAATCATTATAGTAGTGAACCTTTATAATTAACAGCAAAGACACACATTAACTGCCCTCACAACCTTTACAAGCTACTGTAGTGATATTACCACGGTACTTTAATATACATTATAATATACATTTAATACATGCCATTTTTCCAAAACATTGTTTATTTCAATGTCAGACTGACCATATTCATATACCAGAGTATTTATTTAAAGTCAGGGTCCGCAAGTGAGCTATAGGGAAAAGTGTAGAAAAAACTGTAAACATAAATAAATAAAATTAAACTAAATAAGTACATAAATTACATTAAAATAAATAAATAAAATGAATAACATTATAAGTTATTCATCTAGTAGATTAATTTAAAATAAAATATATAAATAATTTTGAATAATATAAATAAAATTAAATAAATAAATATTTAACTGTACATTACTATAGTGAATAGAAAAAATACAATAAAGTAACTTAATTTAAACTAACTTTAGATTTATAATATTAATTTTTCAGTGTTTATAAAGAATAACTGGTGAGAATTCTCATATTTTGGGCTTAAAGTAGTTAGAAAAACTGAAGAAAATAAAATTAAATAAAATTAAATAAGTACATAAATTACATTAAAATAAATAAAATGAATAAAATTATTAGTTATTCATCTAGTAGATTAATTTAAAATAAAATATATAAATAATTTTGAATAATATAAATAAAATTAAATAAATAAATAAATATTTAATGGTACATTACTATAGTGAATAGAAAAAAATACAATAAAGTAACAATATAAAATAATAATATTAATATAATAATATTAATCTTTCAGTTTTTATAAAGGATAACTGGTGAGGATTGTCATATTTTGGGTTTAAAGTAGTTAGAAAAACTGAAGAAAATAAAATTAAATAAAATTAAATAAGTACATAAATTACATTAAAATAAATAAAATGAATAAAATTATTAGTTATTCATCTAGTAGATTAATTTAAAATAAAATATATAAATAATTTTGAATAATATAAATAAAATTAAATAAATAAATATTTAATGGTACATTACTATAGTGAATAGAAAAAAATACAATAAAGTAACAATATAAATATAATAAATATATAATAATATTAATATAATAATATTAATCTTTCAGTTTTTATAAAGGATAACTGGTGAGGATTGTCATATTTTGGGCTTAAAGTAGTTAGAAAAACTGAAAAAAATAAAATTAAAAAAATGAAACTAAATAAGTACATAAATTACATTAAAATAAATAAATAAAATTAATAGTTTTTAAATAATTGTATTAATTATATATTAATCTATTAGATAATTTAAATTAAAATATATAAATAATTTTGAATATAAATAATTAAATAATACATTTAACTGTACATTAATATAGTGAATGCGGCACCTAAAAGATTGAAACTGCTTAAACTCACACATTTCTGTGGTCCATTTTTGTCAGTAAACTCGCAGTCACATGATCTCATGTTTATAAACTCCTGATTCCAGACAAACTCACACAAGAGTTAAAAGAGTAAAAACTCTGCGTGACGAAGAGGCGTCACCTTTAAGCATAAGTCCCGCCCCTCTGTTTGACTGACGTGCGACAGATTGCGTGGCGAGGGGCGTGGTCTTCGCGCTCATAGCCCCGCCTCTTGGTTTGATTGACGTGTGCCCTTCTTCAGCTCCCTGGAGAAATTAATCGTGTTGCTTGGCGAAGTGTTCGGAGTGAATGATGCGCGCGCCCGGCGTACAGTCGCGCGCTTAAAACAACAACCACAAGAGTGGACTGATAAAGTTCGAGTCAGTGGATGTTATTATCGGCAGGTTGATCCGGGATCTGCTGTCCCGCGGGAGAGGAGAGGGCCATTACTGCTACTGTGGCGTGGGAAAAGTTACACTTGCGTGACGCGCGGCGGAGAGTCGGTCGCGTCCATGAGCGGCGCGGCGCTGCTGTGAATGGAGTCCCGGAGCCCCGGAGCGTGAGGACTGATCATGGAGCAGCGCAACGGGACGCGGAGCTCCAATCAGCCGCAGCTCCGCATTAACGTGCCGAGCTCCGCCAGAGAGAGAGTGGACAGGTACTGCACACTACAAGTACACTGCACACTACACACTGCACACTACACACTACATGATCACTATACAGACAATGAACATAAGTTGGTCGGGAAACAATTTTTTAATGAAAGCACATTAAGAACAAAGTCATGCTTTGGTAAAAAACGCCAAAATTTTGACCGACTGAGTCATAATGAGATTAAAAAGTCAAAATTATGACATAAAAAGTCATTATTATGACATTCTAAATCGAAGTTATGACTTACTAAATCATAATGAGATTAAAAAGTCAAAATTATGAAATAAAAAGTAACAATTATGACAAAACATCAAAATTATGAGATTCTAAATTGAAATTATGACTGACTTAGTTGTAATGAGATGAAAAAGTCAAAATTATGACACAAAAGTCAAAATTATGACATAAAAAGTCACAATTATGACATTATAAATAGAAATTATGACTGATTTAGTTGTAATGAGATGAAAAAGTCAAAATTATGACAAAAAAGTCAAAATTATGACATAAAAAGTCATTATTATGACATTATAAATCGAAGTTATGACTTACCAAATCATAATGAGATTAAAAAGTCAAAATTATGAAATAAAAAGTAACAATTATGACATAAAACGTCAAAATTATGAGATTCTAAATTGAAATTATGACTGACTTAGTTGTAATGAGATAAAAAAAAGTCAAAATTATGACACAAAAGTCAAAATTATGACATAAAAAGTCACAATTATGACATAAATAGAAATTATCACTGACTTAGTTGTAATGAGATGAAAAAGTAAAAATTATGACAAAAAAGTCAAAATTATGACATAAAAAGTCATTATTATGACATTATAAATCGAAGTTATGACTTACCAAATCATAATGAGATTAAAAAGTCAAAATTATGAAATAAAAAGTAACAATTATGACATAAAACGTCAAAATTATGAGATTCTAAATTGAAATTATGACTGACTTAGTTGTAATGAGATAAAAAAAAGTCAAAATTATGACACAAAAGTCAAAATTATGACATAAAAAGTCACAATTATGACATTATAAATAGAAATTATCACTGACTTAGTTGTAATGAGATGAAAAAGTCAAAATTATGACAAAAAAGTCAAAATTATGACATAAAAAGTCATTATTATGACATTCTAAATCGAAGTTATGACTTACTAAATCATAATGAGATTAAAAAGTAAAAATTATGAAATAAAAAGTAACAATTATGACATAAAACGTCAAAATTATGAGATTCTAAATTGAAATTATGACTGACTTAGTTGTAATGAGATAAAAAAAAGTCAAAATTATGACACAAAAGTCAAAATTATGACATAAAAAGTCACAATTATGACATTATAAATAGAAATTATCACTGACTTAGTTGTAATGAGATGAAAAAGTCAAAATTATGACAAAAAAGTCAAAATTATGACATAAAAAGTCATTATTATGACATTCTAAATCGAAGTTATGACTTACTAAATCATAATGAGATTAAAAAGTAAAAATTATGAAATAAAAAGTAACAATTATGACATAAAACGTCAAAATTATGAGATTCTAAATTGAAATTATGACTGACTTAGTTGTAATGAGATAAAAAAAGTCAAAATTATGACACAAAAGTCAAAATTATGACATAAAAAGTCACAATTATGACATTATAAATAGAAATTATCACTGACTTAGTTGTAATGAGATGAAAAAGTAAAAATTATGACAAAAAAGTCAAAATTATGACATAAAAAGTCATTATTATGACATTATAAATCGAAGTTATGACTTACCAAATCATAATGAGATTAAAAAGTCAAAATTATGAAATAAAAAGTAACAATTATGACATAAAACGTCAAAATTATGAGATTCTAAATTGAAATTATGACTGACTTAGTTGTAATGAGATAAAAAAAAGTCAAAATTATGACACAAAAGTCAAAATTATGACATAAAAAGTCACAATTATGACATAAATAGAAATTATCACTGACTTAGTTGTAATGAGATTAAAAAGTCAAAATTATGACATAAAAAGTCATTATTATGACATTCTAAATCGAAGTTATGACTTACTAAATCTTAATGAGATTAAAAAGTAAAAATTATGAAATAAAAAGTAACAATTATGACATAAAACGTCAAAATTATGAGATTCTAAATTGAAATTATGACTGACTTAGTTGTAATGAGATAAAAAAGTCAAAATTATGACACAAAAAGTCAAAATTATGACATAAAATGACGTTATGGCATTCTAAATCGAAATTATGACTGACTAAATCATAATGAGAATATAAAGTAAAAATTATAACTATAATTCAGTCGTAATTATAAATTCTTATGTCATAATTATTCATGATTCACCAAAGCATGATTTTTGGGTTCAATAATTTTCACTAATTTTGTTTTATTACGACTTTGAAAAATATTATTTTAATGTTCAGAGAGTCCTGATTAAACAAGTATATGATCAGCATATATTACACACACACACACACACACACACACACACACACACCTATATACACACACACACACACACACACACACACACACACACACACACACACACACACACACACACCTATACACACACACACACACACACCTATACACACACACACACCTACACACACACACACACACACACACCTACACACACACACACACACACACACACACACACACACACACACACACACACACACACAGGTGTCAGTTTTCCCAGGTCTTTGTCTGGGATTGTGAAGTTTCAGTTGCAGTAGATCAGCTGCTGTAAGTGTGTCACATGATCTGCTCACCTGAGGAACGTTCCAGAGCTTCACCTGCTGTCCTGTGTGTGTGTGTGTTTCAGTGTGGACCCGTACGGCTTCCAGCGCTCCGATGACTTTGACTACGAGTCGTACGAGGAGCTGATGTCCGAGTATCTGGCCGTTCTCACCAGGAGATCCATCAAATGGTCCAAACTGCTGCAGGGGAAGCGGCGCGTGGACCGGAACCTCAAGGGTGTGTGTGACGTCACTCTCATTAATATTCATCAGCAGATCTGTTTACCACCTCAACTCAAAACAAAAACAACAACATCTGATGCACTAAAATATCTGAAAACTAAATAAATATGACAAAAACACAGAATTACTAAAACGTTAAAATGAAAACACTGAACACAATTCAATATATATATAAAAACCTCTAATGGTGTCTCACTGACCGTACAGTAACATGTGATGTTCTCCAGGACACATTTAAAGGGACAGTTCTCTCAAAAATCACCATCATGAGTTTATTTCTCCTGATGTTCTGAATATCCTCCTTCATGTTGCAGAGAAGAAATAAAGTCTTGGGAGGATGAATTGTCATGTTTGGGTGAACTGTCCCTTTAATTCAGACTTTATGATGGTAATGGACTACTTTTCACAGACTGTGATAATATATATTATAAATATAGTAGAGCTGCACGATTCTGGATAAATTGCGAATCATGATATTTTTGTTTAAAACATGATTTTGAACAGAACAAAATAACATCTCGTTTACATGAGGTTCTGACTAAATGTTTATTATAATTTTTTTAATCGTTTGAGTGAATGATTCAATGACTCACTCATAAAGATTTATTTCATTATGGAATGCATCAGCGTTTATGAACAAATCTCTTGAGTGAATGATTCAATGACTCACTCTCGTCTCAAATCACACACTCTCTTGAATAATTACACCACGGCCGCTAAAAAAGTGTGTTCTATAGAGTATGAATGTAAACTACATCCGCCATGTTATCATGATCATGTGACCTACCAGCATCAGTTGTGTCACTTCACCGCTGTTCATAAATCCTCTCCCGTGGCCTCATGGGATAGTAAAGTGTCCATTGTATGCTGGAAGTAGTAGGTAATCCAGGTACTTTTTGCCTACTCTTTTATGAGTACATACTTCTTTTGTCACATACTAGTTTTTGGCTGCTACATAGTAGGGAAATCAGAATGTGATTTTGGATGCAGCCTCGTTTCATAACTGGATGAATCAGCGCTTATGAACTAATCGCTTGAATGATTCAATGACTCACATATAAAGGCTTGTTTCAATACTGGATGAATCAGCGTTTATAAACTAATCGCTTGAATGATTCAATGACTCACTTATAAAGGCTTGTTTCAATACTGGATGAATCAGCGTTTATAAACTAATCGCTTGAATGATTCAATGACTCACTTATAAAGGCTTGTTTCAATACTGGATGAATCAGCGTTTATAAACTAATCGCTTGAATGATTCAATGACTCACATATAAAGGCTTGTTTCAATACTGGATGAATCAGTGTTTATAAACAAATCGCTTGAATGATTCAATGACTCACATATAAAGGCTTGTTTCAATACTGGATGAATCAGCGTTTATAAACTAATCGCTTGAATGATTCAGTGACTCACATATAAAGGCTTGTTTCAATACTGGATGAATCAGCGTTTATAAACAAATCGCTTGAATGATTCAATGACTCACATATAAAGGCTTGTTTCAATACTGGATGAATCAGTGTTTATAAACAAATCGCTTGAATGATTCAATGACTCACTTATAAAGGCTTGTTTCAATACTGGATGAATCAGCGTTTATAAACTAATCGCTTGAATGATTCAATGACTCACTTATAAAGGCTTGTTTCAATACTGGATGAATCAGTGTTTATAAACAAATCGCTTGAATGAATGATTCAATGACTCACTTATAAAGGCTTGTTTCAATACTGGATGAATCAGTGTTTATAAACTAATCGCTTGAATGAACGATTCAATGACTCACTTATAAAGGCTTGTTTCAATACTGGATGAATCAGTGTTTATAAACTAATCGCTTGAATGAACGATTCAATGACTCACTTATAAAGGCTTGTTTCAATACTGGATGAATCAGTGTTTATAAACTAATCGCTTGAATGATTCAATGACTCACTTATAAAGGCTTGTTTCAATACTGGATGAATCAGTGTTTATAAACAAATCGCTTGAATGAATGATTCAATGACTCACTTATAAAGGCTTGTTTCAATACTGGATGAATCAGTGTTTATAAACTAATCGCTTGAATGAACGATTCAATGACTCACTTATAAAGGCTTGTTTCAATACTGGATGAATCAGTGTTTATAAACTAATCGCTTGAATGAACGATTCAATGACTCACTTATAAAGGCTTGTTTCAGTACTGGATGAATCAGCGTTTATAAACTAATCGCTTGAATGATTCAATGACTCACTTATAAAGGCTTGTTTCAATACTGGATGAATCAGTGTTTATAAACAAATCGCTTGAATGAATGATTCAATGACTCACTTATAAAGGCTTGTTTCAGTACTGGATGAATCAGTGTTTATAAACAAATCGCTTGAATGAATGATTCAGTGACTCACTTATAAAGGCTTGTTTCAATACTGGATGAATCAGTGTTTATAAACAAATCGCTTGAGTGATTCAATGACTCACTTATAAAGGCTTGTTTCAGTACTGGATGAATCAGTGTTTATAAACAAATCGCTTGAATGATTCAATGACTCACTTATAAAGGCTTGTTTCAATACTGGATGAATCAGTGTTTATAAACAAATCGCTTGAGTGATTCAATGACTCACTTATAAAGGTTTGTTTCAATACTGGATGAATCAGTGTTTATAAACAAATCGCTTGAATGAATGATTCAGTGACTCACTTATAAAGGCTTGTTTCAGAACTGGATGAATCAGTGTTTATAAACAAATCGCTTGAATGAATGATTCAGTGACTCACTTATAAAGGCTTGTTTCAATACTGGATGAATCAGTGTTTATAAACAAATCGCTTGAGTGATTCAATGACTCACTTATAAAGGCTTGTTTCAGAACTGGATGAATCAGTGTTTATAAACAAATCGCTTGAATGAATGATTCAGTGACTCACTTATAAAGGCTTGTTTCAATACTGGATGAATCAGTGTTTATAAACAAATCGCTTGAATGAATGATTCAGTGACTCACTTATAAAGGCTTGTTTCAATACTGGATGAATCAGTGTTTATAAACAAATCGCTTGAGTGATTCAATGACTCACTTATAAAGGCTTGTTTCAGTACTGGATGAATCAGCGTTTATAAACTAATCGCTTGAATGATTCAATGACTCACTTATAAAGGCTTGTTTCAATACTGGATGAATCAGTGTTTATAAACAAATAGCTTGAATGAATGATTCAATGACTCACTTATAAAGGCTTGTTTCAGAACTGGATGAATCAGTGTTTATAAACAAATCGCTTGAATGAATGATTCAGTGACTCACTTATAAAGGCTTGTTTCAATACTGGATGAATCAGTGTTTATAAACAAATCGCTTGAGTGATTCAATGACTCACTTATAAAGGCTTGTTTCAGTACTGGATGAATCAGTGTTTATAAACAAATCGCTTGAATGATTCAATGACTCACTTATAAAGGCTTGTTTCAATACTGGATGAATCAGTGTTTATAAACAAATCGCTTGAGTGATTCAATGACTCACTTATAAAGGCTTGTTTCAATACTGGATGAATCAGTGTTTATAAACAAATCGCTTGAGTGATTCAATGACTCACTTATAAAGGCTTGTTTCAGTACTGGATGAATCAGTGTTTATAAACAAATCGCTTGAGTGATTCAATGACTCACTTATAAAGGCTTGTTTCAATACTGGATGAATCAGTGTTTATAAACAAATCGCTTGAATGATTCAATGACTCACTTATAAAGGCTTGTTTCAATACTGGATGAATCAGTGTTTATAAACAAATCGCTTGAGTGATTCAATGACTCACTTATAAAGGCTTGTTTCAGTACTGGATGAATCAGTGTTTATAAACAAATCGCTTGAATGATTCAATGACTCACTTATAAAGGCTTGTTTCAGTACTGGATGAATCAGTGTTTATAAACAAATCGCTTGAATGATTCAATGACTCACTTATAAAGGCTTGTTTCAATACTGGATGAATCAGTGTTTATAAACAAATCGCTTGAATGAATGATTCAATGACTCACTTATAAAGGCTTGTTTCAATACTGGATGAATCAGCGTTTATAAACTAATCGCTTGAATGATTCAATGACTCACTTATAAAGGCTTGTTTCAATACTGGATGAATCAGCGTTTATAAACTAATCGCTTGAATGATTCAATGACTCACTTATAAAGGCTTGTTTCAATACTGGATGAATCAGCGTTTATAAACTAATCGCTTGAATGATTCAATGACTCACTTATAAAAGGCTTGTTCGAGATGAATCGGCGATTGATACAATCTTTATTTGAAGCGTCAAGTTACTTTCAAAAGGTGATTTACTCTATTGTGATCTCTGCTGTAGACATCAGTGTTTATATCTGAACTATAAACGTTTATCTGATATGAATTACTGCAGAAATCATATTCTCTGTTGTTTCCTGTTCAGAAGTCGACTTGTGCTTCTGAGAAGAACAGAAATGTGGAAAGCGTCCATACGTACAGTAGTTGTCACTGATGTGTGTGTGTGTGTGTGCAGTGAAGCGGTACGTACGGAAGGGCATCCCGAACGAGCACCGGCCGCTGGTGTGGATGGTGTCCAGCGGAGCGCAGGAGCGGATGGAGAGGAACCCTGGGTATTATCGCTCGCTGCTGGACGCTCAACACGACCCCAAACTGCTGGAGAGCATCCGCACCGGTCAGAACATCATCATCATCACGGTTATTAAACTTGTGACACAATCTCCAGGAAATGACCTGTGTGTGTGTGTGTGTGTGTGTGTGTGTAGATCTGCACAGAACCTTCCCAGACAACGTGAACTTCCGACGCTCGGCGGATCCGTGCCTGCAGGCGGCGCTGTATAACGTGCTGGTGGCGTACGGACAGCATAATAAAGCCGTGGGCTACTGTCAGGTACGGTCACATGACTGAACGGCTGTTGTTCAGGAGAATCATCTGGAACGGATCTTTAGTGTTCAGATGCGTCAGGAGAGCCGAGCATGCTGGGATACGTGGATCTCGTGTCCACTGTTGTTTGTTTCAGCAATGCAAAGTTTGTCAGATATTTCCAATGCAAATGATGCGAGCGGATGAACGAATGTTTCCAGTCATGGAGCTTTAATCACATGATTCTGATTCTGTGAAAAGAAATTTTATTTGAGTTTATTTTGAGTTGTTTTAATTGTTTTTAATATAACAATTTTTTTTGTGTGTTTCTAGCATTAAATTGGACTTTAATATTATTTTTATACTTTAAAAATATTTTAAATTATATTAATTCTTTTATACTTTAATATTATTATTTTAATATAAGTAAATAATTTTCCATTTTATATCATTATAATTACCTTCAATATATTTAAAGATTTTTTTTTTAAAAGCTAAGTTTTAATTATTTTTAATATAGTTAAATAATTTGTTTTTAGCATTTTAATTAATTTTTAATTATTTGTAATATAATATCTTCTGCTTTTTGCATTTTAATTAAGTGTAAATTATTTTTAATTTAATGTTTGTATTTTCAGAATTAGGTTTATTTCTAATATAGTGACTGTTTTGTATTTTCAGAATTGAATTATTTTGTAATATAATTCATGTTTTGTTTTTAGCATTAAGTTTTAATCATTTCTAATATAGTTAAAGAATTTTTTGAATTAAGTTTGAATTATTTTAAATATGGTTAAATGTGTTTTCCGGCAGGGAATGAACTTCATCGCAGGATATCTGATCATCATCAGTAAAGACGAGGAGACGTCCTTCTGGCTGATGGAGGCGCTGCTGGGAAGAATCCTGCCAGGTGTGTTTCCTGTTTCCTCCGTCAGGTGTTCATGTACACACACTCGGCTCATTAGAGGTCACAGAGTGTGTGTGTGTGTGTGACATGAGCAGATCTATTCTGAGCTCACGTCTATGAATAAACTCCGGCTCAGGTCACATGGTCTGATCCTGTTAGGGCGCGGGAGACACACCTCACTTCCTGTTCCTGCTGGAGCTCAGACGACACATATAGACGAGTGTCGTGTCTGTTCATCCATCCGTCTTCTTTTGGTGTTCAAACTCTGCTTGTTTACATTTTTTAATCATAGAAACAGGCAGTGATGAAATATTAAATCACTTAAACACCATCAATTTTGTGATTCTATAAGATTCTGTATGTTTTTAATAAAAAAAAATACTTATTGAGACTAAAAAGGAACATTTCAGTTTATTTTTAATGAAGTTTAAATAACTTTTAATAAAATTAAATCATATTTGGTTTTTAGCATTAGGTTTACTTAATGAAATAATTTGCATTTTTTTAGCATTTTAATTTAGGTTTAATTATCTTCATTATTTTGCATTTTTATTATTTTTAATTCAGTTAAATAGTTTTTTGTGTGTTTTTAGCATTTTAATTAAGTTTAATTATTTTTAATATAATTCAATTATATTTTGTATTTAGCATTAGGTTTACTTTTTTAATATAATTAATGAGCTTTTTTAGCATTTTAACTTAGTTTTAATTTTATATAATTACATTTTTTCTTGTTTTTGCATTAATGAAGTTTTAATTATTTTTAATAGTTAAATAATTTGTCATTTTAGCATTTTAATTCACTTTGAATTATTTTGAACATAATTAAATATTTTTGTTTTTGCATTTTAATTGTTTAATAATTTTTATAAAATTAAATAGTTTTTGTTTTAGCATTGTTTTAATTATTTTTAATATCTTTTTTGTATTTTTAGTATTTTAAGCAAGTTTGAATTGTTTTATATAATTAAATAATTTTAGAATTTTAGCATTTTAATTCATTTTGAATTATTTATATGATTAAATATTTTGTTTTTAGTGTTTTAATTCATTTTAAATAATTTATTTGTATAATTAAATAATTAGCTCTTTATTAGCATTTTAACTTAGTTTTAATTATTTTATATAATTACATTTTTTTTCTTGTTTTTGCATTAATAAAGTTAATTATTTTTAATAGTTAAATAATTTAATTTTAGCATTTTAATTTTGAATTATTTTGAACAGAATTAAATATTTTTGTTTTTGCATTTTAATTGTTTAGTTATTTTTATAAAATTAAATATTTTTTGTTTTAACATTTTAAGTTGTTTTATTTTAAGCATTTTAATTATTTTTAATAGTTATCTTTTTTGTATTTTAAGCAAGTTTGAATTGTTTTATATAATTAAATAATTTTTGCATTTTAGCATTTTTATTAATTTTGAATTATTTATATGATTAAATATTTAGTTTTTAGCAATTTAATTAATTTTAAATAATTTATTTATATAATTAAATATTTAGTTTTTAGCATTTGAATCAAGTTTGAATTATGTTCAAATATAATTAAATCATTTGAGCTCCTCTGAGGTCCCGCAGGCGCTGGTTTAGATGATGCTTCACAAACTTCTCGCAGTGAAACGAGTGTCTGGTGTTCATCTACACTAACAGTGATCAGCTGACGGAGGGTCATGTGTTTAAACGCTGTTCAATGTCGTTATCTCCTCGCTCAGATTACTACTCTCCGGCCATGCTGGGTCTGAAGGCGGATCAGGAGGTTCTGGGCGAACTGGTGCGGGCGAGGGTTCCCGCGGTGTGGCGGCTCATGCAGGATCACGGCGTCATGTGGTCTCTGGTGGTCTCGCGCTGGTTCATCTGCCTCTTCATCGACGTCCTGCCGGTGGAGGTAACGGAGCGGTCTCAGCGCGGTCACGTGACCCAGCGGCTCGGCAATGACCCTGTGTGTTTGTGCTCCCATCAGACGGTGCTGCGGATCTGGGACTGTCTGTTCTACGAGGGCTCCAAGATCCTGTTCCGCGTGGCTCTGACTCTGATCCGCCACCATCAGGACGTGATTCTGCAGGCGCAGAACATGCCGGACATCTGCGAGCGCTTCAAACGCATCACCAGAGGCGCCTTCGTGGAGGACTGCCACGCTTTCATGCAGGTGAAGCTCGTGACCGCTCGATTATTCACTGCTCGCTCTGCTAGTGCGCTTCATTTGAGTAAGTGTGAACGCTGCCATCCCAACCAAACAAGTCTCATTATTTCCCAGGCGATCTTCCTGGAGCCCGGGAGTCTCTCCAAGGCCACCGTGTCGAAGCTGCGCGAGAGCTGCCGCGCGCGGATCGTCGCCGGCGAAT
This sequence comes from Megalobrama amblycephala, assembly GCF_018812025.1. Taxonomy (NCBI): domain Eukaryota; kingdom Metazoa; phylum Chordata; class Actinopteri; order Cypriniformes; family Xenocyprididae; genus Megalobrama; species Megalobrama amblycephala. Next base: position 57,267,040 of record NC_063050.1, read on the forward strand.
CCTGACTTCAACATTCCCGCTGTTAGTCTGCAGACGCTCACTCAGTAGTGTGCACTAACAGACTGCATCATGAAGATGTGTATTTTCTTACCTTTGTAGAAAGTGTGTATAGATGTAGAATAATCACAGATGCTGGACTGAAGATGTCTTTAATGCTTTAGGTTGAACCACAATCATTTCTTCTTAGATTAAGACCAATAATACTGTGAAATAAAACGGCTCAAGATGAACTTTATGGTTTTGTGCGACAGCGAGTGTTTGATGACTGATGTCGACATCTTTACACAATCTCTTCACTGCGAGCTTAAATAGAAATCAGAAATGTGTCTCTAAGGACAGCAGTTGTAGGAGTAGCAGCGAAATTGAAAATTGGAAAATGAAAAACGAGATTTCGTTAGAATCGGCATAAACCAAGGAGAGAAAAACTAAATTTGGACCATGTTTTCAGAAGTTATGTTTTTGCAAAAATCCTTATATCTCTGGAACACTAGGTGGCGCTGTGTTCAACCTTCTCAGGTACCTTCAGAATATGCGGTCCATGATCCCTGCCAAATTTTGGGCCAATATGTCAAATAGTTTAAAAGATATTGCAATTTTCTAAACGGCAGTTCGTCCAATCCTGGCAAAATCGGCATCCACGGATTCAGCATGACAAAAGGAATCTGATGAAGCACACCGAATATTATTTATATTGATCAAAGTTTTGCCGAGATACAGCCTCTGAATCAAGTTTGCAATATCGTAACTTTTAAACAAAGATGAATATCAAAGTTCTGTTCAGTCATTTGTGTGCGACTCGGTTTAAAGATCATCTGAGACATTTTCTGTAAGAATTGGACCAATTTTGAAGGAATATTAGCATTAAAAATTGGAAAACTGTATTTTTCAAAATGGCCACTACTGTAATGGGCGGAGCCTCAATGTAAGATGATGAATATGATCAGCATGAAGACAGGATTCAGGTGGACTATGATTCATTTTTCTTGAAATAAGAGTTCAAATATTCACCTTTAAAATGGTTGTAACATTTGAACTGGTGGTGGCGCTATAGAGTTGGTCTAGAGACTCCAAAGTTGGTCAGATTACTCTTCATTACCGTCACTACAAGTGTGCCAATTTTCATCATTTTCCTACTCACGGTTCACAGGGCTGCCATTGACTCCCATTGGGGAGGAAGAATAATAAAACTGGCTGGAAATTAATAAGACTTAAAAAAAAAAATATATATTGATATTGTTAATCCTATAATCATTTTAAAGTGTTAGTCTACTCTTGGACACTGTTGCATTCTGGGAGCTGCTGTTTTCATCAGTCAGGATTGAAACACACACAGACTGTAAGTCATTATTTATTTATTAACCTCAAACCCTGATGCATAAAAATAATGAAACATTCGCTACAAAAGAGCAGAAACCAGCAAACACGGCACTGGAGTCACATGACCCAATGACAAGTCATGTGACCAAACAATTCACCACAATAAAGAAAGGCACGTTCATGCCATGTCGTAATTACTGTAACTGTAAAAAGCCTGTATGATGTGTAATTACAACATGTAAACAGGTGATTTTCTGAGAGCTGTGGCTTGTACCACCTGACCACTGCAGACGTCCGGTGTGTGACATCACAGTACAGCGAGAGCGAATCGAATATTTACTGTAATTATGACATGGTGTGAACGCAGCAGAGCTCCAATGCAGATCAAACCCAGTGTTCTTCATCATCATAAACACACTGACGATGATGATGATGATGAAGCACTTCAAACAGCGAAGAGTTTCTTATAAACATCCAGAAAAGCACATCAGACTCAATCATTCATGTTAAACAGGCACAGTTTCCCTTTACTGACCATCAGTTACACTGACAGCTGCTGCGAGTGTGTGTGTGCGAGTGGAGGATCATGGGTAATTCACCAGCGGCTCTATACAGGCTTCATGATCCGAGACACAACTACAACAACATCATCAATTATTTATATCAGGTGTCATTTAATGCCAGTGTCTCACACACACACACACACACACACACTCACACACACACACACACACACTCACACACACACTCACACACACACAGGTTTTTACTCTGAGCTAATGATATGGTCTATCCTCACACACCCTCAGAGTTTCTGCATGTTTATATTTGGAATAAAATGGTTTAGTTTGTTTATTGATGTATTTGATGGTGACGGCTGTGCTTATAACACAGACACCTGAACACACACACACACACACACACACACACACCATGATGAGAACATTTACTACACACACTTATGTAAATGAGGTGGTCTTAAACTTATATTGTTTTTACAAGAAGCCAATTAAAATGACTGCAGACAGGAAACATGATCACGAGGTTCATTCGTTGACATCAGTGAATTTATTCATCAACATTTACTAATTATTACAATCGAGAGTTGCATCAGTTAATTCACTGTGAACTAACGTACATTTTCATAAACTAACATTAAAGATTCAGAAATGCTGGAAGAACGAATCGCTCGTTATTAATGTCAACAAATGAACCCGTCACCGAAAACATTGAACATTTTTAGAATAAAAAGAACATTATAATAATAATAATAATAAAATGACATTATTTCTGAATGATTTGTATAACTGAGGACGAGTGAAGGTTTGTCCACTTTGGCTGATCAGTTATTTGTAGTCTCACTCGTGACCTCTGACCTAAAACAATCATTATTTACACAGATTCATTAATATAACGGCTTTAGAGGAACAAACTGACAAACAGGAGACGAGTTGATGAGACACAGATGACAGTCGACTAGACACACACACACACACACCAGTGACCCCTGACCTTTGACCTCACAGCAAAGAAGAACAGAATGAACCCGCTCTCTCTCTCACACACACACACACACACACACTCACTCAGTCCAGTGCGTCCAGCTGCAGCCGCTCTGAAGCAGGCAATCACAGCACAGACGCAGGAGGAGGATGATGATGATGATGATGATGATGATGATGATGATGATCAGATGGTCTGGTATCCGGCGTGTGTCCTCTTCCTGCCGATCAGATACGCGATGAGGACGATCAGCACCAGACCAGCCAGAGCCGCTCCAACGATGATGGGAATGAGCATGTTCTCCTGATCCACACGACACTGCTCCGCTGCACACACACACACACACACACACACACACTTTGTGTCACTGAGTGACATTGACTCGATCACATCATTTGCAGTGCTTCATGGGAGAGGGCGGAGCTTAAGGGACAGTTTACCCAAAAATGAACATTTCAGTCATTATGATGGATGGGCTTCAATACCTCATTCACTGCCATTATAAAGCTTGGAAGAGCCAGAATATTTTTAAATATGTCTCAGATTGTGTTCGTCTGCAGAGTCACAGCGCTTCACTCTTTAGGAATCAAACCTACAGTGACTCTGAACGTGATCTGATCACATGACCGCTGGTCAGTACCTGCAGAGAACTTGTTAGCGGTGACGTTGAAGGGCTGCAGCTGCAGTCTGAAGGTGTTGATGGAGAAGGCGGACACTACGGCGAGCGTCTGCTCCGCGCTGCACATGTACGAGCGGCCCACGCTGCACTGCAGGAAGTCCAGAGAGCTGTTGCTCGCCACGAACCGATCTGCAGGAACCAAACCATCAGAAGAACATCAGACTTCCTCAGAACCCCTGCACCAGAGTCTAGACTGAACTCACTTACCCGTCATGTCGGACCAGAAGGCGGAGACGCTCACGGCGCTCAGATGAAACTTCTGCGTGGTCGAGTTCTGCAGCGACACACGGAACATGATCAGAGGGAGGAAGAGTCACGTGACATTAAGACACAGGAAACAGAGAGAGTCTGACCAGCGTGAATGTGAAGGTGAGGTTGGTCAGATCCTCGGCCAGCGTCAGGGTGGCCACCGTGACCCCGCACGACCCCGAGGCCGTCGTTCTGTTGGGCTGCAGGTTCACGACCTCACTGACGGTCTGTGGAGGGAACGGATCAAACGTCAGCGGCGGGAAACAGTGACCTCAGCAGGAAGTGAGCGTGTGTGTGTGTGTGTCACCTGGTTGCGAGTCTTTGAGAAGTGCGTGACGTTGAGCTGCAGCCCCATCAGCGCCAGCAGGCAGACGGTGCCGTTGCCGTTGGTGATGGTGTAGTTGCCGCGCTCCGGGGCGGCGGGCGGCGGGACGGGTGACGGGGCGGCCGTGGTTTTGGGTGATTGTGTCGGGGCGACGGTTGTAACCGTCTGATCAGCACTGCAAACACTCTCTGTGACAAACACACAAACACATTTATTTCTACAGCGCTTCGATTCAAACTGAATTAAAGGATTAGTTCACTTTCAAATTAAAATTATCCTGATAATTTACTCTCCTCCATGTCATCCAAGATGTTCATGTCTTTCTTTCTTCAGTTGAAAAGAAATGAAGGAAATCATTCCAGGATTTTTCTCCATATAGTGGACTTCACTGGGGTTCAACGGGTTGAAGGTCCAAATGTCAGTTTCAGTGCAGCTTCAAAGAGCTCTACATGATCCCAGACGAGGAATAAGAGTCTTATCTAGAGAAACCATCGGCCATTTATTAAAAAATTTCCTTCTCTATTAGAATTCCAGCAGTGTAGACGCTGCTAAGTGTATTACTGCCCTCTACAGGTTCAAAGTTCTGAACTAATTCTTATATACTTGCACTAGCATATCAAATATGACAATTTAGTTCAAACTTTGACCTGTAGAGGGCAGTAATACACTTATCAGTGTCTACACTGCTGGAATTCAAATAGAGAAGAAGAAGAGAGCTAGTTCAAGATGAGCATTGTTAAAATGTATATAATTTTTTTATATATATCCAATGGTTTCTCTAGATCAAGTCAAGTCAAGTCAAATTTATTTATATAGCGCTTTTACAATTGGTAATTGTTTCAAAGCAGCTTTACATATTAGAAGCACAGAAAAAAGGGAAGTGGTTAAAAATAAGCTGTACAAACAAGCGTGGTAATATGTAACATATACAATATGGTGCTACATTAAGCCAATGTCGGCTGACTCCCAGGGGTGGAAAAAACCCCCTAGGAGAAAAACCCAGCGTGTTAACACTGGGAAAAAAGTCCTAGGAGGGAAAAAACCCCTTGGAAGATATATATAATATATGTAAATGGATATGGAGATCAAAATCTGAATCAGACTCTTATTCCTCGTCTGGGATCATGCAGAGCTCTTTGAAGCTGCACTGAAACTGACATTTGGACCTTCAACCGTTGAACCCCAGTGAAGTCCACTATATGGAGAAAAATCCTGGAATGTTTCCTCAAAAACCTTCATTTCTTTTCCACTGAAGAAAGAAAGACATGAACATCTTGGATGACATGGAGGACAGGAAATTATCAGGAAATTTTAATTTGAAAGTGAACTAATCCTTTAATGATGCAAACGTCAAACATGAGACACATTCAGATTCTGCTCTACAGACGTTTCTTTATAATCATTTGTGAAATTTACCAGCAATTTCAGCGTAAAACTTTCTACACCATTTTTTCAGTGCATTATTTACTGATAAACATTCAGCAGGTTCTGAGGGGGTGAAGACTTATCAGGGCTCGACAGGAAGTACTGCTGATGGCCCGGGGTCAGTGTGAAGGACAGCAGACGGAGCGGTCAGTTTCCCGATCGGGTCAGTGCTGTAGGGTGTGCGATATATATCGTCTATGATATCGTAATTGTTGATTTAATGATCTGATATTATCGATTATGTCCCTCACTTTACAAAAAACAAACAAAAGCACACTCATTGAGTGCACACATGCTCTATACGTCTAGTTTAGACTAGTGCACATGGATATTTAGATGCACGCTTTCACTGCGTGATTTAGTCTGCCTTTAGAATGCCCCAGAATTCAAGATAAGGGGCAAAAATGACCCTGTATATATTTTATATTTATATAATTTAATATAGTTAACCAGCATTACACAAAGAGTGACGTTTGTCTATAAATATCAACATGATTATAAATGTGATATTGATTTTATTCAGCGTACAGTTTAATGAACAAGAACTTAATATCAAGTGATTTACATTTAAATCGCTGTTTTGCTGCATTTCGCCAACAAAAATAGTTCCAAAGTCCACAGCATTGTTTTGCGTCTCTGAGCGACACTTCCTGAATGAATCAGCCGTTTGAATGAATCAGTTGAATCTCAATGATTCGCTCATTAACAGTGATTCGCTGCCACCTACTGGCGGGTTTAATTTTCACATTTAAAGTGTCTTTTCATTTTTTTAAATAATTTCAAATAACAGTATTTAACATTTTATATTTATGCATCTGTAACTGCTCTCAACTGATTAACTTTAATAAGTTTAATATATATAGTTATACATTAGATTTCAATTTCTGTACCTGAAAATCTCCTGTTTAAACCTTCATGAAAAACTTGAAAAGCACCATTTATTTCATGTATAAGTTTGTTCTGTTGTATTTATTTGTGCTTATTACTCGTAATTTGATTATTTGTTTATATTTTATTACTTTGTTTATTTGTCTAACAATATTTAAAATATAAATTAATGTAGTAGCTTTTGGTGTCATAACCCTATTTATTGAGGTTAAATGTAACAAAGACAACGATGCTTTATTTTATAGGCCCATTTTCTTGTCTTTTACTTGTATTAATTTTTTGTGGCGGGACCGGGCCAGTAGAAAGAATCCTTAGTGTTGAGCCCTGTTTATGCACTCGACTGTGTGCATCACATGACTCACTCCAGCTCTGAGCATCAGATTACCCAGCAGCCCTCATCAGCACTCACAAGTGAAACAGCAATTCAGAGAAGAACAAACAGTTTAACAACCTGCTCAACCGGTTCAAAAGAGGAGTCTGAGGATCACATGATGCTGGGAAATGCCCCTGACCTTCAATGTTTGAAACTCCGTACCGTCTTTGCTGAGGTTTGCCGAGGTCATGTACGCCTCCATGCGGACATTAGCGAAGGTGACGTTCACTCCTGCGTCCAGACTGAAGGAGGCGGAGCTCAGACACCTGTAGGTGCTGTTCATCCGTGCAGAGATCTCCGACACGTTCGTCATCACGGACACGACTCCTGCGGCAGAGACACACGTGAGCGGGCGCTCGTCTATGACAGAGTGTGTGTGTGTGTGTGTGAGAGAGACTGACCTGCGCTGGAGGATTGTGGGAAGGTGCTGGTGTCACTGAGGTTATACTGCAGGCTCATGTTGGCCACCCTGTACAGACGCCCGTCGCTGGAGAACACCAGAGAGAACATGTGACCCGCTCCGAACGACAGCAGCAGCTCTGGAGGAACGCCGGCGCCGCCGCAGGAGCTTCCGTTAGCCACCGCTGCTGAGGACGGCAGAGCGAACGCCGCCACGCTCTACCAGAACACACACACACACACACACTCGTCACGAACACACTCACTGAAAACTAAAATGACGTTTTTTTTAATGACTAACATGACAAAAACTAAAAAAGACATTTGACACAGGACTAAAACTAAGTAAAAAAAAAAAAAACATCTGACAGTTAACACTAGACATGTGACAGCATAACTGCATGTGTGTGTGTTTGAACTAGCATTTCGATAGCTAACAAATTTAAGGCGATTGTTTTTTTGTTCATTTTATTTGTTTTTACGCAGTAAGTGAGTGTGTCTAAGAGAAAAATTAGATCCAAATAATGACGGGGCGTCTGTGTGCGCAGTAATCTGAGGAAGCTGTTCTGCAGTATCATCAACACAAGAGCACAATGTCCTGAACAAAAGTCTGATTGGATTCTTACCAAATTATAGAACATATAATATAATTATAATCTGCACTGTAAAAAGCGCTACATAAATATCACCGACCCTCTTCAATATTTACATTAATGAAACAACTAGAACAGTCAGCAGCACCTGATCTCTCACTGCATGACTCCAGCATAAAGTTCCTCCTGTATGCAGATGATCTGGTCCTGCTGTCTCCAGCAGAGGAGGGTCTACAGCAGAACCTGGACATCCTGCATCGGTTCTGTCAGACCTGAACCCTGACCATTAACCCTTGTGCGCTCTGCGTTTGGGAAGTACACTCAGGTCTCCAGAGGTCCAGGCAACAAAATGTAATTTTGTAACAAAATAATTGCTTTTTTTTTTTTAAACAAATGTAATTTTACTCTGTTTATTAATGTTTTTCTTCATATTTGTGCAGTTTTGAGGATTTATCATATTTCTTAAATTTTTATATAAATAAATAAATATTTTATTGAGTAGGTTTTTATACAAAAACAGCTTTTTATGTAAAATTCACTTTATAAAGACCCACATTTCTACCTTTCATTCATGGGGATAACATGGATAATTTGACATGGTTTAGTGTGAGATTTTTGGAAAATGCAGTTTTAAAAGTAAAAAATGATCACTTTATCCAGCAGATGGCAGCAGAGCTCCACTATTTGCTGTTTGACTGACTGAAAGACATCTTTACACAAGTATTTTCAGCTGGATTCATATCTAAATATTATCAAATCACAATTATGACAATAAAAGATACTTTTTGTCAAAGTTTAGCATTTTTTTTGTAAGATAAGATAAGATCAGTTTTTCAATATTGTTACATTATGATGAGACCCCGCTTAGAAAATGGACAAAATTCATCCAACATGTTTTGAAAAACTGTTTTTCAATTTAAAAAAAAAGCTAAACTTTGACAAAAAGCAGCTTTTATTGTCATAATTGTGATTTCATAATATTTAGATATGAATCAAACAGAAAATACTTGTGAAAAGATGTCTTTTAGTCAGTCAAACAGCAAATATTGGAGCTCTGCTGCCATCTGCTGGATAAAGTGATCATTTTTTACTTTTAAAACTGCATTTTCCAAAAGATGGACAGAAATCTCACACTAAACCATGTCAAATTATCCATGTTATCCCCATGAATGAAAGTTAGAAATGGGGGTCTTTTATAAAGTGAATTTATATACATAAAAAGATGTTTTTGTATAAAAACCTATTTAAAAAAATATTTTATTAATTTATATAAATGTAAGAAATATGATAAATCCTCCAAAAACTGCACAAATACGAAGTAAAAACATTAATAAACAGAGTAAAATTATATATATATATATATATTTTTTTTAACTGTAATTTAGTAACAAAATTTTTTGTTGCCAGAGGTCTCTGGAGACCCTGAGTGTGACTTTAATTCCTACACTAACATAAAAACAAGATATCACTCCAATTTATTTTATTATTTGTAGATCTAGAAAAAGTTAACAACTGTACAAAGTTTCATGTCACTAGGACAAAGAGAATTTTTTTTTATTTTATTTTAGCAAACGTTGTTTGGGATACTAACATTCCAGACAGACCTAGATGTCAGGGAAATTTCACCCTTGGTATGACCTCAGTTGATCATGCCACAAGCTACACACACCAGTGCAACTGGAAAGCTAAATTTGGCCGTGAATAAACTGAAAGAAAAAGCAAGAAGGACCTTCTATGCCATCAAATAATCAATCCAAACTGAAATACCGATCAGAATCTGGCTCAAAATATTCCAATCAGTCACAGAACCGATTGCACTATATGGCAGTGAAGTACAAAAAGCGACTACAAAAGCTGAGATGGCAGATTGTGTTTAAGAACGAGCCTGATTTAAAATTCATAGCATTACAAGTCCATGAGCGATTGAGCAATGGACAAGGAATAATAAAGATGTGCAGACTTTTTACAGTTTATGTATGGAATTGTGTTTTTCAGAATGTCCCACAATGCAGGAAACGCTCCAGTGTGAGGAGCATGATTACCTCCGAGGGATTCATTATGTACCAGGTGCCTCGGGAAGTGACCGTTTACTTGAGAGATCGCCATTGTGAACATGGATGGTACCATACGGTGGGCACGCCTTTTTGTTTTAGCTTTCATTTAAAAGACAAATTACAATATTACAAACATTATTAAAGGGTTAGTTCACCCCAAAATTAAAATTCTGTCATTAATTACTTACGATCATGCCGTTCCACACCCGTAAGACCTTCGTTCATCTTCAGAACACAAATTAAGATATTTTTGATGAAATCCGATGGCTCAGTGAGGCCTGAGCAATGACATTTCCTCTCTCAAGATCCATTAATGTACTAAAAACATATTTAAATCAGTTCATGTGAGTACAGTGGTTCAATATTAATATTATAAAGCCACGAGAATATTTTAGTGCGCCAAAAAAATCAAAATAATGACTTATATAGTGATGGCCGATTTCAAAACACTGCTTCAGGAAGCTTCGGAATGTTATGAATCTTTTGTGTCGAATCATGATTCGGATCGCATGTCAAACTGCTGAAATCACATGACTTTGGTGCTCCGAACCGCTGATTCGACAAGCTGATTCATTTGTGCACCGATGTTTCCTGAAGCAGTGTTTTGAAATCGGCCATCACTATATAAGTCGTTATTTTGTTTTTTTGGCACACCAAAAATATTCTCGTGGCTTTATAATATTAATATTGAACCACTGTACTCACATGACCTGATTTAAATATGTTTTTAGTACATTAATGGATCTTGAGAGAGGAAATGTCATTGCTCAGGCCTCAATGAGCCATTGGATCTCATCAAAAATATCTTAATTTGTGTTCTGAAGATGAGTTTAGGTCTTACGGGTGTGGAACGACATGAGGGTGAGTAATAAATGACAGAATTTTAATTTTTGGTGAACTAACCCTTTTAAGACATGTGTTTTCATTTGTGCACAGAATGGGACGTTCATTGTTGACTCAACTATCGACGGGGAGAAGTTAGGATACGTTGTGGCTGTGACTCCTGAGAGCCTGACACTGAGCACCTGTGCAAACCTTCAATGGGAACTTCACTGCGAAAACGTTCAGGTAGTGGCGACTAATGTGCATCTTATTTACATGATGAGATAATAATGCAGATCACTGGCTCTGAATGGGCAGCTGAGGTTCTAATGATGTTATTTTGAGGATGAGATGGTAAATATGAATCTGGGCAGACTCAAGGAGATCGTGGAAGTGCTGTGCGTCACGGGGTCGCAAAGAGTCGAGCATGACTGGGCGACTAAAACAAGATGGACCGAGGATTTTATCACCTCTGCCTCATTCGCACCAGGAAAACCCCTGAAGCAGTTCTTTTATTGTAGCAGAACATGAGAGGAGACGTTAGGCAGAACGACAGTCTTTGTAATCATTATATGATAATGAGTTGTAAGCGAGATCTCTTTCATAGTTTGTCAGTATAAATAAGGTGTGCATTTGTTTACAGTGAAACATCGATCTACACATGGACCCCTGCCAGGAAATGACACACTTTCAGAAGACGAAGAAGCTGGTGATCAATGTAAACCTCTTACATTAGTTATGAACTGAGTTTGTGTTTATCATGTATTGCTCTGCACACCTCTCTCTCTCTCTCTCTCTCTCTCTCTCTCGTCATGTTTGTTTCAGCAAACTGGATAATTGCTGTAATCGTGGGGAGTGTGTTTGTCACCATCCTGCCTGCTACCGTTTGGCTAATTTGGAAAAAACAAAGTGTGTAAGAAAGTAAGTGCTTGTTTTAAATGTTTGTGTTGTTGTCTGTTGTTGAACATGCTAGTGATTTTACTGTATATATTGATGTGCCTCAATACGTTATGTTACACAATAAGCAATAAAAAGCATATTACCAGTTATATTTTGTTTTGCAGAATGTGTAATATTTGTCTTATATTCTTTCTATAATATTTGATATAACCGTTTGTTCACTAGGTCCACGTACACTCTTCCAGATGAAGGTGAATCTGAGACAGGGGATTCGTTCATGATCCTCATGTCACACTGTGGATCTCAGAGAGAGTGTGTGTGTGTGTGTGTGTGTGTGTGTGTGTGTGTGTGTGTGTGTGTGTGTGTGTGTGTTTTACCGTTCCATTAGTGCTGTTGTAGGAGATGCTGAAGGAGGCGTCGAGTTCTGCTTTAATGCAGGTGGAGTTTCCTTCGGTCACCTCAAATGTCACCGCATGAGCCGCAAACACACACCCTGAAACACAAACACACACCTTCATCATCACTGGACCCTCAGTGTCCACCAGAGAGCGCCGTCACACTGATAAACCATCATTCACTGTGATCACATCAGAGCTTTGTCCCGTTTTTTTCCCCAAATTCCCTGTTTCTGTGTTTTAATTTTTCTGTTTTAAATGCTAAATTAAATTTGAATCATCAAAAACACATCTACTCAATTTAATTCTTAAAACTTTAACAATTTACTGATCAGTTGATACAAAGATTTCATCTTTTCAGAAATCTGTTTTAATTTTTCTGCATTCTGTGTTTTGATTGATTACAAATTTGTTTTCAAAAACGCTGGTCATCAAATGCAAATATAATTCCTTTTATAGAGGGTATGCATCGACGTCACTTTCCCGCCGGAACGCTCCCTCAGCTGGACTGAGTGGCAGAAGAGCTCCTGCATGACTGGATTTAATAGAGGAAACTGCGAAAACGCGAGTAAAACTAACGAATTACTCTAAAGGTTGGACTCGAAAGTGTTTCTTATGACATGTCAAATAAACCTAATCCATGGATATTGACATGCAGCCAGGAGTCGTGTTTCCTGACATTTATATGTGCCTGATTTCATAAAGCAAATCTGCCTGTGAATATTTTATATAACTACAATATAGGTAGGTTTAAATCCGCGTAATCACTTATTTCAATGTTATATATATCCTCAAATCATCCAGCCCTAAAACTTGTATAGTTTTTGTCAATGTTTATTCAAAAACACCCAATTATGCAGAATATAAGATGATAAATATTTAATTGATGATTTGTCAACACAATATATACAATGATTTTACCTCAAAATCTAACATTTTGACAATTATTTTGCCGTTTCTGTGAATTGCAGTGATCATTTGCTTCTTTTTTCTGTAGCTTTCAGCACTCTTTAAATATATACAGTGCTTCCCACACATAGACTTTACTTGGGCGGGCCGCCCACATATAATAACGGCCGCCCAAGTATATTTGGAGACACATTTTTGCTTTTATTATTTTTATCCTCTTATACTTTTATATCCGTGCAAAATTATGAAACCATCCGCGATCGATTATCTAGTCGTTTCGTACCTGCTCGTTATGTGTGCGTCAGAACTGTTTACTCCCACTAACATTCAAACGGGCGCTGCATTTTGCAAAGTCACAAGGGGGCGCTGTTGCATGTTCTACAAGCTCATGCGACAGCGCTTCAGACTGCTTCAAAGTGATTCTCAATCAATGAAAAGCGCAGATTTATGCCAAGCGATTGCTAATGAACTCAAGTTGATGAATTATTACAATGTCTACTTTATAACCTTTATATAAAATGTTTTAGACGATTGTAAGAATCTGAAGTATCAGCCTGCAATAGTACAGACATTTCAAAATAAGAGTCCCGGTGTATTCAGGCTTGTTTATAATTAAAAGTCACACGCTAAGTTTTTTATTTTTCTTCTGGGCATTATTGGTATTTTGGTTACACAATAAATTGTATTTAATTTGATTTCCATTTAATTCATAGTAAATTATTGTAGTCTCCCCCACAGGAAGAAAACACTAAGAACATTATTTGACACATATTATTCATTTTATAAATTTTACTAGTAAAATCTGTGTCCCATTCACTGAGAGAGACACTATATGACAGGAAAAGGAGAATCATTTAAATGCTGTAATTTTGCATAATTTACAATGCATGATAATGCATAATATTAGTAAGTAATTAAATGTAATATGTAATTAAAATTAATTTCAATAAATAAAAATACTGTTAAAAATCACACATTATTTGTTTGTCACATGTAGTAGACCGTTTTCGTGCCGTGGGAAATAGGAGGATTTTTCGCCCGCAAGTATATTTCAAACCTGTGGGAAGCACTGATATCCCTCAGGTTTTGTGTCAAAGCTATTTGTAGAGTCAATCACAAAGCTCTTTTGGATGTGTTTTGTGTGTTTTTCGCGGCATTCACGCTGATAACCAATGCTGCCGCTAACCACAGTCCTGACGGTCGACGGTGACGTCACGTGCTGCACAACAGAGGTTTACTGTTTAAATTAAAACATAGACGAAAATAATGTTATGAGAAAAACATTCTATTGAATAACAGTCAAATATTTCTAAAGTTTTTGAGTTTATTTACTTTTATACCCTTTGTGCAAATGAGAAAGACCCCAAAAGAAGGTTGTGTCAGATTTCACTCAGGTACAAATTTATCCTTCGAACGCGGTTCAGATAAACGGTGCGTTTCATTCATGATTCTGTTTAAACTGTAAATAATCATGTGAAGAGGAACTCTTGAGAAATCCCAGCATGGCTGAGAGAGCTTGAGAAATCATGAAGTGTCTTACACACACACACACACACACACACACACACACACACACACACACACACACACACACATTCACACACACACACTCACACTCACACACACACACACATTCACACTACTTCACTGTGGCGATTGGGGGTTTGGTTTTTTGCTCAAGGACACCTCAGTCATTTCCTGCTGGTTGATTGAGAATCAAACCCACAACCTTCAGGTTACCATTCTGAGTCTCTAACCATTAGGCCAAGACAATCCACAGACACACAATCCACAGACACACAATCCACAGACACACAATCCACAGACACACAATCCACAGACACACAATCCACAGACACACAGACTGAATCACCTGATTCCACTGATCATCAGAGTGATTCTCTACAGCAGCTCATCACGAGAGATCACACACACACACACACACACACACACACACACACACACGTGATGAACAACAACAACACGACGGCTGCACAGGAACAATAGCGCTGACTGCCGTCCAGATCGTTCTGGAGTCACATGATGATGGAGTGAGGAACACACACTGATGATCTGCTTGCATTCTCTTCAATAACAGTGTTGCTGCGAGGTCACGTGACTGACCGCAGCGGGCGAGTGTGAAGAGAGAGAAGAACACATGAGGCCTGAGCAGGAGGTCGAGGCTCTGCTGGTGAACAGGTTCAGAGACGCTCAAACGATACAGGACAGTAATAATGCCATAGCGCCGTCTTTATCCAATCAGAGAAGAACATGTGAGCAAAGTTTGGCTTTAGGCACATCTGCAGTTAATAAATCTATATATAAGTGCAAAATGTTCAAAAATCACAATAATATATTGTGGCGTAAAAATCGTGATAATATCATATTGTGGTGATTCACACCCATATTCAAAAGTGGCACGACTGTAATTTCAAGTATTTAATTATATCATATTGGATGTTTTAGTGGGTAAAAACGTGTAACGGGCTATAAGAGCGTTCTTTAGAGCTTCAGCATTAATATAAGCCGACTCGAACACTTCCGGTGAGAGTCATGTGCTGGTGTGTTGAGCATCAGAAATACTTAGTTTATAATCAGAATATAGTCACTTAAACAGTCAGGCATAGCGTTAATTTAGTTATTCAAACGTAAGACGGCATAAAAAATAAATAAATAAAGATGTACTTCAGTGTTCCTCCTCGACTAAATTCAATTCTTCCATCAGTTTTCACGCTTTCATGTGAAAAAAACCTTCAAAAATTCAATATTTATTGTGCACTTTAGTTAGATTAATTGAATAAATTGTGTGTGTATCATTGATCTTGTGCTGCTGTGATTATAAAGAGAGAGCGGCGCTCGCTTTCTGTGTCGTTCATTCACAAGAAAAGTTATTGTTTTTCCTGAGATTTTGTGAGTATTTCATACTTCACATTGACAAAATGTGTTTTTAAACCTAGTTATTTTATAATGTTTAATATTTAATCAAAAACAAAGTGAAAAACGATTAGAGGAAATGCGCAAATAAATGCTACTTTGCCGCCACCTGCTGGTTAAAGTGGTAATTATCGTCTTTTTTATTTTAAAATAAGTGTTTTCTATCAAATGTTGAATTTCCTACATTTTTAAACGTTCGGTTTTACAATGGGGACAATCTCAGAAGGGTGAACAAATAATGTTTGTGGTCATCACATTAAAAATAACATTTGAAGTGCTGAAGTGTGTTTAATTACAGACACGGCGTTTTTAAACAATCCCAATAGCTTCGTCTTTATTGCAATCAATAAAACTGGTTTATTGGCAAATTAGGTAACTGCATTAAAATATGAATACAACATTAAAAAGTCAACCATTGATGGTTTTGTGTCGATGTACAGCGACTACAGAATGAACAGATCACAGTTCACCGGAAATGCCCGAGCTTAACCAGGAAGTAGTCGTGCATATAGTCCATTAGACCTCGAGTTTAGCGGTTCTGGAAGTATTTTTCCAGTAGAGATTTTAATAATCCATAAACTAAAGCAACCAGCGATGAGGTGAATCACAGCATTAAAATCTTTGATTTGAAGCAAAAAAGTGCTTGAAAAATCAAAAATACAAGAATTGATTTAATGAACGAAAGAACTACAATCCCATGATGCACTGCCAATGACAATAGAATTTAAAATGATGCGAGAATATAAAACTATTGATTTAAAGAGTGTATATTGAAACAATATTTTTACGTATGAATTACTTCTTTTGGTGCGATTTGCTTCACGATTCTGATTGGTGGAGATTACTCTGCAGAATCATGGGTAATGTAGTTTTCCTCCAGGAACTTTGCCTGACAAATTGATTATTTAAAAAAATAAGTTAAAACAACGCAGACTGATCGATTAATAACCTCGTAGCTCACAGTAGGTCTGTCTTTAGTGGTTTATCGCCCCGATCAGTCACATGACATTTAAAGATCAGCTGATTGGCTGTTTCGGTCTTCTCCAGCCTAGCGACTGACATTGATCTGAATCGGAATGAGCTTCAGTTCAGAAGGGTGTGAATCCAGTATTACTGTAAGCGAGCTTATTGTTCTGATCACGTGACGCCGACCGCGACAACTGAAGTGAAATTTAGTTCTTTAATATAAATAAATAAATAAACTGAAATGAAAGCGCAAAATGGCGAATAAGAGAACAGACTCATCACACTGACTAAATAACTAGTTTAATCAAACAGATGAACCAGAGTCAGTCAGTCAGTCTCGAACTAACGCGCGCGAACGACAGTTTGACGTCGATGTCACACAGCGTCGTGTTTAGAGCAGTTTATGATGTTTAATGGCGAGTTTAGCGGAGTTATAAAGACTCACCCATCAGTAGAGTCCAGCAGACACCTGCAGCACACTGTTTCTCCATCATGTCTCTCTTATCGACGTCCGTCAGGAGAAGCGGTAAACTGCGCGTACTAAACACTGCGTACTGAGCACGAGCCGCGCGGGTCCGAGAGTTATGAGTGATTTTATCAGATCATAAACGGAGCGGTGCTGTTTCTCCAGCGTCTGGCAGCAGATTCACTGTGTCATGAGGCAGAATGTTCCAGTCATGTGATGTGAGCGCTGTAGCCCCGCCCCTCATGAGTCACGTGAGGGCGCTCACACTGATATAAACACCGGCGACATTCACCGTGACTGCGCGCGTTTACTGTGAAATAATAAATAGTGATAAAGTGTTCAATGCAGCTGGTCACGTGCTGTTAAGGTGTTTATAATATCATACATAATAAATAAAATAATAAATAAAAATAAATACATTTGATTAAAATAAGAAAATATATTAAAATAAAAACAATACTATATATGTTTGATTAAAATATATACATTTTAATCATTTTTTTATTTTACAAATTATAACAATTTATTAAAATAAAAATAATACAATTTATATATATAATTTACATTTGATTAACATTAGAAAATGTATTAAAACAAAAATAATACTATATATAAAATACATTCATTTATAAATATAAATAAATGAGATAAAATAAGAAAATGTATTAAAATAAAAACAATAATATATATGTTTGATTAAAATATATAAATTTTAATCATTTTATTTTACAAATTATTTATACAAATGTAAAATAATTTATTAAAATAAAAATAATACAATTTATATATATATATATATATAATATACATTTGATTAAAATTAGAAAATGTATTAAAACAAAAATAATACTATATATAAAATTAAATATAAATATAAATAAATTAGATAAAATAAGAAAATGTATTAAAATAAAAATACAAATTTGATTTGATTAAATCCCCTAGTGGTCCTTGACATAATGCCAGGGGGTCCTTATAAAATATCTGAATATGAATTTTTGTATATTTTGGCATTAACTGTCTTCTAAACCCCACCTAAGCAAAACTGATCAAATGTGAATCTTTAATCCAGTCGTTTTGAATAAAAGCATCTGCCACATGCATGAATGAGGAAGTGACTCTGACCACAGAAACCAGCGGTTTGACCTGCGACCTTCTATAGACACACTTTCTCATCTCCATCTCAGCTCAGCTCCTCATCTAGATCTCAGCGGCCGTCCTGTAATCGTACACGATTCAGTCTGAAGCTCTAATGAAGGCTTGAGGTCGAACCGTAAGAGCTTCACATGTGACCTAATGACCGCTGACAGCCTGACCAGACGGACCTGCAGGACAGATGAGTGTGTTTGGTTCAGACGTGACCTCGCGTAACCCCGTCTGCTGCGTCACGCTCTCGGCCGCCGTGGGCCGTAATTTGTTTCTTCAAGGAATTACTCTGTGAATGAGGCACGAAATCTCATTATCCTGGGAGTGTTTGAGAATCAAGACTGAACAAGAAACAAGAAGCACATCGACAAACTCGTACTTCAGCACAGAATCAGCTGCAGAAATGAAGAGTTACTGAAGAGATCTTTAAACTTTTATTGCAGTGAGATATTTTGATGACAAACTTTGATGTTGGCTTGAGAAAGTCGTTTTAAGGGTTTCAGTCTAAAGGTTTTAAGTTAGGAATTATGCAGAATGAGGATAAATAAAACAAGCGCACTCATAATATCTTAATTAAATATGATTTATTCTTTCATATCTTTGCCCGCTTACAAAGAATAGAATCCTCTGCTCTACAAAACTGTGTATGTGACAGAATACAGTTGATGAGATACACACACACACACACACACACACACACACACACACACACACACACACACACACACAATACACACACACTCACTCACACACACACTCACTCACTCACTCACACACACACACACACACACAGACACACTCTCACACACACTTGTACACACACACACACACAAATACACACACACTCACTCACAGACACACACACACACACACACACTCACAGACAGACACACACTCAGACACACACACACTTGTACACACACACTCACACACAAACACACGCACAAATACAAACACACTCTCACTCACACATTATCAGAAGAATAATTTCTGTCCATCACAATGAGTTTGAGGCTGCATTGAGTCTCAGCAGTGTGTGTGTGTGTGTGTGTGTGTGTGTGTGTGTGTGTGTGTGTGTGTGTGTGTGTGTGTGTGTGTGTGTGTGTGTGTGTGAAATCCTGTCTGGTTTCCGTTGCCTGAGCGGTTCATGACAAACCCTGCAGCATCAGAACATCATCAACATGATTCCGTCATCACGAGGGCCGAAGAGAGAAACACACGTAACGTGACGCTACAGTAGAAGAGACTCGACACACGCGCTAAACAGAAGTTCAAGAACAACAAACACAAAGAAAAGAAAGTGCATCTCATTCGCAATCATGCTGAAGTCCGTCCGTCCCCGAGCGGAGCGTGGACCGCGGCCCAGAAGCCCTTGTGAGGAGGCGAGGAGCGAGCGGCTCACGCCACATAGTGGTACTGGTTGGCGTTCTCTTTGTCCCGCTCCATGTAGTCCCGGTCGATGAGCGACTCGATGCGCTTCTTCAGGTCCGCCGGCTGCACAGAGGGAATCATGGGAATTATGACACGTCTAATATTCAGTGACATCATGATGATGATGATGTGGTGCGTCACCTTGACGGGGAACTTGAGCTGGTTGTAGAGTTCAGACACCAGCAGATTGTGGCTCAGGGTCTTCCTCATCTTCATGATCCTCACCACCGCCGCGTCGATCTGATACTGACGGTCCTGAAACACTCGCTCGGTGGTGCTCACCTGCTCCTCCACCTGAGGGTGATGACATCACACGTCACATGACCGTCTGCACATTCACATTCTAACGAGCCTTCAGACTTTGAAAGGAAAATACTGCAATAATTAGAGATCAAGCACTGAAGGTGAATATTGTAATCATTGGCGTATTTATTCTGTTTCCGCTCGATTTGGAGTCTCTCAATCCCTCTAGCGCCACCAACTGTCCAAAGTTTCACACGTTTATGCTAATAACTTGTGATCTATAAGGGTCCAAAACAAATTTTTCCTCCGATTTCTTGGCTCAAGACGATTCGATTGAACCCTAAGACGCCATTTTCTGTCATTAAAATTTTCCCGCATACATTTACATACATTTTCGAAATCCTACTAGGACGTTCTTCCGATTTCACGAAAGTTTAATCAGATCATCTAAAGAACATGCTGATAAAAAGTTGTGGAATTCATTTCAATTTGTCAAACCATTTAAAAAAAAAACGCGTGAACGAATTTTACGTAACGCTTGCGAAAATAGACGTAAGGCTCTATCTCCTCAACGCTTTATCGTATACAGACCAAACTTGGTACATGTCATCACAAGCATGACTTGAGGTTACATGCTGCGTTCCGACGCAGCACCACCTACTGGTCTGGAGATACAAAAAATGGCTAATTTGTTTTATAACTTCTTAATGGTTTGTCCAAAAATCATAAAAGTGGCGTCATGCCAAGTCAAATGATATCCAATTTTCCCATATCGGCCATTTTGGGCGTCAGCCATTTTGAATTTTGTAGTAAAATGTATTTTATGAAAGCATGAATGTATCATTATGAAACTCGGTATGGGTCATCGGCACGATGCCCTGAAGGAGTCTGAGAAGTTTCAGACCAGCGCCACCTAGTGGTGGAAAAAATTATTTACATGCTTATAACTTTTGATGTTGTTGTCTTATTTTCACTGGATTCCTGATTCCTTGCCGAGTCCAACGATACCAAACATGCTAGGTTTCGGGTTTGTGCAACGTTGTGATTTAGCATTTAAACAACATTCGCAAATATCTTAGAAACGATTAGTCTGATCGAAATGAAACCACAGTAGGAACATCAGAAACAGGTCGTTGACTAAACACTAATGGCCAAATGTCAACATTTTGATAGTAAATGGCAAAAAATTGCAATCAAAGTCAGGTGTGGGTCATTTCTTATGTCTTAAACGAAATGAGATATTTTCACCAAATTTGATCCGCTTATGTATGGGGCACTCTGAGGACACACGCACAAAAATGGACTGCGTCTCATGGTGGCGCTATAATTGAACAGAACATGAAATTGGCTCTAACTACAGTACTCTTGGTCTGATTGACTTCAAAATTGACCTGCTATCATAGTCCATTATGACATTGTTGGTCTGCTGCTAGCTTCCCTGTCTGCTTCTGTTGTGCTTGACCCCTTAATTGCTGCTTGCAGCTATATTTATTACAGATGAATCTTCTATCTTTGTTTGATTTTCAAACACTTTTTTTTTTTTTTTTTTTTCCCCTTCAAATCAAAGTCTGTAGTGCTGATCGTATCACATTCACACACTCACCGTCTCCTTCATCTGGATCTGGTTGATCTTGATACGGAAGAGTTTGTGTCTGAAGTCGCTGTTGAAGTGGAAGCGGTCGGCGTCCTCCACGTCTTTCCCGCGGGGCGTTTTATTGAGCACTCGTGCTTTCCCGCAGGCCAGAGACTGGAGCGTGCGCTTGAGCTCGCCGTCCTCTGACAGACACACAACACGAGTGTTACAGAGCGGTCTCACACACACACACACACACACACACACACACACACACTGAACGTACCGATGCCTGTGGCCGCGCGGATCTCTTCCACCGAACACTCGTCAGCCTCGTTGAATATGAGCAGGACGAGAGTCTGAAACAGAGACACCTGCAGCTCCTTCTTACCCTGCAGAGAGACGTGTGCTGATTGGTCAGTCCAGTGTGTCACTATTAACCTAACTTACAGTATCTTCTGCTCATCAAGGCTGTGTTTATTTGATCAAAAATACAGTAAAATTGTGAAATGTTATTCCAATATAAATCATTATTCCTGTGATCAAAGCTGAATTTTCAGCATCATTACTCCAGTCTTCAGTGTCACATGATCCTTCAGAAATCATTCTGATATGATGATTTGATGCTCAAGAAACATTTATGATTATTATCAGCGTTGATTTTTCAGGATTCTTTGATGAATAGAAAGTTCAAAAGAAATAGAATCTTTTGTAACATTATAAATGTCTTTACTGTCACAATTTAATGCATCCTTGATTAATAAAAGTATTAATTTCTATTTAACAAAAAATTCTTAATCCAAACGAATCATCATATCAGAATGATTTCTGAAGGATCATGTGACACTCAAGACTGGAGTAATGATGCTTGACTAAAGTGGTTATTTTTGTTTTGTTTTTGTCACACAGAAAGTATTCTCGTCTCTTCATAACATTAAGGTTGAACCACTGCAGTCACATGACTGTTTTAACGATGTCTTTAGTTCCTTTCTGGACCTTGAAAGTGTTGATTATATTGCTGTCTATGGACGAGTCTCTCGGATTTCATCAAAAATTTCTTAATTTGTGTGGTGAGTAATAAATGACATAAATTTCATTTTTGGGTGAACTAACCCTTTAAAAACATCTTAATGATTCCAAACGTTTGACCGGAGGAGTGTGTTCATATGTGTGTGTCGTCACTTCACCTCTTTAAACTCAGTCTTCAGCACCGCGTGACCCAGTGTGGGCTGCCATTGCAGTTTACGCCCGCTGTGTTTCCCCAGATAGAACAGCTTAAACACTTCCTGAAGCTTCACCATCTGAAACACACACACACACAGTCATCTGTCCACCTCGTTTCCCACAAACACACACTTCCGTCCACAAACATGAGTCACACACACCTCAGCAGGAAGATGGACGTCCATCGGGGTGTATGAGGGCCAGTGGCCCATGGTCAGGATGTTGACGGTCAGCTCGATGTTGCTGGGATCAGTCTGGTTCTGCATATACTGCGCACACACACACACACACACACACACACACACACAGCATTAGTACTCTCATATCACACGCCGCCCAAACTCACTTGAGAGCTCATTAAACCACGTGTGAGGAGCTGGAGAGATGCAACACCTCACAGCAGGTCTGTGGTACAACATTATTTACACATCTAGATAAAAGTGTGTGTGTGTGTGTGTGTGTGTGTGTGTGTACAAGTTTAGTGAAATGTTACTACTATTTATTTATGCATACATGCATATACATGTATGCAAACTCAAATATATAAATACATATATCTCCATGTGCACACACACCTGTTTGAACTGGATCATGACGTCTTTAGACAGCTCCATGTCTTTGAACATCCCCTCTAGTTTACTGGTGAACGCTGCTCCACACTCTACAACACACACACACACACACACACACACACCAACAACTTCAGTTTAACTAGTCATAGTGAAACTGACATGTTTACTACATCCGTCTGATTTTACTGTGAAACTCAAATTAAGACTGAAATAAAGGCTAAAACAGCAACTCGACCACAGCTGCATGGTCACTTCCTGTTCACATGATCATGTGACCTCACTGCCAGGAAACTGATCAGTGTAGTTTCCATAGTAACGGTCTGACGGCCAATGAGAAGTCAGATTCAGGACCAACCGTGTTTGAGTTTGGACAGCATGGACTTCTCTGCGTCCACCGAGGCGCTCTTGCCCACCAGCAGACGCTTGGCCAGATCCTTCTTGTAGAAGGCCTCGAACACGTCCTTCCCTGCGGGAGACACACGCTTCAGTTCACCTTCATCTCTGTGCCATCCTGACTTACACTGACGCTGGAGTGCAGATTACCGTGGATGAAGCGGAAGATGATCATGATTTTGTCCAGAATCCTCTCCAGCTCTTCCTCTGTGGCCTCCTTGTTTCCCGCACGCAGTTTAGAGTCCACGTACTTCGCTGAAGAGAAATTAACACTTTTATCCATCAAGGACACATTAAATGTGATATTTATAATGTTACAAATTAATAAAGGCTGTTTTATTTTTAACATGTGCTCAGTGAGGTTGGACACTCACCGATGAGCTCGGCGGGTTTGTTGGGTCTCTTGTTGATGAAGTTCTCGAAGGCTTCCTTCATGGCGTTGATGAAGGTTTCGTTCCTCTGGAAGCAGCGCTGGCTCACGAGGTCCATCCTGTCCTTGAAGTCCAGCAGCTCCTGAACCATCTCTTTATCCTTCTCTGGAGAACTCACGATCTCTCCGCCGGAGCTCTGCAGGAGGAGCGGCACACGTCATACAGAGTCAGAGCGCTTCACTGCTCTCATCTGTGACTGCAGAATCACTGACGGCAGACGAGAAGCTTTGCGTTCGTCTGAGAAACTTTTGCGTTCTTTTCGTTCGCTGAGAAACTTTTGCGTTCGTCTGAGAAACATTTGCGTTCGTCTGAGAAACTTTTTGTCTGAGAAACGTTTGCGTTCGTCTGAGAAACTTTTTGTCTGAGAAACGTTTGCGTTCGTCTGAGAAACTTTTTGTCTGAGAAACGTTTGCGTTCGTCTGAGAAACGTTTGCGTTCGTCTGAGAAACTTTTTGTCTGAGAAACGTTTGCATTCGCTGAGAAACTTTTGCGTTCGTCTGAGAAACGTTTGCATTCGCTGAGAAACTTTTGCGTTCGTCTGAGAAACGTTTTCGTTCGTCTGAGAAACGTTTGCGTTCGTCTGAGAAACGTTTGCGTTCGTCTGAGAAACGTTTGCGTTCGTCTGAGAAACGTTTGCGTTCGTCTGAGAAACTTTTGCATTATTTTCGTTCGCTGAGAAACTTTTGCGTTTGTCTGAGAAACGTTTGCGTTCGTCTGAGAAACTTTTTGTCTGAGAAACGTTTGCGTTCGTCTGAGAAACTTTTTGTCTGAGAAACGTTTGCGTTCGTCTGAGAAACTTTTTGTCTGAGAAACGTTTGCGTTCGTCTGAGAAACGTTTGCGTTCGTCTGAGAAACTTTTTGTCTGAGAAACGTTTGCGTTCGTCTGAGAAACTTTTTGTCTGAGAAACGTTTGCGTTCGTCTGAGAAACGTTTGCGTTCGTCTGAGAAACTTTTTGTCTGAGAAACGTTTGCGTTCGTCTGAGAAACGTTTGCGTTCGTCTGAGAAACGTTTGCGTTCGTCTGAGAAACTTTTTGTCTGAGAAACGTTTGCGTTCGTCTGAGAAACTTTTTGTCTGAGAAACGTTTGCGTTCGTCTGAGAAACGTTTGCGTTCGTCTGAGAAACGTTTGCGTTCGTCGGAGAAACTTTTTGTCTGAGAAACGTTTGCGTTCGTCTGAGAAACGTTTGCGTTCGTCTGAGAAACTTTTGCATTCGTCTGAGAAACTTTTGCATTCTTTTCGTTCGCTGAGAAACGTTTGCGTTCGTCTGAGAAACTTGCGTTCGTCTGAGAAACTTTTGCATTCTTTTCGTTCGCTGAGAAACTTTTGCGTTCGTCTGAGAAACTTTTGCATTCTTTTCGTTCTCTGAGAAACGTTTGCGTTCGTCTGAGAAACAAACGTTTGCGTTCGTCTGAGAAACAAACGTTTGCGTTCGTCTGAGAAACAAACGTTTGCGTTCGTCTGAGAAACAAACGTTTGCGTTCGTCTGAGAAACGTTTGCGTTCGTCTGAGAAACGTTTGCATTCTTTTCGTTCGCTGAGAAACGTTTGCGTTCGTCTGAGAAACGTTTGCGTTCGTCTGAGAAACGTTTGCATTCTTTTCGTTCGCTGAGAAACGTTTGCGTTCGTCTGAGAAACGTTTGCGTTCGTCTGAGAAACGTTTGCGTTCGTCTGAGAAACGTTTGCGTTCGTCTGAGAAACGTTTGCATTCTTTTCGTTCGTCTGAGAAACGTTTGCGTTCGTCTGAGAAACGTTTGCGTTCGTCTGAGAAACTTTTGCGTTCGTCTGAGAAACGTTTGCATTATTTTCGTTCGCTCGAGAAACTTTTGCGTTCTTTTCGTTCGCTGAGAAACTTTTGCATTCTTTTCGTTCGCTGAGAAACGTTTGCGTTCGTCTGAGAAACTTTTGCATTCTTTTCGTTCGTCTGAGAAACTTTTGCGTTCGTCTGAGAAACTTTTGCATTCTTTTCGTTCGCTGAGAAACGTTTGCGTTCGTCTGAGAAACTTTTGCATTCTTTTCGTTCGCTGAGAAACGTTTGCGTTCGTCTAAGAAACTTTTGCATTCTTTTCGTTCGCTCGAGAAACGTTTGCGTTCGTCTGAGAAACGTTTGCGTTCGTCTGAGAAACTTTTGCGTTCGTCTGAGAAACTTTTGCATTCTTTTCGTTCGCTCGAGAAACGTTTGCGTTCGTCTGAGAAACGTTTGCGTTCGTCTGAGAAACTTTTGCGTTCGTCTGAGAAACTTTTGCGTTCGTCTGAGAAACTTTTGCATTCTTTTCGTTCGCTGAGAAACGTTTGCGTTCGTCTGAGAAACTTTTGCGTTCGTCTGAGAAACTTTTGCATTCTTTTCGTTCGCTGAGAAACGTTTGCGTTCGTCTGAGAAACTTTTGCGTTCGTCTGAGAAACTTTTGCATTCGTCTGAGAAACAATTGTGTTCGCTTGAGAGATAAAGCTTATCAGGGCAACGCAATAGTTAATCCTTCCATCTCCTATAGTTTTCCATCACTACATCTCTTCAGGAAAATCAAATATGATGAAGCTGTTTTATATTTTATTTTATTTCAAGTAAGTGGCATGTTTTCTTCATGGTTACAGTCAGCGGTGTACCTTGATGTAGTCTCTCCAGGACTGCAGCAGCGCCGTCAGGCCGCCCTTGACCTTACTGAAGAGCTCGTACAGCAGCGTCAGCTCACACACGCGGTTCTCGTCCAGCAGCGTCTGCAGGCCTGAGGAGCATCACATAAGGTCAGCTGTGTTTCACGACATGACTTCAGTCTGCTCAGATCTCTAGAATAATTAATAATTAATAATTAATAATTCAAACCTTTCTGTAGGATGGCGGTCATGTGTTCGCCCAGCAGCTGCTTCTCCACAGCGGCGATGAGCGGCTTCCTGTCAGACACAGATGTTAGAGGAGCGTCTGTGACATCAGACATTTAAACACATGAAATAATAGATCAATCAGCTTGTGTGTGTCCTTCACTGCCCACAGACAGCTTAAAGACCAATCACAGGTCAGTGTGCAGATATGATGATGACGTCAGATACAACTTTATTCTTCAGCCGAACCCCTTTGAGCTAAAATATTATCTTGACGCCCCCCTGAGATTTTACGTGTTTTATTTTTATTCATTTTTATTCATTATTCATGACTTAAATCATTTTAATTCATAAAGTTTTAGTGATTTTTTTGTGTTTTTTTTGTGTTTTTTTTCATTTGAATTACATTTTTAGTATTTTTTTTTTTTTTAAAGTATTTTTTATTTATATCACACACACAGCGATCAGTCATGAGTGAGACTCACTGTGTGCTCTGATCTAAATAACTGATGACACGGTCGTTCTCCTCCTCCAGACGCCGCGCCACATGATGAAGATACTCGGGAACCTGTGTGAAGAACATGAACACGCGTCAGTACGCACACGTGAAGTGTGTGTGTGTGTGTGTGTGTGTGTGTGTGTGTGAGAATGAATGAGGAAGAACATCCGCTCTCACCTCTCTCTCCTGCATGAGCCTCTGACCCTCGGCGGCATACAGACGGGTCGTCTCCGTTAAAAACCGCTGCTCGAACGAGTCCTTGTACACCTGACGACAGATCAACACACACCGCTAGAAGACATCGAGAGCTACCACCACTAACTAACCCACATCACCCGAGATAACTCGTGTTGAACGCCCACTTTTCGTTTCAGAGTTATAATCATGAGCCAAAGCGACCAGCTACGAGAATCACAACATTAACTGTACGCTCATGTGAGAGATGACATCATCAGTGAGCGTTCCAATCACCTGCAGGTCTGAGAGCATGCCCAGTAAGCTCCGCAGCAGACTGCGGTCCACCGTCTCTCCGTTGCGCTCGCGCTCGATCTGCTCCAGGATTCCCTCCACCGTCCGGCTCTGAACGCCGCTGTCGCTCACGATGTGCGTCCGGAACAACTCCAGCCCCGTGTCCCTGACAACACGCATGTGTTACTATAGCAACGTTACTCTTAGAACTGTTATAACTGTTCAAAACACTTCAGATTCAACTGAAATAAAATGTTATAAAAAAAGTTTTATGATAATTTTATAATAGTAAAATTAATAAAAATGAGAAAAGCACACAACAAAATTACCTAAAACTTTAAAGTTAAAATAAAAACAGAAAAAATAAAAAAAGTATTCAAATTATTAATAAAAACTAAAATTCACTTGGTTTAACTCGATGTACTAAAATAATAAAAATAAATAATGAAATAAATATTGAAATAAAATACTAATAAAAACAAAAACTAAAATTAAAATGAAAACAAAAAATATAAAAATAAATTGAAATATGAATTATTCAGTTTAACTGTACAAAAATAAATTAAAAAACTATATAGAAATAATAAACTAATCAAAATGAAAAAATGAAAACATTACTAAAACTTTAAAATTAAAATTAAAATAGAAAAAATAACTAATTATTAATAAAAACAAATTAATTTGGTTTAACTCTGAAATAACTAAAATTAAAATAAAAAGTAATAAAAATATGTAAAATAAAAAACAAAAAACCTAAACTTTAATTAAAATGAAAATAGAAAAAGAAATAAATATTCAAAATATTAATAAAACTACACTTCAATTTAATTTAACTTGATGTACTAAAATAACTAAACCTGAAATAAAATGAATAAAACGATATAGAAATAATAAAATACTAATAAAAATGACAAAAAACAACAAAATTACAAAAACTTTAACTTAAAATGAAAATAGAAAAAAAAACTAATTCAAATTATTAATAAAAACAAATTAATTTGGTTTAACTCAATGTACTGAAATAACTAAAATTAAAATAAAAAGTAATAAAAATATATAACAAACAACAAAAAAACTAAACTTTAATTAAAATAAAAATAGAAAATAGAAAAATAAAAAAAATATTCAAAATATTAAAACTATATTTCGATCTAATTTAACTCGATGTACTAAAATAACTAAACCTGAAATAAAATAATATAATACTAATAAAAATGACAAAAACAACAACAAAGTTAGGAAAATTTTAACTAAAATGAAAATGAAAATAGAAAATATAAAAAATAAAAACTAATTCAAAATATTAATAAAAACCATGAGTATCTGAACGGAGGTCTCTGATTGGTGGACTCACCAGATGGACGGCAGCAGCGAGTTCTGGAGGACGTATGTCCGGTCCAGGAAGAGGAAAATACTGCGGATCATGATCTGAGGGGACGAGACGGAACATGTGTAAAGACACACACACACACACACACACACACACACACACACACACACACACAGACACACACACACACACACACACAGACACACACACACACAGGGCTGTGGCGTACCGTCTGTCTGCAGTGGTCCTGCCAGCACCGGTTCATCCTCTTCAGGAAGGACAGGCTGTCCAGCGACTCTGTGCGACTCTGTTAAGGGCTGCTTTATTCTCACTGCGTGTCACAGCGCCCTCTACTGACGGTCTACGGACACAAACACCAGCTGACGGAGCAAAGCAAGCGTTATCTGTGAAGCACAGCTGGCAAACACACACACTGCTGAAGGATATTCCCTGAACTGATGGATCTGAGCCCGGACGTGATCCTCACACACTTGACGCAGCTGCTTGTACAGCATGGGCGACACTTTATACGAGCAGAGGTTCTCCACGGCCTGCGGGAGACGAAAACACCATCAACACATCATGTGACTTACTAGTGTGACAGCAGAGGAAACTCTTAAAGCACATCTGCAAGTGAAGAGCGGCGGCTCGTCATAGTGACCATCACATGACAACACACATTTGCTTGTTCAAACAGGAAGTGTAATTCCATTATATTTCAATCACATAATAACAATCGAGTAAATGTGATTTCTGTGTCCATTTTCAGGCTGCTTTGAAATGATGACACTACAGTCACATGACCTGTGACGCGTGTCATTGCATAACACACAGCTCTATACACACACATTACTGGTCAAAAGTTCAGAATCATTAAGATTTTATAATATCTCTCTTCTGCTCACCACGGCTGTGTTTATTTGATCAAAAATACAGTAAAAACAGTGAAATATTATTCCAGTGTAAATCAGCTGTTTTCTATGTGAATATATAGTAAAGTGTAATTTATTTCCAGTGATCAAAGCTGAATTTTCAGCATCATTACTCCAGTCTTCAGTGTCACATGATCCTTCAGAAATCATTCTGATATGATGATTTGCTGCTCGAGAAACATTTATGATTATTATCAGTGTTGAAAACAGTTTCTGTGGAAATCATCATACATTACTGTTCAAAAGTTTTATTCATCAAGGACGCATTAAATTGATCAAAAGTGACATTAAAGACATTTATAATGTTACAAAAGATTCTATTACAAATAAAAGCTGAAATAAAAAGTTTTATTCATCAAATAATCCTGAATAATGAAATGTGTCTCGTCCACATTATAGATGTGAACCTGCCAAAGACACACGCTCTTTATGTTTACACGCATCCATGAAACAAATTTTTTATTAAATTAAAAATAAAATAAAATCTAAAATATAATAAAATAAAATCTAAAATAGAATACAATTAAATAAAAAAATGTAAAATAAAATAAAATATAAAATGATCAAATTAAATTTAAAATAAAACAAAACAAAATAAAATAATAAAATAAAAATATAATAAAATAAATAAAATTAAAGATAAAATAGAAAATAGAATAAAATAAAAATAAAATAGAAAATGATAATAAAATAGAAAATGGAGTAAAATTAAATAGAAAAATAGAATTTTAAAATGTAAAATTTTATAAAATATAAAATCAAATAAAATTAAAATAAAAAATTATAATAAAAAATAAAATATAGAAAGTAAAAATAAATAAACATAAAATAAAAATAAACAAAAATAGAATAGAAATAAAATATTAAATTAAAAAAATTAAAAATTAAAATTACGTGAGAGAGAGAGTGTCTGTGTAAACTGTAATGCATTTTATTTTTCAGGATTATTTGATGAATAGAAAGTTCAAAAGAACAGCTTTTATTTGTAATAGAATCTTTTGTAATTTTAGCAGCAAATCATCATATCAGAATGATTTCTGAAGGATCATGTGACACTGAAGACTGGAGTAATGATGCTGAAAATTCAGCTTTGATCACTGGAATAAATTACACTTTACTATATATTCACATAGAAAACAGCTGATTTACACTGGAATAATATTTCACTGTTTTACCGTATTTTTGATCAAATAAATGCAGCTTTGGGGAGCAAGAGAGACTCTTTCAGAAACATTATAAAATCTTGATTCTGAACTTTACATCAGTGTGTGTGTGAGTGTGTGTGTGAGTGTGTGTGAGTCTCTCTGCAGCATCATAACCTGAGCGACTCGCTCGTCTCACCTGGTAGAGCTCCTCCAGGTTGTATTTGATGGAGGTGCTGTTCTGAATCGCTCCAACAGCATCTCGCAGCTTCAGCCACGTGTCTTCAGTGTAGCTGTCCGTCAGCTTCGGCCTGTCTGCACACACACACACACACACACTTTAATACTCTTTAAATATATATATATGATATATATATATATATATATATATATATATATATATATATATATATATATATATATATATATATATATATATATATATATATATAGGTCTATCATATATATTATATACATATACATATGAATCAGCAGAATATATACACACAAAACACAGTTCAATATTGAGTTTGATTTCAATAATAACACTAGATGTGATGTTGTCTCTGTAGTTGACTATGTTGTGACACACACTAACTAGTGCACTAGCTGTAGTTCAGTGAAACTCACCTTTAAAGTTCTTGATGATCAGTTTCTTAGACGCTCCTGCTTTGGCAGGTTTGGTGAGTCCATTAAAGTTGGACTTCTGGTTGTGCTGGAGATCTTCTGCCATCATTGATCCTCAAATATAATAAACGCAGTTAGCTGCTAGCTGTAAACACACTGAACCGAGCCAGAACCAGAGCCATGGAACCGGCTCCAAACCCTCATGGAGTGCCTCTGCCTCACGACACACGCTACACACACATCAGCAGATATAATCAGAGATATAATCACAGATATTCAGAGATATTCAGCAGATTTACTCCATATTCACTCTGATGATCGCGCGAGCAGCACAAGATGGCAAACCAGTGACGAATCTGCCGCCGGAGGATCACACGCTTCACCTCACTTCAGACAAACTTCTAAATATACTTAAATAATCAAATAAGACAGTCGAAACTATGACTTTACGCCACAATTTCGCCATTTTATCCAATAATTGTGAGCTTTTATGACTTAATATGTCATAATTTCAACTTTTCATGTCATAACTATGACTTTTAACTCACAAAAGAACTCAACTGACTGACATATTATTATTATTGACCAACTTTAAGACATTATATTTTTTCTTCAGCTAAATATTTCAATTATTTATCAGAATAGTGTTATAAAACACGATTTCACATCGACAAATACCCGTTCGTTAATGTTGATTAAACTGAGGCGAATATTTCCGTTTATGGAAAGTGCGGAATAGAATCCACAGCTGTGTGTTCACTGATGTAAACAGGAAGTGCTGGTGTGACGTCAGCGGGCTCTGCAGTGAAGCACACGCGCCACGGGATGTGAATTGATTTGGGTAAATAATAATAATTGTGTGTTTCAGTTCAGTCGCTGATATGATATAATGTTTGTAACGCATATGTACATGTAATAGCACTTCCGGTCATTGTGAAAAACAGAGTCTGTGATGAATGTGTGAATTAGCAGCTGCGCTAATCGAGGCTTTCTCAGTGTGATCAACATTACTGTGTTTACTGTCTAGTGTGAATGTTGGTGTAGACAGCAGCTCATTATAAACACGATCTTGTTTCAGCGCTACTGGATCAGAGGTCAGAGGTCATGGCGCACATCACTCTCAATCAGTACCTGCAGCAGGTGAGTCGGTTTGTCCACTGCAGGTCAGTCTGAAGCTCTCTCAGTCTCTGACTGTGTGTGTTCTGCAGGTTCTGGAGGCTCTGGAGAGCAGAGACGGGTCGTTCTGTGCCGAGATGCTGTCCTTCAAACACCCGCATGTGGCCAACCCTCGCCTGCAGGTCAGGTCACTCAACACTGATCACTCACTCATTTAAACCGGGTTCATTTATTTTAAAGGTGCCATCGAATGTTTTTTTACAAGATGTAATATAAGTCTAAGATGTCTCCTGAATGTGTCTGTGAAGTTTCAGCTCAAAATACCCCATAGATTTTTTTTAAATAATTTATTTATCTGCCTATTTTGGGGCATCATTAACTATGCGCTAATTCAGGCTGCGGCCCCTTTAAATCTCGCGCTCCCGCCCACGGAGCTCGCGACTCTATAATACATTACATAAACAAAGTTCACACAGCTAATATAACCGTCAAATGGATCTTTACAAAGTGTTCGTCATGCAGCATGTCTAATCGCGTAAATATAGTATTTATTTGGGTGTTTATATTATAATTCTGAATGAGTTTGAGGCTGTGCTCCGTGGCTAACGGCTAATGCTACACTGTTGGAGAGATTTATAAAGAATGAAGATGTGTTTATGAATTATACAGACTGCAAGTGTTTAAAAATGAAAATAGCGACGGCTCTCTTGTCTCCGTGAATACAGTAAGAAACGATGGTAACTTTAACCACATTTAACAGTACATTAGCAATAGGGCTGGGCGATATATCGCATGCGATTGTCACGCGCATTTCGTCAGTAAAGCCGGTTCCCTGATTACCGCTAAATCACCATCACCTGCTTTCAAATGGAGCGGCATTTAATAGACAGAGCCGTAGTTCACTGATAAGCTACGCAATATCACGTTCATTATCGAAGGCGATTCATCTGCAATATATATATGCGATATATCGCCCAGCCCTAATTAGCAACATGCTAACGAAACATTCAGAAAGACAATTTACAAATATCACTAAAAATATCATGTTATCATGGATCATGTCAGTTATTATTGCTCCATTTGCTATTTTTCGCTGTTGTTCTTGCTTGCTTACCTAGTCTGATGATTCAGCTGTGCACAGATCCAGACGTTAATACTGGCTGCCCTTGTCTAATGCCTTGAACATGGAGCTGGCATATGCAAATATTGGGGGCGTACATATTAATGATCCACGACTGTTACGTAACAGTCAGTGTTATGTTGAGATTCGCCTGTTCTTCGGAGGTCTTTTAAACAAATGAGATTTATATAAGAAGGAGGAAACAATGGAGTTTGAGACTCACTGTATGTCATTTCCATGTACTGAACTCTTGTTATTCAACTATGCCGAGAAAAATTCAATTTTCAATTCAATGGCACCTTTAATGTTTCTGAACTTATTGGTTTAATGTTATTTTTATTATTTATTATTTTTTTAATCATTTTTTTCTGTAAACATTTCCATAGACCCCCAGCTCAAATCTTAAAATGTTATATATATATATATATATATATATATATATATATATATATATATATAATTTTTTTTAATTACATTTTTTTTTTTTTTTTTTTTAATTTTTTTAAATATTTAGTTCAATTTTTTTAAACTTGCTCAAATCTCAAAATGTTTTATTTTTATTTATATATTTTAATATTTTTTATTTTAATTTCTTAGTGTAATCCTATTTTTTTATTATTTATTTATTTATTCATATATATATATATATATATATATATATATATATATATATATATATATATATATATATATATATATATATATATATATATATATATATACAAAATATCTGTAAACATTTCCATGGACCCCTGAGCATTTAATATGTTTTATTTTTATTTATTTATTTATTTATTTTAATTACATTTTTATTTTTATTTATCTGGATATTTAGTTGATGCAAACATTTCTTGGACCCCTTAGCTATCAGAATGTTTTATTTATTTATTTTAATTTGTTTAGATATTTAGTCTGATCTCATTTTTTATCATTTATTATTTATTTATTTAGACATTTTTTACACTGTTTTTCTCTAAACATTTCCACAGACCCTCTAGAATTCAAAAGGTGTTTGTATCATTTTTTATTTATTTATCACATTTATTAGCTTTATTTTATTTTAGATATTTAGTTTAACCTTATTATTATTTTATTTATTTGTTTATTTATTTATTTTTACCCTGTTCTTATATCATAATTTCCACAGACCCCCAAACACTCAAAATATTTTATTTTTATTTATTTATTTTAATCACATTTCTTAGTTTTTTGGATATTTAGTTTGATAAATTGCTGGTAACTGCTGTCTATGATGTGTGTGTGTGTGTGTGTGTGTGTGTGTGTTACGCTCAGAGATGCATGATTATTGATGTGTGTGTGTGTGTGTGTGTGTCGCAGCTGTCCAGTCCAGAGGAGAAGTGTCAGCAGCTGCTGGAGCCGCCGTACGACGAGATGGTGGCCTGCTCATCTCAGGTGCGATTCTTCATCAGTGTGTGTTTGATGTGTTCACCGCACCTCTGGCGTCTCGTTCACCGGCGTCTCGTCTCTTCCTCTGCAGGTGCACCTTCGCTGTGTCCAATCATGACTTTGTGGAGGCCTACAAATGCCAGACGGTGGTGGTTCAATATCCTTTATTCAGGATCGTGATGCTCATGCTGTGCACTCGCTGTGTGTTGAGATTGTTCAGTGTTTGTCCTTAACTCAGCTGAACATCGTTTCTGAGAGCGTTTCAGGCTCATAAAGAGGAGAACTGGTGAGATCATGGATTTCTGTTGTAAAGAAAATTTTATTTAAATGGTTATATCTCCTAAAAAATCTGAAAAAAGGTGTATTTTGATCATCTTAATCCATTTGCAATGTTTTTCCCACATTAAAATCTAAGTATTTTAGAAATATTTATGCATAAAAGGACCCGAATGCATTAGGAGGGTCAAACCATAAACACACTGACGGTCACTGATGATGGCTGTGCTTTCAGGGCTCTGCCGATCATGTTTGCCGTGACCCTCGACCTCAGGATATTTGCCAATAATGTGAGTGCAACTCATTCATCTGTGGATCAGCAACATCTGCAGCGTCTCACAGCGTGTGTGTGTGTGTGTGTGTGTGTGTGTGTGTGATCAGGCGGAGCAGCAGCTGCAGGTGAAGGGGAAGGGGAAGGTTGGAGACATGCTGGAGAAAGCCACGGAGCAGCTGATGAACTGCTTCAGAGTCTGTGCCAGCGATAAGTGAGTTATTACATTAATAAACCATCACAGAAGGAGCCGTCTGCTCACCGAGGACTGCGTTTATTTGATCAAAAATACAGTAAAAACAGTGAAATATTATTCCAGTGTAAATCAGCTGTTTTCTATGTGAATATATAGTAAAGTGTAATTTATTCCTGTGATCAAAGCTGAATTTTCAGCATCATTACTCCAGTCTTCAGTGTCACATGATCCTTCAGAAATCATTCTGATATGATGATTTGATGCTCAAGAAACATTGATGATTATTATCAATGTTGAAAACAGTTCATATTTTTTGAGTTTTCTTATTTTTTAAGTGAATGTGAGGCTCAGTATCCGTACGGTCATGTGACCGAGCTTGTGTTTGTGTTTCAGTCGCGCTGGGATCGATGACTCAAAGAAATGGGGAATGTTGTTTCTGATCAATCAGCTCTTCAAGATCTATTTCAAAGTAAGAGTCCAGAGTTTTTATTAATATTCTAATAAGGTTCTATTAGTTATCATGAACTAACAATGAAAATCCTTCTAAAGCGTTTATTAATCTTAAAGGATTAGTTCACTTTCAAATAAATATTTCCTGATAATTTACTCTCCTCCATGTCATCCAAGATGTTCATGTCTTTCTTTCTTCAGTGGAAAAGAAATGAAGGTTTTTGATTAAATCATTCCAGGATTTTTCTCCATATAGTGGACTTCACTGGGGTTCAGCGGGTTGAAGGTCCAAATGTCAGTTTCAGTGCAGCTTCAAAGAGCTCTACATGATCCCAGACGAGGAATAAGAGTCTTATCTAGAGAAACCATCAGACATTTTCTAAAAAAAATAAACATTATATACTTTTTAACCACAATTGCTCGTCTTGCACTGCTCTGTGATGCTCCACGCATGACGTAATCATGTTGGAAAGGTCACTCGTGACGTAGAGGAAGTACCGATCCAGTGTTTACAAAGAGAACATCAAAGACTAAGTCAAACAACCTTTACAAATAGATTTTGAAGGAGAAAATGTTTTACCGCGGTACTTCCATACGTCACGCGTGACCTTTCCAACATGATTACGTCATGCGTGGAGCATCACAGAGCAGTGCAAGATGAGCATTTGTGGTTAAAAAGTATATAATGTTTATTTTTGTCAGAAAATGTCCGATGGTTTCTCTAGATAAGACTCTTATTCCTCGTCTGGGATCATGTAGAGCTCTTTGAAGCTGCACTGAAACTGACATTTGGACCTTCAACCTGTTGAACCCCAGTGAAGTCCACTATATGGAGAAAAATCCTGGAATGTTTTCCTCAAAAACCTTCATTTCTTTTCCACTGAAGAAAGAAAGACATGAACATCTTGGATGACATGGAGGAGAGTAAATTATCAGGAAACTTTTATTTGAAAGTGAACTAATCCATTAAAGTTAATTTCAACATTTACTAATACATTATTAAAATCA
This sequence comes from Megalobrama amblycephala, assembly GCF_018812025.1. Taxonomy (NCBI): domain Eukaryota; kingdom Metazoa; phylum Chordata; class Actinopteri; order Cypriniformes; family Xenocyprididae; genus Megalobrama; species Megalobrama amblycephala. The sequence goes on from NC_063050.1 coordinate 57,304,906, forward strand.
AAGTTTTTATTTGTTTCTCGTTAGCTGCTTTTTTCTCAGAATTGCATGTTTATATCTTTTATAATTTGCAATTGTGAGGAAAAAAAGTCATAATTGTGAGATGAAGAGTGGTAATGACCCTCTTTATTTCTTCAGATCAATAAGCTGCACCTGTGTAAGCCTCTGATCCGCGCCATCGACGGCTCCACGCTGAAGGACGAGTACAGCATGGCTCAGCGCGTCACCTACAAGTACTACGTGGGCAGGAAGGCCATGTTCGACAGCGACTTCAAACCAGGTGTGTGTGTGTGTGTGTGTGTGTGTGTGTGTGTGTGTGTGTGTGTGTGTGTGTGTGTGCGCGTCAGAGCCCTTCTGTTGGTCACTAGAGCTCAGTGTGTTTCTGTGTCCAGCTGAGGAGTGTCTGTCCTTCTCCTTCACACACTGCCATCGCTCCTGTCAGAGGAACAAGAGGCTCATCCTCATCTACCTGCTGCCCGTCAAGATGCTGCTGGTACGACCGTCACTGAGATTCACGCCAGATTCATTAAATTATTAATGTTTATGCCTTCATTCATTCTTATAATAACTTTGTATTAAATTATAAATCCAGAAAAATTAAAATGCAGCACAGAAAGAATCAGATGTTCAGATGTCACATGGTTGTGTTTGTCTTGTCAGGGTCACATGCCCACCCATCAGCTGCTGAAGAAGTACGACCTCATGCAGTTCGCTGACGTCACCAAGGCCGTGAGGTAAAACACACACACACACACACACACACACACACACACACACACACACACACACACACACACACACACTCTCACAGTCCAGTGAGGATGCTGTAGACCCTCATCATCTTCTCGTGTGTGTCAGCGAGGGGAACCTCTTACTGCTCAATGAAGCTCTGGTCAAACACGAGACCTTCTTCATCCGCTGCGGCATCTTCCTCATCCTGGAGAAGCTGAAGATCATCACCTACAGGAACCTCTTTAAGAAAGTGTGAGTGAACAACACACACACACACACACTCTCTCTCACACACACACACACACACAGATTCATTGATCTGAGAGCGTTCCTCTTTAGATATCATCTGCTAAAGACGCATCAGCTTCCTCTGGACGCCTTCCTGGTGGCGCTGAGGATGATGAAGGTGGAGGACGTGGACATCGATGAAGTGCAGTGCATCCTCGCCAACCTCATTTACATGGTGAGACGCACAGATCACTTCCTGTTGGGCACAAACATGTGCTGTTAAAGTGTTTGCACGAGTGTGAGACGCCCTTCTCTCTGTCTCAGGGTCACATCAAGGGTTATATTTCCCATCAGCACCAGAAGCTGGTCGTCAGCAAGCAGAACCCGTTTCCTCCGCTGTCCAGCGTATCCTGAACATCAGCTCCCAGAATGCACCTGTTACCAGGAGGAAACACGCTGTTCTTCAGTGATTCATTCTCATTTTATGTTTGCCCTTGTTTTTTTATTGATTATGTCAAATAAACGTCACACTGTTTTGTATGTTTGATCGTTTTATTTAATGCCGCCTAAAACACGTCAGTATAAAACATTCAAGCTGGACACGTTCATCATATTGTTATTTTGCAGTGAAATACGACCCACACATGATTCTTAGATCATCATTGCTGTAGTTCTTTCTCGGACGCGTGCAGCAGCGGCCGGAGCCAGTGCAGGTATCGGGACAGTTTGGTGAACACGAGTCCTTTATCGCAGTCCGACAGAGACACGCCCGTCAGGAACGCCGTCTTCCCCTCCACTGTGGCGACGGGACTCCCGGACTTCACCTCACACTTCATCAGTCTGCTGCGGACGGGAGCGTCGGACGCCATGCAGAACATCTTGTTGGTCATTAAGAACGTGAGGTTGAGGGAGTCACGACAGTCGTCCAATGAGAGGTAAGAGTGGCTGGGTCCGCCCATGACCACGCCCTCTCGGCCGGCCTTCATCAGGATGTTCTCGCTGTAGTCTTTCTCCGGCAGGCAGAGCGGGATGATGGACATGTTCTGTGGAAAAGGCTCCTTCAGCTCCAGGAAGGCCAGATCGTCCTCCGGACCGGACGCGTACCGCTTGTGAGGCGTCCAGCTGGAGACGCGCAACGCTGTGCTGGAGTCGCGGACCGCTGGAAGACAAGAACACGCACGCTTAAAGGGTTAGTTCACCCAAAAATGAAAATTCTGTCATTTATTACTCTCCCTCAAGACCTTCGTTCATCTTCAGAACACAAATTAAGATATTTTTGATGAAATCCGATGGCTCAGTGAGGCCTGCATAGCCAGCAATGACATTTCCTCTCTCAAGATCCATTAATGCACTAAAAACATATTTAAATCAGGTCATGTGAGTACAGTGGTTCAATATTAATATTATAAAGCCACGAGAATATTTTTGGAGCGCCAAAAAAAAACAAAATAACGACTTATATTGAACTTACACATGAACTGATTTAAATATGTTTTTAGTGCATTAATGGATCTTGAGAGAGGAAATGTCATTGCTGGCTATGCAGGCCTCACTGAGCCATCGGATTTCATCAAAAATATCTTGTGTTCTGAAGATGAACGAAGGTCTTACGGGTGTGGAACGACATGAGGGTGAGTAATTAATGACATTATTTTCATTTTTGGATGAACTAAGTCACTTTTTTATGGAATGGTTGGTTAGTGCGGGTCATGTGCTCACCGAGACTGACGTGCCGCTCCTGCAGCGCCGACATACACACGGCTGACGTCAGCACAGACTTACGGCCCACGATCACACCGTGACAGATGACTTCACCGCTGCCGTTCACGAACCGCACCTGCAAACATCATCATCATCAGGTCTCACCGGCTGAATACTGAACAGCTGCTCTTCTGATTGGCTGATCGAGTGTAGTATGGTGCCCTGCGCTAGGGATGCTGGGTAATCCAGTTGATTCTCACCTCCCACGGGCAGCGTCCATCAGGACAGAAGCTGGACGTCTCTGTCGTCCCACACGGGTTCTGAACTGAGAACATGGAGGATGTCAGTGTCACATGTTCCACACTGCAAATGCAAATGAGCAGCAGCAATGTAGCCAATCAGAAGACAGTGAAGCGCGTTCCTCAGCCGTTCGCAAGTTTGTGCTTAAATTAAAATGTAAAGACCGCTGTACCTTGAGGCGAGCAGCTCCGGCCGTTGCTGTGAAGCACGAATCCTCGCGCGCAGAAGCAGCGATACGCGCCTGCCGTCGGTTTGCAGAAGTGCTCGCACGCTAAAGGCCCGGCAGACGGACACTGGGATTTATCTGCAAAACATCATCATGAAGCATCCGACACACACTGAATGTGATCTCACACATCACATGTTTGTAAATCATCACATTCACCAGTTTGACAGTCGGTGCCGCTGTACATGTCGGTGCACGTGCAGGTGTAGCCGCCGATCCCGTCCTTGCACGTGCCGCCGTGTTTACACGGGTTGGATCTGCACTGATCTCCATCTATGATAAATAGTGTAAAAACAGGTTAAAATTATATGAGCCATCAACTAGCAATCTATGAAAAGTTATTCATCAGTTCATTCATATTATAATAATTTAATTGTATTCAAGCATGATCAAACTTTCTAAAGGTCTCTTACCGTAGTATTTGGTCCAGAACTCATTCTGTACGGAGGGGGAAAAAGTTGCATTGAGTGTAATTATTTCAGCACCATTTACTTAAATTACTATTAAATAATAATAATAATAATAATAATAATAATAAAACAGTAAAAAATAATTATAACGTTTAAAACGTGTAGGCCTACAGGCTATGTAAGCTCATTTCATGCTTGTAAATCATAGTCAAAATTATGACATAAAAGTCAAAATAAAGTTGAAATTGTGACACTAAAGGTCGAATTTATGACGTACTAAGTCATAAAAAGTCGAAATTATGACCAAAAAAATAATAATTATGACAAAGTAATAATTACGACTTTTTAATATCATTATTATGACTTGGTATGTCATAATTTCGATTTTTATGTCATAAAGATGCTTTGGTAAAGAATAATCTTTACTCGTACGTAAATTGTCTTGATGGGAGGAGTCAAAAAGCCCGCGTTCAGATACGGCGCGGCGGCGCGCATTAACGGTCAAACTAAAAAGACCGCGAACTTCAGTCACACCTCAGAATATCATCTCCTTCACATCAGAGTAACTCTGAAGCAAACAACAGTCGCACTTTCCTCCAGATCTGCCACTGGTGAGTACTTCATTGTCTAAAGCCTGTGATCCTTTTGAAGATTCATATAACGTCAAATAATATCGAATTTAATATAAATTTTATATCGTTCGCCCTAGGCCTAGGCTTTTTGTGCCTCGTCTGCATTTTCAGCTTCACGTTTTTAAAACGTTCAACTTTTTAAACACATCTTCGAGGCCCTGCGCGCTCTTGTCCATTTAGTTAGCGTTTTAAAAGCACAATATCCTTCTGTGTGAACAGCTTACTTTAGTTTTCAAACCATGTTCCGGCCAGCAGGTGGGGCTGTCAGCCGGCACGTTTCAATAAACGTTATCGATTCAAATAGCTGACAGGAAAGTATAAAAGAGGTTTGGCTAACTTCTGTGTGTTTAACAACTTCACTTCTTACAATGTGACCATGTAAATGTATAGTTTTAGGGAGAATTAAATGAATACAATTGTTATTGATGGGTTTAACCCTAGCAACAAGTCTTTTTAGAAGCTGTTTTGTATCCAAACAAAGCTAGATGACATGTTGTTTAGATACCTGCAGCTTACATGTTCATTATCTACACAATTTAATCATTTAATTGACACCCCAACATGCTGCCCTCAGTATATGTTGATTGGTCATTAGATGTCGTACTGTCTTCTTGTCGTCCTCGAAGTATTCTCGGGCCTCTTCTTTATTGCATTTCTCCTCAAAGCACTCGCGCTCCAGATTCCCCTGCAGGATCTCCTCCAGCAGGAACAAATTCGCCCGTCTGGAGCGCTGGAGCAGCATGTTCGCCCGCCGACCAGAGCGAAACACTGAAAGACACGGTCGACTTATCATGATTACAAACATCATCCCTGCTAACAAAAAATGTTAGATGAACGTTCTGAAACGAGTAGTGACATTTAAAAAATGTTAGATGAACTAAAATGTTTCAGGAAAAAGTTCCATGAACGATAATGTTTTTGCGCTAACATGATTACAGACCAGATAACTTTGAACGAACGTTCTATTAATGTTACTGTAAGAATGTTTGTTCATAACTTCAAGAGAACCTTGACAGAACGTTCCCTGATAGCTGGGATGCTGTGAAGAAATCAATGACGCATCTTTGACAAATTCACATCCTGAAGTCATGCTTATCTCGGTGGTTCGAGGAACAACAACACTACCAGTGAATGTCCTAGTCTGACTCTTTAAATCAGTTTAAGAGCAAAACAAGGACAGGAATGATAAATCGAGAGTAACGTACACTAATTCAGCTAACAAACATTATTCTAATAATTTATTCAAAGTTATCTGGTCTTTAATAATGTTCTCAAAACGTTAGCACAAAAACATTATTTATACATCGTTCATGGAATGTTTTTTCTGTAACATTTATGCTGGACATTTGCTAAGCTAACATTTTTTTAATGTCTTACTTGTTTCAGGGAACATTACAAAGTAACGTTCTCATAATGTTTGCCAAATGATAAAATGTAATGTTTCCAAGAAAGAAAATCTGGACGTAGCAAACGTTCTTAGAACATGTTGTTAGCTGAGTTGATCTCTCACCCGTGCGTTGATCTCCGGACGACACATGATGAATGATCAGCGTGAAGAACAGCAGACGACATATCAGTGATTCCATCACGATCAATCAGCAGAAGCTCCTGACACCTGTCAGTCACTGATCATCAGCCGCTCGTCTGTAGCCCCGCCCACAATCAATACAGTCAATAACTCTCGAAAGAACGTCTCTTCCTACACGACTGTACAGCATTAACAGGATATGATGCGATGGCGACGTCATTACTGCTTTCAGCTCACTGTGATTAAACGCTGTTAAACGAGTGCGTCAGATTCATTCGTTAAATGATTTTTTTTTATGTCTAGATGATAAATGGTAAAAGTAAGATGAGTTTCTGTGTGCTCAGCGGTGTGTATCTGGACTCTAGTCTGTCAACATGACCTCTGAACTCTTCATCTGTGTGTTTGTCAACACATCCAGAGCCTCCACATACACTGACTTTAGTAAACTAAATTTAATTTACTGTCTTTATCCAACTGATTGTCAAATGTATTTGAATTGATAAAATTAGAAAGTTCTCTCAACTTTTGTGAAGTAGGTAAAACTCAAAAAAGCTCATGCCAAAAAGAATCAAAATATAATGAGTTATTTTTTTTACAGTGTATGACTGCCAACTTTCATAAGTTCATAAGGAAATGCATTCGACTTTATATGATAAGAATACGACAGAAACAGCTTATAAAATCAATTGTGTTTAATGAGAGTCGACATGAAACAGACCTCCATAATGTGTCTTATTTCAGAGCTAAACAAGATTTACTCAGAAATAACTAGTATTTTTTATAGTTATTTTTAACTAATTATTTCAACAATGATGATTTGATTGAATATGTTCATAAGTGGATGAAGTTACATGAATATGAAAGATTATGAAGACAAAAAAGATTTTCTGTAGAATCCCAGCTTATGGGGAACAATCTCAGAACGTTCTGGCAAGGTTTTTTCAAAGTCATGAACAAACATTTGTTCAGAGTTATCTGGTCTTTAATAATGTTCTCAAAACAAAAACATTATTTTTACATCGTTCATGGAACATTTTTTAAATGTAACTAATTGTTTCAGAACGTTCAGAGAACATTTAAAAGTAACGTTCCCATAATGTTTCCAGAAATGTTCCCTCAACATTTGCATAGCTAAAAATCTGGACATTCGGGGAACATTCAGAAATAACATTTTTATAACTTTATGGGTTCTTAGAGTATATTTTTGATTGCTGGGATAACATCACTGATAAATCATCAACATGAATTAAGACCGTGTCGTTGTTGATTCACGTTGACTTCCTGTCAGACTCTTCGTACAGGCATCTTCTGAAGCAGCTCTCGCTTTGCTTTGGGTTTTATAGACATCTCTGCCATCTCTGGCATGACTTTGGCCATGGCATTCTGGATCCACTGGATGTACTTGGAAACCTGCGTGTAGACGCCGTACTTGCCCTTCCGGGCGCATCCCTCGCCCCAGCTCACCACGCCCGTGACAAACCATGTGTTTTTGTAGCGCGTCACATGCGGCCCGCCTCTGTCGCCCTGACACGCATCTTTTTCCTCCTGGTCGTATCCGGCGCAGAACATGCGATTAGAGATTTTGAAATTGCTGGACTCGATGCACTTGCCACGGTCGATGTACGGCACCATTAGCTTCTGGAGGGTGGTGGACTGAAGGCCGCCTTCACGCACACGGCCGAAGCCGCTCACCATTCCTTCCGCCTGACGCATCAGCACACGCTCGGCGAAGTTGGACTCCGGCAGGCAGGCGGGGAGGATGAATCTGGTGAATGTGATGGGCTTGCTGAGCTTAATGAGGGCGATATCGTTGTGGTAGGTGTCCGCCATGTAGTTGTTGTGAATCAGAACCTCGTCTATGTCATGGGTGACCTCACGACCCTCGTTGACCAGCGTGTCAAACTCACCTGACAGAAAAACATGAACGCTAATGAAAACACCCAAGAACTGATCAAATGTAAATGTGTATCTTGATTGCAATGCAAGATATATAAAAGCATCTGCTAAATGCATAAATGTACATAGATGTACTTCAGAATGAGATCTCTTTCATTTACCCTTTTTTTTTCTCTAAGATGGCCATGAGGGTAAGTGGAGACTTTTACTTAAGTCTCCCTCTCAGATGTTTCTCCTGAGAAAAGACCCCCATAAATCTCACACGTGTCTCCTCTAGAGTTTCAGAAGAGATCTCAATGTGAACGCAAACATTTCTCATCAAATGATCCAAGCTGCTCCACTTTCATTTACGACTTACTGGATGATGACTGTCGACTCATTTAGCTTGGATTTTATTTTTTCTACATTTTTAAAAATAAAAGTTCCAAAAAGGGTTTTTTGCAGTGATGCAATAGAGGGTATGCATAGACGTCACTTTCCCGTGACGTTTATGCACACTTTCTCGAACCATTTTTGGCTCCCCAATGAACGGCTCTTGAAGGATTAGTTCACTCCTATAATTTACTCACCTCCATGTCATTCAAGATGTTCATGTCTTTCTTTCTTCAGTGGAAAAGAAATGAAGGTTTTTGAGGATTTTTCTCCATATAGTGGACTTCACTGGGGTTCAACGGGTTGAAGGTCCAAATGTCAGTTTCAGTGCAGCTTCAAAGAGCTCTACATGATCCCAGACGAGGAATAAGAGTCTCATCTAGAGAAACCATTAAAAATTTTCTAAAAAAAAAATTTTACATAATCTTTTTCTGTGTATTCTGGTTCAAAAAGGTAGGGTAGGACAAAAATTTTCATCTCATTTTCGCAAAATTATTTGACAACTCCGATATTGTTGTTTTACCTTTTGGGCATTTGACTTTGCACGTTCTCTTTGTAAATTTCTTTTCCACTGAAGAAAGAAAGACATGAAGACATGAACATCTTGGATGACATGGGGGTGAGTAAATTATCAGGAAATTTTAATTCTGAAGTGAACTAATCCTTTAAAAGAACCATTTTGCACAAAAGGTTCTTTAGATTATTAAAATGTTCTAGAAAAATGGTTCCCTTAAGAACTGATCACTGAAAGCTTCTTTGGGGAACCAAAATGGTTCTTCTTTTGCACCTCTGCGAAAACCCCTTTTGGAACCTTTATTTTGAAGAGTGAAGAAGGATTCCATGTTTGTTAAAAGTTCTAAATGGGATCATCAATATCATTTTTTTTTTTTTAGAGTAATAAAAAAGGAGAAACAACACCAATAAACAATACTGTTGTTAATTTGAAGAACATCATTCAGCTCTTTTGTGCATCAAATGTCTGAAAATATTTGCATGAGAATATTTCAGTTTTGACAAATGTTGAAGTGTTAAAAGAGTCACAAATGTTCCTATAAAAGGCCGTACCTAAGACCACCCTGGTGGAGATTGATGGATTCATACAGTGAGCGGCCGACAGGATGAAGTACTGGTTCAGGATGGTGCCGCCACAGTAGCCGATGTTGTCTTCATTAATGAGAAGAGCCTGAGAGAACATCCAACGTCAACAATAACAGACTAAAACTGCCACATTTCACGTCTCCAAAAACTCAAGTATCATGCAAAGTACAAGTCCATGTTTGTGTGTCTCTACCTGCCATGGACAATCTCCAGGAGGACATTTCACACCATTGACGATTCCTGTGATTCCTCCACATGTTTCAGATAAAACCCTGTCATCTGGAATAGGGATGTCCTCCACGTGGAGGCTGAATATGCTGCTCGTCTCATTGGCCGGCGGGTTTGTGGTGTCTATGACAGACTCGACGGTGGTCTCAACGTGCGTCTCCTCTTTATTCTTGGTGTCGGTGATGTTTTGCGTGTGAATGAAGATGCTTCTGGTCATCGAAGGATGAATGAAGCCACATTTGAAAGGTTCTAAAACAGAAGAGTTATTTGAACTGGAGGACAATCGGTCGAAAAACATCTCGCTGACATCAGAACATCATTTACCATTAGAGTGACACGACTTCCCATTTTCGGCCAGCTCGTAGCCTTTGGCACACGAACAGACGACATCTTTCTCCTTCTCCCTGCAGAAATGGTCACAGCCTCCGTTTTCACTCTCACAGAGCTCAGGAATAACTGCAGAAACACACAAACTCCACGTGTTCAACGGTGCTGATGGTTTGATGGTCTGTTGTGAGATTACTGAACATCATGAGGCTCTTTACCAATCTCACAGTTGTAGCCCTTAAACCCTTGTTGACAGTAACACGTGTACGGCCCGATCGCATCTTTACACTTGCCACCATTGAGACACGGCTGAGACAAACACGCGTCTCCATCTGCAGAAACACACAACCGCTGCCATCAAGAATTATTTTACCGTTAAAACCAAACTGAAGTGAAGGATTGTTACCGGCACTCACCGACATACTTGTGCCAGAACTCATCCTGAGAGAGAAAAGAGAACAACACATATCCGACAGATTAAATCAACACAAACGCACACGAGAAGCATTTATGTTCGATTTTCATTGGTGTATCAGATTCATTCTTTGTTATATTTTAATGGCTTGTATGGAGAAAATCACTTGTTTCTAAATGATGCTTTTATTGAAATGAAACTATCAAGCTTTCTACAGTCCATATGGTTATTTTAAAATGTTTAAGATGGTTCAAAAGTCAATAGTTCAACTCTGTCATAGAGATAATCATAGTGAAAATAATGACATTTTTACACAAAACATACAAAACAAGTAATGTGTTATTAAGTGATATTTTTAATATATATTTAAAAAAACTAGTTTTTTAACATTCAGAAATAATGTTTTCATAACTTAATGGGAATGTTAGCAAAATGTTACTAGAACATATTTTTGTTAGCTGGGATATTAATATTTTATATGAGTCACAGTAAATTTACTTATTTTCTCAAATGATGTGAATACTGAGGGAATCAGTGTCTGCGGCCTGGAGGTGGGAAATATGATTTCTTGAAAGTTTCCAATGAAATATACAAAAAATAAATGAATTGAACAAACAAACCGTCTTTGTAACATCCTCGAAGATTTCTCTGGCCTCCTCGTAACTGCAGCGCTCCTCAACACACTCGCGCTCCATGTTTCCCTTCTTCATCTCCTCGAACATGTGGTTTGCGCGGCGGCGGCGGCTCAGGATCTGACGGGCATCTCGAGTGTGGAGGAAGACTGGAGAAACACATGACATCATCATCATCATCACCACCAAAGCCTCCCTCCGCCAGAGACTGATAGCAGAGGAAGAGCTGAGTGTTGTGAAATAAACCAAAGCACAGTTAAAATCACTGGGCCTTAAAGAACAAACCCTCAGGACACGAACAGAGAGATCAGTCATTCTGAAGATTCAGTCTGTTAGATTCAAGACGACACTCACCTTCTGAGCAAACACAGTGTATTAGAAACAAGCACAGAAAGTTCCAGAAGACCCAAGACATATTCGCTTGTCAGCGCTGAGCTCTTTCACGTTAGAGGATCGTTCAGAAAACAGAAGGTCAATGAACTGAGCGCTGGGAGGGAGAGAGAGCCAGAGGGACAGGGGGAGGAGAAACTCACCACAGGACAAATGTAGGGCCGTTTACACTGACGACATGTGAGATTTCAGTTTCATGTTCCCTACACAAATGAGATTGAAGAACCGCAGCCAAGCGGAGGATTATGAGGGAATAACTTTGGCTGTTTCTCATACAAAACTTTAGAAAATCTAGAGTGAACAAATATTGCAGTGTTTATTCTAAATGATTCATCGGTGCACATCATTATTATTTAAAATTCATGTTCTGGTAGTCTTGAATCAGAATATCTTCTCCTCCCTTCTCTTCTCTGATGATGAGGGCGGGGCAACCTGTCACTCACATGAGATCCACCAATAGCAATCCACAACCATCCAATCAATTCCCCACAGACAAAATCAAGCCCCGCCCTACATTTGTTCTTGTTTGAGAAGCGGTTCACTCGGATATACGGCACAATAGAGAAGAAAAGAACAGCACAACTTCCCTTTCATGACTAGTTTAATGTCTCAATAATGTCAGTGATTATTTATATTTTTTTATTATATTTCTTTTAGCAGATGCTTTTATCCAAACAACAAGTGATTCATCTTTAAGGGTTCCGTCTGGTAATAAAACAAGCGAACAACATCCTCTTAATAGTTTTATCAACTAAAAAAGCTTGAAAAATATATGCTTGAAAACAAAATATATATATATATATGATGCTTGAAAACAAAGGTCCACTAGAAGCCGAACGCGTCTTTCTGCATCCAAATACTTTCAAAGGTTCGCGCTTGCGTCTGTGCGCAAGACAGAACCTGTGTACATATGTTCAGAAAAATTAAGTATAGAAATAATGTTGTCAATAACTTGCTATAGCCTATATATTTTAAATGTACTAAAAATCATTAAGAATCTGAATAAATGGACCATAAAATGGTCCATGCCATGTCTTAGTGATGATCTATTGTATTTGACCGGTATTCTCTTTTCTGGGTTTCTGAAACTTATGCATGCAGTAATGTAAGTAGTACAGAATTTTAAATGAGTCATATTGGTTTTCTGCACATTTTAAGATACTGCACAAGATGTGAATAAATGTAACTCGTACTCGCTGGGGTGGATACATCTTTATTCAATGAAATAAAATGCACATAAATCGTGACAGAAACATATTTAGAGAAGAAACTTCTAGTAAATTTATTAGGAATTAAACATGTGCATTAACAAAGTCTGTGACAGAATAATTAATTCATAACTGGAATAATCTCCGGACTCATTGAATCTGAAACGATGCAATGATCATTCTTAAATTCAAAAGCCAGAGTCGAATCGATCAAATTCAAACGTGGAGATTTTTGAAATACAGTAGTCAACATTTGAAGTGGATCAAAACCTTTCATCAAAGTTGTCCTAAAACCTTCTTCTTAGGACAACTTTGATTAACTTTTTTGATCAACTTCAAATGTTGACTACTGTAGATCCACAATGCAAAGTCAAAATGATGGAGGAGCGCCTATAGTACTGTAGTGTTTTTGTTGTCAGTCCTAGAAATGTTTTTTTTTTTTTTTTACCATTTTTGTCTGCATGTTAGTGATAATATCTTATTCATATTAAAGTTCTGGGACTCATTCGCATAAAACGCACATCCCCTCCACCCCCCGTGAAACCGAGGGGGACCTGTAAAAAATATTTTTGCATATGGGCCCGGGGCTGACTTGCTACGCCACTGAGTGATTCCATCACGATCCATCAGCAGAAGCTCCTGACACCTGTCAATCACTGATCATCAGCCGCTCGTCTGTAGCCCCGCCCACAATCAATACAGTCAATAACTCTCGAAAGAACGTCTCTTCCTACACGACTGTACAGCATTAACAGGATATGATGCGATGGTGACGTCATTACTGCTTTCAGCTCACTGTGATTAAACGCTGTTAAACGAGTGCGTCAGATTCATTCGTGAAATGATTTTTTATGTCTAGATGGTAAATGGTAAAAGTAAGATGAGTTTCTGTGTGCTCAGCGGTGTGTATCTGGACTCTAGTCTGTCAACATGACCTCTGAACTCTTCATCTGTGTGTTTGTCAACACATCCAGAGCCTCCACATACACTGACTTTAGTAAACTAAATTTAATTTACTGTCTTTAGCCAACTGATTGTCAAATGTATTTGAATTGATACAAAAAGTTACCTCAACCTCAACTTTTGGGAAGTAGGTAAAACTCAAAAGTTGAGTTTGTTTTTTTCACAGTGTGTGGCTGCCAACTTTCATTAATTCATAAGGAAACACATTTGACTTTATGTAAGAATACAACAGAAACGGCGTATAAAATCAGTTGTCTTTATTAAAACCGTAAACCTCATTAGGATGAGAGTCGACAGCATTGACAAACCGTTTTACCTCCATAATGTGTCTTATTTCAGAGCTGAACAAGATTTACACAGAAATAACTAGTATTTTTTATAGTTATTTTTAACTAATTTCATCAATGATGATTTTATTGAATATGTTCATAAGTGGATGAAGTTACTTGAATATGAAAGATTATGAAGACAAAAAATGGGGAACAATCTCAGAACGTTCTGGCAAGGTTTTCTCAAAGTCATGAACAAACATTTGTTCAGAGTTATGTGGTCTTTAATAATGTTCTCAAAACAAAAACATTATTTTTACATCGTTCATGGAACATTTTTTAAATGTAACTAATTATTCTGGAACGTTCAGAGAACATTCAAAAGTAACGTTCCCATAATGTTTCCAGAAATGTTCCCTCAACATTTGCATAGCCAAAAATCTGGACATTCGGGGAACATTCAGAAATAACATTTTTATAAATTTGTGGGTTCTTAGAATATATTTTTGATTGCTGGGATAACATCACTGATAAATCATCAACATGAATTAAGACCGTGTCGTTGTTGATTCACGTTGACTTCCTGTCAGACTCTTCGTACAGGCATCTTCTGAAGCAGCTCTCGCTTTGCTTTGGGTTTTATAGACATCTCTGCCATCTCTGGCATGACTTTGGCCATGGCATTCTGGATCCACTGGATGTACTTGGAAACCTGCGTGTAGACGCCGTACTTGCCCTTCCGGGCGCATCCCTCGCCCCAGCTCACCACGCCCGTGACAAACCATGTGTTTTTGTAGCGCGTCACATGCGGCCCGCCACTGTCGCCCTGACACGCGTCTTTTTCCTCCTGGTCGTATCCGGCGCAGAACATGCGATTAGAGATTTTGAACTTGCTGGACTCGATGCACTTGCCACGGTCGATGTACGGCACCGCTAGCTTCTGGAGGGTGGTGGACTGAAGGCCGCCTTCTCGCACACGGCCGAATCCGCTCACTATACCTTCCGCCTGACGCATCAGCACACGCTCGGCGAAGTTGGACTCCGGCAGGCAGGCGGGGAGAATGAATTTGGTGAATCTGATGGGCTTGCTGAGCTTAATGAGGGCGATATCGTTGTGGTAGGTGTCCGCCATGTAGTTCTTGTGAATCAGAATCTCGTCTACGTCGTGGGTGACCTCACGACCCTCGATGACCAGCGTGTCAAACTCACCTGACAGAAAAACATGAATGCTAATGAAAACACCCAAGAACTGATCAAATGTAAATGTGTATCTTGAATACAATGCAGGTTAGCTAAAAGCATCTGCTAAATGCATAAATGTAAATGGATGTGCTCTGGAATGAGATCTTTTTCGTTTCCCAATTGTTTCTTCAAGATGGCCAAGAGGGTAAGTGGAGACTTCTACTTAAGTCTCCCTCTCAGATGTTTCTCCTTTGAAAAAGACCCCAGAAATCTCACACGTGTCTCCTCTAGAGTTTCAGAAGAGATCTCAAATTGTGCTCAGAGATCTCAATGTGAACGCAAACATTTCTCATCAAATGATCCAAGCTGCTCCACTTTCATTTACAACTTACTGGATGATGACTGTCGACTCATTTTGGTCGGATTTTATTTCTTCTATACTCTTAAAAATAAGGGTTCCAGAAGGGGGTTTACGCAGTGACACTTAGATAGAATAAAAAGTAGGCCCTATGCATATTTGGCGTGCTGTCCGAGGGAGGGCTCTGAGCTTGGAATGTCGCCCGAACCCAGAGTACTCCCCCGTATCTTTGGTCAGAATAGTAACCAGGCAAGTGTGAGGAGACGGGGTGGTGGAGGGATGCACCTGTAGAGGAACATAGGCGAGTCGGCTACGTGTTTATAGGCCTCCTCTTATGCTGATTGGGTAGATCCTTTGAATGTGCTCCTCCCGAACTTTGTTAATAAAACATCATTTGGGGAATCCAAAATGGTTCTTCTTTTGCAGCTCTGCGAAACCCTCTTTTGGAAACTTTATTTTCAAGAGTGAAGAATTATTCCATGGATGTTAAAAGTTTGGATCATCGATATCAACATATATTTTTAGGTGTAATAAAAAAGGAGAAACAACACCAATTTGAAGAACATCATTCAGCTCTTTTGTGCATCAAATATCTGAAAATATTTGCATGAGAATATTTCAGTTTTGACAAATGTTGAAGTGTAAAAGAGTCACAAATGTTCCTATAAAAGGCCGTACCTAAGACCACCCTGGTGGAGAGCGACTGATTCATACAGTGAGCGGCCGACAGGATGAAGTACTGGTTCAGGATGGTGCCGCCACAGTAGCCGATGTTGTCTTCGTTAATGAGAAGAGCCTGAGAGAACATCCAACGTCAACAATAACAGACTAAAACTGCCACATTTCACGTCTCTAAAAACTCAAGTATCATGCAAAGTACAAGTCCATGTTTGTGTGTCTCTACCTGCCATGGACAATCTCCAGGAGGACATTTCGTACCATTGACGATTCTTGGCTCTACTCTAAATGTTTCAGATAAAACCCTGTCATCTGGAATAGCGATGTCCTGCTCATGGAGGCCGAACATGCTGCTCGTCTCATTGGCTGGCGGGTTTGTGGTGTCTATGACAGACTCGACGGTGGTCTCAACGTGCGTCTCCTCTTTATTCTTGGTGTCGGTGATGTTTTGCGTGTGAATGAAGATGCTTCTGGTCATCGAAGGATGAATGAAGCCACATTTGAAAAGTTCTAAAACAGAAGAGTTATTTGAACTGGAGGACAATCGGTCGAAAAACATCTCGCTGACATCAGAACATCATTTACCATTAGAGTGACACGACTTCCCATTTTCGGCCAGCTCGTAGCCTTTGGCACACGAACAGACGACATCTTTCTCCTTCACCCTGCAGAAATGGTCACAGCCTCCGTTTTCACTCTCACAGAGCTCAGGAATAACTGCAGAAACACACAAACTCCACGTGTTCAACGGTGCTGATGGTTTGATGGTCTGTTGTGAGATTACTGAACATCATGAGGCTCTTTACCAATCTCACAGTTGTAGCCCTTAAACCCTTGTTGACAGTAACACGTGTACGGCCCGATCGCATCTTTACACTTGCCACCATTGAGACATGGATGAGACAAACACGCGTCTCCATCTGCAGAAACACACAACCGCTGCCATCAAGACTTATTTTACCGTTAAAACCAAACTGAAGCGAAGGATTGTTACCGGCACTCACCGACATACTTGTGCCAGAACTCATCCTGAGAGAGAAAAGAGAACAACACATATCCGACAGATTAAATCAACACAAACGCACACGAGAAGCATTTATGTTCGATTTTCATTGGTGTATCAGATTCATTCTTTGTTATATTTTAATGGCTTGTATGGAGAAAATCACTTGTTTCTAAATGATGCTTTTATTGAAATGAAACTATCAAGCTTTCTACAGTCCATATGGTTATTTTACAATATTATGTTTAAGATGGTTCAATAGTTCAACTCTGTCATAGAGATAATCATAGTGAAAATAATGACATTTTTACACAAAACTAAAGTAATGTGTTATTAAGCGCGATATTTTTAATATATATTTTGAAAACAATGTTTTTAACATTCAGAAATGTCAGGAACATTAGCAAAATGTTACTAGAACATATTTTAGTTAGCTTGGATATTAATATTTTATATTTTAAAATATTTAATACTTTTAAGCTAGTGTCACACAGAAACTGAGTGAATTTACTTGTTTTCTCAAATGATGTGAATACTGAGGGAATTGTGTCCATCTGCGGTGGTTACGTATTTTGGGCCTAGAGGTGAAAAGTATGATTTCTTAAAAGTTTCCAATGAAATATACAAAAAATAAAGAAATGAATTGAACAAACAAACCGTCTTTGTAACATCCTCGAAGATTTCTCTGGCCTCCTCGTAACTGCAGCGCTCCTCAACACACTCGCGCTCCATGTTTCCCTTCTTCATCTCCTCGAACATGTGGTTTGCGCGGCGGCGGCGGCTCAGGATCTGACTGGCATCTCGAGTGTGGAGGAAGACTGGAGAAACACATGACATCATCATCATCATCACCACCAAAGCCTCCCTCCGCCAGAGACTGATAGCAGAGGAAGAGCTGAGTGTTGTGAAATAAACCAAAGCACAGTTAAAATCACTGGGCCTTAAAGAACAAACCCTCAGGTCACGAACAGAGAGATCAGTCATTCTGAAGATTCAGTCTGTTAGATTCAAGACGACACTCACCTTCTGAGCAAACACAGTGTATTAGAAACAAGCACAGAAAGTTCCAGAAGACCCAAGACATATTCGCTTGTCAGCGCTGAGCTCTTTCACGTTAGAGGATCGTTCAGAAAACAGAAGGTCAATGAACTGAGCGCTGGGAGGGAGAGAGAGCCAGAGGGACAGGGGGAGGAGAAACTCACCGCAGGACAAATGTAGGGCCGTTTACACTGACGACATGTGAGATTTCAGTTTAGAGCTCCTGAAACGAGAGAGTTGCATGAATCCTCACTCATTAATTATTTTATGTTCCCTACACAAATGAGATTGAAGAAGCACAGCCAAGTGGAGGATTATGAGGGAATAACTTTGGCTGTTTCTCACACAAAACATCAGAAAATGTGAATATAGTGCACAAGATATAAGTCACCATGAAATCGAAAGTGAACAAATATTGCAGTGTTTATTCTAAATGATTCATCGTTATTGTTTTAAATGCATGTTCCTGGTAATCTTGAATCAGAATATCTTCTCCTCCCTCCTGCAGCATCTCTTCTCTGATGATGAGGGCGGGGCAACCTGTCACTCACATGGGATCCACCAATAGCAAACCACAACCATCCAATCAATTCCCGACAGACAAAATCAAGCCCCGCCCCACATTTGTCCTCGTTTGTGAAGCGTTTCACTTGGATATACGACACAATAGAGAAGATTAGCACAACTACTCTTTCATGACTAGTTTAATGTCTCAGTAATGTCAGTGATTATTTGCATTTATTCATTTAGCAGATGCTTTTATCCAAACGTGATTCATCTTAAAGAGTTCCGTCTGGTGATAAAACAAGTGAACAACACCCTTCTTAATAGTTTGATCAACTAAAAAAGCTGGTGATTTTCTGTGCTTCATGAAGATAGAGTTGAGCTGTTAACTCTCTTTTATTGGTTTGGGAAATATTTGGACCTTATTCGTGTTTTATCAGACTAATATAATGTACACAAAATGTACAGAACAGTCACGTCTAACCCCGCACAGGGTCACGTCTGGTGTATGATTAGACCAGAGCAACATCTACACAAGAAAATCAATGCTGTTTCAGTTAATGACTGTCTAACCGTCCCTCAAACCTACACGCATGAAATTCAGATGCATGAATGACAAAAGCACACACACACACAAAACCACACTCACAATGACTTTTATTTCAACGATCATCATACACTCTTAAAAATAAAGTTTCTTTATTGGCATTGATGGTTTGTAGAAGCTTTAACATCCATACACTCTTAAAAATAAAGATTCGGGGTTTCCACAGTGAGGACAAAGAACAGGGATTTTCAAAGTGTGGGGCATGCAGAGTGGTTAAAAAAATTCATTAATAATTTGATGGTACGCGACACGACGACAATGTCAAAGAGTATTATGCATGCCAGGCCAGTAGTTGGCGATGTCACTTTGGAAAGAAATATTACGCGCATGCGCACATTCGCATTCTTTACAGAGCACTCGCGCCAAACGCCCATGCCTATAGACTAAATGTAAAATAAGCATGTGCATGCCATCACCATTTTCACAGATCCGCGTTTTTGTTGTAGATGATAACAGTATTGTTTTCAAAAACTTGCACTTTGAAAGTTTGCATTTTCAGGCCCCCAAAACGCTGTTGTTGTGTAAATGAATGGCCAAAACAAATAAAATGTTTTTCATTTTTAGTTGAACATGGTGTTGTGAAAACAGCCCCTCAATCAATACATTATAGCGGAATCAATGTTCTCGATCAGATCCTCTTGGAAAGTTTTCAGTCCAAGGATCCAGTAAGCGAATGCACTCAAACAGTCAGTCCAAATCATCCCTAATGCAGACAAAACCCGGCCGATTTCATCAGAGATGGTGGAGGGAATAGTGTACCGCTGCAAGAACTTAAACTACATCTCTCGGTTGGATAAAGCAAACCATTGTCGCGCTAGTAAAGTTTTGATGGATGACAAATGTAATTAGGCACACGAGACGAGAGTCCATTATTAATGCCCCAAAGAACCTTTCAGTGATCAATTCTTGTGAAACCTTTATTGTCGCGAGTGTATTAACCTCTAGTAAAGACATTAATTGTGAGTGGACTGTTCAACAGGAGATACACTGATTTTATTCAGCCCCTCAATGGGGGTTTTCATAACAATTTCAATCCATTTTAAGAAGTTAGCTACTTTGGTGTAAATCCCGTAGTACCCCGGCTGATCGCAGCCTTTACCCCATGACACGACACCCGTCAGGAAGGACGTTCCCTCGTAGCGGGTGACGAGCGGACTTCCGTCATGTCCTCTGCAGGACTCGTGACCACCCTCGACATAACCCGCACAGAACATGTTTGCGGTGATGTTGACACCGCTGCTCGACACACACTGCGCTGTGGGCAACAGAGGGACGGCTAGCCGCTGCAGAGTGGCGGACGACGGGGCTTTCAGGCCCTTTGACGGATGGATGTTGTCCCCCACGGTTCGCTTGCCCCATCCGCTGAGCGTGTGGAAGCGGACGGCAGCGAGCTCGATCTGTGCCAGCTCTGCCGTGGGCAAGCAAACGGGCACGGCGTACGCAGAGCGCTTGAGTTTTCCATGAAGCTTCAGGAGGGCCAGGTCACTATCCAGTGACACGGGGTCGTAGTTCTCATGGATAACCACACCAGCAACATCATACGCCTCCTCCGGGCCGTCCATCACATCCAGGTCATGATCACCTGAGGACAAACCAACTACTGTAAACAAAACTGGATCAACATCATAACTGATGAATTCTGAAATTATGTTTTTTCATGTTTATTACTGTGAAGCTGCTTGACTGTATAATCCAAACTCACACAAACACTCTTCAGATACCTGTGATAACCTTCAAACGCTTCATGTCCTTCTGATGAACGCAGTGAGCAGCTGTTAGGACCCAGCTGTCATCCAGAAGAGCCCCGCCACACAGACTCTCACCGTTATAATCGATCAGCGCCTGGAGACGAATAACAAACTCATCATTTGATCACTTGTTCTCATTCGACGTGTACATTTACCGTTACCTGCCAAGGACAGTGACCTCTGGGACAGTGAATTCCACCCACAGTCTGTTTTTGAGAATGAACTGTGTTGTTCTGAAGCGGAACCTTTCCACATGGATATTCAACTGCAACAAAACACAGTTGAACTAGAAAAGGAAGGTTTTGCAAGAGATTGAATGTTTGCTTGACAAAAGCTTGCCTGAAAGTTAAAGTGCCCCTAAAGGTTCCTAATGTTGTTTTGGAATCTGGTTTACATGCATCCAAGATCAAAAAACACTAATTTTCCCATAATATCCATCAGCTCTTTTCTCTCAGTGTCTGAAACGGTTCGTTCAAAGATTCGGTCTCTCTAAACCCCGCCTTTCTGAGAGCTGCTCTGCTCTGATTGGCCAGAAACCAAACACTCATTATCATATCTGAATCTCAGCTCTTGATTCACAGTGATTCGAACAGTAATGATGGCGTCAGTTTAACCGGATCAATCTCATCACAGTGGATTTGCTTTGGCAGCAGAAAAGAGCGTCTTCTCGACATGAACAACACGAACCAAACTCTTCCAGTCTCAGAATAGTTTGAAGAGATTTGAAATTTGTATGTCTGTCTTTATATATTTTTCCTACTCATAAACGCAGGACTCTTCCCACCTTGAGCAACACAAGACGTCCCATCAGCTCCGAGTGTGTATCCCGCGGCACAGTTGCACGTGCGTCTGGGTCCGGAAGCGTCGCAGAACTGCTCACAGCCTCCGTTCACATACTGACACTTCAGCGTCTCCTCAAACCCTACCAGTCACAAACATCAACACTAGATGAACTTTCAAAAGAACACGTTATTTCACACGTGTCGTCACGTTCACTTACCCTTCTCACAGTATTTGCCCTCAAACCCCTCCAGACACTGGCAGTAGTAGGTGTTGGCCAGATAAACGCATGTGCCTTTGTTCTTGCACGGATTGGTCAAGCAGGGCTCCTTCGCTTATTTGTAGATAATTACATGCATAAATCAAGCAAACATTAAAAAAGATTTATAGGAATGTATATGACAAAACCTGAGCTGAAACAAACACCTTTTGAACAAACAGAACCTTTGACTTCAGGTCAATAATGTAAATACTGTTTTCTGCCAGAGCAGCACTACATGTAATTACCAGTAATGAAATCAGTTAACATCGCTGCGATGATCAGTGGTCATTACTATACTACTACTATTAAGGGAAGACACTACAGGCATCTGTCAATTTTGAGATTTTGTGCTTTTTGGCTTTTCATAGTGTTTTTCTCAGACTGGTGGAAAGAAAATATCCAAAAATACACTTTTAAGTGTTTATTTTATAGCACTTTATCTATTTGCATCTATTGATTTCAATTACAGTAAATATCTTTAAAAGCCGTTTTCTCCTGCTCTGAGTCAGAAATCTCCACTTCAGCAGAACTTACATACACCAAACTTTACAGTTTTATCTATATTCTAAAGGTTTTTACAGAGGGATTTGTTGATATATAATTTGCTTGGTTTTATACAACATTTTATTCCTAAAAAAAAATGGTGATTTTTTTTTTTCTGTCTGTTGATAGTATTTTCTGAATTATGGAGTGATAAAAAGAGAGAGACAAAATTCCCTCGTAAAAACCTTTGAATTTAATATGTCCAAAAAACTTAAACAGAATTTTGAACCTGACGTCATCCAATATTCAGTTTGTTGTTCTAGAAACGTATGCAAATTAGCGCATATTGAATTAGATAATGCCTTATTTGCATATTTAAACATAAGATTTTTGAAAACTTGCAACACAAATCTTGTAATCAATCAGCTGGGGAAGTATGGCGCTGTCAGTTAATTTTTTTTTACCCTATTCACCTGAGGTGTCTTGCCTTAACTACAATGTCAAAAAAAAATTGGAGCACTTATTAATTTACTGTAAGATTTGTATATGAGTTTTTGAGGAAACTATGGTTGCCATGTTATTTCGCATTTATTTTGACACATTACTCACCGGAGTAACTCAACCAAAACTGTTTCTGCAAAAGAGAAACGAATTCACAAACAGAATATGTTAGATTTAAATAATTTACCAAATGAGTAATAATAACATAACATATACGCATGAATATGAGTGAGGTACCGTCTTCGTGTCGTCCTCGAACACCTCGCGCGCCTCCTCGTAGTCGCAGATTTCTTCGATGCACTCGCGCTCGAGATTCCCGCCCTTCATCTCCTCAAGGAAGGAGTTCGCGCGCCTGACGCGCTGCAGCACCGAACTGGCGTCATCTTTATCAAGAAACACTGAAAACAACGAGAAACAGAGGTAGGACAGAAGTAGTTTGATAAGGAAACTGTTTAACGGGTGAACGAGCGACACGAACACTCCCGTTAGAACACTGGCCGCGCGCGAGTCTAATTTGATTTTAACGGAAGCGTTAGTTCGTGTCGCTCGCGATTCTTACCGCCGCTGGATCCGTGAAATATCAGGACGCACACCAACACAACAGCACAAGTGTTCATGTTTCCCTGCCGGACACGCGCGTGGTCAAAGTTTCCTCAGAATCCTGTTGAGAGACACGGAGACTGAAATTACCGATCGACCGGAGCAAAGGGCTGCTGATGGTATTTAGCCTGTGTGAGGGAGTTCATGAGATTCGCTCAGTAATGAAACTGACCAAATATACCCCAGGCATGAAATCAAAATGGACAATGTGTTTATTCTAAATGATTTACCCGTGCACATTAATCACATTAACATTAACACATATTATTGTTTTTAATTCGTGTGCCTCATAATCTTCAATCAAAATAATTTCCCCTCCTTATTGCAGCGACATCTCTTCTCTGATAAAGAGGGCGGGGCAACCTGCCACTAACATGAGATCCACCAATAGCAAACCACAACTTTCTAATCAATTCCCCACAGACAAATTCAAGCCCCGCCCTACATTTGTTCTTGTTTGTGAAGCGTTTCACTCAGATGTACGGCACAATAGAGAAGAAAAGACATCAGACAGAAAAGACTCACACAGAGCGTTTTCAACCAGTACTAAAACATTTATTAGCCCAATTTTAACTATTACAGCATGTCCTAACCAGACGCAAGGCACAATAAAAGTTTTTTTCCTTGTTATTTTGTCCTAACAAGCTGCGACGAGGGACTGTGGATTCTAGTTTAGAAAGTTTCTATTTCTGCGAGGTCGCTGCTGAAATAACAACATGCAGAGTATGAGAATGATAATCTCAGGTGCTGATTATGTGCTTTAATGTTAAAAGATTTTGATGTGAGTTTGAATATCATTTATAGCCGTACAAAAGCAACAATGGATAATTCACCTCCGATCTTGAAAATAAAAACAAAACAAACATTAAAACTGCGAACAACAAAACGTATTCTATGACAAAGATTGTTTCACTCACGTATGTATTTTTACTAACTGTTAAATGTGGTAATATTTATAAATTTAATTATGTACATTCGTTGCGAATGCTGTGCACTTGCGGAGAGACTCCGCCCACACACTCTTCTGATTGGCTGTGATTTTTGATTGATTTTTTTGCGTCTCGTAGTCCTGTCACATCTGGTGTGGACAGACAAACTGCTTGTCACTGGAATCTTATCGCATCACGTCTGGTTAGGGCAGAATTCACGTGATCAACTCGAACATGATGGAAATCCGCGTGGATTCCCATTGGAAATTTTGCCAAGCAATGGTACATGTGCCTCACCTTTACACACACACACACACACACACACACACACAGGCATATAAACCACATAAGATCATTTTCATTCTACTGAATTGTTTATTTGTGAATGAGTTAATGACGGCCAAACCATTGAGAGGATAAAAATGCCAAACACAGAAGAAATCAGACATAAATAGAGCAGAATCTTTAATTAATTTGTGTGGAATTCGCCGTATGTTCGTGGATCCATTGCAGGTAGTTGGAGACACGCGTGTAGATGCCGTAGGATCCCGGACGGGCGCAGCCTCTCCCCCAGCTCACGATCCCCAGTAGGAACGTGGTGTTCCTGTAGCGGGTCACCAGCGGCCCACCGCTGTCCCCTTTACACGAGTCCTCCTTTCCCTCGATGTATCCGGCACAGAACATGTTGCTGGTGAGCACCACGTTGCTGCTCTCGACACACTCCTGCGTGCGGATGCGCGGCACACGCAGCCGGCGCAATAAGCGTGAGGTGGGTCCGTCCTCGCTGCGTTTGCCCCAGCCGCTCACCGTGTGCTTGCTGACGGCCCACAGCACGCGCTCGGCCATGTCGCGCAGAGGCAGGCAAACGGGAACGGCGTACGTGCTGTAGACGATGGGCTTGCTCAGACGCAGCAGTGCGATGTCGCTGTCTGCGGTCGTGGACACATAGCTGGGGTGCATAAGCATCTCCTCCACCTGGATGACCTGTTCTGTGCCTTCATCCACCTCGATGTCATGCTCACCTGAGTCACAGGACAACAGAATAGGTTTATTTAATATATATATATATATATATATATTCATTAACAATCTTAACAAATACTTTATAACATTCTCAGGCTCTTTTCAGTTATTAAAGGGTTAGTGACTGTGTTTTCATTCAAATCAGGCATTTTGATTAACATCATGCCCTAACCAGACACCACGTGATGAGACACTACTCATTCGCAACCAAATCAATCAAAAATCACAGCCAATCAGAAGAGGGTGTGGGCGGAGTCTCTCTGCAAGCGCACTGCACTAGAAACCAAATCAATCAAAAATCACAGCCAATCAGAAGAGGGTGTGGGTGGAGTCTCTGCAAATGTACTGCACTAGAAACCAAATCAATCAAAAATCACAGCCAATCAGGAAAGGGTGTGGGCGGAGTCTCTCCAAATGCACTGCACTAGAAACCAAATCAATCAAAAATCACAGCCAATCAGGAAAGGGTGCGGGCGGAGTCTCTCCAAATGCACTGCACTAGAAACCAAATCAATCAAAAATCACAGCCAATCAGAAAAGGATGCGGGCGGAGTCTCTCTGCAAATGCACTGCACTCGCAACCAAATCAGTCAGAAATCACAGCCAATCAGAAGAGGGTGTGGGTGGAGTCTCTCTGCAAATGCACTGCACTAGAAACCAAATCAATCAAAAATCACAGCCAATCAGGAAAGGGTGCGGGCGGAGTCTCTCCAAATGCACTGCACTAGAATCCAAATCAATCAAAAATCACAGCCAATCGGAAAAGGATGCGGGCGGAGTCTCTCTGCAAATGCACTGCACTCGCAACCAAATCAGTCAAAAATCACAGCCAATCAGAAAAGGGTGTGGGCGGAGTCTCTCTGCAAGCGCACTGCACTCGCAACTGAATGGATAAACAATCAAATTCATAAATATTACACAATTTTAACATTATTAGAAATACATACTGAGTGACCGGACACTTGTTTGTTCACAGTTTGAACGTTCTTGTTTCCTTTCACTTATTTTCAGAATCGGAGGTGAATTATCCATTGTCATTTTCAATATGGCAATAAATGATATTCAAACTCATATTAAAGTTTTTTTTAACATTAAATAAAGCACATAATCAGCATCTGAGATTATCGTTGCAGGGACAATTATCCAGCAGTGACGTCACAAACAGAATCTCCTGTTAAATCATGGAAAAACGTCTGGTTTTGTCTGTTTAGGACACGGTGTAAGAAGTGAATTTGACACAAATCATGTGAAATTTGGCATACCTTGAAGCTGTTGTTGTGTTTTCATGATGTTTAATAACTCTGAGAGCGACTGTACCTGCGACTATCTTGAGAAACTTGACTTTGATATTTTCTAAGCAGTGCGCGGCTGTGAGGATCCAGGTGGGTTTATAGATCACACCTCCACAGAAGCCCTTGTCGCTGTACTTCAGCAGCACCTGTCCATCAACACACACACACACACACAGAAATGTTTGATGGTAGAGTCCAGAATGACCCTTCAACATGTGTGTTCTGTGACGGTCACTGCTGATACCTGCCACGGACAGTGACCTTTAGGACATTCGGCTCCACCGACGATACGAGACCTCGGATCCTCCTGAAGGTTGGTAGCAGCTCTTCCACCCTGAAGAAGTGGAACCTTCCCACACGGAAAAGCCTCTGTAACAGTTATAATGTTTTAATTCTCTATGTAATTAAGCAAGCAAGGCAGCACTGTATTGAACCGCTCTGGATTAAAGGGAAGTCTTTTCATCCCTGTTTCTTCTGGAGCAAGAACAAATGTAGGGCAGGGCTTTATTCTGACTAGTTATCCTTTGTGTTTTGTGATTTCTCACCATTTGTCAGGCAGTTCTGGCCATCTGACCCTAAGAAATATCCATCTACACAGGAACAGTTGCGCTGACCGTCCTCCTCCACGCAGAAGTGCTCGCAGCGGCCGTTATCGTGCAGGCAGGAGTCAGGAACGTCTTTAATCGCTGAGGAGTCAAAGGAGATTGGGGAAAAATGTTCTTGTGCCTGAATCAGGAATGTGTTTGTTCTTTAACCTCAAGGACGTGACGGTTTTCATTTTACTCTTTCTGAACACCAAATTCTCTTCAGAAAAGCTTCACATGTAGTAGAGACTTTTTGGAGCACAAATGCCTTGTTCTTTACATTAGATATGGTTGAGAAATGATTATCTACTACAATATTAACATAGATTTTTTGCCTTGTCTTGTTTACAAAGAAGCTTATTGAGTTCCCAGTACTATGTTGAGTAGAGTATTTCGGCGTCTGCTCTCACCGCGCTCACAGTTGCGTCCGCTGAAGCCCGGCACACACAGACACGTGTAGGATTCTGCGTTCTGGCTCATGCAGAGCCCGTTATTCTCACATGGATTTGATTTGCAATGATCTTTAACTGCAGACGAATGTAAAGATTCATCTTAATTACACAGAATGAAGGAAAATGTCATATAGCAAAAAGTCACGTATCTTCAAAACTCACCATTGTAGATCTTCCAGAACTCATCCTGTGTGGAGGAGATATCAGTTAAACATTTGTCATAAATAGTTAAAGCATCTTTACACATAAGGCTGCTCTAATTTCAGACGCAATGCCACATAAAAGCCAGACTACATCATGTTGCTCTGACCCTAGTAAATACGTTTATGCCTCCTTAAACAGTCGACATAAAAACACCTAAATGCCACTGCAGAAGCACTTTTGTGCCGCCTTCTCAGTATAAATTAGGCATTACACTAATAAAATATACAACTACAATCCTTCAGGTTAAGATTAACATCACATTCAAACACTAGTTTTCTAGACAACATGTATCAATCACTGAACACGTGTGTTTGTCACATGTAATACTGACAGTGGCCTCCGTGTGTTCGAACACCTCCCGCGCCTCCTCATACGAACACTTCTCCTCCAGACACTCCCTCTCCAGATTACCCATCTTCATCTCCTCGAACCAGCCCGAGTTTGCCCGCTTGGCCCGGATCAATACCTCATGAGCCCCGTCCCTTCCCATGAACACTGTGAACACACACACACGTACAATACGAAACACTCTCGAAATAAACACTACTGCGACTGCTTGTATAGCTGGTTTAGTTACCTGTAGCCGAATGACAACAGTAAAGACTCAAGAGGACATAAAAGACTGACCGGAGACGCATGTTGACCAGCGCTTGAGTTTGTCTAGTGCTGCAGGTTCAAAGGTCTGAAGTCTAAATACTCTCCGCCCCTCAGAGCTCAAAAACCCTCCCTCACTGAACCACAGAGATGACAAGACAAAGAACAACATTTGAAAACATTATTTATTTTTCACATATAATACAAATTTTAGGGTTATGCTAATGATTATTATATATACTCACAAGTGTGCCATTATTTTTAATTGCAAAAGTACATGTTCTGGTGTTTGCCAGTGCCAATATTCAATGTTGTGGAAGCGTCACTCTTCGGGAAGTTGCGAATTTAACTTGAGCACAAAACTGGAATATGGGATAAAACATTTGCATATAAAGCGGTGTTTCCATCCCACGTGTTCAAGAGAACAATATCATCATCACTTCCTGGGAAATTTGCTCAAAATATCAGTAATAAAAATGGAAGTGTCTCTTTTTCCCTCCATCATAAATGAGTCAGACGACACACAATAAACACTGTCATGTGATCTTTTTGGGAACACAATCGTGTGAGACGCTTCTGGAGGGAATTAAACCAAATCATTCTGATGACACACTTTGACTCAGACGTTTCAGAACCACCAAACCAACATTTGAGATGCTGCGATGCTATTGGTCTGCTGGTTATTCCAGTTATCCAATCACAGAGTCACACGAGGGTTTTGTTGCGCATCAAGGGATTTATTCAGTAAATGTGTTTCCAATATAGTTTATGCATGTCTTCTTATTGGATAAAAAAATTATCCTCCTTAATTGGGTGTATTTTTTCATGCTCATTTTTAGAATTTTTTCGCATTTCAAGGCATCTGCTTCCGAGCAAAAGAGAACATGACAGTGTTTATTGTGTTTCGTCTGATGCTCTGAGAAAAAGCCAGACTGCAGCAACTTACAGATTTATATTTTGCACCAATTTCCAAGGTTTTCCAATGAGTTTTTTGTTGTGCATTGAGGGATTTATTCTATAAAACTATGGTAATTTATGTGCATGTCTTCTTATTGGATTAAAAAAATGATCAGTGCCTCAATTCATGTGCCTCTTGGCATTTCCATCCAAAAATTTTACATGCAATACGCCAAAAT
This sequence comes from Megalobrama amblycephala, assembly GCF_018812025.1. NCBI lineage: Eukaryota > Metazoa > Chordata > Actinopteri > Cypriniformes > Xenocyprididae > Megalobrama > Megalobrama amblycephala. Next base: position 57,334,416 of record NC_063050.1, read on the forward strand.
TCACATAAAAACTGGTCAATGGAAACAGCTAATGACTGACTTGAGTGACTGAACGTGAATCTGAACACACTTCACCTTACACAACGTTCAGAAACTCTTGTATTCATGCGCTGGCCACGGTCTTCAGAATCCACTCCACAAAGACGGACACCCGCGTGTAGATGCCGTAGACGTTGGCGCGGGCGCAGCCTTTGCCCCAGCTCACGATTCCTGTCAGGAACCATGTGTTTCTGTAGCGGGTGACCAGCGGCCCTCCGCTGTCCCCCTGACAGGAGTCACGGCCGCCCTCGATGAAGCCGGCGCACAACATGTTCCTGGTCACCTTCAGACCCGAGTTTGCCCGACACTCGTCTAAGGAGACCCTCGGCACCTCCAGCCTCTGGAGAACCTGAGACGGCGGTCCCGACTGCGCCATGCGACCCCACCCGCTGACGGTGGACATGCGGATGGCTCCTATGGTGCGTCCGAACGTGCCGTTAGCTGGAGGAAGGCAGGCGGGAAGGGCGAAGCGGTCGAGCGTGACGGGGCTGAGGAGATGCAGCAGTGCGATGTCACTGTCCGTGCTAGAGTGGTTGTACCGCGGGTGGATGATCACTTTAGACACTTTCCTCTTCTGTTCTGTTCCTTCATCTTTATCGAGGATGTGTTCACCTACAGGAGAAGAGAAAATGATCTGAGAGGAGGAACATTAACAGAACCAGCGTTTTACGAACAACTCCTTGCGTTTGGATATTCAAGTTGCAGTAATTTCGCTGCATTATTCTTAACATTACTGGATCCTGTGACAACTCCAGAGACAAACCCTTATAATGAAGGTAGTTCATGACTAAGTCAAGACTAAGTCTTACCGACTGTCACTTGGAAGAGGGATGGATCTTTATTATTCCAGACACAATGAGCCGCGGTGACAATCCATTGGGAATCTAGAATAACTCCACCGCATTTATACACTCCAGCATACTCGAGTAAAGCCTGTGGAGGAGACGCACAGAGAATCGACTGAGAAAACAAACAGAGACAACGGATCTGAAGGACGAAATGGATTCACACTCTTCAAAATAAAGCATTGAAGAACTTTTAACATCCTTACAATCTTTCCATTCCACAAAAGGTTCTCTTCACATTCTCTTCACTTCACAATTCTTGACTTTTTTCTCAGAATTGAGTTATATCTCATAATTCTGACTTTTTTCTCTGAATTTCGAGTTGTTTGTGAAAAACAGACTGCGAAACTCGCAATTGTGAGTTATAAAGTCAGAATTGTGAGATATAAACTCAAAATTCTGAGAAAAAAGTCAATTTTTTTTCCTCAGAATTGGACTTTATATCCCACAGTTGTGAGAAAAAAAGTCAGAATTGTGAGATAAAAAGTCCCAATTACATTTTTATTTTTTCTTTAGTGGTGGAAACAAGCATCCATACAAAATGGTTCTTCTGTGGCATCACTGCAAAAAGCCCTTTATTTTCAGGAATGTAACGGAGAAAGATTCTCTGATCATGGAATGGACTGATTCAGTCATGAATCCTCACCTGCCACGGACACTGTCCTTTAGGACACACGACGCCCTTCACTATCCTCGGACCCACACCCATCTCCACCAGCCTGCCACATGGGAAACCACCTGAGAAATACAGCATGGGTTTACATCAACAACACTGTGGCCTAACAGCACAAAACAGAGTGATGTTACTGTTATCTTGTGCACTGGACCCGTCCGAAGATGCCTACTTCCCTACTACTACATTTGGCATGAAAAGAGTAGTGTGTGCATCTGATGGACTCTTTACTATCCCATGAGGCCATGGGGGAAGAGTTATAAGATGCTGCAAGTCTGTGGAGTGTAGCACACTACAAGTGTGTGTGTGTTGTTGCCTAGGCAGTGCACAGATGTGTGTGTGTGTTTGAGACGCACCCTGCGGCACGCAGCTGCTGTTGTCTGTGTGCAGTGTGTATCCGGGAGCACAATCACAGCGATGAGTCGAATTGGTGATCTCCACACAGAAGTGTTCGCAGCCGCCGTTCCGGTACAGACATCCGTAGGAACTGGGTGGGAATATTTCTGTGGGACGGACGACAGGATTGAAACGTGAGGAGATGTTCAGCACTGTGACGCTGCTGATGTTTGAGTGTTACCTTTGTCACAGTGTCGCCCCTCGAAGTTCATTGGACAGATGCAGATGTAGGTGTCCATGTGATCCACACATGTGGCTCCGTTCTGACACGGTCCCGACTGACAGAAATCCACCTCTGAAGAGGCAAACAGCAGAATCACAGGATCGGAAGACACTGAGGGGAGTCTGTGGCTGTGTGGTTGTTGCTATGGAGTTGTGAGTGGTTGTCAGGTCATTTAATTCTGAGTGGTTGTCAGGTCGTTGCTATGGAGTTCTGAGTGGTTGTTAAGTCGTTGCATTTTTTTTATGAGTGGTTGTCAGGTCATTTCTTTCTGAGTGGTTGTCAGGTCGTTGCTATGGAGTTCTGAGTGGTTGTTAGGTTGTTGCTATGGAGATCTGAGTGGTTGTCAGGTCGTTGCTATGGAGTTGTGAGTGGTTGTTAGGTCGTTGCATTTTTTTATGAGTGGTTGTCAGGTCATTTAATTCTGAGTGGTTGTCAGGTTGTTGCTATGGAGTTCTGAGTGGTTGTTAGGTTGTTGCTATGGAGATCTGAGTGGTTGTCAGGTCGTTGCTATGGAGTTGTGAGTGGTTGTTAGGTCGTTGCTATGAAGTTGTGAGTGGTTGTTAAGTCGTTGCATTTTTTTTATGAGTGGTTGTCAGGTCATTTAATTCTGAGTGGTTGTCAGGTCGTTGCTGTGGAGTTCTGAGTGGTTGTTAGGTTGTTGCTATGGAGTGGTTGTCAGGTTGTTCTGAGTGGTTGTCAGGTCGTTGCTATGGAGTTGTGAGTGGTTGTCAGGTCGTTGCTTTGGAGTTGTGAGTGGTTGTCAGGTCGTTGCTTTGGAGTTGTGAGTGGTTGTCAGGTCGTTGCTATGGAGTTGTGAGTGGTTGTTAGGTCATTTAATTCTTGAGTGGTTGTCAGGTCGTTGCTTTGGAGTTGTGAGTGGTTGTCAGGTCGTTGCTTTGGAGTTGTGAGTGGTTGTCAGGTCGTTGCTAAAGAGTTGTGAATGGTTGTCAGGTCGTTGCTATGGAGTTGTGAGTGGTTGTCAGGTCGTTGCTATGAAGTTGTGAGTGGTTGTTAGGTTGTTGCTATGGAGATCTGAGTGGTTGTCAGGTCGTTGCTATGAAGTTGTGAGTGGTTGTCAGGTCATTGCTTTGGAGTTGTGAGAGGTTGTCAGGTCGTTGCTTTGGAGTTGTGAGTGGTTGTCAGGTCGTTGCTTTGGAGTTGTGAATGGTTGTCAGGTTGTTGCTATGGAGTTGTGAGTGGTTGTCAGGTCGTTGCTTTGGAGTTGTGAGTGGTTGTCAGGTCATTGCTTTGGAGTTGTGAGAGGTTGTCAGGTCGTTGCTTTGGAGTTGTGAGTGGTTGTCAGGTCGTTGCTTTGGAGTTGTGAATGGTTGTCAGGTCGTTGCTATGGAGTTGTGAGTGGTTGTCAGGTCGTTGCTTTGGAGTTGTGAGTGGTTGTCAGGTCGTTGCTATGGAGTTGTGAGTGGTTGTCAGGTCGTTGCTATGGAGTTGTGAGTGGTTGTCAGGTAATTGCTAAAGAGTTCTGAGTGGTTGTAAGGGTCGTTACTTTGGAGTTGTGAATAGTTGTCAGGTCGTTGCTATGGAGTTGTGAGTGGTTGTCAGGTCGTTGCTATGGAGTTCTGAGTGGTTGTCAGGTCATTTAATTCTGAGTGGTTGTCAGGTCGTTGCTATGGAGTTCTGAGTGGTTGTTAGGTTGTTGCTATGGAGATCTGAGTGGTTGTCAGGTCGTTGCTATGGAGTTGTGAGTGGTTGTCAGGTCATTGCTATGAAGTTGTGAGTGGTTGTTAAGTCGTTGCATTTTTTTATGAGTGGTTGTCAGGTCATTTAATTCTGAGTGGTTGTCAGGTCATTGCTATGGAGTTCTGAGTGGTTGTTAGGTTGTTGCTATGGAGATCTGAGTGGTTGTCAGGTCGTTGCTATGGAGTTGTGAGTGGTTGTCAGGTCGTTGCTATGAAGTTGTGAGTGGTTGTCAGGTCATTGCAATGGAGTTGTGAGTGGTTGTCAGGTCGTTGCTATGGAGTTGTGAGTGGTTGTCAGGTCGTTGCTATGGAGTTGTGAGTGGTTGTCAGGTCGTTGCTATGAGTTGTGAGTGGTTGTTAAGTCGTTGCATTTTTTTATGAGTGGTTGTCAGGTCATTTAATTCTGAGTGGTTGTCAGGTCATTGCTATGGAGTTCTGAGTGGTTGTTAGGTTGTTGCTATGGAGATCTGAGTGGTTGTCAGGTCGTTGCTATGGAGTTGTGAGTGGTTGTCAGGTCGTTGCTATGAAGTTGTGAGTGGTTGTCAGGTCATTGCAATGGAGTTGTGAGTGGTTGTCAGGTCGTTGCTATGGAGTTGTGAGTGGTTGTCAGGTCGTTACTTTGGAGTTGTGAATGGTTGTCAGGTTGTTGCTTTGGAGTTGTGAATGGTTGTCAGGTCGTTGCTATGGAGTTGTGAGTGGTTGTCAGGTCGTTGCTTTGGAGTTGTGAATGGTTGTCAGGTCGTTGCTTTGGAGTTGTGAGTGGTTGTCAGGTCATTGCTATGGAGTTGTGAGTGGTTGTCAGGTCATTGCTATGGAGTTGTGAGTGGTTGTCAGGTCATTGCTATGGAGTTGTCATCTAATTCTGAGTGGTTGTCAGGTCGTTGCTTTGGAGTTGTGAGTGGTTGTCAGGTCGTTGCTATGGAGTTGTGAGTGGTTGTCAGGTCGTTGCTATGGAGTTGTGAATGGTTGTCAGGTCATTGCTATGGAGTTGTGAATGGTTGTCAGGTCGTTGCTATGGAGTTGTGAGTGGTTGTCACGTTGTTGCTTTGGAGTTGTGAGTGGTTGTCAGGTCGTTGCTTTGGAGTTGTGAGTGGTTGTCAGGTCATTGCTATGGAGTTGTGAGTGGTTGTCAGGTCGTTGCTTTGGAGTTGTGAGTGGTTGTCAGGTCATTGCTAAAGAGTTCTGAGTGGTTTTAAGGGTCGTTTGGTTGTCAGGTCGTTGCTATGGAGTTGTGAGTGGTTGTCAGGTTGTTGCTTTGGAGTTGTGAGTGGTTGTCAGGTCATTTAATTCTTAGTGGTTGTCAGGTCATTGCTTTGGATTTGTGAATGGTTGTCAGGTCGTTGCTATGGAGTTGTGAGTGGTTGTCAGGTCGTTGCTTTGGAGTTGTGAGTGGTTGTCAGGTCGTTGCTATGGAGTTGTGAGTGGTTGTCAGGTCGTTGCTAAAGAGTTCTGAGTGGTTGTAAGGGTCGTTACTTTGGAGTTGTGAATGGTTGTCAGGTCATTGCTATGGAGTTGTGAGTGGTTGTCAGGTCGTTGCTATGGAGTTGTGAGTGGTTGTCAGGTCGTTGCTATGGAGTTGTGAGTGGTTGTCAGGTCGTTACTTTGGAGTTGTGAATGGTTGTCAGGTCATTGCTATGGAGTTGTGAATGGTTGTCAGGTCGTTGCTATGGAGTTGTGAGTGGTTGTCAGGTCATTGCTATGCAGTTTCTAAGCAGTTCTTTTGTAATTTTCAAATATTCAAAACTATTTTGACATGTAATTCCTCATGAAATGTAATGTATTGTTCAATCAGGTTTACCTGTATATCTCTTCCAGAAATCCTCCTGAAACACAACAGGAGAATCTGTTAGATTTGTCTCATCTCAAACACTCAGGGTTTCATGACTGTCTGGAGCGTCTCGTTCTCCTCTAACACTAACTCTGTTCCTCACCAGTTGTGCGGGGACGGTGAAGATCTCCCTGGCCTCCTCATACGAGCAGATCTCCTCCAGACACTCTCGCTCCAGATCTCCCAGCTTCAGCTCCTCCAGGAAGGAGTTCGCTCGCCTGACACGATGAGATAACGGCCGGCTGGCCTCAGACTTACTGAGGAACACTGCAGATAATGACAGCAGTGAGTGAAGACCGTTACACTGTAAACACATATGAAAAACACAGCGACACACAGCTGACCTCACAAACACAGATCCAACAGTTCTTGACACTCACCTGACTGAACCCCAAAGCACTCTGGGACGGCGAGCAGCGTCAGGATCATGTGGCAGAGCTTCATTCTGTTCAGCTTGAACTCCATGATGTTTTAGCTTCAGGATCGAAGTCTGGTCTGGACACTCGTGGGCGTCGGACAGCAGATCATTGCACAATACTGTGACTGAAGCTGTTCTGTGTGTCACCAGCAGGTGGAGCCACTGATGCAGTCAGTTATGATGTGATGAGATTAATATAGACAGTGACTTTAATTCAACACAACCTGCTTTCACATCCAGATGCTGGTCAAACTTTGCACAGCAGATTTGTGTTAAATTCATATTTCAGTTTCTCAGGTGTGGGTTACGGTAACTTTACATCCTTTTGAGAAATTTAAAGATATATTCTGTCATCATTTACTGTTTTTGTTCATATAATGGAAGTCAGTGGGGTCCAATGTTGTTTTGTTCCTTCCACAGAAGAAAGAAAGTCATATAGGTTTGGAAAAACATGAGTGAGAGAGAATGATGATCAGCACAGAGTTTCCTTTGACTTAAATGATTGTTTAACATTTGCATAATGAATCATATGGCATATATCATCATATCGGTCTTTACAGTTTCTCTGACTTCATTTACTAACACTTTAAGAAGCGCTGTGGTTTCCGTCTTGAAATCAGCTCGAGTTTAAACTCTAGTTTAGATCAGAACGCAGCGCGTGACGAGCTACTGGAGCGATTGAACTTCACTGTCGCGTCTCGTTTGTTGAGACCACAGAGAGATGTGTGGTTTGAACAGAAATCAAGAGATGATCCACACCAACAAACACGACATGAGCTGCTGCAAACAAGACATTTACTGCATCTTTAACAAAATTACAACAAAACACAAACACGACTGCATGTTCACCTTCACAAAATGTGCAAAAGAAGCAGAATATCATTTATAGTAGTGCATATAATAATCACAATCACTGATCAACTGCTGCATTACAGGTGAAGTGTTTTAATACAAGAAAACATGATGCACAATCAGAAACTAATCTAACATGATCACATTCTGCAACACTGTATCGGAAGCATTTAGGATTCTCTATAATCTACAGAAGATATTCCAAAAAAGACAGAAGATAGTTTTGCTTCAAACTCTAAAATGATCCCTTCAATTTTAATTCAATTAACTTCATCAATGCCGCTTCAGCATGTTCTGAAACACAGCAGCTCTCTGATTATTGCTGTTTTTATGATTCTTTAGCGATTTCCATGACGAGTAACAAGTAAAAACCCACAGTCGTGTCCAAAAGTGACAAATTGATTTAAACCATCAAAACATTAGGAAGTTATTTTATATATTTTAAATATGGGGGAAGAACAAATCACTAAACTTGGTATTTATCTGACAAAATTATTTGGCAAAAAAAAAGCAAACTACAGCTACAGGTTTCATTTTACTGTGCAAAAAAATTGCATAAATAAAAAGCAAACACCGAGTTATTAATATTTCATTTCTTCTCTCTTGTTTTTGCACGTGTTCATCATTTATCAGGCCAAATCACACAATTTGTCATGTTCTCATGTTGCGTTATCACAAATAAAACAATCGACTCCAAGCACAACTACACAATATGACTACAAAATCTGTAACAAATTTATTATAATATTTGAATAAATGTCAATTTTTCTAGAACTACTGTATATAAGGTTATTAAAACTTGCATTAGATTAAAAACTCTAAACACACACACACACAAAGAGTGTTTTGAGTAAAATATTCAAGCTATCCGATTATCATTTACTCAATCTTTAAAACAGACATAGTTCTAATGCGAGAATTATGCAAGTAGGTCATGAGAGGCGCAGGTACACAGATGAGGGGAAGTCAGGCTGGAAACCTCATCTGTGGGCAGCACTTCCTGTGTGTGTGTGTGTGTGTGTGTGTAAACAGAGGCTTCTGAGTCGAGAGAAGAGCAGAAGACTGTCAGGCTGATGTGGAGCAGTTCAGATCTTGCAGGACTTCAGAGATTCGCCCCGGAGCGTCCAGCAGCCCGTCCTTCCACCGCTGAGGCACGGCTGACCCGGCGTACGCCGCCCGGGCGCCGAGAAGAGCCCCTAACGCCGCGCCGCGGTTACAGTTCTCACCTGCGGACACACGCGCAGCGTTAAACACGCTCACATGAGCAAACAGTGTGAGTCAGAGATGGAGAAACGCACCTCCACAGTTGGTGTTGGTCAGGATTCCCTCCGTCACGTCATCATGAAAGCAGTACGCCAGGTAGAAGAGGCTCGTCAGAGCTCCTGCAGCATCACACACACACACACACACACACTCAATCAGAGGAGCATCATGGGTAGTTCTGTTTTGCATTGGCTCAGGGTTTTTCTAACCTTGTGTGTAGCAGGCGAGTCCGAGAGACTCCACGGCGCTCTGATGGACCTTCAGACGCTCGGCTGATGAAGCTGGAAACCTGCTGAACAAACAGAACCATCATCAGACGTCCATAACAGACCTGCATGATATCTGAAAGGGTTAGTTCACCCAAAAATGAACATTCTCTCATTTATTACTCATGTCGTTCCACACCTGTAAGACCTTTCGTTCATCTTCAGAACACAAATTAAGATCTTTTTGATGAAGTCTGAGTGGTTTCTGTCCCTCCATAGAGAGAGATCCAACGCAACTACCACTCCAAGGTCCAGAAAGGTAGTAAAGACATCATTAAAGCACTCCAGTGGTTTAAACTCAGTTTTATGAAGCAACTTGAGTGCTTTGTTTGCACACAAAAAAAAAACAACAAATTACCACTTTACTTACAAAAATATTGATCTGGAACGTGCATTCACAAGAGCATGTTGTGTTCAGACTCGCGCGAGTGTTTAACGAGAGATTCGTGCAGGATTTGATCTCAGGGTTCACACAGAACAAACTTTAATATGTGAATTATATTATTGAAATAAACACATTTAGCGTCGTCAGGCTTTTATTTGAGCGTAATGGATAAAACAACGGAGCTGCGCACTCAGGTTTATGGCTGCTGTAAATTTCACCTGCCATAAGATGGCGCTGTTTTCGACACTCTTTTACGAAACATTGTGGAAGAAAACGACGAAACTATACTAGCCAATCAGATTTCTTTTCACCCATATCCCCACGCCCACCCATGGACACACATTTGACTTTACAACACACAAACGCACACCTTTATTTATTCTCAGTACGCAGATAGATTTTAATAATCAATTTAAAAATATGTAAAAAATAAAAACGGCATTAATTAGCGCCCTCTAATGGTACGCACAATGCGTACAGCTGCAGACGCCACCGATGACGCATCATGTCGTGTTCAGACTCGCGCGTCGACTCAACACACGCGAGAGCGTTCACGAGAGCTGGCATTGTTGCGTGAACACGCTTTGGATTATATTATTTTGTAAATAAAGTGGTAAATTATGTTTTTTTGTGCAAACAAAGCACTCGCGTCACTTCATAAAATTGAGTCGAAGCCGCTGGAGTCACTTTAATGATGTCTTTCCTACCTTTCTGCAGCTTGGAGTGGTAGTTGCGTTGGAAATTCATCAAAAATATCTTAATTTGTGTTCTGAAGATGAACGAAGGTCTTACGGGTGTGGAACGACATGAGGGAGAGTAATTAATAACAGAATTTTAATTTTTAGGTCGTAGTTTTCTGTGAAGTATGTTTCTCTGTGCTGACCTCTCGGCCCGCTGTATGAAGTGTCGACACGCGTCCCAGGCGTCCAGCGCGGGCGATTTGAGCGCCGCCTCCGCCTGCCGCCGCAGACAGGCTCCGTTCAGCGTGGCGTGAAGCGCGCGAGCGTACAGAGACACCAGCGGCTCCAGCTGCGCGTGAGGATGAGTGAGCTTCACCAGCTCCACCGCCGCACGCACCTGGACACACACGGACATTTACACTGAGGATCACATGAGACTCTGATTGGCTGAGAGATGGTGTCACGTGACTCACCGCTTCCTCCTCATTGGCTGTGGCAGACAGCAGAACGAAGGGAATGGCCATAGGGAGACAGCCGATGGCGTTCAGCTGACCGTCGGCGCGGGACGAGTTCAACATGCGTTTGGATCGCCGCTCCGCGAACTCCAGAACCTGCGGAGAGGACGGGACGGTCAGTCAGGTGGTGCATGTGAGCGACAGAGGCGGTTTAAGACGCTCTCACCTCTCTGGAGGACGTGGGTCTGAGCTCCTGCCAGTCGGAGAAGAAGCTCCTGTGGAAGGACTCGGCGTACGTGTCGTCGTGTGAGCCGGGACTCGTCATGAACTCCACGTAGTCGGACAGAACGGCGGCTCGTGCGTCAGGATCGGCCGCGCTGGCGAACGCACCGGCGGACAGAACGCGGGCGGCTCTCAGAGCACAGAGAGCGTTCAGGGTGTTCTGACCCGCCTGAAGACCTGCGGGAGTGTCACAGTTACACCTGGTTCAACAGCTGCTGAACGCTTTTGGTTTTAGTTCATAAAGACACAATTGATAATGTGAAAAATTAACATTATACTTATGTGTAAAATGAATTACAAAAATATTTTGTTTCTGTACTGTTATTTTTCATTTATTTAATTAAATCAAATTTATATTTTTATTTTAATCAATTTTATTATTTTTATTATTTTTACAATTTTATCACTTTAATGAAATGTTTTTATTTTTATTACATGCTTTTCTGTAAACTTTTCCATTTTTCTTACTTATTTCAATTAAAAATTGATTAATTTTTTTCATTGATTTCTACACATTTTATTCTCAATTTTTTTAATTTTCTTATTTTATTTAAATTATTTATTTATTTATTTACACATTTAACTTTTCCACTTATTTATTTTTTTCTAATTATTTATTTATTTCAACTTTTTACACAAAAAAATACATTTGATTAAAATAAATAAGAAAAATGGAAAAGTTTATAGAATATTATAATAACTTTTTTTTAAGTTTTTCTCTGAATTTTCCACTTTTCTTATTTCATTCAAATTATTTATTTATTTACACATTTTTTATTAACCTTTCCACTTTTCTTATTTTAATTAAATTGATTTATTTTCTTAATTAAACTGATTTATTTTTTTATTTTTCTACATGTTTTTCTCAATTTTCCACTTTTCTTATGTATTTTTTTTCTAATTATTTATTTATGATTATAATTTATTTTTACACACAAAAATGCATTTGATTAAAATAAGAAAAATGGAAAAGTTTATAGATAACATTTATTTATTTATTTATTTATTTTACGTTTTTCTCTGAATTTTCCACTTTTTCTTATTTTAATCAAATTTATTTATTTAATATGTTTATCTGGCCAGGTGATACACATACGACTTCTCTCAGCTGGATAAAACAAACCAGTGTCTCGCTAGTAAAGTTTGATGGTTACAGATTCATACCTACTGTACATAACTGCAATCTTTACCTTATTATATATATATATATAATATAAAACATATTAATGTTTTTCTCTACACTGTTCCCAGTATTAAAGCCCCTCGATTGGTTGAGGGATTAGACTCGTACCTTGATGGTAGTGCACTGATCCACGCGGATCCGTCCAGAACTTCAGCTTATCGTGCAGAATCACGTTCCCCACCACATCAGCTCCGGTGGATCCAGAGCCGGTCACACGGCCGCTGCCAGCTGCGCACACACACACACACACACACACACAGGTTACACACATGCTGCTGAAGCGTCACGTGCACGAGTGGCCAATGACAGCAGTCACACCTGTGTTGGACAGGCGCAGGATGCTGGACGGGTGTCTGTCGCGCGGCGCGGTGAGTCCCGTGATCCAGCCGCTGAAGTCGCTCCTGATGTCGGCGGTGTTGTAGTACCAGTGCACGGGCATCGACATGGAGTCCGCGACACACGCTCCCCACAGCGCCTCCGTGACCGCGCGCCGCACCTGAGCCATGCGCACCTGACACACACACACACATTACCATAGTAACACATCACTGTTTATGAATGTTTGTTTTAATAAAAAACATAATATGAAATATTTAAAAAGATATAGGCTAACTAAAATAACAGTATATATACTCATGCATTATAACGCAAAAAAGCGTAAGATCAGCTGATACAAACACAGTCTTACTGTAAAAACTAACTATAGTAATATCATGGTAAATGGTTTAAATTATTTAAAACTGACTTTAAGTTCCATGAATCATTCTTCTCTACACAGGATAAATATGAACGAACTGATCTTACTGTAATGATGATGATCCGCAGTGAACACACACTCACACTCACTCACACACACACTCTCTGTGAGTTGTATAACCGCACAATCATTGTTACAAAACCTCACCGGAAGTGCACCGCATGATACATAACACAAAACTACGTCACGTGATGATGTCAAATTTAATATTTGCTAACGCAGATCTGTTTACTGTGTTAATATAGTAAAATAAACTTACAGAAGCTATTTCTCATGTGAATTTGATGTTCCACACAGACATTCATAGACGAGCACTGAGTCACTGATGACGGAGAACTCGTTTAACGCGTTATATTTTAACACAATAATCCACACTATACCCGCGATATTATCCAATAACAGCGTGATTAGAACGACTGGTTATAAAACATAAAGGAAAACATTTAACTGTGCGATCTCTGTGATCGATTGCTTTTGACTTTTACTGGAACCAAAACATTGGGAAAGACAGAATCATTTGAGCGAATCGGTTCGTTCGGACAGTGTGTTTTGTTCTATGAACTGATTCACCAACAAATGTGAATCATCATCATTCAAACAAAAGCGAATAAAAAGACTTTAGTTCAATAATTCTGTCCGGTGAGGTTATAAAGTTTGCATCAAATGTCGTGTTGATGAAGTTTCTCTCAAGAGAGTCGGTTTGACTGAATCGGTTTGAAGAATCAAATCACATATGGATGATTCTTCAGTGATGGCGCGTGCTTTCATTCACTTTAATGGAAGTCGTTTCAGTAAGAAATGTGATATTTTCATTCAGTTTTCATAAGCGTTCTAGCATTTCAGAGATGTTTATCGTCTTTGGCACATGATGTTTTATTACTAATCAGCGTCTTCGTGAGATAATTGATTAGTTGAGTTGTTGACATGTTTCTTGTTTGTGTCTCAATCTCTTCTCTTCTGAGGATCTGAACTGATCGAGATGATGATGGAGTGTGAAATCGGTAAGATCCAGCGAACAAAAATACGTTCCGATTATTTCTGAATGTTCTCTGAACGTCCAGTTCTTTAAATGTTCTTAAAACGTTATTTATTGGTTATGCGAACGTTAAGGAAACATTACATTGTATCATTCTTCAAACATTCTGGAAACTGTTACTTTTGAATGTTCTCTGAACGTTCTGAAACAAGTAGCAACATTTAAAAAACGTTAGATGAACGCCCAACTAAAATGTTTAAGGTAAAACGTTCCATTAATGATGTATGAATAATGTTTTTGTGCTAACGTTTTTAGAACATTATTTAATGCTGAACGAACGTTCTATTAACGTTACTGGAAGAACGTGTTCGTAACTTTGAGAGAACGTTCCCTGTTATCTGGGATGATGATCATCAGTGATCAGTCTGATAATGATTATTGATCAGAAGATGATTGTGTGTTTCAGAACAAGCGAAGATCTTCTGGGAGGAAGTGGATGTTGATGTAGAGTTTGATGAGCTGATGGAGGTTCTTTCACATTTAAGAGATGCGATCAGACACAACACTGCAACAGACAGAGGTACACACACACACACACACACACACACACACACACGCTCATATTCTGTTTGATTGTGTTGTATTGTGATGTTTCAGAGTATGTTCATGCCATGAAGATCATTCTGGAGTCTAAACTTCTAAACAGCTTCGAGAAGGTGCTCTTCGATGGAGGTTTGTTCTGATCAGAGCTGAAGATCAATGCTGCTGCTCATCTCTCATCATACTGACCGTGAGTCTCTGCTGTGTTTCAGATATCCTGACCGTGACCGTGTCGGAGTCTCAGTGTTCTCCTGAGAGTCTGAGGAACGGCGAGGAGATGGAGGACGTCCTGCAGAAGGACAGCTCACGGTTCGTCTTTAGTATCATTATGATGGAAGCTTGTTTCTGACACAGAATAAAAACGTAAAAGATGTTCTCTCAGCCTCTTCAGAGACGTGGAGTTGAGCTCGGACTACAGTCAGATGTTTCAGCCAGCAGAAACGACGGCGTGAGCGGTCAGGATCCGACGCTGCTTCTGTCTCCTCTGAGCTTCTGTTCTGAAGAGCCGAGATCTCCCGTCCCGCTCGTCTACCAGCCGCACGACTGCAGCCCGGCGTGTGTCCCGCCGCTGCCCGCTCACGCCGACCGCTTCCTGGGACACAACCCGCTGCGAGTGCCCATGCTGTGCCAGTTCCAGCGCCACTGCGCTCGGGTCCGAGCCGCCGGCGGCGAGCAGGAGGACGAGTGTGACGCGGAGGACGTGATTTATAAAGCGCCGTGTGGGCGGGGCCTGCGCTCCATGGAGGAGGTGTTTCAGTTCCTGCTGCAGTCGGACGCTCTGGGCGTGTTGCAGCCGAACAATTTCAGCTTCAGTTCGCAGGTTTTTCCAGAACATCCGTCCCGAGCTCCCGCCTCGCCGGCGCTCCTGTTCGAGCGAGACCTCAGCCACGGGATCGAGCCGGTTCCCGTGCCGCTGTTCAATGAGGTGGACGGGACGCGCCTGAAAGAGTTCCGCTACCGTAAAGAGCGCTGGCCGCACGGATGCTTCCTCAGCGCGGCGCCGTTTTTCACCGCGTGCTGCGACTGCGAGGACGGCTGCGCAGACGCTCAGAGCTGCGCTTGTGTTCAGCTGACGGTCAGAGCCGGAGGAGACGGTCGTGCTTACAGACACCAGAGACTGAGCGAACCCGTCAGTGCAGGGTGAGTCCGGCGGGTCGGGCTGGGCTGGGTTCAGTTGAGTTGTGTTTTGTTGGGTTAAATTGGAGTGGTTTTGGGTTGGGTTGGGTTGGGTTGAGTTGAGTTGGGTTGAGTTAGGTTAAGTGGGGGTGGCTGGGTTGGGTTATGTTTTTTGGGTTGAGTTAGGTTTTGTTGGGTTTTGTTGGGTTGAGTTGGGTTTTGTTGGGTTGAGTTGGGTTTTGTTAAGTTGAGTGGTTTTGTGTTGTGTTGAGTTGCGTATAGTTGGGTTAAGTGGGGGTTGGCTGGGTTGAGTTTTGTTGGGTTAAATTGAAGTGGTGTTGGGTTGTGTTGAGTTGGGTTGAGTTGTGTTTTGTTGGGTTGAGTTTTGTTAGGTTAAGTTGAGTGGTTTTGTGTTGTGTTGAGTTGCGTATAGTTGGGTTGGGTTAAGTGGGGGTGGCTGGGTTGGGTTATGTTTTTTGGGTTGAGTTGGGTTGGGTTGGGTTGGGTTTTGTTGGGTTGAGTTGGGTTGTGTTGAGTTGCGTATAGTTGGGTTGGGTTAAGTGGGGTGGCTGGGTTGGGTTATGTTTTGTTGCGTTGAGTTGAGTTGTATTTGTTGAGTTGGTGGTTTGAGTTTTTGTTGGGTTAATTGGAGTGGTTTTGGGTTTGGTTGCGTTGAGTTGGGTTGAGTTGGGTTAAGTGAGGGTGGCTGGGTTGGGTTATGTTTTTTGGGTTGAGTTATATTTGTTGAGTTGGCTGGTTTGAGTTTTGTTGGTTTGTTGGGTTAAATTGGAGTGGTTTTGGGTTGAGTTGGGTTTTGTTGGGTTGAGTTGAGTTGAGTTGGGTTGAGTTGGGTTAAGTGGGGGTGGCTGGGTTGGGTTATGTTTTGTTGCGTTGAGTTGAGTTGTATTTGTTGAGTTGGCTGGTTTGAGTTTGTTGGGTTAAATTGGAGTGGTTTTGGGTTGGTTGCGTTGAGTTGGGTTGAGTTGGTTAAGTGAGGGTGGCTGGGTTGGGTTATTTTTTTGGGTTGAGTATATTTGTTGAGTTGGCTGGTTTGAGTTTTGTTGGTTTGTTGGGTTAAATTGGAGTGGTTTTGGGTTGAGTTGGGTTTTGTTGGGTTGAGTTGAGTTGAGTTGGGTTGAGTTGGGTTAAGTGGGGGTGGCTGGGTTGGGTTATGTTTTGTTGCGTTGAGTTGAGTTGTATTTGTTGAGTTGGCTGGTTTGAGTTTTGTTGGGTTAAATTGGAGTGGTTTTGGGTTTGGTTGCGTTGAGTTGGGTTGAGTTGGGTTAAGTGAGGGTGGCTGGGTTGGGTTATGTTTTTTGGGTTGAGTTATATTTGTTGAGTTGGCTGGTTTGAGTTTTGTTGGTTTGTTGGGTTAAATTGGAGTGGTTTTGGGTTGAGTTGAGTTGGGTTTTGTTGGCTTGGGTTGAGTTGGGTTGGGTTGGGTTGGCTTGGGTTGAGTTGGGTTGGGTTGAGTTGTATTTGTTGAGTTGGCTGGTTTGAGTTTGTTGGGTTAAATTGGAGTGGTTTTGGGTTGGGTTGCGTTGAGTTGAGTTGGGTTTTGTTGGGTTGAGTTGGGTTGGGTTGAGTTGAGTTGGGTTTTGTTGGGTTGGGTTGAGTTGAGTTGGGTTTTGTTGAGTTGAGTTGGGTTTTGTTGGGTTGGGTTGAGTTGAGTTGGGTTTTGTTGGGTTGAGTTGGGTTGAGTTGGGTTGGGTTGAGTTGAGTTGGGTTTTGTTGGCTTGGGTTGAGTTGGGTTGGGTTTTGTTGGGTTTTGTTGGGTTGAGTTGGGTTGAGTTGGGTTGGGTTGAGTTGAGTTGGGTTTTGTTGGGTTGAGTTGGGTTGGGTTGAGTTGAGTTGGGTTTTGTTGGGTTGGGTTGAGTTGAGTTGGGTTTTGTTGGGTTTTGTTGGGTTGAGTTGGGTTGAGTTGGGTTGAGTTGAGTTGGGTTTTGTTGGGTTGGGTTGAGTTGAGTTGGGTTTTGTTGGGTTGAGTTGGGTTGGGTTGAGTTGGGTTTTGTTGGGTTAAGTGGGGGTGGCTGGGTTGGGTTATGTTTTGTTGGGTTGAGTTGTATTTGTTGGGTTGGCTGGGTTGAGTTTTGTTGTGGTAATTGAAGTGGTTTTGGGTTGGGTTTTGTTGGGTTGAGTTATATTTGTTGAGTTGGCTGGTTTGAGTTTTGTTGGTTTGTTGGGTTAAATTGGAGTGGTTTTGGGTTGAGTTGGGTTTTGTTGGGTTGAGTTGAGTTGAGTTGGGTTGAGTTGGTTGGGTTGAGTTGGGTTGGGTTGAGTTGTATTTGTTGAGTTGGTGGTTTGAGTTTTGTTGGGTTAAATTGGAGTGGTTTTGGGTTGGGTTGCGTTGAGTTGAGTTGGTTTTGTTGGGTTGGGTTGAGTTGAGTTGGGTTTTGGGTTGGGTTGAGTTGAGTTGGGTTTTGTTGGTTGAGTTGGGTTGTTGGGTTGGTTGGGTTGAGTTGGGTTTTGTTGGGTTGAGTTGGGTTGAGTTGGGTTGGGTTGAGTTGAGTTGGGTTTTGTTGGCTTGGGTTGAGTTGGGTTGGGTTGAGTTGTATTTGTTGAGTTGGCTGGTTTGAGTTTTGTTGGGTTAAATTGGAGTGGTTTTGGGTTGGGTTGCGTTGAGTTGAGTTGGGTTTTGTTGGGTTGAGTTGGGTTGGGTTTTGTTGGGTTGGGTTGAGTTGAGTTGGGTTTTGTTGGGTTTTGTTGGGTTGAGTTGGGTTGAGTTGGGTTGGGTTGAGTTGAGTTGGGTTTTGTTGGGTTGGGTTGAGTTGAGTTGGGTTTTGTTGGGTTGGGTTGAGTTGGGTTTTGTTGGGTTAAGTGGGGTTGTTGGGTTATGTTTTGTTGGTTGAGTTGTTTTGTTGGGTTGGCTGGGTTGAGTTTTGTTGTGGTAATTGAAGTGGTTTTGGGTTGGGTTTTGTTGGGTTGAGTTTTGTTGGGTTAAATTGAAGTGGTTTTGGTGTTGTGTTGAGTTGCGTTGGGTTATGCTTTGTTGGGTTGAGTTATGGTTTTTTTGGGTTAATTTGAGGAGGTGGCTGGGTTGAGTTGTATGTGTTGGGCTGAATTGGGTTTTGTTGGGTTAAGTGGTTTTGGGTTGGGTTGAGTTGTATTTGTTGGGTTGGCTGGGTTGTGCGTTGTTGTGTTTTGTTTGGTTCAGTTGTGTTGGGTGTGTGAGCTGCGTGTGAACGCTGGCTGTGATCCGACAGGTTGTTCGAGTGCGGCCCGTGGTGCAGCTGTAAAAAGAGCCGCTGTCAGAACCGTGTGGTGCAGAAGGGGCTGCGGGTGCGGCTGCAGGTGTTTCGTACGCCGGACCGCGGCTGGGCCGTACGCTGCCGTGACGACCTCGACAAGGGAACCTTCATCTGCATCTATGCAGGTACACCGAGCCTTCGCTCCAGGGTTACTATCATTGACTGAAACTAAAACCATTAAACATTTTCATTACTTCATGTTTTCATACTATGGTGAATACACACACAGATACACACTGTATTGATGCGGTCTGTGGTTTCAGGCGTCGTCCTCAGACTGGAGCAGAGCGCGGAGGAGCCGCCGGATCTCCGCAGCAGAGAGGCGCCCGTGTCCGACGACGAGGTGGAGGTGGTGGAGGAGTGGACGCTTCCCACGGGCCCGAAGGAGACGGTCACCGAGATGCTGGACTGCTCTCCTCCGCTGTATGTTCCTGTGATCCAGAGACCCGCGGATCAGAGTCCAGGCGCTCCGCTCACGGTCAGTGCGCTCGCAACACCACGGTCACGGGTTTGATTCCCAGGGAATGCGTGAACTGATCAAATGGCATCAATGTACATGTTTTCCTGTTTCAGGACCAGCAGCCGTCACTGGACTGCAGCGAGACAGGTACGAGCTCATCAAACGCCCCGATGTTCCTCATGACCTGCGTTCAGAGCGGCTCCGGACGGATGTTTTCCTCTGTGTGTGTTTGTAGAGCATGAGAAGTGCGAGGAGGTGTTGAGCAAGAAGCCCAGATTAGCCCTCGCCGGATCGAACGGACACAACGACAGAGCCGACATCACGTCACACGCGCATCAGAGACTCAAGCAAGACAAAATGTATTACCTGGACGCCTCTAAAGAAGGAAACGTGGCCCGATTCTTCAACGTACGTGTCACCAGCTTTTACCCATCATGCATCTCACCCTCATTATGAGAGAGAGGTTCTTTTATTCCAGTGAGCAGGGTCAGGAAACATGGATTTGAATCAAAGCTTCATTAATTATGAGATTTCAAAATAATGACAAAGTCATTTTAAAAGTCAAAATTGTGAGATACAAAGCTGAAATTATTTTTTGTAACATAATTATGTTTTTATGTGATAATTTGGACCTTTTGTCATGTCATTTTTAATTTCGTCATAATTTAATTTACTCAATTTCTAAGTAGAGTTAATTACGACTTTTTATGACAATTTTTTTATGTGATAATTTTTACTTTTTTCTATCATTTTGACTTTTTAGTCATAATTTTAAGTCATAATTTAATTTAAGTAATAAATAATTTAATTATTTATAATTGATGTCATAATTGATTTTATAATTGATGTCAATTGATTTTTTTGTCATAATTTTGATTTTTTGTGATGTTGAAATTTTAGTAAATCTAATTTAATTTTAATTTAATTAAATTTTAATGAACAATTGAATGCAATTTAATTTTAATTAATTTAATTTCTACATAGTGTCATAATTTCGACGTCATCATTTAGTCAATTTAGTCTTAAATTTAATTTAGTCGTATGTCATTTTCAACTTTTTATGTCATAATTGAGGTCATTGTGTGTGTGTGAAATTCTATTATATTAAATGTAATTCTTTTAGCAGATGATTTCTCAAACAGAAGCTGAAATATTAGCAGTGCAGCGATACAGATTGAATGATTGACATTAACGTCAGTGTCCTTCACCTGCAGCACAGCTGTGAGCCGAACCTCTTCATCCAGAACGTCTTCGTCGACACTCACGACCCACAATTCCCTCTCATCGCCTTCTTTACAAACAGGTGAGAATCATCAGTCACGGTTGAGATCATTACACTCAGCATCAGATTTATTTCTACAGCTCTTTATACAGTACAGAAACTGTTTCAAAGCAGCTTCACAGTAATAAACAGAATCAGTGATGCAAACTTCATGTGTAAAGCTGATCAGTTATGAAACATTCAGATCAGTAGCGTCAGTGTTGCAGAGTTCATCAGTTCTGAAGCGAGTAAGGGTGTGATCATAAGGACAGCAGAACAAATGAAGCACTGAATGGAAACAAACGCGACTGTGTTCACTTTCATTTCTCAGGTCAGTTAAAGCTGGAACTGAACTGACCTGGAACTACTCGTACACACCGGGCAGTGACCCGGATCACGAGCTGAACTGCCGCTGCGCCAGCACCACCTGTCAATCACTCATCATCTGACACGCCCAGTTCTGCCTCACCAACTTCTGCATTTCCTGAATGAAACCGGATGGTTATTGTGCTTCTTTGGGGGTGTTTTTATGCAGAAGCTGAAGCTGAAATAAAGTTGAGTCAAGCAAAGCTCTGTCGTGTGTGTGTGTGTGTGTGTGTGTGTGTGTGTGTGTGTGTGTGTGTGTGTGTGTGTCTCACACAGACGCCATGTAGTACACTTACTGTACTTACTGAAACTAGGAGTGACCGTAGACTAAAATAGTCAGTAAAACAACTAAAATTGAGTTTTGGAGGAATTCTGAGGGAATGAATTAAAATAAGAAAAATTAAGTTGTTTCAGCTCATTTGAATACTTGTTTTCTCTTATTTTGAATCATTTTAAGTCATCTTGAGGCCTCTGGTTGATTTAGCAGATGCAAATTATCTTTAGAGCAATATTCACAATACAGGTATAAGATGAGCAGACGAAACTGAAATCCAGAAAGAGAGCAAGATATTTATTTATAAAAGAATTGTAGCAAGTATTTTTGATAATTGATTAGTTGTGTGCATTAAGATCATGATGACTGAAGAAATCATTTGCTGGTTAGTGCTGCTCATCTTCATCTGCGACCGGCTGAGTTTCAGTTCTTAACTTTAAAATCCGCACAGAAACACTGTGTTCAGCACAGACTGGATCAGTGACGAGATCGACACAAATTGCTGCAAATACAGTGTTCTTTTGAAGGTTTCGTAAGCCGCGGGTCAGTGAAATCACACCTCAGAGAGTCTGAAGACCACAAGCATGAAAGGACCTGTAACCCACAGACATGAAACGGACAGAGCGAGTTTTGATCTCATGTGGGGCTTTAAGTCTATTGCTCAGTAGGCCTACAGATCGTTTCAAAGCAGCTTCACTGTAATAAACAGGAAAATAACAATGATGCAAACATCAAATATGAGACACATTCAGATTCTGCTCTACTGAAGAGTCATTCAGATCAATAACGGTTTAAAGTTCATCAGAAACTTCTGTAGAGCTGCTTTATATCTGAAATTGATTTTGCTTCATAATTGAACTTTGCAACATTGACCCTGTTATTGAACTGAATGACACTATTGTCTTTTTAAAGCAAAATTGAAGTGCCAGTATTGAGTTAAATGTTAAACCAGTTCAGTTCACTGCTGCAAAGTTATAAGCAGCTCTTCAGAGGACAAGAGTCATTATTCAGATCAGTCCAGGTGGTTTTGTTTTCATCCGATAGTGTCAGTGCACTTAAAACCAATAATATTACTGAATATTAAATGGCACCTATAATGCCAAGATGTAATATCAGTCTCTGGTGTCTCCAGAATGTGTGTGTGTGAAGTTTCAGCTCAAAATCCCCCACAGATCATTTATTATAGCTTGTCAAATTTGGGTGTGAGCAAAAACACGCCGTTTTTGTGTGTGTCCCTTTAAATGCAAATGAGCTCTGCTTTCCAGAAGAGGGCGGAGCTTTAACAGCTCAACAACAACAAAGCTGGAGAATCTCACGCAGCCAAAATGACGAAAGTGTTCAGCCTTACATTGTTCAAACCGGAGTCGACACTGATGGAGAGACTCAGGAAGAAGTTACAACTTTTAGACGTTTCTGAATGGTTAGTGGATAAATTGATGTAGTTGCTGTGGAGTTGATTCAACTCATCCACTAGCATGTGCCGTCATGTTCATCTTTTGTGCTGAATTGACCCTCGTTTGTGAAGCAGTCCGGCGTAAAATGACGGCATGTCAACAACACTCTACTACAACAACTCTTCCTCTTCTCTAAAGCAGCCCGACATGGCCCCGCCCCCTTTGTTGTGTGTTCTCGGGGGCGGGGTTTATGTAAATTTTAGGGTTAGTGATGTCACTAACCCGGGAAGAAGCTCAGTAGTCCCTACCAACCATTTAAAAAGCAATTTTTGTATATATTTAAAAAAAAAAAAAAAAAAAAACTCGGCATTGAACGTCGTAACTTTGCAAATGTTTGAGCAAACCACAACATTACACACTAAAGTTAATCATAATCAAATCACCCCTTTAAGGGTCTTTAAACCCCTGATGCATTAGTGCATATAAACACCAGAATCAGCCAGATATAGAATACAAACTAAAGCTTTATTAATACCATCGACATTAAAGTGCTTAAAATCATCAGAGTCCGGCTCAGAAGTCCTGAGACTGCACCTCTTTGCTGGAGTTCGGGTCTCGCGCCGCTTTGGTCTTCTTCGGCAGCAGCTGCGCCTGGATGTTGGGCAGCACGCCGCCCTCCGAGATCGTGACGCCGCCCAGCAGCGTGTTCAGCTCCTCGTCGTTCCGCACCGCCAGCTGGATGTGGCGCGGCGCGATGCGGAGCTTCTTGTTGTCGCGGCTCGCGTTGCCCGCCAGCTCCAGCACCTCCGCGCACAGGTACTCGATGACCGCCGTCAGGTACACCGCCGCTCCCGAGCCGATGCGCGCCGCGTAGTTCCCCTTCCGCAGGAGGCGCGCGATGCGGCCCACCGGGAACTGAAGCCCCGCACGGGAGGAGCGCGACACCGACGGCTTGGTCTTCACTGCTGCTGCGAGCTTCTTACCGCGACCGGACATGACGAGGAGATCTGAATCAGAGAGTCAAATGATCGGTTCAATCGAATATTAGTACCGAATGAACAAACACGTATATTTGAGTCCCTCGAGAATCATCTCGAGAGTTTTAGTTATAAAGTTCAAATAAAGAATCACATTTACAAGTAATCAAAGACCAAATGAGTAAAATAATTACTGAAGTCTTCATGACAGAAAAAGCCTGATTTAGAGTAATTGAACCTATAAGCAATAAACAAACAGAAAATAGCAAAGAACTCAAACTCACCTGCTTGACAAACTGATTCAACCGAACAAGGATCGAGAAGAGAAACAGTTTGATTCACATTGAAGAATCACGTGTTTTATTCCGGATCTTAATTGGCATTAATTAACTTCACCTGTGTCAATGAAACAGCGCTGGCCAATCAGATGTTTGAACTCATTATATTGTAAACGATCAATTAGAGCGAGTCTTTATGACACTTTCTTTAAAAGTTTAAACAAAATAATTGTATAATGTAGTATATTTTCTAATAATAAGCATGTTTATATTGCTAATATTTCAATTGCTTATGACAATATTGATTCATTACATACAGTATCCTGAAATTTTTTATTACCATATTAGAACATCATGAAAAAAAACTGAAAAATTGATTTTTCTATTACCATATATAAGGTAATAAAAAAAAAAAGTTCAGGTTTTTTTCATGATGTTCTTATAATGCCTTATAATGCCTTATCATTGAGATTCAGTAAGATATTAAAATATGAATAGGAGGTTAAAGGAAGTTTAATAAATGCGACTCATGATGCTTGAATCAGCTTTATATAATTCATGTTTGTAGTGTAATAAGCACGTGTTGTTTTGTGGTCACATGACTATTTTGATCATGTGACCATTTGTTGTGGAGCACACTGGTACATGATCAAAAGAATCGTGGTCGGTGTTTGTGATCATATGAATCATTTGTGTTCAGTGTTCACAGTGACTCTGTGGTCAAATGAATCATTTGTGTTCAGTGTTCACAGTGACTCTGTGATCAAATGAATCATTTGCGCTCGCAGTGAGTCAGTGGTCATGTGATTCAGTGTTGTTCTGTGTTTACAGTGACTCTGGTCATTTGAATCATATGTGCTCGCAGCGGTCAGTCATGTTTCTCGCGCTGCTCGCGGTGTTTCTGACGCTCTCTGTCGCGCGTGGCGGCGCTCCGTCGGTTCCGCCGCACGAGGAGGTGGCTCGGATGGCTCGGTTCGTGGTCCATAAGTGTGACTGGGCTTCGATGGCGACGATCTCCACTCACGAGCCGGTGAGAGGACAGCCGTTCTCCAACACCTTCTCCATCAGCGACGGGCTCGCGGGCAACGGAACCGGAACCCCGTACATGTACCTGACTCACATGGAGATCTCGGTGCAGGACCTGCAGGTGCAACACCTCACACTGAGATACAGTTACACCTCACTTACCGTGATTTACTGTGCTAATGTGGTGAAGAACAGTCATAATGACCTGCAGATAAAGTGTCTGAATGAAGACTTGTGAAGCACATTAGTTATTAAAACCAAAACCATAAAAAACATTTTTGCTACTTTATTTCTGTTAAATAAAGTAAACATATTAAACTTTTTATTTCAGCTAGTTGACAAGATGTCTTATTTTCATTTAGTTTAACTTGATGTTCTAAAATAACAAACTAAAAGTGAAAGAAAAATGAATAAATACTATATAGACATATTTAAAATAATAATAATAGTAATCTTAAAAAACAAATACTTGAACTGATATTTTTTGTAATTTTGACATTTTATTAGTTTTTGAAATTTTTTAGCAATTTTCTTGAATGTTTTTTACATTTTTATTAGTATTTTTATTTTTTAGTAATTTTTTGTTGTATGTTTGAACATTTTTATTAGTTTTTGACGTTTTTTAGTAATTTTCTTGTATGTTTTTTACATTTTTATTAGTATTTTGATTTTTTATTAGTAATTTTTTGTTGTGTTTTAACATTTTATTCATTTTTTGAGTTTTTTTGTAATTTTCTTGTATGTTTCGATATTTTTATTAGTTTTTTGAGGGTTTTTTGTAATTTTTTCTTGTATGTTTAAACATTTTTATTAGTTTTTGACGTTTTTTAGTAATTTTCTTGTATGTTTCTATATTTTTATTAGTATTTTGACTTTTTTAGTAATTTTTTGTTGTATGTTTTAACATTTTAAATGTTTTTTGAGGGATTTTTAGTAATTTTGTTGCATATTTTGACATTTCTAGTAGTTTTTTTGAAGTTTTTTTAGTAATTTTCTTGTATGTTTTTTAAATTTTTATTAGTATTTTGACTTTTTTAGTAATTTTTTGTTGTATGTTTTAACATTTTATTAGTTTTTTGAGTTTTTTTGTAATTTTCTTGTATGTTTCGATATTTTTATTAGTTTTTTGAGGGTTTTTTGTAATTTTTTGTTGTATGTTTTAACATTTTAAATGTTTTTTGAGGGATTTTTAGTAATTTTGTTGCATATTTTGACATTTCTATTAGTTTTTTGAGGTTTTTTAGTAATTTTCTTGTACGTTTCGATATTTTTATTAATTTTTTTTTATTAGTTTGAACATTTTTATGAGTTTTTGACGTTTTTGAGGGTTTTTAAAGAAATGTGTTGTATGTTTTCTTTCCTAATGAAGACTGTAATGGAAGCAGATTAGAGAAAGTGAAACACTGGTTTACCTGCAGAGTCTCACATTAAACTGCAGAGGATGATGGGAAATAGTCTTAAAAGTGAATTTGACCTGTGATGTGTAAAGTGACCTTCTCTTGAATCTAAAAACAAACTGCACGGTCATGTGGTGTGGCTTGTGTAAGCGTGAGTCAGCGAGTTTATCAGCTGCAGCATTCAGCAGAACTCATGAAGTGTGTGTGTGTGTGTGTGTGTGTGTTTCTCAGGTCAATCCGCAGGCGTCTCTGTCCGTGTCTCTGGCTCAGACGCACTACTGTAAGAACCACGGCTTCGACCCTCAGAGCCCTCTGTGCGCTCACATCATCCTGTCCGGCTCCGTGCTGCAGGTCAGAGGTCACGCTTCCTGCTCGCTCCGCTCATACTGAGGCCGTTTCCCGTCTGAATCCGTGTGTGTGTTTCAGGTGAACGACAGCGAGGCGTCCGTGGCTAAAGCCGCTCTGTTCGGCAGACACCCGGAGATGATCGACTGGCCCACGGACCACAACTGGTTCTTCGCCAAGTTCAACATCACTCAGGTGTGGGTGCTGGACTACTTCGGCGGAGTGAAGACCGTCACGCCCGAGAGTACTACAGCGCCGCCCCGCACCGGACGCACGCCGGTGAGTCTGTCACCACCTCATGATCAGTGACCGGAGGACGCCTGACCTCACGAGACACAGTCAAACACAGTAAAACACAGTAAAACACAGTGAAACTCAGTGAAACACAGTAAACGATCGGCCTGTAAACACTGACACATTAATAATGTTATATGAGCAGCTGTTATCAGTCACAAACAGACGCTGTGCTGAATGTCATCATGTGACCTCAGTGTGTGTTTCTACAGGAAGTGACACGCGGTGATCTTGATGAACTGGATCAGAAGAGTCTCAGATTGATGAATAACTCTCAGGTCGTGTGTGTGTGTGTGTGTGTGTGTGTGTGAATCTACATGTTTGGAAGCGTTTAGAATAAATGCTCAGAATCATTTTTGCATTTTGCACAAGCTTTTTAACTTTAACAGCAGATCTTCTGTGGAAATGCAGTGGAAATCATGAGATGAGATTCACGTGTCACTCATACATGTTTAATTTGGTGTTTGTCAGCAACCTTTGACCCCTGACCCCTGACCCAAATGTGACTCTCACGAGGTGATTTTTTGCATTTAGGCTCATTTTGCTCATATTTTATAATGGAATTGAATGTAAAAATAAGTCAAACATTATTTACTCAGAGTGATTCTTTTTCAGATGTATATTTGGAATCCGTGTGTGATGTGATAATAGAGTGTGCCGTGAAATAAAGATCTCACAGAGTTTCTGTTTCAGCGTTTCATTACAAACAAAATCATCAAAAACATTTTTCTACTTCATTTTTGTTAATTAAAATCGTTAACTGAAATAAAATATAAACAACTTAAACTTTTTATTTCAGCTAGTTGACAAAATGTCTTATTTTCATTTAGTTCTAAAATAACTAAAACTAACAGTGAAATAACAATTAATAAAAACTGTATAGACATATTTTAAAAATAATAAAAATGTTATAAAACATACAAACAATTACTTGAACTAATTTTTAGTAATTTTGTTGTGTTTTTTTGTAATTTGTATTAGTATTTTGATTGTTTTTTTTTTCATTTTGTTGTATGTTTTGACATTTTATGTTTTTTACTTTAGTAATTTTTTGTTGTATGTTTTAAAATTTTATTAGTTTTTTTAGGGATTTTTAGTAATTTTGTTTGTAGT
Organism: Megalobrama amblycephala; assembly: GCF_018812025.1. Lineage (NCBI taxonomy): Eukaryota > Metazoa > Chordata > Actinopteri > Cypriniformes > Xenocyprididae > Megalobrama > Megalobrama amblycephala. The sequence continues at coordinate 57,361,783 of NC_063050.1, forward strand.
TTGCCATTTTTATTAGTTTTTTTGTTTTTTGTTGTTGTTGTAATTTTTGTTGTGTTTTTTTACATTTTTTACCAGCTTTTGAGGTGTTTTATTAATTTTGCTGTATGTTTTTAAATTTTTATTCATTTTTGAGTTTCCTAGTAATTTTGTTGTATGTTTTTTGATGTTTTTATTAGTTTTTGAGGATGTTTTTAGTAATTTTGTGTGTAGTTTGCCATTTTTATTAGTTTTGGGGGTTTTTTTGTTGTAATTTTTGCTGTATGTTTTTAAATTTTTATTCATTTTTGAGTTTCCTAGTAATTTTGTTGTATGTTTTTTGATGTTTTTATTAGTTTTTGAGGATGTTTTTAGTAATTTTGTGTGTAGTTTGCCATTTTATTAGTTTTGGGGGGTTTTTTGTTGTAATTTTTGCTGTATGTTTTTAAATTTTTATTCATTTTTGAGTTTCATAGTAATTTTGTTGTATGTTTTTATTAGTTTTTGAGGATGTTTTTAGTAATTTTGTGTGTAGTTTGCCATTTTTATTAGTTTTGGGGGGTTTTTTGTTGTAATTTTTTTTCTGTATGTTTTTAAATTTTTATTCATTTTTGAGTTTCCTAGTAATTTTGTTGTATGTTTTTTGATGTTTTTATTAGTTTTTGAGGATGTTTTTAGTAATTTTGTGTGTAGTTTGCCATTTTATTTATTTTTGGGGGTTTTTTTGTTGTAATTTTTGCTGTATGTTTTTACATTTTTATTCATTTTTGAGTTTCCTAGTAATTTTGTTGTATGTTTTTTGATGTTTTTATTAGTTTTTGAGGATTTTTTTTTAGTAATTTAGTGTGTAGTTTGCCATTTTTATTAGTTTTGGGGGTTTTTTGTTGTAATTTTTGCTGTATGTTTTTAAATTTTTATTCATTTTTGAGTTTCCTAGTAATTTTGTTGAATGTTTTTTGATGTTTTTATTCGTTTTTGAGGATGTTTTAGTAATTTTGTGTTAGTTTGCCATTTTTATTAGTTTTGGGGTTTTTTGTTGTAATTTTTGCTGTATGTTTTTAAATTTTTATTCATTTTTGAGTTTCATAGTAATTTTGTTGTATGTTTTTTGATGTTTTTATTAGTTTTTGAGGATGTTTTTAGTAATTTTGTGTGTAGTTTGCCATTTTTATTAGTTTTGGGGGGTTTTTGTTGTAATTTTTTTCTGTATGTTTTTAAATTTTTATTCATTTTTGAGTTTCCTAGTAATTTTGTTGTATGTTTTTTGATGTTTTTATTAGTTTTTGAGGATGTTTTTAGTAATTTTGTGTGTAGTTTGCCATTTTATTTATTTTTGGGGGTTATTTGTTGTAATTTTTGCTGTATGTTTTTACATTTTATTCATTTTTGAGTTTCCTAGTAATTTTGTTGTATGTTTTTGATGTTTTTATTAGTTTTTGAGGATTTTTTTTTAGTAATTTAGTGTGTAGTTTGCCATTTTTATTAGTTTTGGGGGGTTTTTTGTTGTAATTTTTGCTGTATGTTTTTAAATTTTTATTCATTTTTGAGTTTCCTAGTAATTTTGTTGTATGTTTTTTGATGTTTTTATTAGTTTTGAGGATGTTTTTAGTAATTTTGTGTGTAGTTTGCCATTTTATTTATTTTTGGGGGTTTTTTGTTGTAATTTTTGCTGTATGTTTTTACATTTTTATTCATTTTTGAGGTTCCTAGTAATTTTGTTGTATGTTTTTTGATGTTTTTATTAGTTTTTGAGGATTTTTTTTAGTAATTTAGTGTGTAGTTTGCCATTTTTATTAGTTTTGGGGGGGTTTTTGTTGTAATTTTTTTCTGTATGTTTTTAAATTTTTATTCATTTTTGAGTTTCCTAGTAATTTTGTTGTATGTTTTTTGATGTTTTTATTAGTTTTTGAGGATGTTTTTAGTAATTTTGTGTGTAGTTTGCCATTTTTATTAGTTTTGGGTTTTTTGTTGTAATTTTTGCTGTATGTTTTTAAATTTTTATTCATTTTTGAGTTTCCTAGTAATTTTGTTGAATGTTTTTTGATGTTTTTATTCGTTTTGAGGATGTTTTTAGTAATTTTTGTGTAGTTTGCCATTTTTATTAGTTTTGGGGGTTTTTTGTTGTAATTTTTGCTGTATGTTTTTAAATTTTTATTCATTTTTGAGTTTCATAGTAATTTTGTTGTATGTTTTTATTAGTTTTTGAGGATGTTTTTAGTAATTTTGTGTGTAGTTTGCCATTTTTATTAGTTTTGGGGGTTTTTTGTTGTAATTTTTTCTGTATGTTTTTAAATTTTTATTCATTTTTGAGTTTCCTAGTAATTTTGTTGTATGTTTTTTGATGTTTTTATTAGTTTTTGAGGATGTTTTTAGTAATTTTGTGTGTAGTTTGCCATTTTATTTATTTTTGGGGGTTTTTTTTGTTGTAATTTTTGCTGTATGTTTTTACATTTTTATTCATTTTTGAGTTTCCTAGTAATTTTGTTGTATGTTTTTTGATGTTTTTATTAGTTTTTGAGGATTTTTTTAGTAATTTAGTGTGTAGTTTGCCATTTTTATTAGTTTTGGGGGGGTTTTTGTTGTAATTTTTTTTCTGTATGTTTTTAAATTTTTATTCATTTTTGAGTTTCCTAGTAATTTTGTTGTATGTTTTTTGATGTTTTTATTAGTTTTTGAGGACGTTTTTAGTAATTTTGTGTGTAGTTTGCCATTTTTATTAGTTTTGGGTTTTTTTGTTGTAATTTTTGCTGTATGTTTTTAAATTTTTATTCATTTTTGAGTTTCCTAGTAATTTTGTTGAATGTTTTTGACTTTTTTTTTTGACTATTTTTATTTCAGCTTTAGTTTTAGTTATTTTAGTACATCCAGTCAATCTAAGTTGAATTAAGAAACCTTGCTTTGTCAAGTAGCTGAAATGAAATAAGTTTAAGTTTTTCGAGATTTCATTTTATTTCAGTACTACTTTAACTAAAATTAAAAAAAACCAGAAAATATAAAATAGAAACTCAAAACATGAGGATAACAGAGTGTCGTCAGTCTGTGATCTTCTGGAAACGCTCGTGTTCTGGTCTGGAGTCAGCGCTCTGCTTGTCATCGCTCGTGTCGAGAGTATGTAGGCCGTGTGTGTGTGTGTGTGTGTGTGTGTGTGCTCGTCAGTGTTCATTGGTTGGTGGAAGAGTCTGTATGAACAGGTGGAGCTCGAGGAGCCACTTCCTGTCAGAGAAGAGATCTCGAGCTTCAGAGAAGTCAGTCGACACGACAGCGTCTGCAGCCTCAAACCGGCGGCCGTCACACAGATCCCCAGAGCCCGTCCGTCAGACACCGAGAGAGGGTCAGCGATGGCGTCGAGGGCAGCGTCCGCCGCGATCGTCCTGCTCTCGATGGCACCTGCGTCAGGTAAGAGTCTGTGTTTGTTCAGAGTCGAGGAAGGCCGCCATCTTTCTCCAACACTTCCTCCTGTCAGAAGATTTAAGATCCTCTCAGAGAAATCGGCTGCAGACCCTTCAGCGCTTGACCTTTGGCCTCTCAGACTCTCAGACGTGTCTTATCTGTCGTCCTCTGATCGTCTCTCGATCCGCTCCTCGTGTGCGACTCAAACACGTCAGGCTGATCGAGACAGAATAATGTTTAGATGTGATTAAATGAAACTGAAGGCCAAACGCTGATCATAAAGATTCGGTCATTATCACTGCTGTTCGTTACAGTTCGTTAACATGATCAATACTTACACAGCGTTTATTAATCAATGTTCATCTCAAGATTTACTGATACGTGTGTGTGGATCTAACATGAACGACTGTGTGTGTGTTAATTAACATAAAGATTAATAAAGTGTGGAAAATACATATTGTTCAAAGTTCATTTATAGATGAACTAATGAGAGTTTGCCGTTAAAATGACAAACTACGGCAACATTTTGATTTGAATTATAATGTTTATTATTTGTTTTAGTTTTTTCTCATATATTGATCTGATGAGATGTGAATTTGTCATCAGTGCAAAAACATGTTTTAAAATAGATGTATTTTTAGTAAAATGTAAATTCAATTAATCTTAATTTTCTCAGTATTTACAGAAGAAACTGATATTTCTGTAATTCAGCAAACATCCTGAATTCACAGATTCAGATTCTCCACAGCGCTTCTCTTTGATTTGACTGTATTTCATAATTCATAACCGCTGATAATATTTCAGAGATTATGAAGGCCCGACTGTCTGAAGATTCTGCAGATTTGAGTGTTTCGTAGAAATGCAGAAACATCAGAACAAACTTCTGCTTCTTCAGTTTTTATCTGAGCGCTGAATTAAAACTAAATCATCTGATCATAAGCAGATTTACAACAAACAGATGAATCATATTTAATGCTGAAGTGAATCAGTGAATCTCCGGTGATTCAGCGGAATCGGGATTCACTCTTTCCGCTCGTGAACATCAGTGTTTGTGTTGATAGATCCACTTCCTGAACATCGCTGGCGTTTATTCTTGTTTTTCCACGAACTCAGATGAAAGAAACTCTATAAATACTGCAGCTGCTCAATTCATTTATCTGATGATTTCTGCTCACGAGAGCGTGCGGCTTCATGTGCTTCTGTCAGAGCTTCAGACGTGTTCAAACATTATATATTCTAGCAGAATCATTAGATTATATTCATCAGAGCTCTGAAATCTTCTCATTTCTGCTTCAATATCAGCTCTAGATCGACTCAAACAATCTTCAGCTCTTCTGCAAACAAAAATATGTTCTGAGAACGTTATGAAAACGTTATTTCTGAATGTTCTCAGAACGTTCCAAACATCCAGAGTTTTACTTTTTTTAAAAACATGAATGTTAAAAAAACATCCCATTTCATCATTCTTCAAACGTTACGGGAACGTTGCTTTTGAACGTTCTGAAACAATTAGAAACATTTAAAAATATTCAACTAAAATGTTTCTGAAAAACGTTCCATGAACGAAGTATAAATAATATTTTTTGTGTTAATGCTTTCAGAACATTATTAAAGTCCAGATAACTCTGAACCAATGTTCTGTTAACGTTACTGTTAGAAGGTTAGTTGGTAACGTTGAGAGAACGTTCCCTGTTGTCTGTGCTGAAGTGTTTTTCTTCAGACGCTGCTGATGTTGTGGAAAGAGTCGATCTGTGGGCGAAGCGACTTACTGTCAGACTTTAATAGTGACGACACGCTGGAAAAAACTGTTAGAAAAACATCATTTCAAGGAACACGCTGATAAATTCAATAACTCGCTCATGAAATGCTGAAATTTGCTGAAATGACGCTTCGCTCGACTGTATTCTGTGAACTCAAGTGTGTCACAGCTGACAGATGCTGAAGAAACCCGGTCATCTGCTGCTCCACATTCACATCATTTTATATATATACAGACTTTATTAATGTTTCTCAAAGAGTTTCTTCTGCTCTCCAAAGCTGCGTTTATTTGATCAAAAATACAGTAAAAATAGTGAAATATTATTCCAGTGTAAATCAGCTGTTTTCTATGTGAATATATAGTAAAGTGTAATTTATTCCTGTGATCAAAGCTGAATTTTCAGCATCATTACTCCAGTCTTCAGTGTCACATGATCCTTCAGAAATCATTCTGATATGATGATTTGATGCTCAAGAAACATTTATGATTATTATCAATGTTGAAAACAGTCATATTTCTGTGGAAACCGTCACACATTTAATTCTTCAGGATTCTTTGATGAACAGAAAAGAAACAGCGTTTATTTGAAATAGACTCTTTTGTAACATTATAAATGTTTTATTGCCACTTTTAATGAGTCCTTGATGAATAAAAGTATTAATTTCTTTAAAAATCTTACCCCCAACTTTTTTTAATCAAGACATAATATTCAAGTCATATCTATAAATTAATAATTACATTCTATTTTCTCATTTTTTATGCACATTGTAGTGTTTGAGTATCTGTCGACATGTTAAGAGAAAATCATCAAAGGTTATTTTTATTGAAGATATTTCTTTAAAGTCGATCACTAACTAGTGAACTTCATCACTCGAACCCTGCGCCGTCCGCTCACGCTTCACTTACTCGAAATCTAAAGCTATTTCATTTCTATTGCAGGAATATTACAAAAGAACAGAATTTAACCATTTATTTTAACATTAACAAGCCATTTTTATGACGATCTCACATATTGAGAACAGAAATTATGAAGCTCATATAAAATAAGTGTAAAATAAAGGAGCAGACGTAATATGAGTTTGTCCTTCAGCGTTTTACTGTTTTTACTCTCCACAGACTCCATTAGTTTCTGCTAAAAACATACTTGAGTGAAAATGAAAATATAAAACTTTTATTTATGTAACTTTTATGTGTTTTATTTGAAAATTATACTTGCGTATTAAAAGAGTAGAAGAGATATTCACACTGAATCATTTCTCATGTCAAATTTAATGAATCGCATCATTTTTGTCAGACGGACACAAAAAAAACGGAAAAACTAAAACAAGCGTCCGTCTGGAGTGTGTTTAACACGATCAGAACCGAACGATCAGAGATGCTGTAGAGTTAAACTGAATCTACTGCGTCTGTTCGATAATAATGAAACGACTGTTTTCTCTGCAGATGTTGATGTTGAATTAATTATATCCATCAGCATATCATGCAGTGAACAGATTAAACATTGATTGATTGACAGTAATAATTGTTATTCATTATGTGTTTGGAATCGTTCAGTCACTAAATTAAACCATAAACACTGAATTCAACATTTTATCACCTTCTTTTGAACATCAAACACTGTTTTCAAAAATTATAACATTTAATTAAAAATGTAACAGTGGCCATTAAACATGATTTTCTCTGAAGAAAACATTATTATATTAAATTGAATTCTATTGTCAGTTCTCGACGTTAAAGATGAAGATTGACTCTATAGACGCGTGTGAAATCTCTCAGACGCAGAGACAGAAGTCTGGAAAGAGTTTCTGAACTTGATATTTTTCTCAGCTAAAGAGTCAAACTGACCGCTGGAAACACTGAGTGTGTAAGAAATGCTTTCTTCAAGAGTAACTGCAGTCGTGAGGAGCAGAACGAGCTGAAGAAAGTGTTGAGAATAAACTGACCTTGAGAGAGTCCGTCTCAGATCTTCAGATGACCGACAGCAGAACCGCTCCAGCAGCAGCCGATCAATCTGACCGCAGCAGGTCTGTGGTGTGAGAGAGAGAGGAAACGGATCTGCCACAGATCAGCTCAACACCTGCACACACACACACACACACACACACACACCGCTCTGATGATGATGAACTGAATTCAGATGTTTTCATGACCTTTATGACATTATGATTGTGTTTTAGATCATCTCTGAAGTTTCTGACCTCACGCTCTTCTGATGCATTTACAAATCTTCTCATTCATCCGTTAGACTGAAATATTCTAGTTTAATTGGCATGAATTATATTCATTTTAATATATAACATTTAAAGAAATCATATGAAGTTAATATTAAGTGTTTCTTGTTTTCCAGCACAAATATCTAAACATTCTTAAATCAAGATCATTTACTGGAGAAGAGAAATGACTGAAGATATTAAACCTAGTTTTCTGAAAATGCATCAAAATGAAGTGAGTTTGAGTTTAAAACAAGAACAATTATCTGTGAATGTGGTCAGAATAATCATCTTTCCGTCTGAGTTCAGCGACTCCATCATCAGATATTCTTGTTCTTGTTTCAGCACAAACTCACTTCAGTCACTTTTCTTATATGCAAAACACACACTGAGCAGATTATCGATCATTAAAATGTTGATATATGAAGACCAGTTTTGATCATTATGTTTCGAATGTCATTTTTCGGTTCAGTCGCAGTTTGTGTTCAAGAGAATTCAGTCTGTAATGAGTGTCAATGCAGTGGATTCAGAGGTCAAAGTTCACCTGTTTAACGGCTTCATTTCTTTTTTTTATCTATTTGGTGTTCATTTAGTTCAGTGGATGAACAACATCTGCTTGATTTATGATGATTTTAATAGTTTCATGATTGATTATGATTTAATATTGTGAGAATCAAACCTGCAGCTGAAGGAGTTTCACAGTTTCATCGACTGCCAAACATTTACTCTGATCCCATTTATGAGAAACAAATGATGAAAGTGTGTGTGTGTGTGAGGGAGGGTGTGTGAGTGTGTTCCTCCCACTTTATCTCTCTCTCTCTCACACACACACACACACGTTATTCAGTTAGAGCAGCTGAACAAACCGCTGAACTAGAAACAGCTCGAGTCTGAAACACCACAAACACTTCAGACGAGACGCGTGTGTGTGAATATAATAATGCTGAAAGTGCTCAGAGTTCATAAACTGCATAAAATCATGTTCTTCAAATATCTAAACATTCTTAAATCAAGATAATTTACGGCAGAAGAGAAATGACTGAAGATATGAAGACTTGATTAATGAAAAATGTATTCAAATGAAGTGAGTTTGAGTTTAAAACAAGAACAAATATCTGCCAGTGCAGTCTGAAACATGAACTGAGTTTAGAAGGAAAACGAGATGATTTTTCTGACTCCACGGACAGAAACTCAAACTCATTTCATTTTGATGCATTTTTCTGGAAAACTAATTTTTAATTTTGATTCTGATTTGACCCTTGTTGTTTTCTGGTCATTTTATCTTTGAGAGGATTTTCACGTTCATGTTCTCTCTCTGACCGCTCACAGAATGACCTTTTGCTGTTCATTTTCCAGCATGTTCCGCTTGTGCCGTTCCGGGTCAAAAATAACTAGAAAAAACATCTTCTAACCCTCTGGTGTTCATCACCAAATACTGCATTCAATCTTTTTAACAACGTGTTTTCTTTCGATCAGCGCTGCTTTTGTGTTTCTCTTCGGAACTGATTGTTCGTAGGCCTTAAAGGAACACTCCACTTTTTTTGAAAATAGGCTAATTTTCCAACTCCCCTAGAGTTAAACAGTTGAGTTTTACCATTTTCGAATCCATTCAGCCGAACTCCGGGTCTGGCGGTACCACTTTTAGCATAGCTTAGCATAGTTCATTGAATCTGATTAGACCGTTAGCATCTCGTTCAAAAATGACCAAAGAGTTTCAATATTTTTCCTATTTAAAACTTGACTCTTCTGTAGTTACATCGTGTACTAAGACCGATGGAAAATGAAAAGTTGCAATTGTCTAGGTCGATATGGCTAGGAACTATACTCTCATTCCGGCGTAATGATCAAGGAACTTTGCTGCCGTACTATGGCTGCAGCAGGCGCAATGATATTACGCAACTTTTCATTTTCCGTCAGTCTTAGTACACGATGTAACTACAGAAGAGTCAAGTTTTAAATAGGAAAAATATCGAAACTCTCTGGTCATTTTTGAGCGAGATGCTAACGGTCTAATCAGATTCAATGAACTATGCTAAGCTATGCTAAAAGTGGTACCGCCAGACCCGGAGATCGGCTGAATGGATTCGAAAACGGTAAACTCAACTGTTTAACTCTAGGGGAGTTGGAAAATGAGCCTATTTTTAAAAAAAGTGGAGTGTTCCTTTAAAAATAACCTGAAAATGTAATTTTTTTCTGTGTTTCTCGCAGTGACTGCATCATCAGTGTACGACCCTCAGATCTGTTACGCTCTGGACGGGATTCTGCTGCTGTACGGAGTCATCATCACTGCGTTCTTCGTGCACGAGCGGGTGAGAGTCACACACACACACACACACACAGAACATTCTCAGAACGTTGTCTCAGGGTTACAAACAACGTTCTTCCAGTAACATTAATAGAACGTTTGTTCAATCTGGTCTTTAATAATGTTCTCAAGACGTTACCATAGAAACATTATTTATACATCATTCATGGAACATTTTTTTTTTCTGAAAAGTTTCAGTTGAACGTTTGTTTCTACTCGTTTCAGAACGTTCAGAGAACATTCGAAAGTAACATTCCCATAATGTGTGAAGAATGACACAATAGAATGTTCCCTTAACGTTCAAATAACCAAGAAGAAATAATAATTTCCTAATTTAATGAGAACATTATGTTCTTGCAGTATATTTTTGTTGGTTTCTGTGAATTAATGAAGTTTCCTCTTTCAGTACGTCAAGAAGAGGACTAAAGCGGACGCAGAGTCTCCGTATCAGGTGAGGATCACGTGACACACTGACCGATCAGCTGATCAGACTCTGATATTAATGAGGTTTGATGTTTCCAGGCGATTAACACCGCGGGGAAGGAAGTGTACAGCGCGCCGAACCAGCGCAGCGGTGATGAAGCTCGGGTGAGTGATCAAACCAACATACATCACATGACATGTCACATGATGAAGGGGCCCTGATCATACGTGTGTGTGTTTCACAGGGTCGCAGGAGAGGAGGAGACGACACGTACACGGTAAGATCTTCATCAACAGGAAGGAAGTTTATTAGCAGCACTTAGAGAATAATGAGCTGAAGCGCTTCGACCACAGACACACACACACACACACACACACACACACACACGCGCACACACACGCGCACACACACACGCACACACACACACACACCTGCTGCACTTTCCACCAGTGGCACAAAACCAGCGTCAGACTGAACGTTACAGAGACGCTTCTTCACACGAGACCCTTCAGCCCCGAAACAACATCTGAGACTCCATCAGATAAATCATAATAAAACATAACATAATATAACATATGACATATTATATAACGTAACATTATATAACATAATATAACATATAACATAACATATATAACATTTACTTTGAGTACTTTATTTCGAGCCATAGAAATAAGAGTATTGTACACAGAAAAATGAATATAACATATTATATAACATAATATAACATAACATAACAACATATTATATATCATATAACATATAACAATATAAAATAACATATTATAACATATCATAACATTATATAACATAACATATTATAAAACGTAACGTAACATAACATAATATAACATAACATTATTATATAACGTAACATAATATAATATAATATAACATATAACGTTACATATTATATAACGTAACATAATATAACATATCATAACATAACATTATTATATAACGTAAAATAATATAATATAACATAGCATATAACGTAACATATTATATAACGTAATGTAACATAACATAACAACATATAATATAATATAATATAATGTATCATAACAACATAATATAACAACATATTATATATCATATCACAACATTATATAACAACATATTACATAACGTAACATAACATAACATTATTATATAATGTAACATAATATAATATAACATATCATAACATAACATATTATATAACGTAACATAATAGAACATAACATAACATATTATGGTAACACTTTACTTGAAGGGGTGTGCATAAGACTGACAGGACACGTGTCATGAATATGAAGGAGGTTTTATGAATGTTTATGACAACTGTCATTAAGTGTCATTCGCTCAATTATGTCATTTTTAATGCAAAGATGACATTGTTTGAGATGTCCGAGTTATGACAACTTGACATAAACCAACACATCATAACCTGTCAGTGTCTTTGTCATGACAACTTGACATCATTTAGCTTTATGGGTTAACATTACATTAAACTGTCATGTGGTTGGTTTTGACATGAGGCCATTATAATAGTGTCATGAATATGTATCTTGAGCTCAAGTACAGTGGTACAATTTGAACTTGTCATTAAAATGTCATTAAGTGACAATACTCTGACAAATAATTTTATAACAGCGTCATGACTATTTTTCATTTGATGGTTTTTTTTTTGTTTGTTTGTTTTTTTAAGTTTCCTCCAACAGAAGGTCAGATAATAGACAATTTCAAATTTCGTAAAAAAGATGACACTGTTATAAAATAATGGTAACACTTTATTTTAGGGTCTTTTAACTAGTTGCTTATTACTATTAGCATGCACATTACTAGAATATTGACTATATATTAGTAAATAATAAGCACATATTAATGCCTTATTCTGCATGATCTTATTCTACATTCTTAATCCTACCCAATACCTAAACTTAACAATTAACTATAATAAGCAGTAAATTAAGAGTTTATTGAGGGAAAAGTCATAGTTAATCATTTATATATGTGTTCCCTATACTGAAGTGCTACCAAAATAATGTAATGTAATGTTAACCCATAAAGCTAAGTAGTTTTTTAAGTTTGATAATTAATCTGCTATGTCATGTTTATGACAGGTTATCATGTGTTGGTTTATGTCAAGTTGTCGTAACAAAGACATCTCAAACAATGTCATCTTTGCATTAAAAATGACATAATTGAGCGAATGACACTTAATGACAGTTGTCATAAACATGCATAAAAACCTCCTTCATATTCATGACACGTGTCATGTCTAGATTATGAAGGTGTCACGTCAGTCTTATGCACACCCCTTCAAGTAAAGTGTTACCCATATTATATAACATAATATAACAAAACAACAATATAATATAATACAATACACTAGTCAGTTTATTTTATATTGATGGAGTCTCCAGAAATCACACAACATCATTTTGAAATGTTCCTGTAATTTCACTGTAACAATACTCTGTTTACTGTTAATGTTACTCTGTTTAATTTCACTGTAACAAAAACACTTTAAATACAGTGTAACACAATCAAATAAAACTAAAAGGTTACACTGTATTTTAAGGTGTTTTTGTTACAGTGATATTAAACATTAAGTACTGAGTAACAATAATGAACATTTACATGCACTTACTGTAGTGTTAGGATGAAATTATGCATGTTTTACTGTTATTACTACAGTAACTACATGTAACGAGGACACCGTAAAATAGTGTTACCATTTATTGTGTTTAATCCACATGATGATGATGATGATGGTTTGTTTCAGCCTCTGACTAAGAAGACGGATGAAACGTACCGTGAGATTGAGCCGAAGGGAGACGTGAGTGTTTTATTGTCTGATCTGGTGTTGATTCTTGATTCATGAGTGATTCAGAAAGACTCATTGTGTTGTTGATTCTCGTCCACAGCGCCGGCGTGATCAGGTCTATCAGGTGAGGCGCCTCAGATCTCAGATAAAGTGTGTGATACGGTTTGATCTGTTGTGTGTGTTTCAGCACTGAACACGTGTGTGTGTGTGTGTGTGTTTCAGGGTCTGAGCTCCATGACCAAAGACACGTATGATTCTCTGCACATGCAGCAGATTCACCCGCCGCCCCGTTAGAGTCGCTCGTCTGACCCTCGTCAGGACACAGTCCACTCCACAGTCCCTTCTTTCTTTCCTAAAGGCTCCAGTCATGTGATTATTGTGTTTTTACAGTTTCTCACTTTCATAATGAGCTCAGAGTTCACAGGTCACACACGTCCAGCAGAGAATCGCTTCATTTACTAACATTAGTCAACATGAACTAACAATGAACAACTTCCACAGCATTTATTAATATTAGTGAATGTTCATCTCAGCATTTACTAATACATCATGAAAATAAAAAGTTTATTTGTTCATATTATTTAATGGAGCTGAGCTGACAATCATCTATTGATTCTTTATTGATATTAATAAATGCTTTAAAAAGTGTATTTTTCATTGTTAGTTGATGCATTAACTAGAATTGATAAATGAGTCCTTTAAAAAAATCCCTATAACAGCGTTTGACAGTAAACTGAGTGAAGAACAAACGCTTGAACGAACATCATGTGATTCAGTTGATTCACTCGACACTCATTTGTTCTTCTGGACGAATCTCATTAGTGTAATATCACAATCTTCTTACTAAATGATTTTATTCAGTGATTTCATAAAACAATATTTGGTTTCTCAAAGAATCTTTCAGTGATCCGTTCTTAAAAGAACCACTTTAATCATCTAGAGAACCGGAATGAAAGATTCACAGATGTTAAAGATTCTTCATGGAACATCAACATTCATTTTTAATATTGTTTTCAGTCCTAAAAACACAGTTTCATAGTGTCTTATTTTCTTGTGATTTTGTGGTGAAATATGAGCAGATTTTATGAGATTCACTGAGTTTTAATGATGTTTAGTTTTTCACACACTGTCTTTTAGGAACATAATTTTGCATTTACTCTTAAAAACTGAGAATTTCACTATTTCATTTATTTTTTGTCTGTAATTTTGTCATTAGCTTGTTAATAAAATGATTTTTTTCCATCACACTTGTCAGTAATGATCAGTTTTGAAGCTTGATTTGGCTGACTGTTACTCAGAAGAACAGATCGAACAGAGAAACAGTCTGAGAAAAACATTTAATGAATCTACAGCAACATGACAAACTCAACAACAGCAAAGAAACAAACTCCAGAGGAGCTCATGAGTACAGTAAACCATGAAACAGCAACACCTGGAGCCGCTGGAGTCCAGAAGACCTGCGGAGGAACACAAGTGTGTGTGTGTGTGTGTGTGAGTGAGTGTGTGTGTGTGTGTGTGTGTGTGTGAGTGAGTGTGTGTGTGTGTGTGTGTGTGTGTGTGTGTGTGTGTGTGTGTGTGTGTGTGTGTGTGTGTGTGTGTGTGTGTGTGTGTGTGTGTGTGTGTAGCCCTTCTGTAAGATATTAAACATTCAGCAGAGAAAGTCGACACACATCGTCTGAATCAAGAGAACGACAGAAGAAACTCGGAGACGCTGCTGTTTCATCTCATGCAGAGAGAAAATGATTCATATTCCACCATAAAATCAATAACTTGATTACTGGATCATAAAGATTAGAATACAACTACGATTTCCAATGAATTATACATAAAAAAAAAAATCAAGGGAAAGGCAAAGAGAAAGTGAATAATCTTTGGTTTTCATCCTCAAGAGGACTTTTGCTTTGGGAACCACAAAATAAACTTTTTTTCACATATTTATATATTTACTGTATATATAATCCTGGTATATATTGTGGGTGTTCGAATAAAGATGACAAAGAAACGGATGAATCTTTGGTTTTCATCTGCTTTTTCATTCCTGCAGAAAACAATAAAGACTGAAATATTTCATATATTAAACTTCACCGGCGTGAGACAAAAGCAGAATGGAAACGAACGATATTTATAGATCAGTGTCGCCGCCTTCTGTTTGAACAGTTTCATGTGTATAAATAACATCAGAACGGATCTATGCAGATATTGTCATGTTGAAGTTTCACCACAGACTGCTGGAAGCAGATAAAAACAACGAGACGCCGTCGATTCAACAGAACGTGTTCGTGAGAGTAAAAAAAGACACAAATGAAGTAAAAACGAGTTAAAAGAGACTGTACACAGTAGTATTCTTGGATCTAACATCAGTGCTGGAGGTATTTATACAAAAACACGCGCTGACCTCTGACCTCACCTGTGCGCTACACGTCTCTGTTCGCTGACGGCAGAACGAACTCAAACAGAGACGAACTTTGGCTGCAGCTTCTTTTGTGATTCTGTTTCAGCACAGAAACGCTGCGATTCTCAAATGATTCTCAAAAGACAGAAAAACGCTCGTGTCTGAAAATACAAACGGAATCCAAAGAAATCTCTGCAGCATCACAGACTGAAGGAGCAGTTTTGTGTCGAGTCGATCTTATGGAAGCTTGTTCAACAGAATAAAAAATAAAAAAGGTACTTCACAGAATTATGACTTGGTTTATCTGAACTCTGACTTGGTTTCTTGGGAAATCCGACTTGGAACTCAGGCAAGTCCGACTAGGAAATCCAACTGGAATTAGGAATAAGATCTTAAGCTGACTGTTATAGTTTACTATATTGTTATTTTCTATATTGTAATTTTAAATATTTTATATTTAATATAAATAAATTCATATATTCATATTTAATATTTAAGTTTTTTTTTTCACATTATAGACATGTTTTTTTTTGTCTCCAAAAATATTTTGCAGTTCGTCTCCTAAATTAATCATTTTGGGGGGAGATTGGGAATGCTTCCTGAATATACAGTATGTGTTCTCCATGTATTAATATTGTTATTCCGCATTGTGCCTGCAGGTGGCACTGTCACTTTGTAATTATTAGTGTTCTTTAAAGGTGCTCTAAGTTATGTCATGCGTTTTTAGGCCAAAACATTTTTTGTCACATACAGCAAACATCTCGTCACTATCCGCTAGCAAAAAAACGCGGTCTCTGTAGTCGCCACAAGCTCCAAAAACGGCAACAAAAACAAACTGGTGCAGCCTGGACCACTTAACACAGGGGCCTCAAATTGGCGGGGGCCGTTTCTGTGATTGACACCTCATAGGAGGGCCATATTAACATTCAAGCGCAAGAAAGCGCAACATTTCAGAAAATTTACTTTCCTTTGCATTATTTCTCATTTACTTCAAATTTCATTAGGCCTACTAAAATATTTTTATACCTATACTATAAATATTTTATTTACCATACTAAATGTAAACAGCAGTGTCTCTCTCATTGTTACAGAGTGCAATATAATTATATAATACTATTACTAATATAATACTACTAATATAATACTATTAATTGCAATAGTCTGGTGCAACTTCTCACATCCAACAAGGTGCATGGAATAAAAAAATTACTAATTTAGGAACAAAACCAGCAACACTTGTGGCGTGGAGGAGTCAGAAATAAACAAAAAACTGGAGCTAGCCTATATATCAACTTTATTTTTGCCAAAAAATACAAATCTCTCATTGTTACAATACATACATTATTAGTTTTTAACATTAGTTTTTAATCCCTGAATACATTTGTACTTCTGTTTCTTGACAGACACCTGCAGCGCTTGTGCTCACACAGCTGAGACACATTTGTCCAAGATGCCGTTTGAGCATCGGTAACGTTTAATGGTTGCGTCGGACGCATTTCGGTGGTTTAAATCGACGCTCGTGACTTAAAGTCGAGTGCTTTTACTGTAATTTAGGCAAGCGCGCTCATAATAGAAGTGATTGAGAGCGCGGCTCATGGTTGCATAGCAACGACAGACGCCACTGGAGCGAAAGCGCATTAGAAAGGAGAATGCGGCGCGGCCGCTTATGTGACGCGATATGTGAATGTCCCCTTAGAACGGCGAAGAGGAGGAGGAGGAGGGAGGGTCTAGCTAGCATCTGTTTTGTTTGACAACACTTCGAACGTCAACAGGAAGTTACTCCACCCAAGATCGCTTAGAGCACCTTTAATATAAATTTAGGAGTATCCCTGAATGTTTGCTGTTTTTAATATGGTTTACCTCTAAGTGTTTCTATGATATCTTAATAAAAAAATACATAACAACATAATAAAAAAGTAAAATACTTTAATACTTTTAGAAATCATTTACCAACTGAGCAAGCAAATAAAAAAATGACAGAATGTGTATGCCAATTATGCCTTCTCCACATACAGTTTTGTGAAAAAAATCTTTTAGTTTTAGGTTAAATGTGTGAATTACTGTGGTTGATCATTTTAGCCACTCGTAATTCATTTTTAACATTTTTAATTGTTGTTGGAAGCTTGAAGAAAAGCACTAAAACTTTGCAGGGTTGCTAATTTCACCATGTTCATATATAGATCATTGTGTGTTTTAAAGAGAAAGATGAAGAATGTTGACATGTAGCCTACAGCCTATTGAGCATAAATAAACAGTAGGATATATATATATATATACACACAGTACAGTCCAAAAGTTTGGAACCACTAAGATTTTTAATGTTTTTAAAAGAAGTTTCGTCTGCTCACCAAGGCTACATTTATTTAATTAAAAATACAGTAAAAACATTAATATTGTGAAATATTATTACAATTTAAAATAACTGTTTTCTATTTGAATATATTTGACAAAGTAATTTATTCCTGTGATGCAAAGCTGAATTTTCAGCATCATTACTCCAGTCTTCAGTGTCACATGATCCTTCAGAAATCATTCTAATATGCTGATCTGCTGCTCAAGAAACATTTAATGTGTACAATTGTACAAAATATTTGTGTACAATATTTTTTTTCAGGATTATTTGATGAATAGAAAGTTCAAAAGAACAGTGTTTATCTGAAATCTAATCTTTTGTAACATTATAAATGTCTTTACTGCCACTTTTGATTGATTTAATGCATCCTTGCTGAATAAAAGTATTCATTTCTTTAAATTCTTCTCAAAAAAATAAAAATTCTTACTGACCCCAAACTTTTGAACGGTAGTGTATAATGCTACAGACGCTTTGTATTTCAGATAAATGCTGTTCTTTTGAACTTTCTATTCATCAAGGAATCCTGAAAAAAAAGTACACAACTGTTTTCAACATTGAAAATAATCATCAATGTTTCTTGAGCAGCAGATCAGCATATTAGAATGATTTCTGAAGGATCATGTGACACTGAAGACTGGAGTAATGATGCTGAAAATTCAGCTTTGCATCACAGGAATAAATTACTTTGTCAAATATATTTAAATAGTACACAGTTATTTTAAATTGTAATAATATTTCACAATATTACTGTTTTTACTGTATTTTTAATTAAATAAATGTAGCCTTGGTGAGCAGACGAAACTTCTTTTAAAAACATTAAAAATCTTAGTGGTTCCAAACTTGTGGACTGTACATGTGTGTGTGTGTGTGTGTGTGTGTGTGTGTGTGTGTGTGTGTGTGTGTGTGTGTGTGTGTGTGTGTGTGTGTGAACGTAACTTCGTTCGACGCTGAAACGAAATTACATTACCGAAAATAGTTTCTGTAATAAAGAGTGCACTAATATTTTCAGTGTCGCTTTAAAACGAAACAGGAAACTCATGAATATTCATGTAAGCTCCGCCCAGTTTCGCCGAAAATCTAAATAGAATATTTCAGATCAGCTCCTGCATCTGCTGATGGGCTTATATTCACTAATGGGAGTCCATCATTAATTACATTCGTAGTTTTGTAGAAGAAACATTTTAGTGATTAAATCAAAATGGCTGAAGAAGCTGAAAACTGGGATGAGCATTCAGAAGATGGTGCGATAATGAATGTCTTTAAATACTTAAGTCTTTCTGTGTGATATAATTATCAATGTCTGATAGAATTATAAGTCAGATCTATAATTATATATTATTTTATTATTTTTATTATTCTATGCAAAATTCCCCTGTAACATGAAAGTGAAACTATAACCAGCACCGGATTTTAGATGAACTATATACAAGTCTATTTAAATTAAGAAAACTGAATATTATTTATTTTGAAATCAAGGAATCCACAAAACACAGACTTCAGATTCAGATCATAATTCTGAAGAAAGAGCATCAGGAGGAGATTCTGGTGAGTGAAACTTTAATAAAGGTCTGTTGTGTTTTATTATATAGTGACCAAATCTGAAACAGCATGTTTAATTTGAACATGTTTCATACATGTATTGACATGTCAAAACAATAACAACAACAAAACAACAACAGTTATTTCTATTCTGTAGTTTTATCATGAAAATGAAAATGAAAGTAATCAAGCTTTGAAATGTATTTCCTCTTCATCAGTGACTCTGCCTTGTGGTCATCAAAGGCCAGCACATTATATCATCGCATGGTTCAAGTATTATCTGAAACAGGCAGTGCTTTCTGTACACACTTCCTGACAGATACTGATTCCTGCGCTGCCTTTACATCTTTAACCAGATCTCATATTTCAGAGACAGACTGAGTTCACTTGTCCTGGATTTAATGCGGGCCAGAAGAGAACCTGTGGAGCGAAGCTGTCTTACCAGGACATCTGCCGACTGATTCCTCTGACGAGCAAACAGAGGGAATTCTTAGAGGAGAAACTCTGTCTTCTCACTGCAGGAAAGCTCTGCGACTTCAAAGCTGTGAGCTATTTTTCCTGAACCAGAAATTCCTTACAAAATAGTTTACCAGAAAATCTAATGACACGTTCATCAGTGTCACCATTCACTTCCAGTGTGCTTGATCTTTGGGTGAACCATCTCTTAAAAGTATGCTCAATCTAGTTTGTGTACAGCTTACAAAATAACCAGTTCATGCCTATACTGTAGTCCGTCACACAGTAACCCAAACCCCCGTCTGACCATTTCTGAAGTGTCCAGGGTGCCGGTCCTTAGTGGAAAGACGAGATGAGTCAAACCTGTGTGTACACTGCACTATCTGCACTGCCATCAAGAAACAGACATACACTTTCTGCTGGAGCTGCCTGAGGGAGTGGAAGGGGCCTACCCATAATGCTGTGCGCTGCGGAAACGAGGGCTGTGGAAAGAAAGTGGTAGATACACTGCATATCTCCATTGGAAAAGACCAAAGCTTTCTGAACTTTTGGTTTATTTATGAAATAATGAAAAGGGCTTCAGATTAATTTTGTATCTAGCAAAAGTATTTCTGTTGCTTCTGAACAGATAACTGAAGATTCTCTTGTGTCATGCAGTCCTGAATTTAAACAGGAGAAACTTCAAGAAATGGGAAATGATGTAAGTATTATCAAAGACATTAAAGGTCCCGTTTTTCGTGGTTTTTTGAAGCTTTGATTGTGTTTATAGTGTGCAATATAACATGTGTTCATGTTTCGCGTGTAAAAAAACACAGTATTTTTCACATAATTTACTTATCTGTATACCGCTGTTTCCACTGTCATAAAAACGGGCTGATGACTTCCTTGTTCTATGAAGTCCCTCCTTCAGAAATACGTAACGAGTTCTGATTGTGCCAGCGGTTCCTGTGTTGTGATTCGACAGCAGTTTAGCGCATCTTGCCCGGAAAGGTCACGCCTCTTACCATAACGTGGAGATGCACGCGCTCAGTGTTATTGTAAACATGTCTTTAATTTTACCCTATCAATTTGAGCCGGAATCAGACCCGGTGATTGGACTGCGGGATGAAAATAACAGCGTTTCGACGACATGGCGACAAACACACTCTACAAACGCAACTCTTGTGTATTCCTGTGGGCGGAGGTTAGTCAAAAAACTGTTTTAGTGACGTCATTAAAGAAGGAAGTAGAGGGATGTAGTCCAAACTGGCCGTTCGATGTAGGCGACTTCTGTTAAATAAAATATCTCGCTTGGCATTGAACTTTGAGCTTTAAAATTTTACAGATTTTATTTATACTCTAACAACAACATTACACACTAACTAAAGTTTGAAACATGGGATCACGAAGAACGGGACCTTTAAGAAAGAATCTGAGATTGACCTCTACTTTCATACATGTGGACACACTTTGCATCATTAAATTGCTGTGTGTAACAATCCCTCACAAAAAAGACGTGTGCTATTACTATACTTCTTTTAAACTAAAAATAAGAAAGTATATTTTCAGTCTACTTTTTTATGTATTTTGCAGAAATATTCTTAAAATTACACTTCACTACACTTGACTTCTAATGACAGAAAAGTATATCTCTCCTATACTTGTACTCAGTCTTTTGACTGAGATATACTTAAAGGATTAGTCCACTTTTAAATACACTTTTCCTGATAAATTTACTCACCCCCACGTCATCCAAGATGTTCATGTCTTTCTTTCGTCAGTCAGATGAGAAATAAGGGTCTTATCTAGCGAATCGATCGGTCATTTTCGAAAAAAATACAACCGTTTATGCTTTATAAACAAAATATCGCCTTGAACGTACTTTCCGCTTCCGCATTCTTCATAGCGCTTACGCTGAATGTCCTACGCCTTCCATATTCAAGTTATGGAATGAACGCGGCGCCAGTTTCGTTTTTTTCCGTAACTTGAATAGGGAAGGCGTAGAACATTCAGCGTAAGCGTTACGAAGAATGCGGAAGCGGAAAGTACGTTCAAGGCGATATTTTGTTTATATTCATGTCTTTCTTTGACGAAAGAAAGACATGAACATCTTGGATGACATGGGGGTGAGTAAATTATCAGGAAAAGTGTATTTAAAAGTGGACTAATCCTTTAAAGATGCAATATGTAATATTTTTGCAGTAAAATATCCAAAACCCACTAGGCCAGTGTTATATATGTTGTTCACTTGAGTACTTACAATATCTTAAATGTGTGCAACTATTTGTAAACCGTGAGAAAATTGCCATTTTAACCAAGGCTCCGGGACGTGTGAGTCGTCGCCTGTCAGTGGCGTCATACCCGCGTTACCCTCGGTTTCCGGTTTATTTTGTAGAAACCATAAAAACACCAAAGATGCTTTAATATTTACATGTTTTAATAGAGAAGGGAACAACTGTCTTGATATATTTATAGACAGAAAACTAACTGTTATATAGCTCAACACGTTTAGTCTTATTGTTTAAATCTAATTTTCTTGATGTTTTGCGATGCTTTACCATGCCTCAGAGAAAAACACTATTTTGTGAAGTAGCTAACATAGCATAATCAGATGCAGCTTTATTTTTAGTAACAGTAATACAGCATTTTCTCCATCATACAATACGTTTTAAAATTAATTGCATGACATTTATCAACACAATCATCCAGCATTTAATATGATATTGTAAAATCGATCTATCTTACTGCAGTGTGTAACAGTGTCTCACAGCAGCCGCCGAGCGAACGCACAGAGTAACGTTATAACATCATTTTCAACACTCTCAAATGTATCTAATATGATAAACAGAGCTGCGTTACCTCATACTCATGACCGGAAAAGCAGAAGCGGCGCCGGCGACTGTGTCATAATAAAAGTCCCGCTGCTCGTGAGGCGTGTGTTGATCAATCGCTCCAGCTCCTCGTTCAGCTCCACAACACTCGCTCCTGCTCTGCTTCACACTACAGTAACGTTAATAATCACATCCATGAACATGATTTCTTCCCGACTCCAATCCCTATTCTTTAGCACTGTCCGTTGAGGTGAAGACCACATGTCCCAGGATTCCGCGCTCAAACTTGGCATCATCAAGCTACGCCTTTGTTTTGAATAGACCTCTAGCGACCTCTAGCGGACAAAGTTATTACATATTGTACCTTTAAAGTATAATTAAGTCCAATGGTAGTGTACAAAGAAAATTACTGAATTGATCCATGCTTTCGCTGTTGTACAGTAGGGGGTGCTGTTATGCATCTTCTGAAATAGTACAGAATCTCTGGATCAAAACACAGGAGAAGAAGAAGCAAAAATGAGCAACAAACAAAAAAACTAGTTGTGTACTCAGTTTACTACTGTTACTGTTATATATTAACAATAAGTATACATATAAAATTAAAAATGTACTTTTATACAGTAAAAAGTGGGCGAATTTAGTCCCAAAAAGTATTGTAATAGTACACTTACAAGTATACTACTAGTGCACTGATACTAGTATACTTACTACATAAAGTATACTTAAAAATATACAGTTGGGCTGCGTCTGAAATTCAACACTTTCTTGAGTAGGCACTTATTTTTATTACTTTGCTAAAAAAGTGTGTTCTGTATAGTATGAATGTAATCTGGACTCACTACATTCACCATGTTGTCGTTATCATGTGACATACCAGCATCAGTTGCGTCACTTCACTGCCATCCTCTCACGTGGCCTCATGGGATAGAAAAGTGTATATAGTTTTTTACTCTTATATGAATACTGTGGATTCAGACGTACTACTTTTGTCACATACTGTTTTTCACCTACTATAGAGTAGGGAAGTATGTGATTTCAACCTTGAACTTTACTTAAGAATATGTCATAAAATGTACTTGAAGTATACTCATTTTTTGCAAGGGATCTCATAAAAAACACTTATTGTGATAATTGTCCTGAATTTGTTTTGAATCCCTCTTCCTCTTCTCTCAAGATTTACCCAATGAAGGACGAGTCCTCTGACAGAAAACGTCTAGCGCTCCTAATTAATAATGTGGAGTTTGAATATTTAAATGACCGTGTCGGGGCAGACAAGGATGAGTTGAGGATGGAGAGACTGATGAAGGGTCTCGGTTACACGGTGGTGACACTAAGAGACCTCACGGCACAGGTACTGTGTGTGTGTGTGTGTGTGTGTGTGTGTGTGTGTGTGTGTGTGTGTGTGTGTGTACAATATGAACAGCTGAACAGAATCACGCAGTTGTTGACGGTTTGATTCCCAGGGTATGAAACGTGCCATGAAAGACTTCGCCCTGCGACAGGAGCACTTCCCAATCAGACAGCTGCTTTGTGGTGTTCATGTCACATGGAAACGCCACTGGAATCAGTGGAGTTTCCTTAATAAGGAATTCTGATGAGGACATTTTCTCCATAGATGAAATCTTTAATAGCTTGAACACTCCAAACTGTCCTGGACTGCGAGACAAACCCAAAATCATCCTTATCCAGTCATGTCGGGGTGGTAAGTTTACAGATTAGCAGGAAGTGACTCATGTTCATGTTTTGGACGTCTCAGCAAATTACTTACTAGAATCAGTCACAAGACTGAGCAACACAAATTACTGCACTTCAATTCAGTCTAAACAACTCTAAACAATCCAAATTTATTTAGGCTTAAAACCTCAGCTACCCATCAAGCCAATAACATTAAAACATTAACAATATCATGAATATTAACAATAAATTCTTTAAGCACTACGACAGTGTCACAGCTTGACCTCTGAGCTTTAGTGCACCTTTGAAACTGGATTTTAAACTCTGTTTTTACAGCTCTCAGTACAGCGCTTCTGCGACATGATTCGCTCTATCAGCAGATGTTGCCCTGATCGGTTGTGTCTCATCTTACAGGTAAAGATGGATGTGTGGAGGTCCAGGACAGTGTGCCAAAACTGAGAAAAAAAGAGCACGTTGAGAAGGACTTCTGCTGCCTGAGGTCCTGTACTCCAGGTGAACACATTTAGATTATAACATTCCACTAAATATATATTGTATGGTCAACAAAGAACAACGTAACCTTCATGCATTGCTATACTTAGTTTTTATTGCACTGAATTTTATTGCTTTGCTAGTATTTAAGCTGTCATACAGTAATGTGTGTTCTTTATTCAGATACTGTGTCCTACAGGAATACTGAGAGTGGCTCAGATTTCTTCAAGGATATAGTGGAAGTATTTAATCAGCACGCTTGTGAGGATGAGATTTTGGAGCTTTTCAGAAAGGTAATGTTATGAACTTCTCAGATTTATTGTTTAGTGTTGTCTTAGTATTTCACTGCATGTCACTAAATATAACTCAAATCTTAAGGCCAACACAAGGAAAATAATATAATAAAGGAAAACATTTTTTTAGCTGACTATGTTAGTATGTTTAGTTATTTTTAATTTTGTCCAACATTTTTTTAAACAGGTCCTTAAGAAGTTTAAGGAGAGTCATCCATGTCAAATGCCATGCATAGACAGAACAACACTGTCTAAAAAGTTCTTCCTCTTCCCTGGGCTGTGAAATAAAAAATGTCTTGAATCTGCTCTCCTTTAAAAGAAATGTGATCACAGTAATGTCCTCTTTTTAAGCCTTGTATATACACATATTAAAAATATAAAAAGGTGATAATAAAAAGATGCTTTGACTTGTATGTAATATCAGTCTAAATGTCTTTTGATATTATCTTGATCAGTAAAACTAATACCATAATTCCTCTGTGAAATCAAACAGGAAAAATGTGAATCTTTATTACATCCTAAAAATAAAGAAATATGATTAAATAAATGGGTACAATATCTTCCTATTATTAAGTTTTCTTATTAGAAAACATGTTTTTGCTGATGTTTGTAAAAAATGAACAATAAAGAGTAGAAAATACAACATGCAATAACAGGTTTTATTTTGAAGTCATAATTACAAATGTGAGTCTCCTTCGGTTGATTACCAGTTATACTACATGTCAACTAAGAAAATCTCACAATTAACACAATTATGCAGTTTTTCAATTTGTCATTTCAATCAAATGTCACACAGCAGACATTTTATAATACTTAACAGATCATTACTGTATACTCCAGTATCAATATATATATATGAAAAAATATGAATCATCAACTAAAGGTTTTACCATTTTATCACACATAGTGTTTCTTTTCCCCAGGATACTTTATCCAGCTGACTAAGTTACTTCAGCAAACCATTTTACTCTAATTATTGTCAGGTTGACCAAGTCAATTCTCAAGTTCATTCTGATTTTTATGTCTCTCTGTTCTCTTGATGATTTGATGACATTTTTTTTTTTACTGGCTCTTTTC
Source organism: Megalobrama amblycephala (assembly GCF_018812025.1). Taxonomy (NCBI): domain Eukaryota; kingdom Metazoa; phylum Chordata; class Actinopteri; order Cypriniformes; family Xenocyprididae; genus Megalobrama; species Megalobrama amblycephala. The sequence continues at coordinate 57,387,745 of NC_063050.1, forward strand.
TCATGTGTGGCCTCAGTTTTCTCATGGTTTCTTTTTTTTTGGTTTCCTTTCGAGCTCATAGTTCACAGTCTTCGGCAATTTGGTAACATATTCTACCTGGACAACAAACATGTCTGTGCCAATGTCAAGAACTTGATTATTTTCTATGCTTGCATAATTCAGCATTGCTATTTTTATAAGCATTTTTTTGGGACGAATCTTACTGGTGAAGACAATCATAATGTATTTACTGGAGTTGTTGCTCAGAAACCTATAGCTTTCTTCAAATAGAATTTGAATAGTTTGGATTTTTAATTCAAAATGGCCATATTTGAGAAAAAAGTCAAGTTTGCATCACTGGATGTTATTGTCAGTCTTTTAACATTTCTGTCACAAAACAGCTGTCTTGTATTAAATCCCTAACTGAGTGTGATGAAAGGAGAATTCTTCCTTTTCAACTTATTAGGCATATAAATAAAAGTACATGCACTCTCAAAAAAGATGTGTTAATTAATAACACATTTTTTGTGTTATTTTTTATGACACATTTTGTGTCATTTTGTGTACATAATTGACACAAATTGTGTAAATACAACACTTAGTGTGTAGAAAATGAGCAGGAATAACACATGGTTGAGTTAAAATAACACAAAATGTGTTGTCCTTAATAGAAAAGGTGTGTTGTTTTTAACACACTGTTTAAGAGTGTGTGCATATTTTAAGGAGATGATAATAATATTGTTTTCAAAATCAAAATGTTTCAAAATGTTTTCAAACTGGTTTTCAAAACCTATTTCAAAGTTTGCATTCTCAGGCCACCAACACAAGAGAATTTTGTAAATTGTGAATCTACTCACTTTTCTGGTACAAGAGAAAGTAAGCTTCACTAGACCTACATTAAAAGATACAAAAAAAAACTATAATTACTTTCATTCTTAAATGACAAAGAAATTAAGAAAGAGTAATTTGATGTAACTGGCACATACCTTTTCAGTTCACTCTCATCAGTCTGAAGGAAATCACAAGAGCACAGTTCAATATTAAGCAACAGAAAACAGTAATTTAAATATTAAATATCAAATAATAACACATTACCACTGTGACACGACTGTCATCAAAACGGTACCACTTGTCATCTGTAAAGGAGCGGATGACAGCAGTGTAATGACCCCTTAAAAGAGGACACGCACAGAATCAGTGCATTTTTCCTCCCACCCCAAAACAGGCAGTTAAAACATGGTATAATAAAAAAATCTATGGGGTATTTTAAGCTTACTTTTTTACAGAGACATTCTGGGGACACCAGAGACTTGTAAAATAGTGTTCTAGGCTAGGGCACCTTTAATAATCTAGAGAACCTTTAGTGGAATGGAAAGATTCATGGATGTTAAAGATTCCTTCATGGAACATCAAATTTCATTTTTAATATTGTATTCAGAGTTTTAATGATGTTTAGTTTTTCACACACTGTCTTTTAGGAATATCATTTTGCATTTACTTTTAAAGGTGCCCTAGATTATGTTTTTAAAAGATGTAATATAAGTCTAAAGTGTCCCCTGAATGTGTCTGTGAAGCTCAAAATACCCCATAGATTTTTTTTATTAATTTTTTTAACTGCCTATTTTGGGGCATCATTATAAACGCGCCGATTTATGCTGCGGCCCCTTTAAATCCCGTGCTCTCCGCCCACAGAGCTCGCGCTTGCCTTGAACAGTGCCTTAACACAGTTTACACAGATAATATAACCCTCAAAATGGATCTTTACAAAGTGTTTCGTCATGTATGCGTCGGATTATGTGAGTATTGTATACTGTTATATTGTTTACATTGATTCTGAATGAGTTTGATAGTGCTCCGTGGCTAAAGCTAACATTACACACTGTTGGAGAGATTTATAAAGAATGAAGTTGTGTTTATGAATTATACAGACTGCAAGTGTTTAAAAATGAAAATAGCGACGGCTCTTGTCTCCGTGAATACAGTAAGAAACGATGGTAACTTTAACCACATTTAACAGTACATTAGCAACATGCTAACGAAACATTTAGAAAGACAATTTACAAATATCACTAAAAATATCATGATATCTTGGATCATGTCAGTTATTATTGCTCTATCTGCCATTTTTCGCTGTTGTTCTTGCTTGCTTACCTAGTCTGATGATTCAGACGTTGATCCAGACGTTTTGCCCTTGTCTAATGCCTTTCATAATTATAGTGTTGGGACCGTGGGCTGGCATATGCAAATATTGTGGTCGTACATATTAATGATCCCACTGTTACGTAACAGTCGATGTTATGTTGAGATCAAGCGGCAACCTCCCCCTTTCTCTCGTGAAGCCAATACGGAAGTAACTTAAACTGCGATTCATCGACTGGCCGCTAGGGACAGGCTGCAAAAGGGAGCAGAATCTCATTGACCATCATGTTAAAACAGTTTACAGCAGAAAAAAAACATGTTTACACTCTGGTTCACATTGTGTTTTGGTCTATACTGCTAATTTTGTCCTTCATGACAACTCTGAGGGGGGTGAATTTTTTTATAACTCATCCGTTTAAATTATATTAAGCCTTAAAGTTCTGCATAATTAAGGGCGTGGTCACTTGAGTGACAGGTAGATGCCGCTGCTGTCTGTGAGCCGTCATGTTACCTCAGCTAATTGAATTTGGCATCTCAGCCGTATTTGTGCCTTTTTTCTGGATTATTTTTTACAATATATGGCTTGCTGCATACTCGAGACAGATGTCAGTCTGTGTACATGTGCTCGCATGCAGAACACACGTTGTTGGATCGTCGTGGCATTGGCTAAAGGTTTTGTTCCTGAGATTTACTACAATGACAATACCAGGAGGATATACAACTCCGACAGCACTGCTTGGATATAACTAAAACTGCTGCATTATTTGAAAAATTATACTTTGGACACGTGCTCATTAGTTTGAGAGAACATTATACAGATATCTGGTACCTATACATGGGTTTCATGTGACGTCACTGTATTCTATCGCCGCCATATTTGGGACCGGTCACAGCTGCGCGCCCTGTTTAAGTCTATGGTGACAGCAGCTACAACTACCAGAGGAAGGCCAACGAAACGCTTTCAGAAGGTTCACAACAAATTTATAATATATCTTGGATATGTGGTGCTGTTAGCCGTTTCAACAGTCGTCAGAACTACAAATTTATTTGATCCCAAAGTAGTTAGATCGGCAGAATTATTGGCTTCATTCAGAAGGGACCACACCACTGGCAGCCAAACAGCAATGCACAACATTAATAACTGCTGGGACTGTCATTTACGTAACATTATAACGAGGACACTATTGTAATAAAATGTTGTGAATTCTCTGTGTTGTTGTTTCAGCGTGTTGTTGTGGTAAGAGCGCGTCGACTGAGTTAAACATTGATTACATAACTTGTTCAAACTTCACTTGTGCATTCGCGTCATTTTGTACAGATAAAACTTATTAATTTTATTAAGTATAAATATCTGATTATTCTCATAAAGGATGTGTTTCGTTGAGGTAAATAACCCACAGAGCTGATGATCATCTATAGCTTCAGTGCGAGCGCTCAAAAAGACAAAACATTAATATGATTGGGACTGTCTTCTTCTTATACATGATATTATAATCGTATATACTTGTAAAATAACGTTGTGAATTATTTGGGCTTATTTGCTGTGTTTCGGAGTTTCAATGAGGTTACTTCAAGTTCATCTGTGCGTGATTTTGTGCAAATACTAGTTGTAATATTATTTTTATTTTGTATTAATATCTGGATTATTTTATATAGGATGTGTTCCGTTGATTAATTAAAAAGTTGAAAGTTAATTAACTTTCAGTTTATGGGTTTTTTTATTCTCTTCAGCTTCAGCGTGCGCAGCTCAAACAGCAATGATTAAGTCATTAAAATGTTTAACGTTACTACACAGTATTATTAAAACTTTAATATTTCTTTTAGAAAACGAATGCATTATTTTTAATAACTAGCTCTTATATTCTAGTATTATTTTCATCAACACATAGTTTGATTAATAATAAGGATCATGAACAATAACAGATTTTTTTTTTGTATACAATAACATCAATAACAGATTCATTTTGATAACAGTATTATTTGAGCTGCGCGCGCTGAATGAACACCCGTAAACTGAAGCGCTTTGCTAGAAGGTTAATTAACTCAACAGGACACATCCTATGGTAATTCATATATATTTATACAAGCTATACATAAAATTACAACTTATATTTGCACAAAATCATGCACGCATGTACTTGAACTAAGTAATGTAGTCAGCTGGTGTCGTGAATTTGTTCATCCTGTAACACGCCGAAACACAGCAACTAGAATTCATAATATTTTCAAATAAATCAAATAAATTTGAAGTTCTGACGACTGTTGAAACGGC